>NC_142362.1:36312154-36976654 GCF_059441175.1 Urocampus carinirostris | reverse complement strand
CATCTGGATCATCTAACAACTTCCTATTGGTCTGACCCATTTTCTTCCTTTAACCAAAAAGAGAAAAACAAAAAAAACAACCCTAGTTTCATAAAAAGTTAATGAACCAAATAGAATTTTCTTTCTATTCTTGTAATCCTTGATTTATATATATAAAAAAAATATTCAAAGTTGAGAATACACAAACCCAAATACATAAAAAAAAAATCAAGAAACAAAATTTAGAACTGAAAACCGGAATATTCTATCTTTATTTTTGTTATTGTATCTTTAGTAAGTGTTATTCTGGCATTAACTCATTTAATGCATCTAAAATAACTCAAACATAAGTTTTCTAAACTTAGCACACTTAAATTTATCGTTTTCCAATTGAAAAAACAAAAAAATTTGGACCGAAAAAAAAAACATTTTTTGGAACCCCTTAGGCCCGCAGGCGTTATGTTGTACACCGTTAGCGTCAAACGCCGATTTCCCAAAAAACGAACGTTTTCGATTCCTAACGCGATGTGCTCTCGGTTCCACCCAAAAACAACATTTTTTAAATGGTCTTACTCTTAAAAAAACCGTTTCTCTCGTTGCAATGTGCACTTCGCTTCCTTTTTTTTTTCCTTTTAAAAATGCGCGCGCTCTCTCGTTTGCGGCAATTTTCTTCCGTATTTTTCTATTTTTTTTTTTTTTTTTCAGTTACGTGGGCCGATTAAAAAGCTAGCTCAAACATATAAGACAAGAAGAATAAGAATATAGGAAAGAATACAAACATTTACACATTGAACAAACATAAAACATTTGACAAGACAGAGTGGGCCCACAAAAAATTAGTTTAATTTTAGACCGTGTACACTTTTTTATGAAGCCATGCAGTTTACTTAAACCTTATTTTATTTTATATAACCACAGAGGGACCCGTCCTTTTTTTGAAAAAGGACAATGGGAAAAGTGGGGGTCGTCTCTGTACCCCTCCCCCTTACTTTTCTTTCCCATTCTACCGTCCCCACGCTTGGGGTTAGTGTCGACATTTCCGTCCCGAGGCAATCAATCCATTCCGTCTCAAACAAAAAGTTTGAGTATTTAAAATACTTCGTATTTTATTCTGATTCCTTTTGGGTATTTACTTAGCTAAGGTTTGTAATGGCTTCTCAAGCCCACATATGGCGCCCGTCAACACTATTGTCTCTCTCTGTGGCCAATTCAACTTTATCTTTTTATAAAAATGGCTTCGTTCTTAGAATTATTCCAAATTTTTATATTACAAATGCATCTCTTACCGATCACTTCCTCCTGGTTCGTTGACGGTGACGCGGACTTTGAAGGGTTTCCTTTGTTCTAGACCACGCGGTAGAATTGATTGTTTTTTTTTTTTTTTTTTCGTTTTCAACTTCAAAATACTACGTACTATCCGGGTCTCGGCACCAAAAATGTTAGGGTTAATATTTTCGTAATAGGTTAAACTGGAGTGATCAGTAAGAGAGGCAAATGTAGTTTTAGAATTTATTCACGGCAGTGGGCAGACGGATTCAAAAAGTCTCACCGTCTCACAAGTTTCCCGCGTTGCAACCCGGTTTTGTTCAAAGCGTGCGCATGCGCAGAAAGTATCAATGACGTCACACATACGTCTACAATTCAAAGTTCGCACATGCGCAGTAATAACCAACGACGTCATATATCTTTCGGTTCAAAAATAGTACAATAGTGGAAAACGTGTTGTAATATAAATCAAGCTCATCAGGATTATTTGTAACATAGAAGACAGAGAAATACACAATTAACTAAATATGATTAGCTTTGACATATTGTCATATGCACAGTAAAGTTGCGAGCGAAAAAGAAAATAGAAACTAAGGAATGTATGGCATTTCTTGAATCCCAAGACTTTAACCTTCCGAATGATGGAACGATGCATTTGAGTGACATCGTACGGACACCGCATCCGCACGTGTTCTCGACACATATTTGCGTCTTTGCAAGCTTTGGGAATGTTAAGGGGGTAAAAGTTGGACTGAACTATCTGACTGTTTTATCCACGTTCCCATTGTAGCGCCATATAATCCGGTGCGTCTTATGTATGTCAAAAATGGGACCAAAAACTATTTTTTCGGGGTGCGCCCTATAACCCGGTGCGCCTTATAGTGCGGAAAATACGGTAGTACTATGCTTTATCATTCAGCCTGCTTTGTAACGTTATAGAGCATATCTTTTTTGGTTTGAACAATTTAACGGACACTATTAACAGCAAATAAACAATGTGAGGTTTGAACAATTTTTCTCGACAATTTTAACAGCAATTAAGCATATTCACAATTTTGTTGTATCTGACAATATAGATAGATAGATAGATAGATAGATAGTGACGTTTTAACAATTTTTTTCTGACATTTTTAACAGCAATTAAAGACACAATTTCATTATATCATATTCCAACAATATGAGTTTTTATCGACACTTTTAACAGCAAGTAAATACATTCACAATTTCATTATATCATATTCTAACAATATGAGGTTTGAACAATTTTTATCGACACTTTTAACAGCAGTTAACCAATGTGTAAAGGGCAATACTATTGTCCAAGGGCATAGCTCTGTCTTCTAAAGTGGGCTGTTTGGGAGGGCAGGATGATTCACGTTGCTCCAAACCGTTGTAGGCTCGCCAAACGCAAGCCCCCGCACAGGACTCACTGTTGCTCACTCCTGCACAATAGCAATAAGGGCCCTGTGGTTTTGTAAAGTGTGACATTCTTGTGTTTCTAAATCAAATTTCTTTAAAAAGTCCCGAATAAAGAGATGTGTTGGTGGCAAGTTAAAGGACAGTGGTATCAAATGATTGTTTGGTACAAGCTTTAGCTTCCGCAAGTACGAGCCCATCCAGAACTGGGTCATCGCTAGACTTTTCAGGAAGTTGGGTGGGCCCATAGCGTTTTGGAAGTGGAGGGAGACATATTTGCGCCCTAGGAAGAGCTGAAGGTTAGGCACCCCTTTCCCCCCTTTTTCCTTTTTCTTTTTCATTGTATCTCTTTTTATCCTTTCCCACTTTGAGCCCTAGATAAAGTGAAAGATTCCTCGGTCTAGTTGTAAAAGCACGTTTCTTTTGGGCATAAAAACAAAACTGATTGATAAAAGCAGTGGGAGGATGATCGCTTTGATGATTAGGACCTTCCCCTCTATTGTCAGTTTTCTTAGAGTCCAAAAACCAAGTCTTTGCTTAACTTTCCTTGTCACATCGTCCCAGTTGGTCTCGCCTCCTCCATTCGCATTGAATTTTATCCCTAGAATTTTATGGTCTGTCTTTAACACCGTCAGTGGGAGTCCTGCCTTTTCTGTCTCTGTCCACGGTCCATAAAACTTCGCTTGTGACTTTTCTCTATTGAGCCTTGACCCAGATGCCCTCCCAAACAGGTCAGTCAAGTCAAGGGTTCTTTAACGGATAAGAGCTCAGTACATAAAATATTAAAATCATCCATGTACAAAACACACTTAATAATTTGTCCCCCACTTCCTGGGATATTGATCCCTTCGACAAATCTATCTTTTCTTAAAATTTGTACCAAAGGTTCTATGCAAAGGACATAGAGAAGGGGAGATAAAGGCCAGTTCGACCCGCTCCCAGGTTCACTTATTAAAAGTCTTTTTAGCGTCCTTGGGCCTTCAATTCTAAATATTATAAATACATCACTCTCCTCAGGTGTAGTTCCAGCAGCTTTTAAGTCCGCCGTTATTAAACCCACACTGAAACGACCCAACCTTGATCCAGAAATATTAAGTAATTACAGACCTGTGTCAAACCTACCTTTCCTCTCTAAAGTACTCGAAAGAGTAGTGGCACAGCAGCTGAATGCTTTCATATCGGAGAATAACCATTTTGAATCCATGCAATCAGGATTCAGGGCTAACCACTCTACTGAGACAGCTCTGATCAAGGTGACAAATGATCTCCTAATGTCAATGGATTCTGGCGCTTCATCACTTTTGCTGCTGCTGGATCTTAGTGCTGCTTTTGACACAGTGCGTCAGCTGGGGTTATAAAGTTTAAAATTAACTTATTTTGTGGAGCACCAAAAGATATGTCTTACCTTTGTAGTACTCTGGTAAAACTGACAAAACCCCGCCTCCTGGTCACATGTTAGAAGCCAAAACCAAACCCCACCCCATACCAGCAGATGGCACTGTTGGACTCAGCATTGCAGGACATTTACCAAAAACTATACACATATTTTAGCAGGAATTTCAATAAAATAAAAGTTATTATTACACCCGTTACATACACCCCCCTGAAATTCTGCTAAATATGGGAGTGCATGTCAGTTCTAAAACTCTCCCAAAAAGGAGTGTGAAAAGAAAGGAGGCGATCAAACTCCTAACTAAGCACAGACTCAAAGATGCCTGTTACATCTCTGATATATCAAACATTGTTCCTGTAGTTGTAAGTGCTCACATAGGCACAATTCTTGTTTCTTACTCAAGCTTTGTTACTCAAACTGAAAGTGCATCTCTACTGAACTTAAACTAGGAACTTGCAGATATTGCGGACAGAGGATTGTCACCTACCACATGGTCATTCATCTGACAAATAAGACGACTAGGAGGCCTGATGGACTGGCGGACCCTAAGACCATAACGGTTAGGTTGAGCACAAATAACCTGAGCTTGAAGGTCTGGGGCAGTCAAGTCTAAACAGTCAGTATCAGGGGAGTCTGCGTCCAGATGGTCAGTGTTCAATGGGGTCTCGTCTGGGAGACCCATACCCAAAGGGATCATGTTTTCAGAGCACTGTGATGGGCTTTCCGTATTGTCACTTGAAGTATGGTCAACATCTTGTTCGGGGATGTGCTGACTTCCTCGACTGGATGTATCAACACTGCGAGAGTCGGACTGGGCATCAGATCTGCTGTCTAGTGAGTTATCCTCTACCTCTGGATGAACTTGCTCTTCACCTGCCTGTATCACCCAGTTTACTGCTGGGACATCAGACGAGTCAGTAAAAAGGGCAATTCCATCAGGCTCCAATGGTTCTGTGACACGGTTGGAAAAATGGATTGGTCTCTCAGGAGCCGTCCTCTCGTGGTTCAAATCCTACCTCTCAGATAGGACGCACTGTGTTAAATATGGTAAAATGACATCTGAGCCCTTTAATGTTACCTGCGGTGTTCCGCAGGGTTCAGTGCTTGGCCCCCTTCTTTTCAACATTTACATGCTTCCATTAGGTGACATTATTCGCAAGTACAATATCAGCTTCCACTGCTACGCAGACGACACTCAACTATATCTTCCGTTGGAGGAATCTTCCACACTAAACTGTGGAAATTTGGAGGCCTGTCTCACTGAGATAAAAGAGTGGATGTCACTCAATTTCTTGCGTCTTAACTCTGAAAAGACCGAAATGTTAGTCATTGGTCCTTCTAAATGCCGGGACTTATTCTCAAAAACTGCTGTGAACATTGACAAATGTCACATCACACAGAGTGACTCAGTTAAAAATTTAGGTGTCATATTTGACCCTGATCTATCCTTTGAGATGCATGTAAAGCAAAATACTAGAACTGCCTTCTTCCATCTTCGCAACATTGCTAAAATCCGTTCAATACTGTCTCAGTCTGATGCGGAAACAATAATTCATGCATTTGTTACCTCCCGTCTCGATTACTGCAATGCACTACTCTCCGGTCTCCCGAAGTCTAGAATCAAGTCTCTTCAGCTAGTACAAAATGCCGCAGCGAGGCTTTTAACTAGGACAAAAAAGTACGATCACATAACACCGATTTTGGCTAACCTGCATTGGCTCCCAGTTAGCCAAAGATGTGACTTCAAAGTTCTCTTAGTATTGTACAAAATCATACATGGACTTGCTCCCTCTTATCTTTCAGATCTGATCTGCCACTATGTCCCGGTCCGAAGCCTACGATCTGAGAGTGCTGGTCTTCTGATGATCCCGAGAGCAAAGAAGTCTTCTGCTGGTTCGAGAGCGTTCTCCATCCGGGCACCGGTCCTGTGGAATGCTCTTCCCCCTGAGATTCGATCTGCAACCTCAGTGGAAATGTTTAAATCTAAACTTAAAACTCACTTCTACTCCATTGCATACGAAGAACCTACTCCTCTTGTCGGTTGAAAATAGTTTGTGTAATATAGTGTAACAATCTGTGAAGCCCTTTGAGACTCTTCGTGATTTAGGGCTATACAAATAAAAATGACTTGACTTGACTTAACCCTGACGTACACCGCAGTTGATCTCTACTGCTTCCGATAAATTCCCGTTAATCATGAATTTGCTGTAGGTGTCTCGATATAGCAGTCCCACCCACTTGATGTATTTTTGGGGAAAACCACATTTTTGCAGTACCCTGAAGAGGCATTGGTGCGAGACTCGATCAAAGGCTTTCTCAAAGTCTAGGTTTAGGACCACTAGTCGCATGTTTCTGTCTCTCGCATAACAGATGGTGTCACGGATCAGCATGAGACTGTCGTTTCCTTCCCATGATGGCACATGTTTGGTCCGGATCAACCAAGTCTCCTAAGACTACAGACATTCGTTTTGCTAAAAGCTTGCTGAAGATTTTACAGTCCACGTTTAAAAGCGTTATGAGTCGCCAGTTTTTTAAGTCAGTTTTGTCTCCTTTTTTGTGCAATAGAGTAACTATCCCTATTCTGAAACTGTCTGGCATGTTGTCTCGACTGGAAAATTCGTTAAAAACAGTCATCAGATCCGGTGCTAAAATACCCCAAAAAGTCCGATAAAATTCGAGGCTGAGCCCGTCCTCCCCGGGTGATTTGCCTTTTTTTAAAAGTCTTTATGCAATCATTCAGTTGTTCTTGGGTAAAGTCCGATGCTAAAAAGGGGCCTTGACGCACTGATCTCGAGATATGATCTAATACATGCCCCATTTCATTTTCATGTGTTTCTTTCCTTTCATATAATTTTTTGTAGTAGTCTTCGACTAATTTGGTTATTTCACTACTTTCCTTTGTTATTAGCCCATTTTCGTTTTGGAGTTTAAAAAGCCCCTCACTTTTGCTCATATTTATTTTTAAAAAATAGCGTGGCATTTTTACCCTTCTTCTATTTCTCTTTCTTTGCTTCTTATTATGATGCCTTTGCTCTTTGTTTCCGCCAAAGTGTTTAGTTCTTGTTTGATCTCTCTGATTTCATCATTAAAGTCCATCCTATTTTGTGTTAGGGTAAAATAGCGTTAGAGTCTTCTTTGTAGTCCCGACGTGTCTTTAAGTTTCTTGTTTTTCCCTGCATTTTAAAAAAAAATCTGCGTTCGTGTCTTTGTCATCTCCCACCATTGTGTTTGTGAATCATACGAGTCTTAAAGGGTCTGCCAGTCCTTGTACCGCTCCCTGTATTGTGCGGCTAAGGCCTCATCCTCCAGCAGTTCAACATCCACAGACCCCTCCCAACAGTCATACCTGAAGGAAGTGAGAGAGAGCAGGACAGTAGCAAGTGATATGAAAAAAAGACAGGAATTAATGTGGCATTACTCAATGTTAAACCCCTTGTAAATATGTAGACTATTCGAGAGGCTCTGGCATTGTCACTACTGAACCAGGTGAAGCCCTCCTCTCCTGGATGTATGGATTTGAAACAGTCTTCCAGTTTAAATGTCCGGCACATGTCCTGTAATAAAATTTGTGTTTTATCTACTTTAAACTCCTCATCGGTCCCCTTACTATCCTTTCTACTTAGGATGCAATTAAAATCTCCCACAATTAGTGGTTGATGGCCTAGCATATGTGACTGGATGTTTTCTAAGAGTTTGTACCTGAGTTGTTTGTCAGGATGACCGTATATGTTAATGGGGTTAAAATCGTTCCCTATATAGGAAAGTCTTGCTAAAATTGCGCGTCCGTCTCTCATCACAGTACTCCCTTTATGATGAGTTGAGGGTTGTTTATTAAAATGGCCACCCCATCGTTACGGTTTTCATTTGAGCCACTCCATAATGAAGGATAGGGCCAAATCTCTTCCCACTGTTTATAATTTTTTAAAAAGGGGATGCAGCATTCTTGTAGTAAAAACACATCCGTTCTGATGGTTTTTAAAAACGATAAAACGCTGTGAGCTTTAACTTTTGATCTCACACTTCTCACATTGATAGTAGAGAAGGTAATGTTCATAAGTGTTGTTAAAGTATACAAACTACTCAGACAAAACCGGGGGATCCGAGTCCATTCTCTGGTGGTCATTGAAAGTGTCACCTGTGTCGGATTCCTGATTGGGGCACAAAGCACCACTTAAGAACGGTACGTCATTTGGAGACCCACCGGGGAAAACTCTGGAATCCTCTGACTCTCTGTCTGTGGTTCCAGGTCTTCCCCTTTTTTCTGGGTTAAGGGTGGGCCAGAGGACCTATCGGAGAGTCTCTTACTTCCCTGCCCACAAGGGATCAGATTTTTTTCTTCCCGACTTCATACAGTTCCCTTGTGGGCGTTTTTATCGGCAATCAGCTTTCCTCTAAATCTCTTTTCTTTGTTTCCGGTGTTTTCAGCACCCCCAATTTTGTCCTATTTTTACCCCTCTTTCCAGTGGCCGTATGGGTTTTGGGAGAGTCATTCGCCTTTTCGATGTTTGTCTTCTTCAAATTCCAAGAGTGGAGTAAAAAACAATTTTGATTTTTTGGCCTCTCTTCCAGGCCCTTCCTGATTAATATGGGTTTTGGGAGGGGGAGGGTAAGTTGCCTTTTCTATATGTTTGTCTTGTCTAAATTCAGGTATTGTTGAAAATTCAAATTTGAATTTTTGGCCTCTACTCCAGGTCCTTTCTGACTCAAATTTGATTCTTTGGCCTCTCCTCCAGGCCCTTCCCGACTAGGGGTTTTGAGAGGGACATCTGTATTTTCACTTTGTTTGTCTTGTCCATTTTCTTTGTGTGTTTCTTGTTCATTTTCATTGGGTATTTCCATAACTTTATTCATTTCATTGTCTTTGTTATCTTTATTCATTTCATTGTCTTTGTTACATTTATTCATTTCATTGTCTATGGTGTTTCTTTGTTAACTGCCTTCCTAGCTTTCAACTTGTTAGCAAACGATTTCGGGCAGTGCCTATAGAGGTGGTTCGTTTCTCCACAGAGGTTGCATTTTCTGCTATTGGTACACTCCTCAAAAGAATGTCCAATTATCCTGCACTTTCCACAAATAATTCGATCACATACCTCAGCCAGATGCCCATGCTCACCACATTTGCGGCAGAGTTTTGGTTGTCCTTGATAGTAGATAAAGCCACGGTTTTTCCCCCAGGACAATCATCGACAGGGGGTGTTTCAGTCCCTGAAAGCCCTGAGGGTCTTGTCATTGTTGGACGGGTATCCTCCAGGTACAATTCCGAATGCCGTTCTCATCCTTCACCTTTATAGCCTGGCCTTTTATCAAGCAGTATCTGCTCAACCAAAAACAGATGTCATCTGCATTCACCACTTCATTAAACATTCTGACAATGACTATCTTGCTAGCATTATCAGTCAGCTTCTCCACCAAAAATCCAGAAAACGGGGGCCTCACTCCCTCAAAGCGACCCCAAAACTCTTGCAAAAGAGCCGCTGTTACAAAACTTACATCAAAGCCCTTGGCAAAAGGCAAGTTTATAATGCAATATATCTCGTCCGGTTTAAACTTCAGACACTTTTGAACAAACATGTTTGAAAAATCCAGCCTTGACATTTTTTCCGAATCAGCTCCCACATCTTTGAACAGGAATCGCACGCAGTTATGTCTCCACCCGCCATGGCAGGACTAGGCTGCTTTACTTTGCTAATCGGAACGCAATATATCGCAGACAGAAAGGATGCAATATGATAGTGGTCAATAAACCTCTTAAAACAGATTGATACCAGAGCCACAAGCCAAAGTTCTCAATCCTAACAGAGGCAATCACGCGACATACTCACCCTCCGACTGACTGAAAGGGAATCACTTTGTTAAACGTTTATATTTCAGTTGGAAAACAATACAGGTTACTCATCTATCCATCAATTATCTGCTCTGCTTATCCTCAGTAGGGTCGCGGGGGTGCTGGAGCCCATCCCAGCCATCCTCGGGTAGTGGGCAGGGGACACCCTGAACTGGTTGCCAGCCAATCGCAGGGCACACAGGGACAGACAATTCGCTCGCTCATTCACACCTAGGGACAATTCACCTGACATGCATGTTTTTGGAATGTGGGAGGAAACCGGAGTGCCCGGAGGAAACCCACGTAAGCACGGGGAGAACATGCACACAGGAGGTTCAATCTCATGACCTGTGCCGCACATGCGCTAACCACTGCTCGGGCGTGCTGCCCCACAGGTTACTCATACAAGCCTTAAACATACTCATACAAACCTAAAACATACATTCCATACAAAATATAGCACTGAAGGAACTTAAGAACACATACCTGTCAACCTGTACGTTTTGGCCTACAAAGTACGTTTATTATACATTTTAAGACGTGTACGACGTATGAGAAAATCTGAACGGAAAAACGCAAATTTGTCAAATATGGGTACCATCCGGTAAACACCGACTATCACGAAACGGCAAATCAATCAAGTCAAACCAGTTCGCTGCGGAAGCCTCTATATTGGTATCGTTTTTTTCGTTGCAAACGAAGCGAGAGGTTTGATGCTACTGTGCGCATGCGTCTGCCGCCTGGGGATTTCCCATCATGCATCATTCCGAAAAAAAAAAATATGGTGTAAGATTCTTTTGTATTTTTTACGGGAAAATACGACAGTTTGTACGGGCATGGAGCCGTGAAGGTTGACAGGTATGCGAACAAATTCAACTTATGAACGATCGTCCGTCTTGTTCGTTAGTAGGGCAGCGTACCAGAGTATTTGTCAACTGTAGGATAAATATATGTATATAATTCCAACAGTATTACATGAAAAAAAAAATAATTACATCTCATCATCATATCAGATTTACTTTAAGACAATCACAAAAGCAAATGATGAATGGTGTCGAAAAGATAGGAGTGAACTTTGAGGAAAGGAAAAAAGTGTTTTGGAAAGAAGTGAAAAGAGTAAGAAAGAGTAATTCTGGAAAGGAAGAGAAGGTGAAAGATAAGGACTGGAGATTGCTGGTTAGCGGTAGTGCAGTCAAGACGAGATGGGCAGAGTATTTTGAGGAGTTGTTGAATGTGGAGGATGGGAGAGAAGTGAGAGTCGAGGCAATCGGTGGTATGGGGAGAATGCCCGTGCTCGATTATTTAAATGTAGAGCCTGTGGAAACATGGGAGGTGCAAGAGGCACTGAAAGAAATGAAAGGGGGGAAGGCGCCTTGGTTCGATGGTTGTACTGCTGAATGCTTGAAGAAAGGTGGCACAGCTATGATTGACTGGTTAGTACGCTTGTTGAATGTAAGGGAGAAGTAAAAAGGTGTATGACAGGGTCGATAGAGAGGCTTTGTGGCAGGTGATGGTGATGTATAGAGTGGGTGGAAAGTTGTTGGAAGCATTGAAGAGTTTTATGTGAACAGCAGAGCGTGTGTAAGAGTAGGGAGTGAGACAAGTGAGTTGTTCCCTGTGTTGGCTGGTGTGAGACAGGGGTATGTGATGGCTGTTTAATGTGTACATGGATGGTGTGGTGAGAGAGGTGAATGCAAAAGTATTTGGCAGAGGTCTAGAGATGATGGATAACAGTGGAACGGTGTGGCAGGTAAGTCAGTTGTTGTTTGCAGATGACACAGTGCTTGTGGCTGATTGTGAGGAAACATTGACAAGGTTGGTAATGGAGTTGGGAAGAGTGTGTGATAGGCGTAAGTTATGTGTGAATGTTGGGAAGAGTAAGGTGATGAAGTATTCACGTGATGGATCGGACATGGCGTTGGAAATAAGGTTGCATGGACAGGTGCTGGAAAAAGTTGAAAGCTTTAGGTACTTGGGTTGTGATGTGGCTGCAGTTGGCTGAATGGAGTGTGAGGTATTGCACATTGAGTGAATCAAGGAAGCAAGGTTTTGGGTGCTCTGAGGAGAGTGATAAACAACAAGAGTATGAGTATGGATGTCAAGAGGGGACTGTATGAGAGTGTGATTGTGCCGACTGTGTTGAATGGTGCAGAGACTTGGAGCCTGAACGCAGATTTGAGAAGGAAATTAAATGTTTTTGAGATGAAGCGTTTGAAAAGTATGTTAGAAGTGACAAGATTGGATAGATTGAAAAATGAAATTGTGAGAGACAGAACTGCAGTAGTAGTGGAACTGAGCAAGTGTGTGGACAAGAGAGGACTCATGGAGAGGATGGATGAGGAGCGAATGTTGAAGAGGATCTACAGAGCAGAAGTAAATGGAAGGAGATCAAGAGGAATGCCGCGATTGACGTGGATGGATGGTGTTATGAGTGCACTGAAGGAAAGAGGTCTAAATATAATGGAAGCTAGAGCTCTTGTTGGTGATAGGAATGAGTGTAGAGGTGTTGTAAAAGAATAGTTGGATGTTTAGACGTGTTCAAAGGGATAGGCAGGGCACCTGTATGATGCGGCAGGGGTAAACCAGCAAAACTGCTATTGAACAGAAGAGTGTGTTGTGTCCCCTTGACCCGACTGACATTGCCGCTTTATCGTGTACCGTTTCATCTTGAGGGACGAAAGCATGACCAACTTGGGTGCCGGGTGCCGAAGTGCCTAACTTGTTTGGGTATTTGGGTTGGCAATGGTCCCCCAAAAAATCTTGTGGGTGTTTTTTGCTATTTTTTCCCTTTCTTTTGGTCATCCCTCTTGAGGGATATGGGACGGACAGACAGATGGACGGACGGACAGACAGACTCATTTTTTGCTGTAGGTGGACAGTACATAGCAATGGAGGAGATAATCTAAGGGCTGTTTGCAGCCCATAGACAGCATTGATATGGTGTGTCTCGGCTAAGTGTTAGTTTTCAAGCTCTCAAAATTACACCAGCCAACAAATATGAAGGCATCACATCTTCCCCAAGTTTTTTTATACATGTTTTATTTTGTTTCCTTAATTATGGGGCTTGTTTCTAGGTGGTTATCTTCAATGTGAAGAGCGCATATACAGTAATTTGCAAGTGGGCAGGGGACACCCTGAACTGGTTGCCAGCCAGTCGCAGGGCACACAGAGACAGACAATTCACTCGCTCAGTCACACCTCGGGACAATTTGGACCGGCAAATTTACCTAACCTGCATGTTTTTGGTAGGAGATACCGGAGTGTTCAGAGGAAACCCACACAAGCACGGGGAGAACATGCAGATTCCACACAGGAGGTTCGATTTTATGACCTCAGAACTGTGCCGCACACTCGCTAACCATTGCCCCGCCGTGCTGCCTGTCACCAATAAGTTATGTAAAATACAAAATAATATTTCGAAATAATTTTATCTGGGGTCAAATGATTGGAAACACTTCAGGTGAAAAATAAAACTACTTTTTAACAAACATTTTTACCGAAAAATGATAAGAGATATTGCGCCAAACAAACAATTACTCAATTGCGAGACTGTGTTTTTCCCTACACACAGCACAGTATGCCGGAATTGAACATTTATGTACGGTCCCTAAAATAGACCCGTGGAGTGACTATCCAACGTCGAACGTCAAGTCAACTTATTTTCACTCGTTCTAACCCCACCCCAAACTCAATTTTACCCCTCCCTTTCGCTTCCATTTCGGTCACAGCTTTTCCGCTGCAGGGCTTACACAAGCAAGCTCCTTTCCCTTACCTACCTGTCAACACGACACCAAACCACTATAGGCTCCTGTGGCGTTGTTGTTTTTCAGCCCCCTGATAATAACATGTCGCGTTGTTACCGTCGGGAGTGACTTTTTGACACGCCGGAGAAACGACGTCTCGCGCGTGAGGAGAAGAGGTTGCCTCGACGGCAAAAGGACAAACTTTGAGGTGAAATTTGGCGTTAAAAGAGTTGCACAAATGTTAGCTACCTCTGGGACCTACGCCAATAAGAAGAGGAAGAAACCTGTCCTCAAACAGTAAGTGCAATTCCGACTGGCATATTTTGTTGTAAAGACCAATTCTGGAAACTAATGGCTGAAATCTTTAAAGCTTTAGCGGTCACTCGCCCCATAAAGTTGAAATGAACGTTGAGAAAGTTCAAAATCTTGCCGTTTTTCCGTTTTTAATGTGTTATGATTGTGAACTTCACCCGTATTACGATTTGTGACACTCCATGTGATTTGTTTCCCCTTATCGAAGTGAAAGCCACATCCATTTTCTTCTCGACTGAAGTCAAAAGTTTTTTTGCTTTTCAGAATAGTGACGGGAATTCCGGCTCTTTTTAGAGAACCGGCTCTTTTGGCTCGGCTCATGAAAAAGAGCCGTCTCTCCTGACTCCCAAACTGCTTTTTTTCCTGTTGCTTTTATTCATATATTGCTAATTATGTCACATTATACATGATATGACTTTAAAAAAGGGGGAAGATATGGTTAAAAAGAGACAACAAGGGGGAAATGAATATGTAACATGTAATAAAGACTTAAAAGATATATTTTTTTAATGTCTGGAAGCAAATATATTTAGAACAGGGGATGGTGTAATAATAGTCTGTAGTCTGTAATAGAGTTGTGGTCTGTGCAGTCAATTGAGACATCTTGTGATCCAGGGCTATACAAATAATCATGACTTGACTTGACTTAGAGCAGGGGTCTTCAACGTGGTGCTCGCAGGCACTACAGTGCCCCCTAAGGACGAATGTCGTGCCCGCAGGCCGGATCTGAAAATAGCTCACCAGTGCTGGATCATTCTGCTTTTCTAGTAAAATGACTTTTAAGTTATTGGCTTAGTCTATTTAACCCTACTTCCAAATATCCACCCGGCAAAAAAATATTACAAACATTAATAACATGATGAGTTGTTATTTTAGAAATGCAAATCAAACTGGGCGCCCTTTGCACTAATAAGTAACAAAAAGTAGCCCTCAGCTTGAAAATTGTTGGAGATCGTTGGCTTGGAGACCGCCCAAGTTATAATAGCTGTGCAATCAAAAAGAATAGTGCATCTTAACAATGGTGCAATGAAAATAAATGCAACAACAATTGAAAGCAAGAACAACAACAAAAGTGAGTCGCAATATATGTTTTCAAAGTTTTGCGCGCTTGTTTAGGGTGGTGATGGCCCTGGGGAGGAAACTGTCTCTGGCCTCTTGTTTTAAATGGACAGTGCATTCCATTTAGTGCCTCTTAGTGGTACAAAAAGACCTTTTAGTCAGTTAAAAAAACATAGATTTGAATGATAATCAAACTACTTAAACTATTATATTAATGGTAATTTTATAGATATTTATAGGTCAATACATTTTTATTTCTCTTACTTTATCGAATCCATACCTAGTAGTCACTGCCATTTTTGTCTGGAATCTTGCTGCCATGCTGTGCTCATTTGACACTGGTTTTCATTCGCAACAGACAATACAGTGCCATTTAGTGGTCAAATGTTACCCAATGTACCCTACCAAAGGGGAACAAGTCCAAAAGGTGGGGGGAAGGGATGGAAAAATCCCTTTATAATGTCGATAGCTCTGCTGTGGTAAAATAAAACCAAAGAAAAGAATAAAAGGGGGAAAAAGCTAGGTAAAAAAAGGTCACTTTAATCCATGGGTCAGCGATGTTGGAAGAGCCATTACAGACTAAAAAAACAAAACAAAACAAAAAAAAACCCCGGAAATATCAATGAAATAAAAAAGGTATTCATACACAGAAATTACTCATTTAATATTTATTCTAAACATTTTTGCAGCCTTAAAAATGTCAAGATTTGTGATTGTCCTGGAACACGATTAAAAAATAGATATTTCCTTCCCTCTTCTTTTTCTGTTTCCAAGCATTTTTTGAAATACGCTACAGAGACACTAGCATTGTGCCACATGAGGCTCTAGAACCGCAGGTTGCTGACCCCTGCTTCAATCACTATGCTACCAATAATAATAATGATGCAAACTTATGCATGAATTGTATTAATAATTTAAAATATATATTCTTCTACCAAATGTTTTAATAGCATTTCTTTTTTTACTTTATGGTGAATTTTTAATGCAGGGGTTATTACGTTTTTGCAAAAGTTAATTGATGTATTCAATTTAAGCAAATCCATTTTTTCTTGTTTCCATTTATCTGCTCAAGTTTTGTCTCATTTTCTAAAGGTTTATCAAGAGCCCATTTCATTCAATTGGTATTGAACTGCACACAAGATATCCATTATTTGCACTGCTTATCCTCAGTAGGGTCGCGGGGGTGCTGGAGCCCATCTTAGCCGTCCTCAGGCAGTGGGCAGGTGACACCCTGGACTGGTTGCACACAAGATATACAAATGAATATTTTAATTTACAATTAAAAACTTAAATTAAGAGTAACGGCAATGTGATATCTCCCCTTGTAAGAATTTCATATGATAATTTGCTTTGAAAAATTCAAAAGGGTACTTCAGAAGTGTTTTATTGCATGCTTCCATTGCGGCATCCAGTGGTCATATTAAAATTTGTAGGCCTTTGTTTGATTAGAAGCGGCTACATTTTTTTTCTTGTGCTACTCTCAGCATCTTATCGCGGCCCGGACTTAATCTCTTGGCGGGACTGATACAGCCCTCGGGCCATAGTCTGGTGACTCCAGCTTTAACCATTCTTATACTAAGCAACTTTAAAGTCAAGCAACTCAGAATCATGGTAAAATAAACCACAAAACAAAGTGTAATTTAATAACATGTACTATTTAGTTCAAAACGTTTGTAAACTATGAAATACAAAAATGAGCTTATTGTGAAACACTGAACTAAACTGATTGCCAGCCAGTCGCAGGGCACACAGAGACAGACAACTCACTCGTTCATTCACACAATTTGGACCGGCCAATTAACCTGACATGCATGTTTTTGGAATGTGGTAGGAAACAGTGCCCAGAGCAAACCCATTCAAGCACGGGGAGAACTTGCAAACTCCTCACAGGAAGGTTCGATCTCATGACCTCAGAACTGTGCCGCACACTCAAACACAGAACATAATTAACAATATGTACTGATCTACAAAGAAGATAAAACACAAAACAATTTCACCCATTATATTTTTTACAGTGTTACACATAACCATCATTAACATTACTTTATCATACAATAGAGGAGGGGTGGCGAACACGCGGCTCTAGAGCCGCATGCGGCTCTTGGCCAATGACAATGCGTCTCTTTGCCTCATCATATTTTCTATGTACTGTGGCTCTTTGCCTCGTTTCATGGTTAGTTTTTTTTTCCCTCTTAAAACACATTTGAATCCATCAGAGTTAATAACAAATAATATATAATATTTCGAAATAAATTTGGCAGATTTGTTGTTTCTATGCTGCTCACGACACATAACTGACTGCCAATCATCTGTGTAGGTTACGTCTAATGCCAGTGTAGTGCCTAAATCCGACTCCCCTGCAAAATCGCTCCCCCCCTCGCGTGAACGCGTATTCTGCTGCGTATTCTAATAAATTTAATAAACGTGTTATATAGACTACGATCGCTTCATTGTTTTAATTAGCTTGCTTTATTGTTTGAATAAACTTATTATATAGAAAACGATCGCTTTTGTCGGAAGCGCAGCAGAATATTTCAATTACGTTAACGCGAGGGGGGGGGGGGAGATTTTTCAGGGGAGTCGTATTTAGGCACTACACCGGGAAATTAAGTAAACATTTCATGAGCGTGCAGACTGTTCCCCTCATGGTCAAAATGGCAAAATGCAAAGCGAAACGGAAATATGAAGATGAACACAGGGCATTTCAGGGAGAATGGGAAGATGCTTACTTTTTTATTGAACTGAATGGCAAATCACTGTTTATTATGCAGTACCATGATATCCCATTCCAAGACTTCAAATCTTCAGCGTCATTTTTGCACAGCCCATGCTAATATTGACACGGAATTCCAAAGGTACTGAACTACGCAAGCAAAAATTGAGCACCTTGAAAAACCAGGTAAAAAGAACTTATATAAAAATGTTATTGTTTATTTTTTGTTATGTATCAAAATTGAATGACAAAAAATCCCAACATTTGTTCATGCATTCAAATGTTTTTTGTGTTCTACTTCCCCAAAAATTTCTTTGAACCATTTTTTACGCGACATTTTTAGTATGCCCTAGTGTAGTTTGGAAAAAACACCCGACTGAACATGCTTGTGTGAATATTTTAATATTCCGTTAATTTACATTTTACAGGTTATATGTGTGCATTTGAAGTGTGTTCAGTAGTTGTGTGTGTCAGAGAGAGGAAGATAATTAGTGAGAAAAAGGTGTGTGTGTGTGTGTGTGTGTGTGTGTGTGTGTGTGTGTGTGTGTGTGTGTGTGTGTGATGAGAGAGAGGTGCCTGTGTGTGGAGGGGGTTTGTGACCTCCAGGTTAGTTGCTGGCTTGATGTGTGTATTGAGGGTGGACACTTTCCTTAAAATCAACACAAGAACAATATTTTTTGTATTGTAAGGAGAGGAGTGTGTTATGGGAAATATGTTTTTAATTGTGTGTGTTTGTGTGTGTCTGTCATAGCGTGGTGTGGCTCTTTGACTCTCACAGTTAAAAATTTCAGCTCTTTGTGTCAAACTTGTTCGCCACCCCTGCAATTGAGTCTCAACATGATCCACATTATTGAGGAAATCACACGATCAAATGGTTGATCCTTTTTTAGTCACATGCATTAGACTGTGTTTGTATTTCTTGTTTATTTTTCTCGTCAATCCTGTTGCAGCAAACATCACAAAATGAAAAAAATACCTGAAAACAACAAAGGGATGTCAGGTTAAAGCCAAAGCCCACCCACAAAATAACTTACCGCTTCTTTACTAATCAATTCAACAAATTATCATCCAACCAATCCATTATCTGCACCGCCTATCCTCAGTAGGTCGGAGGGGTGCTGGTGCCCACCCCAGCTGTCTTCAGGCAGTAGGCAGGGACACCCTGAACTGGTTGCCAGCTTGTGGCAGGGCACACACAGAAAGACAACTCCCACATTCATACCCTGGCACTGGCCAATCAACCTGACATGCATGTTTTTGGCATGTGGGAGGAAACCGGAGTGCCCGAAGGAAGCCCATTCAAGCACGGGTAGAACATGCAAACTCGGCACAGGAAGGGTGGTCGCTGGATTTGATCCCATGACCTAAGAACTATGCCGCGAATGCGCTAACCACTCATCCGCTTTGCTGGCCTCAAATTATCATATGGTACATCATTATTACAATGCAGTACATTGAGTTGCAATTATTTGCTATACAAATACATTTAATTGATTATTGATTATATATTTAACAAACTTAAATGAAATATATGTAATTTGTTACTCTCTGCCTCTATCTTCTAACTTAAATTCATGATCGCTGCTCCCTCAGCTCATTCGTGATGCGTGTGCAAGTATGTTCATTTCATAGACGCAGACGCTTAAATAAACTCTTTATCTTTTGTGGTGTTTAGGTTGGCATTTTGCCCCTCCTAGAAGCAGGCATTTAAATACTGTCACCGTTTTCATGCTACACTGACAAATAATTAAAAAAAACCTGCAGGGACGAGCATGACGTAAATCTCCAGCACTCCCACAACCCCCTATTCCTCAGACATAATATGTTCTACCCCGAACAGTTCTGATTAAAGTAAGATAAAAGCAGATAGGCGCAGTGGAATATAAAGCTCTTTAAACATAGTTGGGTATTGTTAACACATACCTGATAGAGAAAATATTGAACTTTTTGATGATACCAAGAAACGAGCACGCCATCTTTAAAGTCAACAATACAAACTCCATGTAAAAAATGCGTAATGTCGTAGCCAATCACAAGAGGGAGAAACGCTTCTCGAAGGGAACAGACTCGTGACTGGTGAGGAACCGGCTCATAGCTCAGTGTCGTTCACAAACGACACACTAGTTCAGACCACATCCCTGTCGCAAGGAAGAACTGTATTTAAGGAGGACTCTTATGTTAAATTATTGCGCTATCGTAAACTCCTTTAAACTAAATCAAACAAAGTAAAAATGACTCTGATAATAATACACGAATTATTAAAATCTAATTTCAATAAGTAAATGTATTATCCATATGGATGGGTTTGTGTCTATAAAATGACCTGAGTTGCAAGCCACCTTTAAAAAATAGCGCCGCTCCGCTCTGGCACAAGTGCGCAGCCCTGGCGCATTCATCACAATCAAGTTGGAGAGTCGACTGCTGCTCTCACGCGATGGACCAGCGAGGGCGGGGCAGTCTCGCGCGCCTCTTTCTGTTATTGTAATCTGATACTCCCCCCTTTGCCTCCCTCCTTCCCCTCTCTCCCTCTATTTTCTTCCAGCAAATCCTGTTTCCTTTTTGGCCTTTGACAGTACTGTATTACATGGTGCCAAGTTTGATATTTGCGTGAGTTAGGTATAGTCATGTCAGTGTTATAACAGGGGTTTTCAAACAATGTGCCAGGGCACGTGAGACCTTGTCTAGAATTCGTTTGCACAAAAAACATGCTATTTTTATGTCAATATCTGCTAACTTGTCATGTAAACATTGAGTCAAAAGTCTCCTTATTTAGGGGCATCCGTGCTGTGGATTCGGGTGGACCCGAACACAGGAAGTAGGAAAAGTAAAGGTGCTCGAAAATTATGGAATTTAATCACAAAATAAATAATTTAAGTCTCAAACAAATGTCAAATGAACAACTAAACTAATCAAACCAGAAAAAAACAACTGAAGTACCAAAATGAAACTGGAAAACAATTTGTTTGGGATTTGGATGGTGATAAATTAATGTGGAAAATGAAAATGACCCGACAATGTGTGCAGATCAAAATGTTTTTTCAAAGCGTGCAAGATAACCCAGGACAGGTGTGTGGTGTTTGGACACCTGTGCCCAAACCCTGGTTGAGGCCCTTAAGTGGTAGGAGGAGGGAGGATACTCTATCAATCTAACTACGACGCTCCCCTACTTACGACCATTTGACTTATGAAAAACGGTAGATACAAACATTTTTTCCCGGATGTCGAAAAATATCCGGACATTTCTGTAAGTTAGATTTTGTATTGTGTGCACCGTTTTCCGAGTACAGGACATTACTGTAGTGCTTCTTTCCTCTGTTTCATTTTAAAGTGGAAAGTGAAAAAAAGTGGAGGTGAAATGAAAGTGGAATATGGAAGCTCGATGCTGTTGAGAAAATGGTTGGATCGTTTTTTTTTTGGGCCACTTTTCACCACGTAGGAGGAAGTCGCCTAACTCTTGAAGCTCATCCTTCCAAAAGTAAGTTAAACTTAACTTTATTTATCTTTATAGAGCATCTTATTTTATGAAATGTTTATTTTTTTAGTACAAAAGATTATAGGTTACTTATAAAAGCCTTAAATATACTTATATAAACCTTAAACATACAAAATATAGCATTGAAGCAACTTACGAACAAATTCAACTTACGAGCAATCTCATTCGTAAGTAGGGAAGCATCTCTACAATGAAAGCACGTTTACATGATAGTTCATGTATTTCTGCTTCTCGTTCGAATCAGTATATTTACTTATAACAACCAAGTTTTTTTACCAGTAGGAGATGCTAATTTATATTCAATATCCTTTTATTGTTTTAACCTAGCATTTTTCGATCAAAACAAGAATTTGCCTCGGTAAAAAAACTGGCATCCTGTCAGTAATTCTAGTTGTAGTTGAACATATAAAATAACATTTCAAAAGTTTAAAATTGGGGTGCGTAGTTTGATGTGTCCTTAAAAAAGTTTAAAATAAAATATTTTCTTTATTAATTATGGGTTAACGTCACTCAACTGAGCCTTTATATATTTCTTATTGACTGCGCCTATCTGCTTTTTTCTTACTTTTATTGTCAGTGTTCCTGCCATAGTTGAACAAAATGAGTCTGGCGGTTCATGAGTGACTTCACACACATGCTGTTTTTTTTCATTTATTCTAGGATAAAAATGGTGGTACTAAGAAAAGGACTGGTGCAAATACAGTCCAAATGCCAACCCAAACCTCCAATAATATGAAAAAGGAAGACTTTATCGGAGCTCATCAAAGAAAGCCACGTACGTGCACACGGCACAGAGGCACCTTGACAGAGGCTGCGATGATTTCAGCCAGAAGATGGCGTCAGCAAGTTGAATATTTTGGAAGTTAAAGACACACACAATAAACGAGAGGCACATAATGTCTCATCTCATCTCATTAGCTGCACCGCTTATCCTCAGTAGGGTCGCGGGGGTGCTGCAGCCCATCCCAGCAATCATCGGGCAGTGGGCAGGGGACACCCTGAACTTGTTGCCAGCCAATTGCAGGGCACACAGGGACAGACAACTCGCTCGCTCATTCACACCTAGCAGCGTGTACTGTACTGTATTTTTCACTTTATACCCTTCTTTGTAACTAGAGCCGTTTTTTTTCCATTTCAGGTACTTTCTAACCCATAACCTTTGTATGTAAAGACATTCGTAAATAGAGGTACCACTGTAAAACATTTTGTAATAACACAAATAGACCACCGAATACACGTTAGATGTCCATGGCACATTGTAATTCAGGCAGTGGATATGAAAGGGTACCTTTGCATCGTTCCGTCAAGTCAAGTCATGTTGATTTGTATAGCCCTTAATCATGAAAAGTCTCAAAGGGCTGCACAGATAGCCATTACAATGCCCCTTTGTATGATGTTCAGCATGTCAAAACATGGAATAACGATAGTGTGAAGCTTTCATATGTACAGGAACAATAAATTTTCTGTTCCTGCTCAGATTCCTGCTTCATAACATCATCAAATTTTAGACAAGCAGAGGCGAATGTAAACAACAAACAAAACCAATAAAACATGACGGGCATATGTAAATAGATAGAATACAATTCGTTCCGTCCCCAACTGACTAATTTAGCAAGGACATTTTCCACATGGTGGTCTACTGTTGTTGCTGTGTTTGGTTTTAATGTTTCCCATGTGCGCTGCGCTGTTTGATATCATCCCATGCGCAAGAAGTCTTGGTCCTTGTTGTCACAGATGGTTTTTGTGCATACCTGGTGTCTTTGTGCTTGTAAAAAGAGCCTCACCTACATACAGTAATTTGTTATGGACATTTAGATTATTTTGTATCTTAGTAAAAATTCTTCAGTGTGTATTTGTACATAGATCATGTAATCTGGTGTCTTTGTCATTCAACATACCGGAAATGCTCTTAAATGGCAGTAAACACAATATGACCC
Organism: Urocampus carinirostris; assembly: GCF_059441175.1. NCBI lineage: Eukaryota > Metazoa > Chordata > Actinopteri > Syngnathiformes > Syngnathidae > Urocampus > Urocampus carinirostris. Next base: position 36,953,519 of record NC_142362.1, on the reverse strand, counting down.
AGCATATAAGCAAAAATTTTAAACAGAGGTTATGTGATTACTTTATTTTATGTAGTTAGTGACGCCAACGAAATGTGTTAAAATGTATGTTCAATGTGGAAAAAGGTATTTTCGTAATGTTTGCCCGTGCAAATTTCTTTTTTAATTTTGGTTACAATGGATAATTGATTGATCACTCACAATACATTTGATCATTTCCACCGATTGCAATCCTATACACCACTCAGCTAAAGCAGGGGTGGCGAACACGCGGCTCTAGAGCCGCCTGCGGCTCTTTGCCTAATCATATTTTCTATATAATGTGGCTCTTTGCCTCGTTTTATGTTTAGTTTGGTTTTCCCTCTTAAAACACACTTGAATCCATCAGAGTAAATAACAAAAATATAAATAATGTTTTGAAATTAATTTGTTGTTTTCATGCTGCTCCGGACACAACTGACTGCCAATCATCTGCGTAGGTTACGTTTAATGCGGGTCAGTGCGTGGTGTGGCTCTTTGACTCTCACGGTTAAAAATTTCGGCTCTTTGTGTCAAACTTGTTCGCCACCCCTGATCTAAAGGCCTCTTTTGCTGAAAACAATGAACCCCGCCTTGTGCAAACAAAAGAAGTTATCTGAGCTTGGCTTAAGCATGCACACACTTGACAGTTTGTCAATATTTTACGGATAAGGAAAACGAGCCTAGAGTAGTGATTTGTCATTTGCACAAAGATAAAACAATTCAGCAGGAAGGAACTGCACCCAAGGCATTCAAACAAACCGCTTATTTCCCACCATACCAATAGGTAGGCAGTATTTGAAGTTGTCAATAAAGCAAATACTGACCTAACTAAAGTGGATGCCTGTTAACGTTTCTGAGCAGTAAAAAGAATAAAGCTACTAAACAGAATAGGATGAAATTCATGGCATTGGACCATCGATTTAGAAACTTTATGACGCACTTACGCCTAAGATGTTATTTGACTAATTGGAAACGTGGCACGGCGGTTGAGTGGTTAGCGCGTCTGCTGCACAGTTCTAATGTCATGGGATCAAATCCAGCTACCAGCCTTCCTGTGCAAAATTTTGCATGTTCTCCCCGTGCCTGTGTGGGTTTCCTCCGGGGACTCTGGTTTCCCCCCACATTCCAAAAAGATGCAATTCAGGTTAATTGGATGGTCCAAATTGTCAGTTGGTGTGAGTGGGCGAGTGAGTTGTCTGTCTCTGTGTGCCCTGAGACTGGCTGGCAGCCCATCCCGAAGACACGCATCGAGATTGCAAATCTGGTCTGAAAAATCGCAATTTTTTTTTTTTTTTCCAAAAAGGTGCAGCCCTAGTGAGTTGCCTTACAGATGTTTAATATAAAGTCTAATTGGATTACAACCCTTACATATGCATATATTTATTCTCAGAATTTCATTGGCCAACCAATGTGTCAATCATCATCTAATCGGTCCCTTCTGGCTAAAGTTTTTTGGATACGTAATAAGGCATTTTTGTTTTTTCAATAGAGGCCCTCATAGGCTATTGGCAAATGGACCGAGAGAAAAAAACCTTGCAAAAGGTTGAGAGTGGTGTCATTCAAAATGTCAGAGGCTGGGGCCATACAGACGGAATACACCAAGGAACGTCAAATGATGCGGAATTCCTTTTAGGCTGATTTTTTTTTTCGTCTGTTGCTATTTTCGTGCTTTTGGAGTTAAATACTTTACACTGTTGAATTTACTGGACTGTCGTGAATATCTTAATTGGTGAGCTGTACCGGATTCATAGTTTTCGGGTATCCTGATTTAGATTGTGATGTTTCGTAGAAGGGTACATTTTTTTAAAAGATCAGCATGTCTTGAATCTCAAGAGTTAAAGCTTTCCAATGATACGTGTTATGACGGCCGGTACGGCGGCTGGGTGTTTTGCGCGCAGCTCCCACAGTGCAGAGTTTCAGGGTTCAATTTCAGCTACCGCAGCCTACCCGTGTGGAGTTTGCATGTTCTCCCCATGCCTGCGTGGGTTTCCTCCAGGCACTCTGGTTTCCTCCCACATTCAAAAACCATGCATGTCAGTTCAATTGGCAAGTCTAATGAATGTGAATGAGAAAGTGAGTTGTCTGTCTTTGTGGGCTCTGCGACTGGCAACCAGTTCGGGGTGTCCCCTGCCCACTGCCTGAAGATAGCTGGGATGGGCTCCAGCACCCCTGCAACCCTAGTGAGGATAAGAGGTTCAGAAAATGGAAGAATGGATGGATTCGGCATGATGTAATTTAGGTAATGATGTCATTGTGCAGACACGTCTTTGGCTGAGTCCCATTCTTCGCACTTTCACTCGCTATGTGCCCTAGTCACTCGGTTTGCGCGTTCACGTGAAAATGGGGTGTGTCCCGATACTCTCAAGACCGAGGCAGAAGTGCCCTCAAACCATGTCGTAGCCACTTCAAGACCGAGGGGGCTCTCGACCTCACTTGGCGGCGAAGTGACTACCCAGAAGGCTTTGCGAATTCTCAATATCAACAAACATGCCCGGAAAGGAACCGCACAAATGTAAGTAGTTTTCCACAACCACGCATGTATTTGCAACAAAATGTATTGAGATATCTTAGTTAGACGTAAATGCAATAGAAAATCGTATTTTCGCGTTAAAACACGAACATTGCAAAATCGCTACTTTACGAAGTGCACTAATCTACCAAGGGAGCTGGCAAAAAAAAATCTTCACGCTACAAACTTTAAAGTAGGATAACTGGGCAGAAAATCACGGTTCAGCCCATCCCTGTTTTTATCTTAAACGAGTCGTCCTTTTACATCTACTGTACATGGCCAGTCGCTAAAGGAGCATAGTCAGAATACCGTTCTGAACATAAGCGCTTGTTTACTGCACACAATTTCGGGTGTCGTGTTTTATTTACAATATGATTCTTTCATGTGAGATCAGAATGCATTAGTTTTCATCATGCATTATGAGTAATGTCTCCGAATTTCACGTGGAAATACAGTTGAAACAAACTACTATCACATAGTCCACTGCCTTCTCTGTAAACACATATTAAGTAAACTAATTACCTTCTCAAAATGTTGTCCAAATGTGGAGACAATTCTAAAGCATATGTGATGCTGGCCAATAGAAGGCTCATACAGCCATAAGAATAACATGTCAATTTTGTGTATCTATTCACTATCAAATAATTATCCAGAACACATCCTATAATTTCCTGTCTCACATCAACTTGCTGAGCATCCTATACTCAGTTGTTTTTGTACAATACATCAGCATTAAGTAATTCTTGTTTTTTCCACCCAACCTAAAGGCCACTGTAGAACGTCCCGTGGAAGAGCTGGTCACCATCACAGCTACCACGCCATCCACACCACCGGGCACGTCGTTGGCACCTTCTAATCCGGCGCCAAACCCCAAATCACCCAGAAAAAAAAGGAAGCACGATACACTCCTTGACTTTTTGAAAGCGGAGTCTGCCGGAGTGAGGAAAAGGCTCGAAGAAACTGTGGCCAAAACTGAGCGGTTCCCGTCCTTTTTGGGAAGCTCGTGGACAAATTTCCAGAACAGTGACATCTCTGCAATGTTTCCCTTTGTTTTATAAAAGGATAATATTGTTTTTTTTATTAAGAACTCAATGAAGTTCCAGTTTGTGTTTTCCAGCTTCATGGAAGTATTGGTATATTTTTGTTAAAATTTGTGACACATTATTTACTATTATGTATTTTGGCCCAATGTGAGTTTGTTTTTCTGAAAGTAAACTATTATTTAAGCTGGAGTGATTTGTAGTTGTTTTCTTTCCAACAGTCACATAGTTCACACACAGTATCTCACATCATTATGAAATAAACCACCAAGGTGTTACTCAAAATGAAGATGTTTATTGAATAGTAATGCAGAAAAGCACATAATGCAAATGTGGGTCTGACTTAAAGAGCCTAAATATGGCTTTTGGGCAATTTATTCCATATTAACTGTGGACAATTCTTTGTACGGTGGACCTGGGAACCCTGAAGACCCGTGACACCACACGGTAGGACAGAGCGTGGGCCAGCCAGTACACGTAGATCAGGACCTCCAGCCACGGCCCTGTTCCCTCTTTAGCAGCTCATGCAGGGCCCACATAACCTAACCTTCTTGCTCAACCTTAAGTCCTGAATGAGTTCTGACTCCACATCCAACCATAAGCACAGGATGGGAACATTCCTGTCCAACCTGTCCACGCTTATGGGACAGCCACTCTGGAACACAATAGATAACAATTTAGACATAAAAGTGGGCATAGAAAAGAAAAAGACCGCTTTAACTGTGATGTAAGCATCATGAAAAAATGTTGAAATGACCTTTTTTATATCCAATGACAACTCTTTTGAATTAAATTCCTTATGAACTAAGGTTTTTGGGTCGTACAGGGAAGTTTGGTGACGATATTATGTCAGCTTAAGGGTCAGGTGGACTGTTCTTGTGTTTGTTTACTTTTCGTCATGTCACACATTCAAAACCCCTACTATATGTCATAAAATGGCATTAAGATACTAATAAGTAGATTGCCATTTATGTCTACACAAACATAGGGTATTATGTGAACGTGCATTGTATGTTAACTCTTACTGTATTTGACCGAACGGGTCATTTTTTTTAATGAGTGTACGTACCTTGTAAAGATGAATCAGCACTACATAGCGCCAAAGCTGTCTTCAGTATAGCACATTTCTCCTCCGTTGATTGGAGACACGGAAAAGATGATGAGCTTTCAGGCAATCGGTAATAACACAGCTGTAGCGGGCATTTTTAACGTTGCACGAACTCTCCAACTGACACACTACGTTGAGACTCGAGTTGTTTACATGTGACGTAGGCCTATACGTCACTAAGGTCTACAGCCAATTAATATTACCGCCATCTCCTGGACAGGGGTGGAACCTTGCAAGTCTTGTCCAAACCTTTTCCACTTTGCACTCCACTCGATGAGGGCACTCCTCTATCGAGGGACCTCACTGGAGGGTTCTCGGGGCCGAGTGAGAGAAATGGGATTGGGCCTTTGTTTCTCTACAATCTGAATTTGTTTATTCAGTATATTAGTCTGATAGAACATTTGGGATAAAGGGATCATGCACAACAAATACAAAACTTACTAAGTTGGTATTCAGTACAGTTTCCATCTGTACAAAATCAAAATAAAGCAAATTTTTCATTTGAATAAATAGATAAATTATTATTATTATTATTATTATATTTTTTTTTTCTTGAAAAAGTTATCGCCCACCCGGGCAGAGTCGTTGTGTAAGTTGTACGCCCGACGCAAAAGATGCATGTTATTTTAAACACTGCCTACCACTCAAATAATTCTAATTATATGTATTTTTTCCAAATGATGTTAGAATTTTCACAAGTTTCATTTACATGACATCTTCTCTCACTCAAATACGCCATGAACATAAAAACAGCAACTACATGCCGTATTCTTATTTTTCATGTGAGCAGGTTATGTCACAGGAAAAATTGTCAAGGGGCTTGTGGCGTCACAAAGTCGTGATTTCTCCTGCTCCGTTATAGACACGAGCAATTAGACCGACTGAAGAGGGCTGTCCCAGAAAAGGTTCCTGTCCCTTTCCCACAATGGAAATTCCTGCATTCTAAACATTGATGTAATTTTCAAATCTGAAACAAAGCTGTCATCTGAAATGCATAGAGGTCTATATGGCTTAGACATTATTAATCAGATTGTGTTTTGTACCAGTTTAGACCCTTGGAATATTATTGTAAAAATGATTTTTGTTGACTTCTCCTTTAAGTAGTTTAAGTTTTTGTAACACACACACACACACATATTGCTTACTAAAGTTCATTGCAACCTTTATTATACTAACATGTGCATGCATGCATCCACACATACACGCACACACATAAAAGGTGTGGGGGCACGCAAAGTAAAACAAGTCCCTTTCAGAGGTAACACAGCAACCTTTTGTTCTCTCCAGTTTGTTTCACTGTGAGTGCTGACACACATTTGACACCTTGCTCTCCCATTTAAAGTAGGATTTGTCTTTAGTCTAACAAAAAAAAAAAATCATTTAATTTATATTTTGAAAAGTTTATCACAAAGTCATGAAAATGTCAGGGAATGTGAAAAACTTCAGCGTTCCATTTTTATTCTTTTTTTTCACCTATACATTTTTTGTAAGCCAGCACAAGCTTTTTATAAACCATCCTTGCAATTTGTGTTGATCACCAGGCAAAGAAAGCAACACCAACTGTCGCTGAATCATTCTCCAGAGGTTGGTCCGCAGTTTGTAGGATCAAAACCTACAAAACTGTGTTTGTAAAAAACAAAACCCTTGTGGTGCAGATTGCACTGACCATAGTAAAGCCTAATTAGTACAATTTCGTTTTTTTTTTTTTTTTTTTAGAATTTAAAAACAAATCACCGTTAAAATCAAAATAACTTAATGTAGGTAATATGTAGGTTCAGTTTTTAATATTGGACACCTCCAAAGGACATCACATAACATTCCAGTTCGTTATTTTGACCATAATACCTCACTTTTGTTAGTTGTTTTGACACTTATGCACTGTTTACATCATTGTCATTATTGGCCAATCATGTTGCTGTTCTTTGATTTTTACAACCTTTTAGGCGGTTCTGCTTTTTAACTCAGATCATCTGACAAAAAGAAAGGGCTCAGACAAGGGCTTTTGGTACATGTTTGAATTCCTTTTTTGAAGTTTAGGCTCTCCATTTTTCTCCTTACAAGTTCAAAATCCATTGATGTCTTACTTTTGTACCATTACAATTCGTGCTTTGCCATAGATCATCTTGTCATTTAGAGCCGAAAATAAACATTTGACAAGTGACATAATCTATTATTTGCTAAATTACGGATGTGGATAGAAATTTGTTTAGTGGGGGATGCCGGGTGATATTTTACCAACAGAATTGTGTACCATTCTAGGGCGGCAACGAACTATTATTTTCATAATGGATGAATCGGTCGATTATTTTTTTCGGTTATTCGATGAATCAGATTTCTAAAACACATCTTTATTAAATCCCCTTTATTCAAATATTTGACATTGTGGACCAATACAAAAATAGTGCACAAAACAACAGACTATAAAATATAATATAATATAAAAAAAGTTAAAATCCAAGTGCTTTTCAAATAACTAGAGTTGTTTAAAGATAGAAAAGTAAGTACATGTCTTAAGGTGTTGTAAGAAAAGTTTTATTAGAAAACTGAGTGGGGGCTGGCCTAACAGGCAGAAGCAACTCGTTACACTGCTTTTAAGGCTTATAAAGCAAAAGCCCGGGTTTCTCTTCACTTCATTGATGATCTGGGAACAGAAGACGTCTGTTCAGAAACCTAAAGCATACTAGTCCCACTAAGTTGTGGACAATTCATGAGTTTTTTATCTGTCATTTGATGACATATTGCTGCATTCAACAACACATTTGAGACCGTGTGCGAAAGGCTGTACAATCAACCCAAATGTAATCAACATTGCGATGTGACGTAGTGTGATAATGTAATCGCATGACACAGTGTTCTCGTTTGCCCGCGTCCCTGCGTCCTAGACGCATAATTTTAGCTGGGGACGCATAGTGTCAAATCAACCTGCGTCCCAACGTTTTTGACACAAAATTGTCATTATTACCCGATTACATTTTTTTTAACAAAGATTTACCGCACTCCAAACTTTTCGTCAGGCAGATCCGCCATTGTTGTTTTGGTCTCGCGGTTTGAGTTTTCGTCTGCACGCCGATCTCGGCAAACGAGATCTCGTTGCTTCAAGATTACGTCATTGTTGTAGTGCTTGTCGTCGAGTGAAAGAGAAATATGCCTCCAAAAAAACATTAGTATTAGGTGAAAAGCAACACAAAATTGTTAATTTCTTTAGTGTCAGTAACAAGTTGAAACAATGCAGAAAGTGTAATATATATATATATATATATATATATATATATATATATATGTATATATATGTATATATGTGTATATGTGTGTGTGTATATAGATGTATATTACTGTATTGAAGCAGCCAGAGAACCTGAATGAGCCTCGTAGCAAAAAAGCTCTACTTGCATGTTTCACATACCTGTTCAGAGCTGCAACCTGTCACACAGCTAGGCTGGTGACTGTGCTGGTTGGCTTAGTTTTTTTTTTTGTATATGTCTGGCGTTCAAACAGAAAGGGGGGCGGATTATTTGTACTCTTGTCTTTGTTGAACAACTCTTGCCTCAAAAGAATGCAAACACGAGCCATGTGTAACATGTTTTGGTTGCTGATTTGTACAATAACTTATATTAAATAAGCTGAGATATATTTTTTAATTTAGTCAACATAATCAAGTGTGGGAGGAGAACCGTTTGAAGCATGCACTGCCCGCGCTGCTTCAAGTTGTGTTGATCACTTGTTTGGGATCACATGACCACTCAAGATGGCTACATTGGTTACCGTTTTTTCGCACCTTGACGTCGTTAATAAACGTTTTCTATAAAAAACATCACTCGTATACAAGATCATCTGATGACCGGAATACATAACTCATGTTAAAAGGAAAACACGCCAATCCGAAAGATACTTTGAAAAATTATTTTCACCCATACACAGTTGTTGGTGGTTGCTATGGTAAGAAGATGTTTGTCATCATTCTGTGAAGATCAACAAAGGAACTCCGCCTGCCAACACTTGTATCGCGACCGTTATTGGAGTTTTTGCAAAAGTCGACAGGATAATACCGAGGGAACTGTAGCTTGTTGGAAATTGCTATGCTGATCAATTTGTGCATTAAATCAACAATTTTTATGGCTTTGTGGACGTTAAAGTTAAAATTTAAACTTGACTACATTTGTGAATAATAAACTTTGATTGAGCAGTTTTGCTCTCGTTGTGAATGCCATAGCATGATGAAAGGTTTCACAAATACAGACACCACTTAGTGAGGTGGAACATTTTATATGTCAAGTCAAGTCATGTTTATTTGTATAGCCCTTAATCAGAAGGAGGCACAAAGTGCTGCATATGTAAACACAAAGATAGCTTGTTGGAGTTGCTTCCATTGTCTTTTCCTATTTCTTTATAATTTGGGCACCTGTTGCTAAAGGAACATGTAACTTTGGTGTTGACTAATTTATCCTCAGGAAGGGCGTCTTAAATGTATTTTGGTGTGACCGCCATGTATTGTATTAATAGTTAATTTGTTGTTGATACTAGAAAAGAGGCATAAGTAACCAGTTCATGTCTTTGTATTTTTTGGTTATTGTTCAGTATAATATAAACATCAAAAGATATACCAAAGAACTGAAGAAGGACTATTGTATTACGTGAACGTGAACACAACAGTCATGCTCAAAATTTCAAACGAAATAAAGAGGATCTGGTACCAGTAGTGCCACACGCGTATCAGAAGGCTTTGGAGGCAAAGTGTGCTGCAGCAGATGAACTCGTTGGGGCTGCTACCCGTCAATGCCATGGCCCGGCTTATCTCTTAAGAGTGGAAGGACGCTTTACACCAAGGGTCGACAACCTAAAACATTTTAAAGAGCAAAAAATGAAAAGCCCTATATAAGCCAAAGTGAATTTAACACATGCCATATGTATTTTAATTAGCTATTTTAACATACTATCAAAATGACTTAGTTGGATACAACGCATCCTGTGGGTACTAATGGTACACAAGACTATTCAGTTGTAGTCAAGTTTAACTTAATTAAAATATTAATGAATTACATTATGTTTCATTGCTTTGAAAAAAATGAAAGAACTGCAAAAACGAAATGCAATTTTTGATGTCATTTTTATTTTGAAGAATTGAAAAGAATAAAAGGGAATGTTCATATTTTGCCCTTATCTGGGCAACAAAACAGTGCAATGATGCTGTAATCATTTATAAAAATAAAGTAGCAGCCTTTTAAAAAGTGAAACTAAATAAAATTAAATTGATACAGTTTAATATGAATTTCTGTGCAGTACTTGGAAAACAAGCGAAGGAGAGTTCTCCAGGCAGGCGTTCAAGCATGAGAGCCACCACTTTACGTCACAATTTTTGACTTTGCTGCGTTTGAGGCCACAACCTGTATCCCTTCTTTTTACAACCTGATGACAATGAGAGATCAAACCAGTCACTTTCCACCCGTAAATTCGTACCAGCTAAACTTCCCTTTCATCTCATAGTTACATCGTTGCACCCTTTGTTGAAATCTAATATTTACTATGCACATTCTTACAACATTGGAAAATGTTCAAAGTGTTTGTGTCATGTTTGTCTTTCTACGGAAATAATATTAAAACAAAAATACATGACACTCCCCATATTTTTTGATTAGTAAACATTTTAAGAAATGTGCCAGGGAGCCGCTCGGCAGAGCTAAAGAGCCGCATTCAACTCCTGAACCGGGGTTTCTGACCTCCGCTTTACCCAGGCAACAATGGTAACCAGATGATGAAGGTGCTGTATCTGAGTCAGATCAGGAGGCTTCTTCTACTCCTGGTAACCATGGAAGCAAGTAATAATCTTATTGTGGGAGAGCAAACCCCAACCCCAAAAAACCGCCTGGCTGTACTTTCCAAGACACAGGATGGTGCCCCACAACCGAGGCGGTAAGGGACCTGTGAAATGTGATTATAGGACTCAATAGACATACCAAAGAAGTAAACTTGTACACACAAGACAAAAAGTCACTAACACTTTAGCCATCATACTTTGCCGGTTGGTCACGTGTCAAAGGGATGTGCAAGAGCACAGAATTATGTCCTACACACGCAGACAGCCACAAGAGTAGTCGCTGTGCAAAATGACATTCCAAGCAACGACCAATGAGGAAAAATATGTTTTTGCTACTACTGCTGAGGATTCAAAACAATCGTCCACCTTTAATGACGTCATATTCTTCTTTTTGTATGAAGCTACGTGATGACATTTTTCAGAGCCAACTGGGCCCAGTCATGGTTTTGTACAGTAATGTAATTGAGGTGGTGGGGGAGTCAGGCATCAGCATGGTACGGAAGAAATAGCCCTTGTGTGAGTCCACCCTAAAATCTCTCGGCCCACCCATGAAACATGAGCAGTTGGGTCAGTTGTCCCCCCTTTCTTTCTCCTGCCAGTCTCTCTTTGTGTCTCTCCGTCTTAATCTGTCTTTTTCTCCCTCCGTTTCATTTTTTTCTTCTTCTGTGCATTGTAGACAAAGTTTTAGTACAACTGGAACTCAAAACTGCCTTACTTTAAATCAGTGGCATACTGATTGGTCAGCTAAGACATGGGTTCACCAATAAATCATCAATAACAGAATGTTTAGTCGATTTGTCGCGTTGTTGGACTGGTTTATGACGTGCTTTTGGTTCTGCAGCGTTGATGGGATGGTAAAATCTGCAGATTAAACTTGTAGCCTGCTTGCTACAAGATTGGCCAAACTGATTTTTGGGGAGAGGACTTCATATTTATTGTTGCTAAGGTTGAAAGGTTGTTTTGACAAAGAGCTAAAATTCACTATCGCACGAATGAAATGTGATTCATATCATCCTTCTGTTCTTTTTCAATGTGTCTGTATTTCCATTTTGTTTCGTTTGAGAATTTCCTGCTTATGTACAATCCTTTTGTAACGTGATATTTAGTGTCACTGGCCACTCATTCAATAAATCTAACACAAATGACCAGAGGCAGGTAGAGTAGCCAAAAATGTTATTCAAGTAAAAGTACTGTTGCCTCAGAATAATGTTACTCAAGTAAAATTACTTGAGTAAAAGTAAACAAGTACTTGGTAAAAAAATTACTTATATACTGACTAACTGTAGCAACGTCATATTTTTTTTTTTTAAACAACCAATCAACAAAAATACATTGAATTTAAAAACAGAATCAAATAATCAATGTAAATTCAAGTGCTTTAATAAGCAATAAAATAAAAATAGTATAAATAAAATACATAATTTAGGCACATCTGGCACATTTAGAGCCCCAATACTTAACAGGTTTTGCAAGCAGAACATCAAGCTAGCCCATGAACTCGAACAAAGGAGAGATTTCATATTGTAGCTGGTGTTTGGTATCCTTTTGATGTGAGGCCAGGGTTGCTCCTCCTCTTCCATGTTTTCATAGTCTGTTGCTAAGCGACATTTCCGATCTGTTTCAGCCGTAAACAACTTTTTCCCCGATAAAGTCGAAGATTGTTTCGTGGCGATGCTGAGCCTGGCAGTTCTACGTCAGGGGTCGGCAGCCTATGACATGCGTGCCAGCAATGGCACGCGAGCGCACGGCAAAATAATAAGGATTAGATTTTAAAAATGCGCATTTTTACCTGAAATTTAGACATTTTCAGTTGCGCGTTATTTAGAGGCCTTATGTTAGCGCCGCTCCTCCTCTGCTTCATGTGTCAATGTGTGTTTGCGCGGCGCCTCGCAGAGGAGAGATCCGTGTTTTAACCCAGCCATCGAAACACGCGCGCCATAGATGAACGAATCATGACGGCTCCTCCAGCGAAACGGCGCATTCTTTCCAGCCAGCGTGGACAGACGAATGAGGCTTTGTGCAAAAAAATGATCGTGCTGTTTTGTGCATTATGCCTTGAAAGCGTTGTACCTCGCACAGCGTTAAACGTCATTACGAGACGAAACATGAATATGAATTCAAGGATGAGTTCGACAAGACAAAGACATTAAAACGCCCTGTGTCTAGGTACGGCAAACAAACACAGACCCTGAACACCTTTGTCACTGCTAAAAACACACTAGTGAAGCAAGCTGTCACATTGCTCACTGCATAGCAAAGAACAGAAAACCCTTTACTGACGGCAAAGATTTTAAAGAAGCCTGTGTATGCATGTGTGCGCGCGCGTGCCTTCTGCTTTGCTTCTGCTATTTCAAGTTTTGATATATTCTGCAACAATATATCATTGATGAATGGTATGGTAGCTGTCCATAGCACTTTTTTTTTGATTGTAGTTTATTGTTAATGAAGAATGGTTGACCCTGGTTAATTCTTGTGGCAAAAAATTGAAGCCATGAATGGCGACAGGCCTTTCCACTTATTATTCACATTCATTTTTTAATTGATTGATGAACAAGAATAGTGGAAGATAAATTGGTCAGTTATACCAGTGTTTTTCAACCAGTGTGCCGGGGCGCACTAGTGTGCACTGAGACCTTGGCCCAATCCCATTTCTCTCACTCGGCCCTGAGAACCCTCCAGTGAGGTCCCTCGATAGAGGAGTGCCCTCCGCGAGTTGAGTGCAAAGTGGAGATGGTTTGGACAAGACTTGCAAGGTTCCACCCCTGTCCAGGAGATGGCGGTAATATTAATTGGTTGTAGACCTTAGTGACGTAAAGGCCTACGTCACATGTAAACAACTCGAGTCTCAACCTGTAGTGTGTCAGTTGGAGAGTTCGTGCAACGTTAAAAACGCCCGCTACAGCTGTGTTATTACCGATTGCCTGAAAGCTCATCATCTTTTCCGTGTCTCCAATCAACGGAGGAGAAATGTGCTATACTGAAGACAGCTTCGGCGCTATGTAGTGCTGATTCATCTTTACAAGGTACGTACACTCATTAAAAAAAAATGACCCGTTCGGTCAAATACAGTAAGAGTTAACATACAATGCACGTTCACATAATACCCTATGTTTGTGTAGACATAAATGGCAATCTACTTATTAGTATCTTAATGCCATTTTATGACATATAGTAGGGGTCTTGAATGTGTGACATGACGAAAAGTAAACAAACACAAGAACAGTCCACCTGACCCTTAAGCTGACATAATATCGTCACCAAACTTCCCTGTACGACCCAAAAACCTTAGTTCATAAGGAATTTAATTCAAAAGAGTTGTCATTGGATATAAAAAAGGTCATTTCAACATTTTTTCATGATGCTTACATCACAGTTAAAGCGGTCTTTTTCTTTTCTATGCCCACATTTATGTCTAAATTGTTTGTTATCTATTGTGTTCCAGAGTGGCTGTCCCATAAGCGTGGACAGGTTGGACAGGAATGTTCCCATCCTGTGCTTATGGTTGGATGTGGAGTCAGAACTCATTCAGGACTTAAGGTTGAGCAAGAAGGTTATGTGGGCCCTGCAGGAGCTGCTAAAGAGGGAACAGGGCCGTGGCTGGAGGTCCTGTTCTACGTGTACTGGCTGGCCCACGCTCTGTCCTACCGTGTGGTGTCACGGGTCTTCAGGGTTCCCAGGTCCACCGTACAAAGAATTGTCCACAGTTAATATGGAATAAATTGCCCAAAAGCCATATTTTAGGCTCTTTAAGTCAGACCCACATTTGCATTATGTGCTTTTCTGCATTACTATTTAATAAACATCTTCATTTTGAGTAACACCTTGGTGGTTTATTTCATAATGATGTGAGATACTGTGTGTGAACTATGTGACTGTTGGACAGAAAACAACTACAAATCACTCCAGCTTAAATAATAGTTTACTTTCAGAAAAACAAACTCACATTGGGCCAAAATACATAATAGTAAATAAATAATGTGTCACAAATTTTAACAAAAATATACCAATACTTCCATGAAGCTGGAAAACACAAACTGGAACTTCATTGAGTTCTTAATAAAAAAGAAAATATTTTCCTTTTATAAAACAAAGGGAAACATTGCAGAGATGTCACTGTTCTGGAAATTTGTCCACGAGCTTCCCAAAAAGGACAGGAACCGCTCAGTTTTGGCCACAGTTTCTTCGAGCCTTTTCCTCACTCCGGCAGACTCCACTTTCAAAAAGTCAAGGAGTGTATCGTGCTTCCTTTTTTTTCTGGGTGATCTGGGGTTTGGCGCCGGATTAGAAGGTGCCAACGACGTGCCCGGTGGTGTGGATGGCGTGGTAGCTGTGATGGTGACCAGCTCTTCCACGGGACGTTCTACAGTGGCCTTTAGGTTGGGTGGAAAAAACAAGAATTACTTAATGCTGATGTATTGTACAAAAACAACTGTGTATAGGATGCTCAACAAGTTGATGTGAGACAGGAAATTATAGGATGTGTTCTGGATAATTATTTGATAGTGAATAGATACACAAAATTGACATGTTATTCTTATGGCTGTATGAGCCTTCTATTGGCCAGCATCACATATGCTTTAGAATTGTCTCCACATTTGGACAACATTTTGAGAAGGTAATTAGTTTACTTAATATGTGTTTACAGAGAAGGCAGTGGACTATGTGATAGTAGTTTGTTTCAACTGTATTTCCACGTGAAATTTGGAGACATTACTCATAATGCATGATGAAAACTAATGCATTCTGATCTCACATGAAAGAATCATATTGTAAATAAAACACGACACCCGAAATTGTGTGCAGTAAACAAGCGCTTATGTCCAGAACGGTATTCTGACTATGCTCCTTTAGCGACTGGCCATGTAAAGTAGATGTAAAAGCACGACTCGTTTAAGATAAAAACAGGGATGGGCTGAACCGTGATTTTCTGCACAGTTATCCTACTTTACAGTTTGTAGCGTGAAGATTTTTTTTTACCAGCTCCCTTGGTAGATTAGTGCACTTCGTAAAGTAGCGATTTTGCAATGTTCGTGTTTTAACGCGAAAATACGATTTTCTATTGCATTTACGTCTAACTAAGATATCTCAATACATCTTGTTGCAAATACATGCGTGGTTGTGGAAAACTACTTACATTTGTGCGGTTCCTTTTCGGGCATGTTTGTTGATATTGAGAATTCGCAAAGCCTTCTGGGTAGTCACTTCACTGCCAAGTGAGGTCGAGAGCCCCCTCGGTCTTGAAGTGGTTACGACATGGTTTGAGGGCACTTCTGCCTCGGTCTTGAGAGTATCGGGACACACCCCATTTTCACGTGAACGCGCAAACCGAGTGACTAGGGCACATAGCGAGTGAAAGTGCGAAGAATGGGACGCAGCCCTTGTCTAGTGTGCCAAAAAATCAGGCCGTTATTCAGTATTTTGCAATCTTCAGATGAGGAACTGTAATAGGCATCCATATCAGTAGGTGGCAGTAGATATGTATATACTTTTTATGTACCAATTATCTGCTCTTGAGTTAGTACAGTACATTTAATAACTTAATTTGTTTAACAAAGCGGTTTAAGATTGCACTGTAAAAAATAAAAACTAAGTACATCATTCTTTTTTATTTTAATTATCATTTTCTTCTTTTTATATAGTAATTATCTGCTTATGGGGTAGTACAGTGAAATATTTGACATAACTTCATTCTCAAACATTTTCGACGGACGGTCTGGCTCTGAACGTTTTTATAAATAAAAGTGTACCTTGGTTCAAAAAGGTTTGTATATCCACGTTGTATATTTGGACTGGTGTAAAATTACAGCTCTGTTGGATATTAAAACAATGTTGTGCAAGTCATTAATCTTGGTGTGGCACACTGATTTACAAAGAAATTTGAAAGTTGCTGACCCCTGTTCTACGTCAATATAAATGTTCCTTAGTGGAAACAGACAGACGCGTAAATACTAGGAGTGGATTTATTGAGTAACGACTTTATTGTTGCCTAATGTAGCAGAGTAAAAGTACCGTTTTTTTCTTCACAAATTTACTCAAGTAAAAGTTCAGGGCTTTAAATATACTCCTATAAGTACAAAATTTGCAAATTACCCATATTTTTTGCTTTCAAAATTAACTTCACAAACCTCTCTTCTTTTGGCCTCATGTTTGGAAGGATGATCTATGTTCATTGACTTAACCACACAGGAAAATTGCAGCTCAGCTGCATAAATCATAACTTTTGTTTATTGTGCTTTACAAAATAACTCAAACCTCAATTGAATATTCATCAACTTGGACTCCTCGTGCAATAACTCTTTATCACTAAATTGTGCTACCGTATTTCCTGGACTATTAGTCGCTCTGGAGTATAAGTCGCACCAGTCAAAAACGCGAAATTAAGAAGGAAAAATCATATATGTCGCATCGGAGTATAAGTCACATTTGGGGGAAGATTAATCAGTTAAAACCCAACACCCAAAACATACATGTCATATTGAAAGGCAATTAAAAATAAAGGAGAACAACATGCTGAATAAGTTTGTATGGTTTACAAAGGTTACATGATTAACCAGCCTGTTAATTTCAGTAACGACGTAATATTTGAAGAGTTTTTCAGATAACTCGAGCATAAATGAGATGCTAAAGAAAAGCTCATAT
Organism: Urocampus carinirostris; assembly: GCF_059441175.1. Classification (NCBI taxonomy): domain Eukaryota; kingdom Metazoa; phylum Chordata; class Actinopteri; order Syngnathiformes; family Syngnathidae; genus Urocampus; species Urocampus carinirostris. The sequence goes on along the minus strand of NC_142362.1, from coordinate 36,936,411 downwards.
TCACTCCAAATCACAGTTGTCAGTCACGGTACACAATCTGACCGCCTCTCCCTTCCGCCTCTAAGTCGGTTTCGTCAGACTCCTCATTACTTCCGCTTTCTGCTTTTCACGCGGAGAGGCCTTTTTCAGCACAACATGGCAAGGTTGAAAATATAAACACAGGCCTAGACCACCCTCTTGTGGTTTTGGGTGAAAATAACATGTGAAAGGATATACACGGTAATAATGTGTTAATAATTTCACATATAAGTCTGACCAGGGAACAAGTTGGACCCCCAATCAAACTATGAAAAAAAATGTCCTTTATCGTCCCGAAAACATGGTACACAAATTTTTGTTTATGGGATATTCCTCATTCGAGCCAATACCTTCAATACATCTCTTTTTCTACGAAGGGAAATTTATTTTTCAATATTTGCAAAATACTTAATGGAACCAAAGCATTTAAGCCAAGTCAGTAGTTTTCAGTAGTAAAGCCTTGGCAACAAAGAATTATTTGTACTTAGCAATAAAAACATATTGCTGTGAAGTTCGTATGAACAGTGAAACGTTCTGTGTTTGTAACCATAATCATTGCAGTTGTTGCCATTTAATACTTTTTTTATTACTATGATTCCCCTTGCAGAGCATGTGTGTCTGATTTCAGGGTCATTCGTGAGCATTTGGCACTCGTAAGCTACAGCCAAGCACAGTGAGTTCAGCTTTAAATAGGTCAGACATGGCTGTTGTTTGTTGGAATGAGGACTGCCCAAGGCAAAAAGAAAGATAGGAAGGAAGGATGTGTACATTGGCAATGTTCAATTGATTTTGTTCCCTTGTGTAATCTTTAAGTACCAAATATTAAACTATCTTAAATTGTTTTTTGTGAAATTGTCTTCGGATTTAGACCACAGGGTGACATAAATCAAGGGACCCACGTTTTTTTCTCCCATGGGCCCTGTTTCTGATAAATGTGCATGTAATCGGATTTTCTAAAGAAAATCAGATATGAAATAAGTAGGATATATGCAGAGTTCTCAGATCAGATAGTCATTTAAAATGTTTTATTAGCCAATTACAGGCTTTCTGTTCTGTGCTTTGACAACTTATTTTGTTTTACTTGTATACCGTACTTTCCGCACTATAAGGCGCACCGTGTTATAAGACGCACCTTCAATGAATTATATATTTTTAAACTTTTTCCATACATAAGGCGCACCCCATTATAAGGCGCTATAAGTGCATGCTGGGTTAAGATCAGGTAACTGTGCAATTTTGTAATTGTAATCCTGTGCAGTCCTCCGAGACATTTTTGTGATTAAGGGCGTCATAAATAAATGTGACTTAACTTGACTTTGCTACAGTAGAGGATGTAGTTACGTTATGCAACCGTTAGATGGTGCCGCGCTAAAGGGAATGTCAACAAAACAGTCAAATACCAGCTCAGTAGCCTAGATGGTAAGGCGCCCTCTCTGAGACTGGGAGGTCGCTGGTTCGCGCCTCGGCCCAGTCATACCTAAGACTTATAACATTGGTAAAAATGGCGGCGCCCTCTGTTGGCTGCGGCTGCATCGGCTCGCTACAACGGGTCAGGTGTATCGACATTTCGTTCTGTGTACATTGTTACAAAGAATGACAATACAAAGGAAATTATTATATTTATTATTAAAATAGGTCAGTCAAACTTTATTAATAGATAACAAACAAGCTTTCCACAACTCCATTCACTCTCAAAATGAATAAACAGCCGTTTTATTATTTTCTCTGAGGTAAAGCATTTTCGTGACACATCTTTAACATCTTTGAACAACAGCAAGGCATAACATTTTACTTTTCCTCCATTTAGTCAACATGCAAAAAAATGTCTGATACTGTTATGGTAAATTAAACGTTAGTGCAATTGCAATATAGTGACACTCGTAATGTGCAAAAACAACAAGTGCAAAACAATAACAGTAAAGCAATAACATAATAACTGTAAAATGTAAAACGTTGTAGTGGGTTTTACATAATTCACCGTTGGAACCGTTGTTCAGTTAGAGAGATCCTAGGGGGACTCTCAATTCTGCCGGCTCGAGCCACTCTCGTGTTCGATTCATTAATGTTGAACTCTCTCGCTGCTGCTCTATTCCCGTGTTCTACTGCGTGACTGATCGCCTTGAGTTTAAACTCTGCGTTGTAAGCGTGTCTCTTAATAGAAGCCATTTCAGGGTCTTTATACAAACGCACAAATAAAAGAGAATCGTTGTTTAATATTTCCCAGTATGCACAGCGCACTACTTCTTCTACGCGAAAAATGGAGTCGGTGGCTGCTTACCGTAAGTTGCAAGACCTTGTAATTCAATATTGATCCATATATAAGGCGCACCGGATTATAAGTCGCATAGTCAGCTTTTTAAAAAAAAATCAGATTTTATGTGCGCTTTATAGTTTGGAAAATACGGTAATTGCTCTTTAGAGCTGCGTGTGCATTTTGAAAGGACGAAAAAATAAAAAAGTTTACGAAGATCACTGGTACATTTTAGATATGTTCCCAGTTACAGTTTTTGGGGAATGTCAGCTCATTGGCCAAACTAATTAAATGTTATAAGAAAGATTTGACACATCATTCATTTTCTATACATTTATTTTCTTTGAAAAATTAAAAATCACAAAATATTGACTGCTTATTTTTTGAAGCCTTAACAACATGCTTACGTTTTTTTCATAATTTGGCATTGTTTTGAGTAGCCTCATTTTAGTTCATCAAAGCACCCCCCATCCACCACACACATTTTGTCACCTTATACCAGAGGTCTCCTCTTCAAGCTCTTCAAGAGCTACTTTTTGTTACTTATTAGTGCAAAGGGCACCCAGTATGATACACATTTCCAAAATAACAACTCATAATGTTATTGCTATGTTGATTCCACTTTATTACTAGGTTAATTATTGGAAGTAAGGGTTAGCTCCTCAACTGTCTTTAGGTGGTACCACGCTGGTATACCCCTGCCTTGTATACAGTATATATACTACAGCTGATAATTGTGCTTGTTTTCAGCAATCATAATTTGTACTGAATTACTGAGGTTCGCACGTGAATTTTCATTATCAACACACGTGAATTTTTACTTATTATGATTTACAGAAAAAAGCCCAAGAATGGGAATGAAATCATTAAATCCAACCCGTCCAAGCGCCATCGAGACCGGCTTAATGGGGAGCTGGACCGGCTGACCGATCTTCTTCCTTTCTCCGAGGATGTACGCTCCTGTTTAGACAAACTGTCTGTCCTACGCCTGAGTGTTGGATACCTGCGAGTCAAGAGCTATTTCAAAGGTGAGATATTAGTCCATTGTTTTATTAATGTATTTACATAATGTAACATTTTTTTAAAAATGTAACTGCACAATTGACCTTTATTAAAAAGCCAAGAAACTATTCATGAGCTGGTGTGTACATTTAAAAATGACCCCAGCTACGGTCTACAGTCAGTATGAAAAGTATTCAGAGCCCCTGAAATTAATCTCAATGAAGCCATTTGCCCAAATAAAAACAAAACATTTTATTTCTCATTAATGTACAGTCAAGCCCCATTTCGACAGAAAGAACTTTTGCAAACATATTTAAGAATACATGAATGGCGGTCAGCCAATAAAACAGGGGGGGCGAACAAGTTTGACACAAAGACACAAAGAGCCGAAATTTCTAACTGTGCGAGTCAAAGAGCCACACTACGCACTGACCGGCATTAGACGTAACCGAAGCAGATGATTTTGTATTTATTTATTCAGCCTGTATAAACCATAAACATGAAATATACAAGAAATCATTTGACACGCAACACTCAATAATGATAAAATGATAGATTTAAAAGAATAGAGTAAAAAAGATATTGTAGTGTATAATACAAGATAATTTTATAGAATAGTTTTAAAATAAAGAATATGTAAATAACAAGATTAGAGTAGAATAGGTCGGAGGAACGCCGTTGGCATAATAATACTATACATGATAACCCAAATCAATTCCCATTGAACATATGAATAGCGGAAGGGTAAAAACTCTTTAAGACGTGAAGTCTTGCTCGCAATGGAGCGAAGACGGCGACCTGACGGCAGGTAATCAAAGTACCTGCGAGCAGGGTGACTAGGATTGTCTATATTTTTTAGTTTCTGTTTTCTAGTTCGATCGATGTAGATACTTTGCAAGGACGGGAGGCCAGTACCTATTATTTCCTCTGCCGTCCTCACTACAGATTCCATCTTTGACAATTCTTTCTGATTGGCGCGACCAAACCAAACTGTGATTGACCTAGTTAAAACGGATTCAATGATAGCACGATAAAAATTGACTAGAATGGATTGACGGACTCTGAATGATTTGAGTTGACGAAGGACGTAGAGCCTTTGTCTGGCTGACTTTAGAATATCAGTAGCATTGACAGTCCATGTGAGGTCAGCTCAAAGTAAGTACCCGGAAACTTGAATGAATGGACCAGTTCCACCTCACTACCATTAATTGACAGTGGCACATACGGGGGAGGCTTAGTACAGAAATGATAAATTATCATCTCCTTAGTTTTACCTACATTCAATGACAGATTACTCTCATGACACCAGGTGGAAAGTGAATCAATTTCTACTCCGTATTCAGATTCCTCTCCATTTGAAATAAAGCCAGTAACAGTGATCATTTTACCTCTGAAAAGTGATGGGTCCCGGGGACTCGCATGCTCAAAAACTATGGGTCCCAACCAGTGTTCCCTCTAAGCTGCGCGGCTCGCACATTTTCAGCGCACAAGAAAATCTTGCCAGTGCACAAAAATGAGGGCTCAAATTACTAATTAAGAAGCGACTTAAGTCAAAGTTACAGTGCATGAAGGTAAAAATACACGGGTTCCCCTGACGTTGTGTCCTAAATGCGGTATTTTGAATGAGTAAAGTTAGTAGTTTGTCGAGAACCGGCTTCTTCGGCTCGGCTCCCTAAAAGGAACCGGCTCTTTCGGGTCCTAAACGGCTCTTCAGGTTGTTTTTGCTTTGAACTTAATTATTTTCCAAAGTGTAATGATAAAAATGAAACGTTCATATATTTTGAATTTATTGCACCCAAACTGAAATATTTCAGGTCTTTTATTTTCTTATATTAATGATTTCGGCATGTAGCTCATGAGAACCCCAAATTCCTATCTAAAAAAAAATAGCATATCACGAAAAGGTGCTCTAATTGAGCTACTGACCTTATCATCTGAGTGAACAATTCAACTCTACACCTCTTTGTATGATTTTCCAGTTCCTATGAGCATTCACACCAATTTGGGTGTTCCAGTCGCCTTGCAGGATATCTTTCTTTGGTGTTTTGTCTATGTTGTCTTGGGGTAAAAGTCCTCAGTTTCTTCGTCACTGTGTTCTAAGGTCAGAATACCTCAGCAGTAGCTTAAAAATTAGTTTAACGTTGACATTAGCTCATCGTTGGCTTAGCAGTCGTACACCCTTGCAAGTAGTACCAATATTAAACTAACACAAAGTAGCCCCACACAAAACGTTTTCCAACCTTACAAAGATGATGGTCTAAGAAGAAAAACTCAATTTTAGCTTAATGTTAGCATAGTGATCACTAAATGCTAACTTAAAGTGACCTTAGCTTGGTGTTGCCCACAAACTATTGTCTAGATTAACCCAAAAAAAACTAACTCCGAAAAAACGTTCTCCGTAGCGATGACTGTTATGGAAGGATACACAAAAGAATACAGAGTGATCGCAGCACTAGCTTAGCATAGCTATCACATAGCGCTAGCTTGGCTAAACGCTTGCTTATAGTTACTCATGACATATTGTGTACGTTAAACAGAATTGACGCAAACTAACACGACAAAAACGTTCTTCATATTTAAAGAGATTAATATGTGATTGAAGGATACACAAAAGTATACTTGGTGGATAGTTTACTTAAGTATATGTATATATATATATATACAGTCGTATGCAAAAGTTTGGGCACCCCTGATAATTTTCAAAATTTTCCTTTATAAATCATTGGTTGTTCGGATCAGCAATTTCAGTTAAATATATTATATAGCAGACAAACCCAGTGATATCTGAGAAGTGAAATGAAGTTTATAGGATTTACAGAAAGTAAGCAATAACTACCGAAGCAAAAGTAGGCAGGCTCATAAATTTGATATATAAACGAAAATCTTGAAAATGATCAGGGGCACAGAAACTTTTGCATACCACTGTATATATACATACATACATGCATAAATCCCAAATAAAAACCTTATCACGACTCTCGCTTTGCTCGCGGGTGATAAAACCTGATAAATCACAAAGTGTTGAGTAGAATACAATATTTAAATCGGGCCTTATTAACCCATCCCTACATGGCCCGGGCTTGCCGGCATGAACCCTGTAAGACCCAGATTTAGAATAACAAACGCCTAATTTTTTTAACCAATCAAACTGCCTCTGTGCTGTCCTTGCATTACCGGGAGACGGCACTATCTGATAAATATCCAGAGATGGCTTTAAATCTCATGGCAAGGATTTACAATTGACTTTTTCAATATTTGAGGTCAAGCATAAACACATTAAGGACGCCAATTGAACTGACTCTTTGCAGTTTTTTGTTGCTTTTTGCTAACACCCTCATTCCAAGCAAATTCACCTCTTCATTTACGTAGCTCTCTTTGGCCATAACAAAGTTTGAGGACAAAAAAAACTACTCATGTTGAAGCTTCAATTAATTGCATCTCTAATCATGTTTTCTAGTGAATGCAGCATAGATTTCATGCGATCTGATTCTGTGGGAAAGGAAAAAACTCAAAATCTGAACCTGTAGACTTAAATGTACGACCAGTCCTAGGATACATTTTGCGTCTAAAAAAACATAAAAGATTGTGCAAGAGCAGAAAATGAGTGTGGTACATCTCTGTCCAGCGCCCACAAAAATAAGCGGTTTTGAGCAAAACAATATTGACGAGATGTTGTTCATTGCGGCAAAAATTAACACTGTCTAAATTGACTCATAAACAACTAAACAAATTGGATTAAATGTTTTTCATCGCCTTAGCTGCAAATTCAAGTGTCAACTATTTAACGTTATAAAGTATCATATCATTATTGCGGAATACTATTTTTTGATTCGATAAAGATTTCTTACATAAGTCAATTCAAGTCATATCTTTTGTAAAGCCCTTAAAAAGTCTCAAAGGGCTGCACAGACCACCATTACATCAGGAGTTTACACTGTTGAATAATTCAACTGATGTGTGCATGGGAAAATATAGATAGATAGATAGATAGATAGATACTTTATTCATCCCCGTAGGGAAATTCACACTTCCAGCAGTCTACCCCGTTGTTTATTAACAGATGAACATGATGCCCTAGGGGTGCTTGTAGCGAAGTGGATGACGTCACGCCAGTCCAAAAATTCGACATCCCTGCGGCAGATGGAAAACTTTTCTTTGTGAAAATCCAGGGATACACCACCTCGTGTTAGCAAGTCCGCCTCCTCTCCGATTCCCCCCGGCTTTCGTGTCTCTGTTTAGCGGCGTTGAAGCCGGATTGCTCCGGGTAGCTCCGGGTGGCTACACGTTAGCGTCCGGAATGCTAAACGTGAGCCACGTTTCCGCAAAACACAGCAACTGCGCTCCCTGTGCGCTTCGATGTTTTCCACCAGCACTCGATCTTATTTGGTCGTGAGTTCGCATTTACCATGATTACGGATGGTACCGAAGACTTATAACGCCGCTAGCCGCTTCGCTAGCTCCGGCTTTCCTTCCACGATAGGCCCCTTCATCACGCCGGCACGAGAATTTTTCAGGGCAAGGAGTTGAAATTCCTTGAATACAAAACCCATGTCCATAGGATAGAAGTAATCCATAGTGTAGTTGTCAAAACGGGAAGAAAAAACACCGAAGATAGGAGCAGACAATAAAACAATAGGGCAGCTGCTGGAAAAGGCAGCCGCTCGTGGCAGCGCCGCTTTGGTGAAATATGTTAGGTAAATCATCGTTGCATGTTTAGGCAAGCCGAGCTCATGAATTATGCATGAGGAAACCAAACCAATATAACACATGTTTAAAACTTGAGCTCAAATTGAGTTACATTTTGCTGTCTTTCTGGGAACACTATTTACATTTTTTCAAATGTTAATGAATTAGCAAATGTACTATTGAACAGTCTACACGGGCCTGCAAGCGTCCATTTTCATCATTTTAATAATGTTTCCTGTTTGAGGAAGAAGGGAGCTGTAGGGGGGGCTGTAGGGGAGGCGGTAGGGGGGCGGCAGTCCAAAATCGAAGTCAGAAGTTTGAACGTTTGTTTGACGATTTGTACACAACACGTTGCACGATTAACTGAAATTGAATCGACATCACGATGTGATGTAGTGCGGTTGTGAAACCGCAATGCGTTTTTTTTTAAGGTTCTGTAGTGAGTGACGGTGTTTGGGCCAACCACAATTGTTACTCTTCGAGTTTTTAAATCGCCGACCAATCAGAGGCAAGTTTTAATAATAGCACAAGCCAATAAACGCGATTCAAAGTTTGCAAGCACTACACTATGCCACACTTACCGCTTGAGCTTATGGAGTGTCATGGCGGACTCTGTAAACATGGTCCCAGAGTCAACAAACGAGAAGGAAACGAAGGTTGCACCGAAGAAGGTGCCTCACTTGTTTGGACCTATTTTGGTTTTGACAAAGCGGATGTGGAACAGAAGAAAACGCCCGTTGAAGAATTTGCTTTTGCGTAGTCGCTAGGTCCAGAGGAAACACAAGTCATTTGTACCAGCACCAAAAATTATCACGGCATGTAAAAAGGATTACAAGTGAAAGAAGAAGGTGCATCTACAATTGGACTGAGAGGTAGACAAACTTCGATCAAAGTGGCATTTGTGCCCTTCTCGCCGTACGAAAAAAGTTCGCAGAGGGACAAATAAATAACCAATGCTGTGACTCAAGGTAAAAATGTCTAATAGTGGCCAAACCCAAGTCTGCATTATCTATTTAAGGTAACACTTTTTATTTATGCAAGTTAATAAGTGAAATGTTATAATAAGAGGAATAAATTGTTGTAGCATTAGTGTTAATAAGTTAGCAGGAATGGTGGGTTTGAAGGAATTAACCAGGGACCCAAGGGGGCGCCAGCCTGCAAAAGTTTGGGAACCATTGCTTTAGATCAAGGATTCATTGACAATTTGAATCAAATAAGAAGCAGTGAACTAATCGAATCAGCGAACTAATCGAATCAGCTACTTTGTTGAAGATGGTACTCTCTGATGTTAACGCGCTAAACGTATATGTACATGAATGCTAGGGGCCAAACAAGGAATTAGCGAGGCAATCATAACACTATTTGAGCATATTTCTACTTCAAAGAGTTTGTCTCAATCTTGCCTTTGCCCTCCATAGAAGTATACGCCCTACATGCGTGTTCTTAAAACAGCAGCCGCCAATTTATTGTAAACAGGAAGCAGCAAACTGTGTTATTTGGAAGGAATTCAAAATAGAGTTTCTATGTTGATTCCCTTTCAATAACGCTTACATACTTTTTCAGGACTGTTTGTTTCCTTCAAGTTTTTATAATTTGTAATGATGCCGCTGGGGATTTTTCTACCCAGATGGGCAGCAACATGCTACAGGCAGGCACAGGGACCCTAGTAGTTCACCCAGATATCTACACTTAAAGGCAGGTGTGCGCAAGAAGCGGGCATCTCCTCGGGTGAGGCCAGACTGAAAAGTAAGCGTGTGTACACAAGCATGAAAAACACTGGCAGCGAAACAAGTTTGCTGCGGCAAAGCTTGGCCGATTACCAACTATGTGTAGGCTTACGCAAAGGCACCCAGGAAACATTATTGCAATAATGCATTCCTATAAAAGATACAACCCTGTATGTTAGCAGGTCACGGCATCATTTGTTGCCCTCTCCTTTCCTTGTTAGACATGTACTCCACTCGAAGCCCCAGCACAGCCTCAAACATCTTCAAGGACAAGTTTGCATCCAGGTGAAAAATGAAATGAAATGATCTGCATTTATATAGCGCTTTTCAATTCAATGACTTCCCAAAGCGCTTTACAATGTGCTCCACATTTCCCAATAGCGGCCTTGCAGCCATGTAAGGCGCTAACCTGCTTATTGGGGGTATTGGGGGTTACCTAAGTACACTTCGACATGTAACACGGACGAGCTGGGATTCGAACTGGGATCCCTTGATCCCAAGACGAGCGCTCTACCTCCTGAGCTACTGCCGCCCGTCAGGTTCAACAGGTGTCCAGCTGTTGAACCTGTTGTCCTCTGGAAGATGCTACCAGTGCATTAAAACAATAACCAAAAGGGGGAAGAGATTCGTCCCGATACCCATTATACCTTCAACTCCCATCGACAGTGTTTATGAGCATAATGTTATATACAACTTCTCCCCTGTGAATATGCACACTTTTATTATATATCATTATTATCCTGTTTTTTTTGGTAAGGCGCCCGCTTTGAGACTGGGAGGTCGGTGGTTCGCGCCCCGGCCGAGTCATTCCTAAGACTTAAAAAGTGGTCGGCGGCGCCCTCTGTTGGCTGCGGCTGCATCGGCTCGCTACAACGGGTCAGGTGCAATCGACATTTTGTTCTGTGTACATTGTTACACAGAATGACAATACAAGGAAATTATTATTATTATTATTATTTTTTTTTTCAAGTTTTTATCCTTTTGCACCTACTTACCTTTTTCTCACTCTCATCTCATTCGCTGCACTGCTTATCCTCAGTAGGGTCGCGGGGGTGCTGGAACCCATCCCAGCAATCATCGGGCAGTGGGCCGGGGACACCCTGAACTGGTTGCCAGCCAATCGCAGGGCACACAGGGACAGACAACTCGCTCGCTCATTCGCACCTAGGGACAATTTGGACCGGCCAATCCACCTGAAATGCATGTCTTTGGAATATGGGAGGAAACCGGAGTGCCCGCAAGCACGGGGAGAACATAGAAACATAGAAACTCCGCACAGAAAGTCCGGTAGCTGGATTTGAACCCACACAGGAGGTTCCCAAGACCATAGAACTGTGCCTGCACACGCGCTAACCACTGCGCCGCCTTTTTAATTTGTTTTAATTGCACAAAAAGGAGAAGCCCTACAATTTTATTATACTTGGATGATTGCAATCCATTTTTTTCCATTTAATCGTTCTGCCATGGTCCAGATATTGCAATAAAACTGTGAGTGCATATACCGAACCTGGAGGTTTTTGGTATGATTACCAAAACTGTCTGACCCCCCTATAAGTCAAGTCAAGTCATTTTTATTTGTATAGCCCTAAATCACGAAGAGTCTCAAAGGGCTTCACAGATCATTACACTATATTACACAGACTATTTTTCAGAATATTTTCATACATTCCCCTGCTTTGGAGCCGACGAAAAGAGTAGGGTATTCATATGCTATAGAGTAGAAGTGAGTTTTAAGCTTAGATTTAAACATTTCCACTGAGCTTGGAGATCGGATCTCAGAGGGAAGAGCATTCCACAGCACCGGTGCCCGGATGGAGAACGCTCTCGAACCAGCAGAACACTTCTTTGCTCTTAGGATCACCAGAAGACCGGCACTCTCAGAACGTAGGCTTCGGAGCGGGACATAGGGGGAAATCAGATCTGAAAGATAAGAGGGAGCAAGTCCATGTATGATTTTGTATAATACTAAAAGAACCTTGAAATCACATCTAAGGCTAACTGGGAGCCAATGCAGGTTAGCCAAAATCAGTGTGATGTGATCGGACTTTTTTGGTCAGGTCTATAATTACATAAGATTTCTGGATCAAGGTTGGGTCGTTTCAGTGTGGGTTTAATAACGGCGGATTTAAAAGCTGCTGGAACTACACCTGAGGAGAGTGATATGTTTATAATATTTAGAACTGAAGGTCCAAGGACGCCAAACAGACTTTTAATAAGTGAACCTGGGAGCGGGTCGAACTGGCAAGTTGTCGGTTTGGCCGCATTCACCACCTGTTTGAGATCATCAAGTGACAGTTCACTAAAACTGGACAAATTCCCTGGACAGCCACCCTGTCGTGCATCTGTAGATTTCAGCCCTTTGATATGTGTGGTATTAATAATGTCTTTAGCAATTTCTTCCTGTATGCATTGAATCTTCTTCGTAAAGTAGACAATTAAGTCATGAGCAGAGTGGGTCGAACTATCTGCGATAGTCTGTTGCCTTGTAAGAAATGCTACAGTGTCAAAGAAGACTTTGGGATTGTTCTTTTGAGACGCAATAAGTAAAACTTTATAATACAGACGCTGCCCTACATACAAACGAGATACGTTCTGGACAATCGTTTGTAAGTGGAATTTGTTCGTAAGTTGCTTCAGTGCTATATTTTGTATGGGATGTATGCTTAAGGTTTATATAAGTATGTTCAAGGCTTGTTTAAGTAACCTGATTTGGTTTGCAATAAAAAATAAACGTTTAATAAAACTGTATGCTTTATAAAGTTAACTTTAATTTACTTTTGGAAGATGGGCTTCAAGACTTAGGCGACTTCCTCCCCCGTGGTAGAAAGTGGCCGAAAAAAAGCAATCCAACCATATTCTCAACAGCATTAAGCTTTCTTATTCTACTTTCATTTCAAAACAAACGGCTCGCCTCTTCTTTACACTTTACACCAACCATATTGAATAAAGAGACATTCAACAATAAAAATATCAAAGTTCTTAGTGCGCTGGAGATACAGTATAGTATGTTTACACACGAACTAGGAAGAGGAAGCCCGGATTTCTTCTTCAGGATGCTGGGTGAGATCTCACAGCGCCACCCGCCGGTAGTGGAGGAAAGAAGCACTACAGTACGGTCCTGTACTCGGAAAATGGTGGACACAATACAAAATGTAACTTACAGCAATGTCCGAATATTTTTCAACATCCCCCATCGTAAGTACCGTTATTCTTAACTCCAATGTTCGTAAGTAGGGGAGCGTCTGTACTTAGTACTTGATATTATAATACTAATGTAGACATTAGTACTGGTGGCTGAAACCATGAGTCATGTGCCGCATTGGGCTAAAACAGGGGTCAGGAACCTTTTTTCCCAAATAGCCTTAAAGGAAACATATTTTGCGATTGTTTTTGAGAGAGCCCCACCATTTAAAATGACAAGATTCAACCAAACCACCAAACACACTCTACAGACAGTTGTTCCAGCTAATTCTTCAGCAAATTTTATTTCACAGTGTGACGTTTGATGATTCGAGTAAATATATGAAATAATAATGCTAGAGTCTGTGTGCCACATCAATATAAATATAACAGAATTTTAGCTGCCTTATACATTTCTGAAAAACAAACATGCATACATTTACAAGTGCATGTTATGTTTCTCTTTTTGTCAATAAATAACCCACTTAATCCAATTGCTTTTGAACCTCTAAGAATTAAAGCAAAGTACTAAATGATGTCCCTTTATAGCACTTGATAATACGCATTGCAAAGCTCAAAATGCAATAATGCTTGCTCAGAACTCTTTTTTTTTTTTTAAATTTGAATTTGATTAATATCTTGATAAATAAAATAAATATATAATAAAAGGCCAGGTATGTGGGGCACACTCGGGCAGTATTTTTTTTTATTTTTATTTTTTTAACAATTTTATACATATTATATTTTTATATATTTGTTTGGTGGGCCGGATAATAAAGCTTTAAGATCCGCATATGGCCCTTGGGCCGGAGTTTACCCAACACTGCACTCGTTAATGTCAACCCCTGTTTACAGTTAAATTATTAAATAAATGGGGAATGACATCAACGAGTGCAGGGTTCCATGGGTCTGAGCAGTCACAAAAAGTCTGTGAGCATCGCATGGAATAACCGGTGAGAAACATGAATCCTACACGTAGCGACCAAATTATCATCAAACATAGTCAAAACCTGATATCAAATCAAGTTACATTCTGCTGGCTTTATGGCAACATTAGTTAGTTTTTCAAATTCTAATGAATTGGTTAATGTAATATTAGAAAGGTCGCAATGGCCCATCCGTCAGTTGTTTTTACAACAACTGAGTTCAGATTTCCGTTTTTAATTTTTTTTATTTATATAAGTCAAGTCACTTTTATTTGTATAGCCTTTAATCACAAAATGTCACAGGTTAAAATTACACCATCCCCTGATCTTAAAGCAACATGCGGGCAAGGAAAAACTCAAAACCTTAGCACAAGGAAAATAAGAAACATTGAGAAGGGGCCTCACAAGTGGTAATCACCCTTCCAGGATGGCCAGGGAGGGTGCAATAGATTTATCATTGGGTAACAGTCCAGATAACATAGTGAATAAATAAATATTTTGTTACATAATACTTAGATTTTGTGGATTTATTTAGTTGGTTCCACAATACAGAACTATGATAAATCAACACTATTTGACGGTGGAAGTACAGTGTTGGCAAAAAGGTTGACATTCGAATAATTGGCAAGTTATTTGAATGTAACACGAGTGATCAAAGATATCCCCAAAAATTTGTCCTTTCCCCTGCCTTTTTCTTCAATAATAACCCTTTTTTAACTTTTCTTCTTTCGTTCATTTTTTCCTAGCATTTTACATTTTTTTCTTCTTCTTTTGTTCTGTAATTTCATTTTTCCTTTAATGTGTAATGTTCCTAACTTTTTGCTTATTTTTCTTGCTTTTTTTCTTCCCCTGTTTATTTGTTTTCCCCCCTTTTTTCCATTTAATATTTTCTTTTTCTTTTGTTTTTTTTTTTGCTTAATTTGTTCCGCTTTTCGTGCATTGTATTACATAATAATTGGTGACATATAGATGAAAGCAACAAAAGCAATCTGAAGAGCCATTTGGGTGCTGAAAGAGCCAGCTCATTTTAGTGAGCCGGGCCATAAGAGACTCTTTGAATTAAATATCTTTGTGATAAAATAAATACAAAAATAATAATTAAACAAAAAAAAGCTAATTTCTACAACCCCCCCCCTTTTTCTCTCTCTCTCTCTCTCTCTCTCCTCTCTCTCTCTCTCTCTCTCTCTCTCTCTCTCTCTCTCTCTCTCTCTCTCTCTCTCTCTCTCTCTCTCTCTCTCTCTCTCTCTCTCTCTCTCTCTCTCTCTCTCTCTCTCTCTCTCTCTCTCTCTCTCTCTCTCTCTCTCTCTCTCTCTCTCTCTCTCTCTCTCTCTCTCTCTCTCTCTCTCTCTCTCTCTCTCTCTCTCTCTCTCTCTCACGTTAACTCGAGCTCACATGCACGCTTGCTTAATTTTTCTTAATCCTGCGCTGACTTTGACTTCAAAAGACTGCCTAAAATACCGCAAAGGAAACCTACATGCACTGTAATCCTGGCCGAATTTGCTAGTGAATTCCTTTCATAATTTTGAACCCTGATTTTTATGCTCAAGATGGATTTTCATGTTTGTTGAGACAGTCTGGGCAGTGCACAATTGCGCACGCGTGCAGCTTAGAGGGAACATTGGTTGTACATCTAGAACAAATGCTATTCCTATATGCTATTTTAGTAGTTTTGTCCTTTATCATGCTATTCATTTTGGTAACTTTTGTACTGGAATTTAATTATTTAAACTCAGCCTTGTCATCATGAATCTAATTTATTTGTGTATATTGTGATTATACATGATTCAAGAGACAATACGTTCTTTGTTGTGTCTGTATGCGATCACCAAAGCTGCCTCTGTGAGATATTCCTGGTTAAAACACAAGTCACGGATCGACACTCAAGTAGGAACATGTCTGTAACTTTAGACTAAGATCTTACAGAATAGCCGGGTAAATGAAAAGGAAAAACGTGACTGCCACGCGGGAGATTTAAAGAGCTGATAGTGTGCGACAAGCTATTTATGGCAGTAGACTTAGTAGCGTTGGTTTATGAGGCTTAGCTGGATCTTTTTGAAGGCCTCGTGGCTCACTCCTAACATATTTGTGTTTAAAAGAAAGAAGAGGAAAAAAGATTCATTCAAAACATCCAGAACCTGTTGACAATTAAAGGCGATGTGGTAACACATCCTCGTGCGCTGTTTTCTGGGATATCTGAAGCATGTACACACAACCCCAAACACATGACACAAGTGGAAGAGAAATAAAGAGCAGCTTGTTGTGTCCTGGCAGCTCTCTGGAGTTTTTTGCACAGGGGAAGCCCACGATGTGAAGATGTAGCTTGTGAACAAGTAGGCGGGACTAAACTGAGTTTCCTTTTGATCCATGACTCGCTGCTCATGGCGTGAGAATGCAAGTAACCAATTTTAATCATTGTTTCATTGTTACCATACTCCCATTCCGCAAAATGTCGTATGGGCCTCCCAGGCGCTAAATCGTGTATGTTTACTGGAACACAGCTTACCCCACAATGCAGTTGTCCGCATTTCAGGGGTTCAAGAAGTTTGTTTTTGAAGGCCAAAAATTATTTCTTTGTTAGTGATCTGTCCATTCTTTCAGTCTTTACAGACTATTGTTAAAGATACTGAGACCCCTTACTTCTATTAAATTGCATATTGTAAATGGAATATCCCCATACTCGGGTGCTGATCTAATAGCTTAAAAAAGTCTGGATGCTTAACATTTCTGTGTAGCTGGTTGGGTTACAGGTACGTATTGCTCACTGACGGGGAGGCACCCTATATTTGAAAAGGTAAAACACTAACATTGGCTGTGTCTGCTAATGTTTTATCCAGGGTGCTATCAAATCTCAAATCGACTGTAACCAAAAGTTGCTCAAATTGTTTAGCATTTTTATTTTAGCTACGATAGCTACATCGATGTCTTTGGCGTGACTAGTTGCGGCTAATTTCTGATTCCCTGCAAAAAAAAAAAAGACTAAGGCAAAGATGGAATTTACTCTGTAGCATCGGCAGGTAAACTCACCCCGATGAGTTTTTGGAGCTCAAAGCATACTACTCAGACAAAACAGACACTAGGCCCCCAACTGCAGGGTAAGCAGAGTTCCAATTTATCCAAGCAGAAATGATAGTCCGTAATTACTGTTAACTACAATCACAATTTGTTTTGTAGCCGCTTCACAAGTTGTTTTAATGAGATTGGACTTTTTGAAAGTTTGTGTTCCTTTAATGACATAACAGCTCTGGAGCAAACAAGCCGGACAACTTTAAAACTTATTTCTTCGAGTCGCCTGGTATGTGAAATACTTAGCGATTTGTTTGCGTCATTGTTGGGAAGAACACTACGAGTTTTTTGCCTATTTGAAAAAAAAAACTGTTTGGGAATACTTTTAACTCAATTTCTCAATTTGAATGGAGTCAAGTAAGAAACTTACTATACCAAGCAGATACAGAATTTTGGTATAATTTTTGAGGGTCCATTTGGGGAACTTCATTCTCATTGCTACAGAACTACTAACATGATCTGATGTTGTAATTACCATCCCACATTTCTTCACCTGGCATTCAGTCATGCCACTGTGGTAGTTATGCCTTGCTGGCTTGATGCAAGGACTTAAGACCTATTGAGACTTGCGGCATAGAGGTCGGCATGGACCCGCACGGGGGAGTCATCCGAACTTGATTGCTTATCATACTTTTGCTAAGGAACCACATGTCGAAATGCAAATGATTGAAGTTTCATTCCAAGTCATGCAGTATTGCTACGGTTGGCAATTAACCCCAGTTGTAGTTGCATCACATCCTAAGGTTAAATGTGGAAGTTGTTTGTTTCGTTTTCAGTAAAGAAAAACTAAGCAAAAAAAGTGAGATTTTGAATACTATTTTGTAGATATAACTCCACCCAAATTACTTTTCATATTTCATTGTGGGACGGGAAAAGCAGAAACCGGCAACTGATTGATTTGATACATTTCAGCCTGGAAAAAAAAGTGAAGGAAGCAAGAGTGCAATCACCTATTTAATCCAACCTATATGCCCTATGTCAAACTCAAAATTTAAGGGTCAAATGTGGCCCATCAGATAATATTGTGTAGTCCGTCCATCCATCCATCCATCCATTATCTACACCGCTTATCGTCAGTAGGCTTGAGGGGGTTGGAGCCCATCCTGGCCATCTTCGAGCAGTGGGCAGGGGGACACCCTGAACTGGTTGCCAGCCAGTTGCAGGGCACACAGGGACAGACAACTCGCTCACTCATTCACACCTAGTGGAAATGTGTAAATCTAAGCTTAAAACACACTTCTACTCTATAGCATATGAATAACCTATACTTTTTGTGGGCAATATCTGTATTATTTGTAATTGCAACATCCTTTGCCTGGTAATCCTGAAAGGGGGATACCACATGTGCGGTCCCTTCTCAAGGTTTCTTCATTTTTCTCATGTTGAGGTTTTTGAGTTTTTCCTTGCCCTCATGTTGTTGTGATTAAGGGCTATACAAATAAAAAAAATGACTAGGGACAATTTGAATCAACCTGACATGCATTTTTTTGGAATGTGGGAGGAAACTGGAGTGCCCGGAGGAAACCCGCGCAAGCACGGCGAGAACACGCAAACTCCACACAGGAGGTTCGATCTCATGACCTCAGAACTGTGCCGCACACGCGCTGACCACTGCGCTGCCGTGCTGCCCTTGTGTGTTCCGGGAGAGCTTAAAATGTCTGAGTGTCTGAAAAAAAATTAGAGGGTCGAAAGAGGGCTTTAACAAAAAATGAAATTTCCCACAATGCCTGTTGACTACGGTACCTGTGTATTGACTCTTAAGTTCAACTACAGCTCATTTCAGTATTCTTATATCAATACCAGTAGGTGGAATTAAGACACAAATTATCCTCAAAATGTTATTTTTAGTTTATATGTGTGGTGATTTTTTTCAATGCAACAGTAATGTTTGGGACTTGAATAAATAATACATTTTACATGAAAGAGTAGTTATATTCATTTTACATACCATTCATTTTTCATTTTGTTAAATTTATAAGTTACATCAGGCCCTTTGAGCACAGCCATTACCCTGATGTGGCCCTCAGTGAAAATACAATTGACACCCTTGCTCTATGCATTTGAGGTAAAAAATATATTGCGTGTGTTGAGTATGAGCACAACCAAGTTAGATTGATGACTAACTCTCCCTACTTTACATAAACGTCAGCATAACATTTGTGTGAACTGAACAATCCCGAGCAACACGACGGCAGATTTGTGTCTGAATCAACATTTTCTGACGTGTCTAAAACTGCAAAAAAAAAAACATTTCCATAAATAAGCCTTTTAAGAAAGGAACCCATACTGTATCTATCTATTTTCATTGGGAAACGTTAGGAATGTATCCTGTTTTTTCTACAGAAACCATATATTCTTTCCATTATCGAATATTTTTGAAAAAGCGCCAAGGAGCCACCAAGGCAGGGGTCTCCAACATGGTGCCCGCGGGCACCAGTGTGCCCCCTAAGGACAGCTTAGGTTTTTGCAGCCTGTCCTGAAATAACTCACCAGTGCTTGGTCATTTTGTAGTAAAAATATTTTTTAACAGTTGACTGAGTCTATTTAACCCTACTTACAATTATTAACCGTTAATAATATAGTAACAACATAGTAAAAGCATGATAAGTTGTTATTTCAGAAATACAGACGCTGCCCTACTTACGTGCGAGATAGGTTCCGGACTATCGCTCGTAAGTTGAATTTGTTCGTAAGTTGCTTCAGTGCTATATTTTGTATGTTTAAGGTTTATATAAGTATGTTTAAGGCTTGTATAAGTAACCTGTATTGTAAACATTTCATTAAACAATATGCTCTATGAAGATAAATAAAGTTTAGTTTAACTTACTTTTGGAAGGTGCGCTTCAAGAGCTCCTCCTCCGTGGTAAAAAGTGGCAAAGAAAAAAGTATTCTGACCATTTTCTCAACCGCAACAAGCTTTCTTATTCCATTTTCATTTCAAAAGAAACTGCTCGCCTTTTCCTTACACTTTCCAGCAACCATATGGAATGGATGAACGAGATATTGAACAATAAAACCGTCAAAGTTCTGAGCGTGCTGGAGATTCAGTACACGTAGCACTATATGTTTACACACAAACTAGGAAGTAAGGGCCGGATTTTTTCTTCAGGGTGGATGCTGGGTGACTTCTCATAGCGCCACCACACGTGGGTAGCGGCGGAAAGAATTACTAGAGTAATGTCCTGTACTCTGAAAAAAGTGCACACAAAATCTAAATTACAGCAATGTGCGGATATTTTTCGACATCCCAAATTTTTTTTTCACATCTACCATTTTAAGTAAGTCGAATGGTCGTAAGTAGAGGAGTGTCTGTATACATAAACCTGGGTGGCCTTTGCAATAATTAGTAACAAAAAGTTGCCCTTATCTTGAAAATGTTGGAGACACCTGCACTAGAGAGTGCCAAAAACGTGCATGTGGCTCCCAAAGTGGTATAAGATGTCTAATTTAGTTGGCTATACAAAGCATGTTCTTCTGTCTGGTCAAGTGTTTAGTTGACATGATGGCTTTTACAGAAACTTGAAATTTAAAAGATTTGCACATACATAATTTTGTTTTCTTCAGCTGTTTTATGTATGTGTACAACGCAGACTTTGACGCACAGGCAGCCAAGCACAAAACAGTCAGGGCAACTGTTTAGCCAATTACAATGCCAAACACAATGCACAGTAAATATCCGCCAAATAGCAATAACGTGATAAGCAAACCGCGATAAAGCAAGGGATTACTGCATAACAACTAATGTTTACCTGTATGGACTCTCCAACTCGTAGTTTCAACAATACTACTCCTTACATCAAAGTAACGCATTAACACTGTCTGTTCCCAAATATTCATTTTATTGGCTCTTTAGTTACATGGTGCTACGTGGGTTCAAATTGGGCACATGTGTTCCAAACTATTTACTCCCATACCAGCTACACAGATTTACACAAATATGACTACAATTATTTGTCCTTCATTTCTAATTTTCAAAGTGTGTTGCCCTCTTTATTTGTCTTATACTACTCAGTCAGCCTTTTCCCACATGATCATAAAGTCCAAGTTCCGTTCCACCATGACTGACAAACATTTGAAATTGTGCTTGAGGCTGCCTTTCAGCAACTACAGTGCCAATAACTGTAACAACGTTGCTGATTTAATTCACTCCAACTCTTCCAAGTAAATTTAGGTGGTTGCTAGAAATTATGTTAATTATGATGCTTAGTGCAATACATGCTCATTCTGTTATGCAAGGTACACTACAATACATTGTACTAATCAAAAATAAATACATCTTCAACATATATAAAAATAATTTCGTATTTTCCATTTGGGTAAGTAAACTACAAATCAGCAACATGAATCCTATCAAGTAGTTAAATCATTGTGACATGATCTTTTATTAGTTACTTTACATCACAATGAAGAAGTTGGTGAAACCAGATTAATTTACTCAAGAAGAAATGGCTCTAAGAAAAACAAAACAAAACAAAAAAACACAATACAACCCCCCCGAAAAATGTAATGTGTAGAGTGACTATGCTTGTTGTCGCAGAAAAAGGTAAGAAAAAGGCATCTTTCACGTACAGTGCAAACGCCAGCCTGATCCCCCAAAAATTGAAAAAAGGAGAGATTATTCGAGGGTATCTAAAAATTACATGTACTTTGCACGTGCAACAGCTTGACAGAGGCTGCAGAATGAAACAAGCCAGAAAATGGCATCAGTGAATAAAAAAGTTCCAAATTCCGTACAACACCTTAAATCTCAGGAATTAACCTATTTTGATATAGATTAAAAAAATTGTATCTAAATATTGTAGTTGATGCTAGACGATCAAAAACAACAAGGACCAATAATATTGGGAAAATGTGTATTTGAACATCTTAATTTAGAATATTTATCAAATATGATAAGACTTAAACGAGAGTTTGGAAAGTAAAAAAGCACAGTAAATCTTTGCTATAGCCGGTTTCACTTTTCGCTCTCCTGCTACTTGACTTATTTGCAACAAGCATTCTGAGTGGCTAAATTATCGTTATGTTGCTTTTTTTATCCGTGTGTTAATAACGTTGCGGTTATATATTTACACGCACATCAAATACAGTGCCCAAAAAATTGGTAAAAATAGATTGTATTTTAGTTTCAATGTAAACCTCTATTATCTATAAAAGGTTTTCACGTAATTACCGTATTTTCCGCACTATATGGCGCACCATGTTATAAGGCGCACCTTCAATGAATGATATATTTTAAAACTTAT
Organism: Urocampus carinirostris; assembly: GCF_059441175.1. Lineage (NCBI taxonomy): Eukaryota > Metazoa > Chordata > Actinopteri > Syngnathiformes > Syngnathidae > Urocampus > Urocampus carinirostris. Next base: position 36,914,315 of record NC_142362.1, on the reverse strand, counting down.
GCCATACATAAGACGCACCCCATTATAAGGCGCTATAAGTGCATGCTGGTTTAAGATCAGGTAATTGTGCAATTTTGTAATTGTAATCCTGTGCAGTCCTTCGAGACATTTTTGGGATTAAGGGCTATTTACGGTAAATAAATGTGACGACTTGACTACAGTAGAGAATGTAGTTACTTCATGCAACCTCTAGATGTTGCCACGCTCAAGGGAATGTCAACAAAATATTCAAAAAGGTCAAACTTTATTAACAAACAAGCTTTCCACAACTCCATTCACTCCCAAAATAAATAAACAGCCGTTTTATTATTTTCTCTGAGGTAAAGCATTTTCGTGACACATCTTTGACATCTTTGAACAACATCGACATATCATTTTATTTTTTGTCCATTTAGTCAACACGCAAAGAAAAAAACGTCTGATACTGTTATTTTAAATGAAACGTTAGTGCAATCGCAATAAAGTGACACTCGTAATGTGCAAAAACAACGAGTGCAAAGCAATAACATAATAACTGTAAAATGTAAAACGTAAACACACAAAAGAAAAACAAAGATCACTCTATAAGCTCCTCATCGACGAATCCCTCGAATTCTTCTTCTGCTGTGTTCGAATTGACCATATCTCAGTGAATGGGCCATCCAACACGTCCGGTGTTTTTGTGCCAGCGCTGTTGCCTTCATACGTATAGTTATCGTACTGACACTTCTGCTTGCCGCTCTTTGTTGAACAACCCACTGTTCAAGTGTCTCCTCTAACTCTGGCCATCTTGCTTTATTGCCACGGAAACTTTGTTGAGTTTTCCTTACTTGGCGGAGCTTATCTTCATCCTTTCTCCACTTCCGTACCATCGATTCATTTAAGTTTAACTCTCTCGCTGCCGCTCTATTGCCGTGTTGTGCTGCGTGACTGATCGCTTTGAGTTTAAACTCGGCGTTGTACGCGTGTCTCTTAACAGGAGCCATTTTCTTATACAAATGCACGTATGAAAGAGAATCTCGCTCTCTCTCTCTCTCTCGCTCTCTCTCTCTCTCTCTCAAACGTGACATTCTGAATAATTCTGCGTTTGTTTAAGGTAAATTGTGCTTTACATCTTCACCAGTCATAACCCTGGATTCAGACAAATACTGTATTTGTTGAATATGAATTAAGCAGTTTAATGGGGTAGCCATTTTGCCACTTAGTAAACAAATACAACACGAGCCCCGGCAACTACCAATCGTTTAATATTTCCCAGTATGCACAGCGCGAAAAATGGAGTCGGCGGCTGTTTCTCGTAGTTGCGAGACCTTGCGAATTTAATATTGAGCCATATATAAGGCGCACTGTGTTATAAGGCGCATGGTCAGCTTTTGAAAAAAAACAAGACTTTTAGGTGCGCCTTATAGTGCGGAAAATACGGTAATTTTGCTTACCAGCGGAGTGGTTAACGCGCCCGTGGCACAGTTCTAAGGTCATGGGATCAAATCCAGCTACCAGCCTTCCTGTGTGGGGTTTGCTTGTTTACCGTGTGCTTGCGTCTGTTTCCTCTGGGCACTCCAGTTTCAAAAACATGGATGTCAGGTTAATCGTCCAGTTCAAATTGTCCCTTGGTGTGAAGGAGTGAGTGAGTTGTCTGTCCCTGTGTGCCCTGCGACTCTCTGGCAACCATTTCAGGCTATCCCCTGCCCACTGCCCAAAGTTAGCTGGGATGGGCTCCAGCACCCCCGCGACCCTACTGAGGATAAGCGGTGCAGTTAATGGATGGATGGATTTCACCTAACACAGGTTCTCTTTGGAACGTATCCCGCAATACACGAGGCACTGTAATACAATTTATTGAGAAAAATTAAATAATTTCATGACACTTTGGTCTCTTGGGGACATTGAGCTGTCAAGCATAATGCTGGGTACAAAGAACAGACCAACATTTTCTAAAATCAAATATGAAAAAAACGTGATGATATAGTATTTCAACTTAAAGCGACACTGTAATATTTAGTGCCTTCTAGTAGTACAAAAAACTTTCATTCAGTAAAAACAAAAACATATCATACAAATTTAGATTTTCAGTAAAAAAAAGGAATTGGTTGTCAAATTTGTATTTCTTTTACAAAGTGGAATCCTTTCTAAGAGGTTGCCATGTTTGTTTGGGATTTAGCTGCTACGCTGTGCATTGTGGCACTGTTTTTTGTTCCCATTAGACAACAGTGTCATCTAGTGGTCAATTATTACACACTGGTGCTTAAAATCTCTGTTATTTATATATAAGGCAAGTAAGCATTAACTCCGAATAAATAGTTACCATGTTGTTTTTTTTCTAGTGAACTGTCTCCTCATTATCTGAGAGTAATCCATAATTTTAGCATCCAATACGTTCACTGTTCAAGCAATATTTATTATCTATTGTGCCTCTCAAAGACGTTTTCATTTATGGAATGATTTAGTCCCTAATTTATATCAATGAAAACATTTATACACTATGATCATTTTTTACAAATGTGCTTAAGAAAAATATTATATCAAGAGTTTCATTGAGAATTGGATCATATGGAAGGCATTAGTGGTATAATTGCACACCTGAAATGTTATGTTTTATATAATATATATATATAATATATATATATATAATATATTTTATTTTATATGCGTTGCCTGCATGATAAATTGTGATAGGTTTACATTAGGCTCTCAAAAGCGTCTGCTACAGCTTACTCCCTAGTTTTTGTAATTTGCGTCTGATTATTTTCTTATATTTGGTTTTTCTTTGTTTTTTTTTTTCTTGATGCTGTTTTTCAGATTCAGATTCAGATTCAGATCTACTTTATTGTCATTCTAGTACACGTGTATACAGAACGAAATGTCGATACATCTGACCCGCACAGTTTCCTTGAATGTACAGATATAAATAAAATGTTGTATTGAGTTGGAGTATTGAGTACTAATAATATACTAAATAATTATGGCTATGTATAGTATTTTACAGTAGCGCAAATAGTGCAAGAGGAGCAGCTAACCAGATGTGCAAAATGGGCAGTCAGGTAAACAAGTCAGGTAAACAGTAACAATAACACTGTAACAATAACGCTGTAAGTACAATAGTGCAGAGAAACAGATGTGCAAGGAGTGGATAGCTCTAAAGAACTGCCAGTAGTGCAAAAAGTCAAACAAAACCAACAGATGTACAGATTGTTCTGTGCTGAAATAAAAAAGCAACACACGATCGTTTTAGGATTAAGGGATGCCAGTTCGATTCCCGGCTTGTCCGTGTTACATGTTGAAGTGTCCTTGGGTAACACATTGAACCCCCAATTACCCCCAATAAGCAGGTTAGCGCCTTACATGGCTGCACGGATCACGGCCCCTATTGGGAAATGTGAAGCACAATGTAAAGCGCTTTGGGAAGTCATTGACTTGAAAAGTGCTATATAAATGCAGATCATTTCATTTCATGATTTGAAAAAGGAATGCTCCTGAAGTAAATTGTGATTTCCTGTTTCTACGGCTGCTTCATTGACTACCATAAGCACTAGGCTAGCATTGGTCTACGAATGTAGCCTTTTTTATCTTTGCACAGTGGAACCTCGGTTCTCAACCATAATCCGTTCCAGAACCCTGTTCGAAAACCGATTTGTTCAATCACCGATATCGGTTTTCCCATTAAAAGTAATGTAAATCATTTTTAATCCGTTCCAACACCCTGAATGTTTACCATGAACGTAAACATAAAGCTAACCCAGGCTAATCGTATGTTCGCGTTACCGTAATCTTCCCTACGAAAGATTACGCTAACATGAACGTGTAAGAAAAAAAAAATCTGGTCGTTTACACGTCATTTAGCACCCGGGTCTCAACAACAAGTGGCTGACGCTTCATTGGAAATGCGGCTCCGTTACAACACCCTGAATATTTTACGTAAACAAAGCTAACCCAGGCAAATCGTACGTTCGCATTATCGTAATCTTCCGTACGAAAGATTACGCTAACATGAACGTGTAAAAATAAACAAAGGGTAAAGAAAAGAATTATGAATAGGATTTCTTACCTTTGTGATGCTCAGCAGAAGCCATGCTGTATGTATAGCAAGATCGGAAACTCGCACACCTTCTTCATATTTTGCTATTGTTTCTTTCTTAAATGCAATAGTTGTACGCACTACTCTTCTTTTTTCACCTTTAGCAACTTTGCTGCTTGCACCGAGCTTCTTCGGAGGCATAATTAGGGGCTAAAACACTTGGTACACCTATATTAAAAGCGAAAGCAAAACGAAACACGTCCGCACGTGATAACGGTTCTTCACGAGGGGTGGGGGCAATCTACACCCGTACGCCGCTCGGCACCGCCGCTCGGCACCGCCGCTCGGCACCGCCGCTCGGCATCGCCGCTCGGCATCGCCGCTCAGCATCGCCGCTCAGCATAAACTTTGTTTATTGAAGTCATTCGGAACAACATTAGTTGCTGTTTTAATTTATTTTTTTACGTTTTTTTTTTCTCTTTTATTCTTCTTTTCCGATGTGTTGAACATATGTTCATGTTGTTTGCCACTTCCTGCCTCTCCCACAAACAAAGTTGCTATTTTTAGGATAGAATTGACACCAAACTAACACAAACATTTTTTAAAGATTAAAGCCCAGCTATTCAAAATATTTTTAGGAACAAAATTCAGATAAAATCTGTCCCCAAATCAATTAAAGAAGAAATTACAGTGGGACCTCGCTACTTCGCGGTTCCACGTTCGCGGGTTCAGAGCTTTGCGGGTCTAAAAAATAATAATAATAAAATTAAAAAATTAAAAAAAATAATGTATATATATATATATATATTATTATTATTATTATTTTTTAAAGCATCTTTGAAGGGGCGTCACTACTTCGCGGTTCCACGTTCGTGGGTTCAGAGCTTTGCAGGTCTAAATATAATAATAATAAAATAAAATAATAATAAAAAAAATATTTATTTATTCATTTATTTTAAGCATTTTTGAAGGGGCGTCGCTACTCCGTGGTTCCACGTTCGCGGGTTCAGATCTTCGCAGGTCTAAAAAATAATAATAATAAAATAAAATAATAATAAAATAATAATTATTATTAATTTTTTTTTAAGCATTTTGGAAGGGGCGTTTGCTACTTCGTGGCTCCACGTTCATGGGTTCAGAGCTTCGCAGGTCTAAAAAATAATAATAAAATTATAATAATAATTTTTTTTTTTTTAAGCATTTTGGAAGGGGCGTCGCTACTTCGTGGCTCCACGTTCGTGGGTTCAGAGCTTCGCAGGTCTAAAAAATAATAATAAAATAAAATAATTTAAAAAAGAATTAGAATTTTTTTTTTTTAAGCATTTTTGAAGGTGCGTCGCTACTTTGCGGATTTTCAGTTTTTGCGGGTGGTTTTGGTCCCCATTAACCGCAATAACCGAGGGATTACTGTATAAGGAGAAATATTTATTGATGATTTATTAGTTTTATTTATTCATTTGAGCACTTGTTACTTGAAAGATTTTGTTTAGTCGTATTACCGTATTTTCCGCACTATAAGGCGCACCGGGTTATAGGGCGCACCCCCCAAAAAATAGTCTTTTGTCAGATATTTTCCATACATAAGGCGCACCGGATTACAAGGCGCTACAATGGGAACGTCGACAAAACAGTCAGATAGTTCAGTCAAACTTATTACCCTCTTAACATTCCCAAAGCTTGCAAAGAAGCAAATACGTGTCGTGGACACGTGCGGATGCGGTGTCCGTACGATGTCACCAAACAAACATTTCTTAGTTTCCATTTTATTTTTTGCTGGCAACTGTGTGGACAGCAAAGTAAGAATTTTATTGTGCAGGGAAACATGGTTCTTTACTGTGCATATGACAATAAACACTTTGAATTAAATTTAGTTTAAAAATAGACTCATCACAGAAACATCAAGATCAAGATGCTGGAGCCCATAAAACAAGATACCGGGAAAATATAAATCCGCATAGCTCACCTAAGTTCTCTTGCAGCCTTCACGTTCATAAATGATACGTAACGATGGTCTTCTTACAACCGTGAGTGTAGTAAATCCAGGAGAGTAAAATATTTACAAATACAGAATAGTAAAACATGTTTTCTCTATGCCGTAGTGCAACCCAACTGTGTGATTCACATTCATCTTTTTCGGCCAATTGCAGGCTTTGTTTCGCCCCTTTAGCCTATGCGAGTCTGTAAATGATAAAACGGATCCGCCCCCTTTACCTCTGAATAACTTTAGCCAATAGTGACTGACTCAAATGATGATTGACACATTGGTTAGGAAATGAAACGCCGGTATATAAATCCCAGCATACACCGCGGACCACTTCGCCTTCGGGGGAAAATGGTCTTCTTACAACTGTGAGTGTAGTAAATCCAGGAGAGTAAAATATTTACAAATACAGAATAGTAAAACATGTTTTCTCTATGCCGTAGTGCAACCCAACTGTGTGATTCACATTCATCTTTTTCGGCCAATTGCAGGCTTTGTTTCGCCCCTTTAGCCTATGCGAGTCTGTAAATGATAAAACGGATCCGCCCCCTTTACCTCTGAATAACTTTAGCCAATAGTGACTGACTCAAATGATGATTGACACATTGGTTAGGAAATGAAACGCCGGTTTATAAATCCCAGCATACACAGCGGACCACTTCGCCTTCGGGGGAAAATGGTCTTCTTACAACCGTAAGTGTAGTAAATCCAGGAGAGTAAAATATTTACAAATACAGAATAGTAAAACATGTTTTCTCTATGCCGTAATGCAACCCAACTGTGTGATTCACATTCATCTTTATCGGCCAATTGCAGGCTTTGTTTCGCCCCTTTAGCCTATGCGAGCCTGTAAATGATAAAAAGGATCCACCCCCTTTACCTCCGAATAACTTTAGCCAATAATGACTGATTCAAATGATGATTGACACATTGGTTAGGAAATGAAACGCCGGTATATAAATCCCAGCATACACCGCGGACGACTTTGCCTTCGGGGGAAAATCTAGTCGGCGGTGGCTTTCTTTAGTTGCAAGACTTTGCGACTTAATATTGATCCATATATAAGACGCACTGTATTATAAGGCGCATGGTCAGCTTTTGAAAAAAAAATAAAGGCTTTTAGGTGCCCTTATAGTGCGGAAAATACGGTACTTTGTTTAATCAAAATCTTCGCAGACACATGATAAGCAATTGTTCTTCTCTCAGTGTTGAAGGCTGACTGAAACGTAATTTAATTTCTTGTGGAGACAAAGAGCACCAACAATAAAGAACAGATCAATTTGTTTACACAAAGGTTTACCTACTATATACTGAGTTATCTCATTTGTCGTCACAGAGATATCATGTTATGAATGGTGTATCACACACACTTCTTTTATTTGGCCTATTAAGATCACCCCTAAAAGAACTGTTTGTCTTGCTGAGTTCTGGAACACCGCTTCCTTTTAGGTCACACTGCATTGTTTTAAATTTCTCTTTTAATTACTTTTCAGTTCTGCCAAATACTCTGAATATTCCATACTTTACTCTTCCAGTTTATGGCACATCAAAAATTACGCCATTTATTTCAAAAGTTTCAGAATCCTAAAATAAAAGAAAAAACAAGCAATTCTCATTTTTGAATTGACAATGTCAAATGTCCCTTGGTCATTTATGGTGCATCAGTGCCATCTGAGTAATAACATTGTCCAAGTAAAACTTTTTTTATTTTATTATTTATCTATATTTTGATATAGATTAAAAAATTGCTTCCCCTGAAACATCTTCATGAATGAACAAAATAATTTTTAAAAATTCTCAGCTCCGATTTTTAAAAAAAAAACCTGCATATCTATGCGTAACTCCCTTGGTGAGACACAGATTGTTTAATATTTTAATATTTTCAAATTTAATTGATGTTTTGTTAGGTCATTGTCGAAACAAGGAGCCCGATTAACAACATTTTCATAATTCTTGCATGATATTTTAATCAATTATTGTTACTCAATACACCTTATGGTGCAACTTTCACAAATCATCAGTGACTCTCCCAGGTTTATCGGGTGTTTCAGGTCTTAGTCAGGCACCCTCACCCAGAAGGGCCAGCCGAGGGTGATCAATCCCACGACTTGTGTCATGGTAGCGCACTATGCCACTTCTCAACCAGAGCCAGCATGACGCCTTTTCGGCTACTCCCAGAATGTAATTGATGGCCACAAATTCCAAGGAGCCACAGGACACTGTAAAGACACGCCTGCAAAGTCCCTACAGCCCAATAGGCTCACAGCAGGCCATTCACCCATTTCTCCGTCATTCAGCCACAAGATCGACGTACTTGGCCGTCTTACATTGTATTTGACTAGTTTTGCTGTCAAACTCCAATTAAATATTGATTTTCAGAGGAATGGTTTTAAGAAGAGCATGATTTTTAAATACTTGACTATTCATTGTTTGAAACAAAATATGGCTTTGCAATTCATGAATAAATGTAAGCTTACATGTATTTTCAATCAAATGTATGGTGAACTTTAAACTTTAAGGTTTAAATTATCAATAATTAGAGCATTTGTTTCATTTAAAGCTTTTTCACATCTAGGGTAACCTACCTGACTGTTTTTAAAAGATGGTGTTGATATTTAATGTTGTGGCGTGGCAGAGTGGAATATCTTTCTGGGGGAAAAAATTCGGAGTCAACAAAACCAAAAATGCTGATAGAGCTTTTTGGGCGTTTTTCACGTATAGGGTAACCTACCTGATTGCCTGTGAAAGTGTTGGGCATATCTAGAACTCGTTCCCCTTTTCTTGTGTGGACAGACACACAGACAGACAAACAAACAAGTTCCCAAGTGAAAACATTATCACCACCTTTGCTTTGCTCGTTCGTGGTTGATGATGAGAATTGTCTGGAGAGATATTGCTTGTGTCATTTTTTTTTTTTTTTTTTTTTTTTACAGTTTTTTAATTTTTATGAATAGAAGTTGAAAATGACACAATGCTCAAAAAACATTGGTGTGTTATTCTCTCATTAGTTTGTACAACCCTACCATCGTTTTTTTTTTTTTTGGGCAAGAAAATAATGAAATATTTCTGAAGCACCAACTCAAAGGCTGTAATAAGAAAGCAACAGTCTATAAAAAAGGCCAGTCCAATTTCCGCGTGCTTCCCCTCAAACATCTGCATGACAGTGTAGTTGAATCAACAAAATAAACGTCTGCTTCCTGTGTGCACGTCCCGAACATAAACTGAGTGATTTGTCACACAAGTGAAGAGAGAATTGAACCTCTGGAATGAGTGACCAGCATCAGTGATGGCAGCCATTTGCAGCCTTTTGCTCATATGCGTGAGAACAGCAATCTCTGTACAGGATCAACTGGAACTAAATGTTTTCAAATCAAGATAATATCCCCCTTTGCATTGCCGGCATGCTTTATACTTGCTCGCTGTATGGCAAATCTCCAAGCTGTGACTGCATTTCCTCACCCGCCGCACCCCGCTTCTTGCAGTCTTCTCTTCTCCTTGTGCCCCAGCGACTAACAAAACAGGCTGCCATTCTTAAAAAAAACTGCATAAGTTGCATATGTATGCAAGGGGTTGTTGAAATGAATTCAAACCAAAACAAGTACTGACATCATGTGGTTTTACTGCCTTTAAGTGCATGTTTGCATATGTTAGTACTTATGGAGCACCAAAAATGCGCATACTAAAAATAAAATAAACAATAAATAAATGTCTGAATGAAGGTGACTATTAAGATTCATTTTCAAAATATAATTCAGTAATTAAATGCAAATAAACTATATACTATATATATGGAAATGAAAACAGCAGTGCCCCCTTCATGCAAGATTACTAATATTAATGATAATACATTTTATTTCAAAGCGACTAATTGGACACCCAAGGTTACTGTACACGGAATAAAAACAGTAGGCAAGTCTGAAAAAGTGGGTTTTGAGTCTGGATTAGATGAGGTGGCAGAATTCCCGAGATCAGGTGGTAGTGAGTTCGAGAGCTGGGGACCAGAGCGGCTGAATTTTTTTCTTGGATTGAGCTCTTATCTAGAATTTCTCGTATTTTGAAAAAAAAAAAAAATCCTATAGAAATAACTGAAAGCCAATTATGGTAATCTGTTCCAGGCTTCACAAAGTCATCCAGGTTAACCCAAAATAACTATCATACATATCTTCCTGATCACTAAAACACGTTAAAATAATAATTGAACATACAGATACAGTAATATTATAGATAAGATTATTTTAAGGTAATAAAATGTAAGTTTATTATGAAGGCTTACAAAAGAGGAAGAAAGTGGTTTGCTAACGGAGGTGTATGTATGGTGGTGCTAGAGGAATGATGGGGAAAGGAATTTTTTAATTCTTTGTATTTCTTTTATCTTAATTTACATGTATTTTGTACTCTATTTTAGATCCCTTTTGATTCTTTCATAAATATTTGGATTATTCGTTTTTAGTTTAGGAATGTTTATTTTTGTTTTTGAAGTTTTGGTCCTACAGTAGTACCAACCGTGTTTCAGTAAAATAATTTAAATGACAATTTCTTACTATGGGGCCGGTCACACAGCCGTTTGCGGCTGAATCACGGCTAAAATTTTGCGTTTTTTTTTTGCCTGTGGTTGCCCGCGATGGAAAATGCGCAAAATTGGCCAACCCGCTGTTCATCGGTGGTATGCCCGCAAAACAGACGCCGGCGACTGTTCCGCTTCCTCATCGCGTCATTTCCGCGTCATTTTCTCGTGTGGACCACGGATATAAAAGCTCCCGAGCCGGTGTTGTGCCCAAATCCGACTCCTATGCATCCCCCCCCCCTCGCGTGAACGCGCATTCTGCTGCGATCGCTTTTGTTGGAAGCGTGCATTGACGTTGGTGACTTTTTCATCCGCGTTAACAAACGCATTTTGTAGAATACGATCGCACTTTGTTTAAATTAACGCGTTATATAGACTAGGATCTCCCAATTGTTATAATTAGCTCGCTTTATTGTTTTAATAAGCGTTTTATATAGAATACGATCGCTTTTGTTGGAAGCGCAGCAGAAAGCGCGTTCACGCGAGGGGGGGGATTTTATATACGGTGTGCATTACCGTTCGATTACGTTCACAACAAAAACAAAGACGGAATGGTTTAAGTTGTATTACATTCCCAACAAATGCAAGACAAAGTGGTTTTGGTTATATGTTCGCCATTACATTCCCTAAAAGTGATATAAAAGTGAGATAAAACGAGGTAAAAGTGGTTGTAGTAGCGAGGGGATGCAAATCTCTGCAGGGATGTATTTCTCGGCATAACACCGGGCTGTAGAAATCATAACCGCTCAAGACACAGTCCCGTGAAGATCAAGATTTCAAGCTATGGCACCGAAGAAGCCAATATGTTATTATTGTAATAGTTTTTCATTTTTATTTTATTATCTTGTTATGAAATGAAAAGAAATGTCAAGAAATAAAAATGGATTAAGACGAGGTCACTACGGTGACGGGGGATCCCTTGACGTCTCGAGCACAACTGACGTGTGCTCAGCAAATCGCGCTGTATATACGCGGAGAAAGGCGTTTGACCGTCACACGCGTAACACGCTAATTTCACGTAATAACACCGCAATACAGGCGCAGAACATGCTAATACCATGCTCCACCCACGATTACCCGCTGAAATTTCCCGTCCTACCCATGTGTAACCACGCCCTGGCCGCGGCCAGAGCACGTCGTTCCGTGTCATTACCTCGTGTGCCGCCCGCGGTTAACACGTGCTATAGTTTTGAGCAGCTCAAAACTTTTTCGCGCGGCCATGCGCGTGTGAATTTCCGACCGCGAGTAAAGCACTGCTGTATCTCGTCTATATGGCGGTCTCTAAGCATCCAACAGCGCCCAACAGCGTCTGCTTCACGGCCAGAAATTTCTGGCCGTGGTTCAGCCTCGATACGCCCGTGAAAGGCTGTTTACCCGCGCTCTAAAGAACTGAGCAGCGCAAAACTTTTTCGCGCTGCCACCCGCGCGCGAATTTCCGACCGCGTGTTAAGCACTGCTGTATCTCGCCTGTATGGCGATCTCAAAGCGTCCAATAGCGTCCGCCTCACAGGCAGAAATTTCTGGCCGTGATTCAGCCGCAAACGGCTGTGTGACCGGGCCCTAAGAGGACAACAAATATGTAGCATCTCATTTTTGTCAAATTAATATTTACAACTGTTTTCTTGATCAATGTGGTGAGGGGGCCTCTCCTTGTGAGAGGTAAGAGAATTCTCCCAACGTGGTCCGCTGCGTGTCGTAAGAGGCGACTAAAGTGGAGGGAGTGAGGGGACTGGGGATCCTCTCCTCTCTAGCTCTACTCCCTAAGAGACAGCAAGGCAAAGAAAGGGGGGCGGGAGACCGAAAGGTCTCGCAAACCCGAGTTATAGGGTCACTCAATGTGAGAGGATGTGGAAGTAAAGCGTCTGACTGGAAGAAAGAGGAGATCAGAAGGATGATGACTAAAAGGAAGGTTGATGTGTTAGCCTTGAGTGAAACAAAGTTGAAAGGAAAGGGTGAATTACAGCTTGGAGGTATGTATGGTAGAAAGTCTGGCGTTACGAGTGGACAGGCTAGAGAAGGAGTGGCTGTGCTTGTGAATGAGAAAGCAAAGGAAAAACTGTTGGAGTGGAAAGAGATATCTTCCAGATTGATGAGGGTGAGGTTAAAGTGGGGTGTAGAAGTATGGATGTTTATAAGTGCATATGGACCTGTTTCAGAAAGAAGTGCTGAGGAGAAAGAGGGGTTCTGGAAGGATTTGTCCGACTGTGTCGCAAGTGCGAAAGAAGGGTGGAAAGTGGTAATACTAGGTGACCTTAATGCTGGATGGAACGGTTGAAAATGTGATTGGTAGATATGGAAGGAATGAGAGTTGTAAATTGATTGAGTTATTGAATTATGTGTGGAAAATGATTTTGTGATTGGAAATACACTGTTTAAAAAGAGGGACGTGAATAAGTACACCTTTGTCAGAGTGGATGGTGGTGAGATTGTGGACAGAGCACTGATGGATTATGTAGTGTTTAGAAAAGGGGTGTTAAGTAGATTGTTGGTTGTGCATGTTTACAAAGGTGAAATGAGTGGTATGTCTGATCATTTTTATGTGGAAGGAAAACTGAGAATAGATGGATCGTGGAGGGCTAGTTATAAGAAGAGTGTGAGGGAAGAGGTGAAAATGTCAGAGTTGAATAAGGCAGAAAAGGAAAGAGAGTTTAAAGAGAGGATAGGGGAAGATTATGAAGAGATTAGTAGAAGAGAAATTGAGAGTGTGGAAATGGAATGGAAGTAGTTCAAAGAGGCAGTGTTGAGGAGTGCAAAAGAAGTGTGTGAAATGAGAAAAGTTCGTCGAGGTATTAGGAAAGGAAGTGAATGGTGGAATGATGAGGTATCAGAGGCTGTGACAGAAAAGAGACATGCCTTTGAGGAGTGGCTGCAAGATAAGAGTGGTGATGCGTATGAAAGGTATAAAGTGAAGAAAAGGTTGGTAAAAGCGGCAGTGGAAGCAGCGAAAAGGAAAGCAAATGATGAATGGTGTCGAAAAATAGGAGTGAACTTTGAGGAAAGGAGAAAAGTGTTCTGGAAAGAAGAAGTGTAAGAAAGAGCGAGTCTGGAAAGAAGAGAAAGTGAAAGATAAGGATGGTAGATTGCTGGTTAGCGGTAGTGCTGTCAGGACGAGATGGGCAGAGTATTTTGAGGAGTTGCTAAATGTGCTGTATGGAAGAGTTTTGATTAAGAGAGTGAGAGGAAAAACGAATGAGGTGGGGATGGAGGAGCAGAGTGGTTTCAGGAAATGAAGAGGATGTGTGGATCAGGTGTTTGCAGTACGACAGGTGCAGTGTTCATTTTACCTCTGAAAAGTGATGGGTCCCGGGGACTCGCATGTTAAAAAAATCTATGGGTCCCAACAGATATCTATGGGTCCCCCAAATTTAGTGTTATATTGAAATTGTAAATCGGCGACAAATATATAACATAAATCTATATATTCATTCAGTTTTAATCTCACCGTTTATTGATAATACAAATCAGTTATCACTTCGAGTTTTCAGTTCACAACAATATTGTACATTATACAAAATAATATTGCTTAAATAATTATAATAATCTATATTTTCATTCAGTTTTAATCATTACAGTTAATTTATAATACAAATCAGTTATCACTTCAAGAGATTTCAGTTCACAAAAATATTGTACATTATACAAAATAATATTGCTGAAATATTAGTCTATATATTCATGCAGTTTTAATCATCACAGTTAATTGGTAATACAAGGCAGTTTTCACTTCAGGTTTTCAGTTCATATATTCTTCGTGGTTTGCTGTCCCGCCACAGTTGTATTGCCTTCTCTAGGTCCAATTGCAGCAACGGAATTTCCATAGCTAATTTGTGGTTTTCATTGTCGTGGTGCCGATTGAATGTGCTCTTCTGAAAGTTCGTATTGCGAAATGATTCATGCAATCCAGTTTTTTTGTCACGCTGGGTACACGCATCACAGAACATGTAGCCTCCATTATCATCCTCCTCATAGCGTAACCAGGAATATAATTGAGTCCATTTTGTCAGAAAAGTCCTTTTCTTGCTAGGAGTATTCTTTTGTTTATTTTCTTTCGTCGAATCGTTCGATTCAACACACGTGCTTTCCTTGCCGGAATTATTGCCGATGTTATCACTCTCTGCATTATGTTTCGACTTATTACTGACACTGATAAATGACCAATTTTGTGTTGATTTTTACCTAATACTGTTTTTTTAGAGGCATACTTAACCTTCACTCGACCACAAGCACCACAACAATGACGTAATCTCGAAGCAACGAAATCTCGTTTGCCGAGATGGGCGTGCAGACGAAATCTCGAACCGCAAGACCAAAACAACAATAGCGGATTTGCCTGACGAAAAGTCTGGAGTGCGATAAATCTTTGTTAAAAAAAAGTAATCGGGTAACAATGTCAATTTTGTGTCAAAAAAGTTGCGTCCCGGGGACGCACTCTGATTCGACACTATGCGTGCCCAGCAAAAATATTGCGTCTAGGACGTGGAGACGCGGGCAAACGAGAACACTGCAGGTGTGTGAGAAATATTTTGCAAAAGGTAAGGATGTTTATTTGGCTTTCATGGACTTGGAAAAGGCATATGACAGAGTTGATAGAGAGGCGTTGTGGCAGGTGATGGTGATGTATGGAGTGGGTGGAAAGTTGTTGGAGGCATTGAGGAGTTTTTATGTGAACAGCAGAGCATGTGTAAGAGTAGGGAGTGAGACAAGTGAGTGGTTCCCTGTGTTGACCGGTGTGAGACAGGGGTGTGTGATGTCACCATGGCTGTTTAATGTGTACATGGATGGCATTGTGAGAGAGGTGAATGCAAGAGTATTTGGCTGAGGTGTAGAGATGATCAATAACAGTGGAACAGTGTAGCAGGTAAGTCAGTTGTTGTTTGCAGATGACACAGCACTTGTGGCTGATTCTGAGGAAACATTGAGAAGGTTGGTAATGGAGTTTGGAAGGGTATGTGATAGGCGCAAGTTATGTGTGAATGTTGGGAAGAGTAAGGTGATGAAGTGTTCACGTGATGGAGTGGGCATGGCGTTAAAAATAAGGTTGCATGGACAGGTGTTGGAAGAAGTTGAAAGCTTTAGGTACTTGGGTTGTGATGTGGCTGCAGTTGGTGGAATGGAGTGCGAGATATTGCACAGTGAATCAAGGAAGCAAGGTTTTAGGTGCTCTGAGGAGAGTGATGAGCAACAAGAGTATGAGTATGGATGTTAAGAGGGAACTTTATGAGAGTGTGATTGTGTTGTGTTGTATGGTGCAGACAGTTGGAGCCTGAACGCAGATTTGAGAAGGAAATTAAACGTTTTTGAGATGAAGTCCTTTAGAAGTATGTTAGGAGTGACAAGATTGGATAGATTGACTGGAGTAGTAGTGGAACTGAGTAAGCGTGTGGATAAGAGAGTACTCGGTTGGTTTTGACACATGGAGAGGATGGATGAGGAGCGAATGTTGAAGAGGATCTACAGAGCTGAAGTAAATGGAAGGAGACCAAGAGGAAGGCCACGATTGACGTGGATGGATAGTGTTATGAGTGCACTGCAGGAAAGAGGTCTAAATGTAATGGACGCTAGAGCTCTTGTTGGTGATTGGAAGGAGTGGAGAGGTGTTGTAAAAGGATAGTGGGATTGTGTACGCGTTATAAAGGATGGGCTGGGCACCCGTATGATGCGGCAGGGGTAAACCAGTGAAAGCTGTCGGGCCCTGCTGTTGAACAGAAGAGTGTGTTGTGTCACCCTGACCCCAGTGACACGGCCGCCTTCTTGTGTCCCGTTTCACTTGGAGGGACGAAAGCATGACCAACTTAGGTGCCGAGGTGCCCAACTTGTTTGGGTGTTTGGGCATTAGGGTTGACCATGGTCTGAAAATGTTAATGTGCGGTTTTTTTTTGTTTTTTTTTTCAATTTTTCCCTTTATTTTCTTTGTTTTTGTATGTTTGTCTTGCTGTCGGTCACCCCTTTTGAGGGATATGACCAAGGTAGATAGATAGATAGATTCTTAATCAATGTTACCATGTTTATGAGACATTTCTTCAAAGCCAATGTGATCCGATGTCAGTTTTAAAGCTGTCTGCGCTTTGTTTTGTTTTTTTCTCAGGATTTACCAGGGCTCAGTTTTACCAAAAAATCCAAGAATCAATCAAATGTATCAATGACACATTTGCGTCGGTCAATATCAATGCAGTGTAATGTTTGCCTGGAGTAAAATGTGTTCATTTTTTCTATCATACAATGGTTCATGAACTTCTACAAAGAGGATGCTGCAATAAAGAGGGCATTTTGCCCTGTCAAAATACAGACAAAGAATGCACTGGAAGAAGCTTTCAAACTTAAAATATATGGGTTTTCTTGGTCAAAGACTAAACAGATGAGGGGTGAGGACTTAAAGTGAGCCTTGTTTGGTGGCCATGCACAACAATAAATAAAATATTCCAGATACCTGCCTTGTTCTGTGGGAGAAAGAGAGGATGTATAAAACATGTGTGGTTGACTCCATAACTGCAGTTGCAACAAGGAATAGCAGATTTTATTGTTGATGTAGCTTGTTGTTTGTCTGGTAACAAAACCAAGTCGGCCAGCAACTCTTGACTTGTGCTTCCTTAATTCCAAAAAGCAGGAAATGATCTATTGAAACAACCTATCGTCTTTGAAAGATGCTGGCAAGGATCCACGAGGCATCAAGCCCATTTTGCAAGGAATTCCTGTTGGACGTTTGCACAGAACGGCACCAGAAACTGTCAAGTGTGTTAAGAATGGAAAGACATGGAAGAGGTTAACCACAGGGGAAGAAAATTCAAATGAAAACAAACACGGGGCCCCTGAGAGGCCCACTTACTCACGCGAGGACTGAATGATGGGGGGGTGGGGGGGGGGGGGGGTGGTTGCAGGATCTCCAGATATGGAATATGGGCGGCCAAGAAGCTTTATTTTTCTTCAGGCAGGGATTAATAATGACTTGTGCGATGTATGTCTTGTTGCTTCTGATTGTAAGTACCGTATTTTCACAACCATAGGGTGCACCATGTTAAAAAGCACAGTCTCTAGCTGATGCTATTTCTATATCAAACACTACACAGGAGGCACCACACGATAGGGCGCAGGTGCCCACCACTGCGGCTGCGTTACCACAAAGCAGACAAGCATACAAGACACACACATAGTGTCTTTATGTGTTTGTTAGTAGACCATCTAATGAAATTAGAAAATCATATATAATGCCCCCTTTTTAAGCATATAAATTCATTAAGATGCATTAAAAAAATAAAAATGCACGTGTTTTCTTTTGTATGACATGTGATAAATATCTCGAGAAGTAAATGTAAAAGAAATCAATGCAGAAAAAATACATGATTTCAATGTTGAAGTTCACATTAATGTTTTGTGAAGATTACCTGTATATTTTTATGGACAAGTATATAGAGGGCTACTGTGGACAAACATGGCATCAAAACAAAATTGTTTTAGTAATACTTTTTCCAAACCTTTCGCTCAGCAAGCCGAATTTAAAAGTCTGACGAGCCAGATCTAACCTGCGCCCCAAAGTATGACCACCCCTTCTCTTAACAATCACACTGCCACCTACTTCACTGTTGTCAGTATCTTTCATGGCTACACTTGAATCGATAAACGAGTAGGTCACTAGACAGGAGTCCAAATACTTGTATTTATTTTGTAAATGATTTCCTGCGTTATCATGGGGTCATGTACAATGTTCCCTCTAATTTTCCACGGGTCTGAGCATTCACTCAAAGTCGGTGAGCAATGCTTGAAACAACAGTGAGCAACGGCAATCCCAAGTGTGGCAACTGAGTCATTATCAAACATGTCCAAAACTTGGCATCAAGTTACATTTTGCTGGTTTCTGGCAATGCAAACATTTTTTCCACTTTTGAATGAATTGACTAATGTATTATTGCAAAGGTTGTACGGCCTACCTTTTCAAGATTTACATTTCTTTTTTTATCCTGGTATCTTTTGTCGCATACTACTAACCAATGAAATAGAATAGAATGTACCGTTATTGCCTTTGTTACAAAAAGGGTTAAACATATTGTGACAACGAAATTGGGCGTGGCACTCCAGTATCACATTTAACAGTGAGGATAACAGAAAACTAAGAAGATAAAGGAACAAAAAAGATAAGGTTATAATTTACACAATACAAGGGAACAAAAAAGATAAAGGTTATAATTTACACAATATTTACACAAGAAATGTGGGCATGTAGGATGTTACATACAGTTTTTGGAACGTATTAGTGCAATATGCGTTAGTGCAAAAATAGTCAACATTGTGCAAAGTGAGCATAGGCATGAATACAATTTTACATCTGTATGAGGTAGTGTGTTTACAAGAGTTTCAGTTTTTTGTGTGGTGTGTGTTAAGGGTGGAAATGAAACTGTCTCTTGAGTCTGTTTGTTTTTGTTTTGTGTGACCTGTAGCGCCTGCCGGAAGGCAGCAGGTCAAAGAGGTGGTGGCCGGGGTGAGAAAAGTCCTTGATGATGTCTTCTGCTCTGCTGAGGTAGCGAGAGCAGGCAATGTCTTCCAGACTGGGTAGAGAGCAACCAACGATTCTCTGGGCTGTGTTGATGACCCTCTGAAGTGTTTTCCTGTCTGCTGCCGTGCACCCAGCATGCCACATTGCTTTGTAAAAGGACACCAGGAGCTGCTGTTTCAGATGATTTTTCCTGAGCACTCTCAGGAAATGGAGTCGCTATTGGGCCTTCCCTACCACCGCTCTGGTGTTTGCAGACCAGGAGAGGTCATCGGAGATGTAGACATCCAGGAATTTGAAAGAGTGGACTCTCTCTACACAGTCTCCTTTTATAATGAGTGGTGCTGGGTTCCTGCCTTTCCTCCTGAAGTCCAGTATGAGTTCTTTTGTTTTTGTGGTGTTCAGTATGAGGTGGTTTTTCGAACACCACGTTGTCAGTGACTCCACCTCATCCCTGTACGCCGCCTCATCCCCTTTGGAGATGAGGCCGACCAAGGTGGTATCGTCGGCGTATTTAACAATTGTGTTTGTGAGGTGGGTTGGTGAGCAGTTGGAGGTGTAGTGGGTGAAAAGCAGGGGGCTCAGTACACAACCTTGGGGGAAGCCAGTGCTCAGTGTTAGGGTGGGAGAGACGTGGTTGCAGTGTTTCACGTACTGTGGGCGGTTTGAAAGGAAGTCCATTATCCAGTGGCAGATTGAGGAAGAGAGTCCTAGGTGAGAGTTTCTCCACCAGGATCTCCGGGATAATGGTGTTGAAGGCTGGGCTGATGTCCAGAAAGAGCATTCTGACGTAGCTCCCCCGGTGGTCCAGGTGTGAAGTGCTGTGTTTATGGCGTCGTCAGTGGAGCGGTTTGTCCTGTAGGCCAACTGGTGGGGGTCCAGTGTGGATGGCAGGGAGTCCTTGATGTGCTGGGACACCAACCTCTCAAAGACTTCACGACCACAGGTGTAAGTGCGACAGGCCTGTAGTCATTGAGGCTTTCCACTGCTGACTTCTTGGGGATGGGAATGATGGTGGAGGTTTTGAAGCAGGGTGGGACGGTAGCCTGTGACAGGGAATGGTTGAAGATGGTGGTGAAGACCCCAGCCAGCGGATCGGCACAGTACCTGAGTACCCTGCCTGGTACCCCATCCAGCTGCCTTCCTGGGGTTAACAGTTTTCAGCACACGCCTTACTTCATGCTCCTGAAGTGTCAGTGTGTTACTGCTAGTTGTTGTTGGTGATGTGACTGTTTGTGGCCTTCCAGCTTCAAAGTGAGCTAAGAATTGATTAAGATCGGCAGCTAGTCAAGCATCAGCCCCAACAGTTGCCAGGTTGTTGCCTCTGAAGTTTGTGATGTGTTGTAGACCCTGCCACATCTTCCTCGAGTCATTTCCAGCAAAGAGGTGCTCGATCCTCCTCATGTAGGCTGCCTTCGCGTCCTCAATGACTCTCTAGGTCAGCCCTGGCCATGCTGTAAAGAGCCTGTGTAAGAGTAGGGAGTGAGAAAAGTGAGTGGTTTCCTGTGTTGACCGGTGTGAAACAGGGGTGTGTGATGTCACCATGGCTGTTTAATGTCACCATGGCTGTTTAATGTGTACATGGATGGCATTGTGAGAGAGGTGAATGCAAGAGTATTTGGCAGAGGTGTAGAGATGATCATGCTGTAAAGAGCCTTGTCTCCAGACCTGAAGGCGGTGTTCTGGTGTTTGAGGAGGGTGCGCACCTCGCTGGACATCCAGGGTTTTTGGTTTGGGTAGACCCCTATTTTTTTAAATAATAATAATATTTAATTAGATTTATAGCCGCCTTTTATGACATGTATGGTCACCAAAAATGAAAATAAAATACACTAGATTATGTTTTAATTAGTTTATAATTCCAGTTTTTGACAAAGAAAAAAATCAAAACGATATGTTTAAAATGGAAGTAAATGGGAAGACTGGAATAGGTTTGTTTTTTAGTTTGGTTTTGAAAACTGGAACTGAAGTAATATTACGGATATCAGGACGTAATGCATTCGAGAGGCTGTGGGGAGTGGAGAGGTGGTGTATAATTCCGGCAGAAGCTGAAAGTTCTGTCCCCATGGTAACAAGGCGGCAGGAGGGGGTGTCCCGTATAGGGCGCACCCCTAATTGTTTATTAAAATACTTCATAAAATCTTGTTTAACTTTTTCTCCGCTCAAATTAAGCATCAAAATTGACGAATGTTGAATATGGTCAACAATGATTAATATTGTTTATTGACAACGTTAATTATGGACACAACCAACATAACATTTACAAGTTTTTAATGTCTTTCAAAGTCTGATTCATTATCAGATAAACAAAAGAGTTGTTTCCCTTGTCATGCTATTTTGCGTTTATAACTTTGAGGACGACTGTCTGTTTTTTCCATTCTATAATATTTGTCTCAGGTACTGTGAATAAAGATAGTGTGATACTAAGATAAAATTGAATGCCTTTTTATATGTAATATAGTCTGCCAGTCCAGAGGTACTGTCCCCGATGTCCTCGCGATGTTGCAGAGGCGTGTTAACCATGACATGCCCACAACATCCAGAGCCTTAATGAACTCCGGGCAGATCTCACCAACCCCAGGGGCCTTGCCCCCTAGGACCTTTTTGACCACCAGTGACTTCAACCCCAGATATATGAGAGCCCACCATAGTCCCCTGGCTCTGCTTCCTCAGAGGTAGACTTGTCTGTGGGATTGAGGAGATCTTGGAAGTATTGTGCCCACCGATTCACTATGTCCTGGGTCAAGGTCTGCAGCGCCCCATCTCCACTATAGTCCGTATTTATGGCACACCGCTTTCCCCCCATTAGACGCCGGATGGTGGACCAGAATTTCCTCGCCTTTCATGGCCTCGCCAAACCCCTCCTCCCACGAGTTTTTAACTCAGCAACTGATGAAGACGCATTCCGCTTGGCCAGATAATACCTGCCCGCTGCTTCCAGAGTCCCACAGGCCAGGAGGGGTTGATAAGATTCCTTCTTCAGATTGACTGAATCCCTTACAGCCAGTACCATCAACAGGTCTTAGGGTTGCCGCCCTAATCACGCCTCTCCAGGTCTGACTGTCATTGCCCACGTGAGAGTTGAAATCCCTCAGCAGTACGAGGGAGTCCCACACACCTCCAAGGATTGTAATAGGGGTAGGTACTCTGAACTACTATTTGATGCATAAGCACAAACAACAGTCAGGACCCGTCTCCCCACCCGAAGGCGCAGAGAGGCTACGCTCTCCTCTACCAGGGTGAACCCTACCTACAGGCGCTGAGCCATGGTGCAACTAGTATGTCTACACCTTCTCTGCGCTTATCATCATGGCCAACTCCACAGTGAAAGAAAGCCCAATCCTTCTCGAGAGGACTGGCACCCGAGCATAAGCTTTGTGTGGAGGTGAGTCAGATTATATCTAGTCAAAAATTCTTCACCTCCATACCAAATTGGGCTCATTCCCACCAGAGAGGTAACATCCCATGTCCCAAAAGCCAGTTTCTGTAGCCGGGGATTGGCGCGTCAAGAACCCCTCCTTTGGCTGCTACCCAGCTCTACACACCCAGCTCCTCCCACAGGTGGTGAGCCCATGGGAAGAAAGACCTACGCCATCCCTTTGGGCTTTGCCCAGCCGGACCCGTAAGCAGAGGCCAACAGGCGCTCGCCAGTGGACGCCACCTCCAGGCCTGGCTCTAGAGGGGGCCCGATAACCGACTTCCGGGCGAGGGAAATTGTGGACCAAAGATTTTTGTCATCATAAGGGGGAGATCAATTTGAGGTGGTAAATTTATATTTATATGGGGCTTTGGCTCTGGTATTAATATTTCTTAAAATTGATCAAATGATCAAATGACACACCGTGAAATAAAATGCGCAGGAGCTTGAGTGCGGGCTTTTTGAAATTTTGTCTCAAACTATATGGTGTGGCACTTTAAAAAAAAAGGTTTCAAATATTCTTGCTTTTATGGCTCTTTGGTTTCCAACCCCGGACATAGATGAAAATCAAAAGGACCTTGCTACCAGTTCACGTTCGTTAAATGTGAGCTTTTGCTTGTGGGGTAGAAACAAAGCAAGAGGTGTCTTATTACTGCCTGTTCCTTTGCTCTTTTACAACGTTCAATAAAATCAGGATTACAATATTTTTTGTCTTAAACAAGCAAAGGCACATTTTTTAGCTCCTTCCACTAATTGTATAATCTCACACGCCCGACAAGTACTCATCTTTGAATTCAGCAATTCTGTTTACTTTCATTTAAAGAGCCATGAGTACTGTATCCCACTTGTGACATTGACCTTTATCTCTTTTAGCAATGCTAAAGAACAACACAAGCAGTGGACTTCATGGGGTCAATGGGCCCAATGGCAACAACCTGTCCAACAAAGCCTTTTCTGAAGGAGATCTGCTTCTCCAGGTAATGGACATAGACTTCCAATTACTGTATGTTGGAAAAAGATTTTTGCCGTATGATTGATGGATTATTTTAGAATGTATGGTACTGTATACAGAGGACTAAAAATGCCTAAATTAAAGTTTCATAACATAAAAAACAATTTTTTAGTGAAATAGAAAAATGTAAAAAAAAAAAACATTTAATTTAAAAAATCTTTAAAGAAATATAAAAATTACATAATGAAAACTAAAAGAATAAAAACACGAGGCTAAACAATAGACCCTGAGATGGGACAATCGTTCGTAAGTTGATTTTTTTCTTAAGTTGCTTCAATGCTATATTTTGTATAGAATGTATGTTTAAGGTTTATGTAAGTATGTTTAAGGCTTGTATAAGTAACCTGTTTTGTTTTGTACTAAAAAATAAACATTTCATAAAATATTATGCTCTATAAAGATTAATGAAGTTCCGTTTAACTTACTTTTGGAAGATGAGCTTGAGGTGTTAGGCGACTCCCTCCTCCGTGGTAGAAAGTGGCAGAATAAAAGCGATCCAACCATTTTCTCAACCGCATCAAGCTTTTTTATTCCACTTTCATTTCAAAAGAAACGGCTCACCTCTTCTTTACACTTTACAGCAACCATATTGAATGGATGCACGAGATATTAAACAATTAAAATGTCAAAGTTCGGACATACAGTATAGAATGTTTACACACAAACTAGGAAGAGGAAGTGGATTTCTTCTTCGGGGTGGATGTTGCGTGACCTCTCACAGCACCACACGCCGGTGGTGGCGGAAAGAAGCACTTCAGTACTGTCCTGTACTCTGAAAAATTGTGCACACAATACAAAATCTAATTTACAGCAATGTGCGATTATTTTTTTGACATCCCGAAAAAAATAATCCCATCTACCGTTTTTTTGTAAGGCAAATGGTCGTTAGTAGGAGAGCATCTGTACATAATTAAATACATTTAAATAAATCATATTTATGTTTTTTACGTGTTCTTATTTAATACTGTTGTGGGATTTTTCATTTTATAGTTATTAGTTCATTTTTTCAGTTCATTTTTTTTCATTTACAATAATCTTTCTGTTTAATTTTCCTAGCATTTTATTTTTAATTTGTTTTAATTTTTGTACTTTTATTATGATTTATATTTTAAATTAAAACAAGCAAAATGGCCAATTTAAGATAATAAAGATTAAATTTGGCTGCTTGGATTCTTTGGTGGTTGGGAGCGGCTGTACCTAATTTAGTTAGAGACTCCACAAAAGCAGACCACATGAGAGCAGTTGTTTTTTTTATTTTTTTATTTTGTCTGTATTTTTTGAGAGGGCCTTGTCATGAAACCTAGTCAAAGACACACACGGAGGCTTAAAATACAACTGTGAACATCTCATCTCATCTCATCTCATTAGCCGTACCGCTTATCCTCATTAGGGTCGCGGGGGGGGCTGGAGCCCATCCCAGCCATCTTCGGGCAGTGGGCAGGGGACACCCTGAACTGGTTGCCAGCCAATCGCAGGGCACACGGGGACAGACAACTCATTCGCTCATTCACACCTAGGGACAATTTGGACCGGCCAATTCACCTGAAATGCATGTTTTGGAATGTGGGAGGAAACCGGAGTGCCCGGAGGAAACCCACGCAAGCACGGGGAGAACATACAAACTCCGCACAGAAAGTCTGGAGCTGGATTTGAACCCACGACAGGTTCCCATGACATGAACTGTGCCGCACAAGCGCTAACCACTGCGCCGCCGTGCTGCCAACTGTGAACATGTTCACAGAAATTGATGCATCTGTGTCGGAGCCTATAAGTCACAATCAAAAATATAAACACAAATACACACAAATCGGGATTCATAAAGTAGTTTTAATCTAGATTAGATTATTATTTTTTAGTTAGTGATAAGTTTATCGCTTTGTAGACACTCAAAATAAGAAGAGAAGACATTAAGGTATTTTAAACTTTACAGGAGAAATGGAGAGGACTGTGCAAAAAAAACTCACAATGCCAAATTCCAAATCTGTTAAAGCCCCAGCCTAAGCCTTTTATTTTTATCAAATTCCTAGGTTACGAAAAGCAGATCTGCCCTTAAGAGTGTGTGAATCAAAGAACAGAAAAATTAATGGCCAATAATAACAATGATGTATCTGGTACATAATATAATGAACAAAAAGGTATAATTATCAAAATAACAAACTGGGGTCCTATGCAATCTCCTTTGCTGCTGCCCACTAACTGACAGCATGTGCAATCTTCTTTTCAAGTGTCCAATATTACAAACAGAATAAATTTATCAATTTCAATGTCATTTAAAACCTCTGTGAAGGGCAGGAATACAGTATATAATGAAGTAACAATTCCATTCATCCATCCATGTATTATCTGCACCGCTTATCCTCAGTTAGGTTGCGGGGGTGCTGGAGCCCATCTCAGCTATCTTCGGGCAGTGGGCAGGGGACACCCTGAACTGGAACTCAGTCACCCATTCACACCTAGGGACAATATGGACAGGCCAATTAACCTGACATGCATGTTTTCGGAATGTGGGAGGAAACTGGAGTGCCCGGAGGAAACCCACGCAAGCACGGGGAGAACATGCAAACTCCACACAGGAGGTTCTCATGACCTCAGAAGTGTGCCGGACACGCTCTAACCATTGCCCCGCCGTGCTGCCCCAAGTTACAATTCAACTAACATTATAAGTTTTAACTGAAGTGTGACGGCACAGGCGCTGAATGGCTTTGTATTGGTCATCACGTCCGAGGGATCTGTGTTCTATGCATCTCCCACTATCAAAGAGTACCTGGGCTTCCAGCAGGTGGGTGATTTTATTTAACAGTTTTTCTACACTAAAAACACTAAATAGACTTGCTGACATTGTTTCCCATCTCAGTCGGACGTTGTTCACCAAAGCGTATATGAGCTCATCCACACGGACGACCGCCCTACATTCAGGCAGAACCTTCATTTTGCTCTAAATCCACCTGACGCAAATGGAGAAGGTACGTGACCCAAGATAATTTGCCATTATCACTTGCAGGATTTGATTGTGTTATTCAGAATTTCTTGTTGAATATTTTGTTGTGCACAACGCCGCTTAACTTAAGATGCAGTTGGACACAATATTATTTTTTTCAGGTAAATATAAATGGTTCATTTGGTCAAAAACAGGGGTGTCAAAGTTAATCGGATGGAAGCGTGCAAAGAATAATTAAGCTACAAGTCGAGGGCTAGACAGTTTAATTGTTGAAATATGTTAAAACTTAAACAAATGTGTTCTGATATGATCAGATGAATAAAGAAATATTTTCTTATGGCTCTGTCAATAAGTTTTAATTTTCAACAGGCACAGAAGACAAATTTACTTGATATAAAAATCCCCATTGTATAAACATTAAATCAAAGAAGCCGCAATTATTGAGACACCATCAGTAACCTATATTTTATATTTTAACAAAACTGGACTTCAATTACTTTATAAAAAGAAATGATAGCGATTTTCCATCATTTACCAAACTACAGTAAAATAAAGTACTTGGAGAAGTAGCACACAGTGAAAACAAATACACGATTCCACGTCTATGATACAATAAAGAAACAAAATCATCTCAGCCCGGAGAATACTTACTTTGGGGCCTGCAGGCCTTGACTTTGACATACGTGGTCTAAAAGATCTTCTGGTGTTTTCAGGTGGAGAAGACTGCATGCACACAGACTTCTACAGTCCCGATCATCTTCCTCCTGAAAACTCCTCCTTTCTGGAGAGAGGTTTTGTGTGTCGCTTCCGATGCCTCCTGGACAACTCATCCGGTTTTTTAGTGAGAAACGCCAGCACTTTGCACATGTCCAAAAAGTTGGACTCATTTAACTTCTGTTTTGTATTTGCAACAGGCTCTCAAGTTCCAGGGACGCCTCAAGTACCTGCATGGCCAAAATGTTTTCAGGGACAGCGGAGTGCACAGCAAACCGCAGCTTGCCCTATTTTCCATCGCCACACCCGTCCAGTCTCCGTCTATTGTGGAGATCCGCTCCAAAATGTTGCTATTTCAAACCAAGCACAAGCTGGACTTTACACCTTTGGGTGTTGACAACAGGTGACACCTAATTTTCCCATTGTACACTGCTTTTTTTTGGGGGGGTAATGTGACAGTGTTTTTTCCTTGCAGGGGGAAGATTATTTTGGGCTACTCAGAGACAGAGCTGTGCATGAAAGGCTCCGGCTATCAGTTTATCCACGCTGCTGACATGATGTACTGCGCCGACAACCACATACGCAGTATGTCAGAAAACTTTGATACTTTCAGGCAGGAGGGTCCAAACTATGATCAAATTACCTACATGCGAGTAGTGTTGTCGTTTGCCCGCGTCCCTGCGTCCTAGACGCATCATTTTTGCTGGGGACGCATAGTGTCAAATCAACGTGCATCCCCGGGACGCAACTGTTTTGACCAAAAATTGTCATTACCCGATTACGTTTTTTAAACAAAGATTTACCGCACTCCAAACTTTTCGTCAGGTAGATCCGCCATTGTTGTTTTGGTCTCGCGGTTCAGTTTTCGTCTGCACGCCGATCTCTGCAAAATATATTTTGTTGCTTCGAGACTACATCATTGTTGTGTTGGTTGTCGTCGAGTGAAAGAGAAGTATGCTTCCGAAAAAACAGTTAGTATTAGATGCAAATCAACACAAAATTGGTAATATCTTCAGTGTAAGTCGAAACATAATTCAGAAAGTGATAACAACGGCAATAATTCCGGCACGAAAAAACGGCGGAGAAATTCTTCAGAAGATCGCGGAGGCAAGGAAAACACGTGTGTTGAAGCGAACGATTCGACAAAAGAAAATAAACAAAAGAATACTCCTAGCAAGTAAAGGACTTTTCTGCCAGAATGGACTAAACTATATTCCTGGTTACGCTATGAGGAGGATGATAATGGAGGCTACATGTTCTGTGATGCGTGCACCCAGCGTGATATATGAACTGAAAAATCTGAAGTGATAACTGCTTTGTATTACCAATTAGGTGTGATGATTAAAACTAAATAAAAATATAGATTTATATTATATATTTGTCGCCGATTTACATTTTCAACCTCGATAACACAAAATTTTGGGGACCCATAGATATCTGTTGGGACCCATAGATTTTTGAGCATGCGAGTCCCCATCACTTTTCAGAGGTAAAATGAACACTGTACGAGCCACTCGAGATTAGAGAAATTTGAGATGTGAAATGTCTTTTGAGCAAAAAATCTTGCCTGACATATGACAGTAAGTCCAAGTTATGAAAATTTCTGATGATACCCACTAGAAACCTCTCAACGCTAGCTTCAGGTTGTCACAGCTAGCACATGTGTTTCCTTCCATACAGACCTGACCCTGCATGCTTGTGTTTTTTTTTTAATCGTTTAGTATCTTTCGTACTTGTGGAGACACACTATGACAACTTCTTTGGTGCGAGTAGGGGCTTTAAAGTCATTTATATATATTTTTTTCTCATTACTGTTATTTATGTTAAATTATTATTTGAATGTGTTTAGTGTGTTTTATAAGTATTTAGGGTTAACTTGGATGCTTTGAGGAGGCCATGAATTCGTTTTAAGCTATTTTGTACCGGAATAATTTGCCCTGAATAGGAGAAATACTAGTGATGAGCAAGATCAGAAAAAAATAATCTCGTACGTAGAGGTATCATTATAGAAGTTTAAAGTGTAGTAGACACTCAAAACAATGAGAGATAACATCAATTGATTTTAAATTTAGATGGAATACAAGAGAGCAAGCCTTCAGATAAGAAAATTGTTCTAAAAGCCTTCCCCTAAGCCCTCTCTTTTTAATTAAATGTCCTAGGTTACAAAAGCAGATCCGCCCTAAAGGGTGTGATATTCAACCCACAGCAACATGATTGGCTGTCAGTGACACAAACAGTTCCATCTATCCATTCTCTGCAATGCTTATCCTCAGTAGGGTTGTGGGGGTGCAGGAGCCCATCCCAGCTTTTTTCGGGCAGTGGCAGAGAACACCCTGAACTGGTTGCCAGCCAGTCGCAGGGCACACAGACAATTTACTCGTTCATTCACACCTAGGGACAATTTGGACCGGCCAATTACCCTGAAATGAATATTTTTGGAATATAGGAGGAAACCGGAGTGCCTGGAGGAAACTCACGCTAGCACGGGGAGAACATGTAAACTCCGCACAGGAAGGCTAGTAGCTAGATTTGATCCCATGACTTCAGAGCTGTGCCGCAGATGTGCTAAACACTCAGCCGCCGTGCTTGCAAACAGTTCATAGTAATAAAAACAACTAATAACAGTGCACAATAAAAGTCAAAATAACAAACTGGCATCCTATGCAATCTCCTTTGCAGGTGTTCAATATTAAAAACAGAAAAAAACTATCACTGCATTTACAATTTTTAAAACAAAAAATATTTTTTCATCCCAAAAAAAAAAATCATTTCTGTAAAATTAATTTTCAACACAAGAGATTGGGGATGTATGCCTTGTGAGTTTGGTTCTTTAAATGATTGCATCTAGAACGGAAATACTGTATTACAAAATATTCACTTATTTAACCCGCTTAGGCACGGAATGCTATACTGCAATTCTAACATTAGTTGCGGGAGTGCTTTAGCACAATTTATCTTTTAACACAACTTAACAATCGCATTGCTATCTACGAAGTCCTCTTCAAGGATGGAGTTATGGTGGTCAAAAAGGATGTCCACCTGCCCAAACTTCCTGAGTTTGCCAACAAGAACGTGCCCAACCTTCATGTGATGAAAGCAATGCAGTCCTTGAAGTCTTGAGGCTATGTCAAGGAGCAATTTGCCTGGCGCCACTTCTACTGGTACCTCACCAACGAGGGCATCAAATATCTGCAGGACTTTCTTCACCTGCCCTCCGAGATTGTGCCCCCCACACTGCGTCGCCAGACTCGCCCCGAGACCGCCAGGCCCAAGGATGGAGACAGGCCTGCTCGTCTTAACCGTGGAGAGTCTGACAGAGATGCATACAGGCAATCTGCTGCACCTCCTGGTACTGACAAGGAAGCAGAGGCTGGTGCTGGAGCTGCTACAGAGTTCTACTTTAGGGGTGGCTTTGGACGTGGCAGAGGACAACAGCCTCAGTAAATTTATACTTTCTGTACAATAAAGACAATTCAACAACTTTAAAGGAATAGCGTGTATTATTTTATGTTTATGTTGCTGTAAGGGGGCGCGCGATGTCTGGATGGTTAGCGCGTGAATGAGTGAGTTGTCTGTTTGTGTGTGCTCTGCAACTGTCTGGCAACCAGTTAATAATGTCTCCTGCCTACTGCTCGAAGATTCTTGAGATGGACTCCAGCACCCACGCAACCCTATTGAGAATAACCCTCGCAGAAAATGGATGGATGGATCTTGCTGTATTGTGTCGTACAATCAAAAAGGAAGAATACAAACTACGGAGTCTCAAAGCGACCATTATTCACCATTTTATTTTTTTGCCCAGCCTTTTTTAGGTTTTTGGGTACCCATAAAAGCAAGATGACGAACAATCATGTCATCTCCCTTTGGGTGAGGCTAATTTCTTGATTGAAGAGTATTTATTTTAAATGAATGTTCATATGATAGTTCTTTTATTTTCATTTTAACCTCTAGAAGCTGCTAAATATTACACACTGATCCTTTAATGGCTGTCAATTTGTTTTTTTTTTCCAGATTCCTTGGGCAATAAAATGCATTAGAATACACACATTGTGGCACAAAATTTCTTGCATTTTTTGCATTCAGTGACGCAAAGATGTGCGACTTGTAAAGAAATTGAACAAGAATTTTGAAAGACTTTTTAATTTTTTCTGTAGAAAGCGGGTTTGAAATATTGAAATATTTATAATCAATAGGTCTTGAAATATTTCCAGTGCTTGATTAGATTGATAGTGTATTTTAACAAGTTTTTTTTTAACCTCTATAAGCCGCTAAATATTACACACTGATCCTTTAAAGGCTGGCAAGCGTAATTGTAAATGTGTTGTTTTCCAGGTTTCTTGGCCCATAAAATGCATTAGAATGGTGGGTAGAATGCATCAGAGGTGGGCACGGTTGGGTAGGGTTACTCTAACTTGATTACTTTCAATTACTTTTGGATTACTCCCATACCAAATATTATAAAAGACAAAATAAAATAAATATGAATAAAATTATTACATTTTGTGCAGGCTTGGGGAGTAACGGAATACATGGAACGGCAAAAATTATGTTGGCAAGCTGTTTGGATTTATTTTCATTTTGTTTTTCGCATTTTATGTTAGTTTTGCCGGAGATCAAAGAGATCAAAGCCAGGAGAGAAAGTTTACGTGTTGTGAGTTTTTTATTCATACTTAGTTTCTTTTGTCTTTTATTAGCATATTTGGCGTTCGAGTAATCCAAAAGTAATTGAAAGTAATCAATTTAAAGTAACCCTACCCAACCCTGGAGGTGGGTAGAGTAGCCAAACCTTTTACTCAAGTAAAAATACTGTTACTTCAGAATGATATTACTCAAATAAAGGTAAAAGTAGTCATACTAATACTTACTTGAGTAAATGTAAAAAAGTACTTGGTGAAAGATTTACTCAAGTACTGAGTAACTAGGAATGCCCTATTTTTTTTAATTTAAAATCAATCAGATAATCAAATTATCAAAGTCATCCAATAAACAAAAAATACATTTAATTTAAAAGTAGATTAAAATAAGCAACACAAATTCAAGTGCTTTAATAAAGAATAACATACAAAAAAGTATAAATTAAATAAATAAATTAAACACATCACGCACAAACTAGCACATTTAAGCCCCAATGCTCGTCTTAACAGGCTCTGCAAGCAGAACAACAAGGCAGCCCATGAACTCGAACAAAGGAGACATTGCCTAATTTAGCTGGTGTTTCGCACCCTTTTAAAGGGGAACATGCTTTTGATGTGAGGCTCCTCCTCTTCTGTGTTTTCATAGTCGGTATTGCTATGCGACATTTTTTGTGAAAAAATTGACCAAGAGTTACTAAGGACCTTTTGACTTTCTTTGTATAAAGCAGGTTTGAAATATTTTCGGTGCACAAGGACTTTGTGGATCGGAGTCACTTAAAGGGTGATTTTTGCACATAAAAGACAGGAAAAATCGACATCAAAGATTTCAATTCATTATGTACAACACTTGGGATAAAAATACATACAATTAACTTAAACTGGAAACATGTGATTAAAGTAGGCTCGTATAGACCAGTTCAATATTTGTGCAATAGTGACTTCATGAGATATGTACCCAAAGCACATGCAAACACTGTTAAAGCATGTTCCAAATTAAATAGCTGTCTCCATACAGCTTCAGCCTAGAAGTCCAATTTGACTCATCCAGTGCCCTGGACATGATAAACTTTTGCATGTCAACCATCCTTGGTTCCACGGATAACTTTTTAATTGTTTTTTTTAAATAGCATAGTCTTCACCACAGCGTCTCAAAACTAGCATTTTCGCAATTTAACAATATTCAACTACAATCTACTCAAGAATTGTATCTGGTACAGATGTCTTTAGTTAAACAAGTGATTTTTGAGAAAAAGGCTAAAAATTGTTAAATTATGAAAACAACAGTGGGACTTGGTTTTATTTTTGGAAATCACCAGTATTGATAGCACATAATACAAACAACATAAACAATTGCTAATTAGTGAATAATTTTAACATTTTTCCGTACAATAGTGGCCTTAAGTTTTACAGATTTTCTAATTTGCTAATTTGCTTACCAACACCTGGTGAATTTGTAGGAAACATTAACAAAAAAAAATACTAGATTTCAAAATGATACTTTGTCGATGCAGACCGTAGCCCATATGTTATAATGGCCATGATCGCATACTAGGTATGTAGGTAGTTAAGGCATTTTTCTTCTAAATTTTTCTTCGCTTATCCCCGATTAACCAGGGGTCGGCGCCCATACACGCTCGTGCGACTGTGTACAGTAAATGACGCAACCATAGTTCTACCAAACTGATGTGTTGCAACACCGTTGGGAATCATTAATACAACCCCCAATCTTAGGGAGGCAGTGGGTACGGATGTTGTAAGTCTTTGGCATGACTCCGCTGAGGTGCAAACCAGAAACCGCCCAGTCTCAGGGCGGGCGCTCTACCCCAAAGCCATCGAGCGGGTCCATTATTGCATGCCAGCGGTTAAATTATAGAATTAAGATTATTAATCATTCCAATTTCAAAAAGCTGATAAAAATATGAATAACTGAGGACGTCTTCCTACCTCCCATGCATAAAACCAAAAAATAAAATTGCATGAGGGCATTTTTATATTTGCTACCACAAGAAAAAATCAGGCAGAAGACTTCTGCTTCCGTGCTGCGAACTGAACTCCGAGGACAAGGTCTCATGAAACTAGTCATAATTAATTAATGTGCAGCAGACTTCAAAATTCCCCAGTCTGTCACGAAGAAATGAGGAGTTATCGTTACATAGCTGTCCGTTTTCCCTTACATCCACCCGTTAGTTTTGAGCACAACAGATGAGGTTTGGGATCATTGATGCCTAATTTTTACTATTCAGTATTATGCTTTATCATTCCGCCTACTTTAATAGCCTACCCTAGATACTATAAGCATGGATGACAAGGGTTCTTTTCTACGCATAACACATTTTTCCACAATAGGGAAAAGAAGAATATTGTAGCGAATATGGGTGGTAAATAAATTATTCTAACAAACAATTTATTGACCAATTGAATTAAAAAGCCGAGTTTAATCTTTTCAAAACTTGTCTCCCCTTTTTGGAGCACCACATTCTTTTTAGATCATTATGTCAGGAAAACGGATGACACTCGCTTAAGGTGAATTATTTTTACCATTTTGATAGTTCAATATACTTTAATCAAGAAACACACACTTTTGGATTTATGGAATTTTCTTTTACTAATCATTTACTGAAGAAGCTCGAATAGAACACACAACAATAAAAATAAAATAAAGCAAAGACGACTACAAGTTGAGAATTTTAACTGGCACCATTTGGATAGACAACAACGATGGCTTGATTGTTACGTTATTGTATTTTGATAGAATTCCCCCATTTACGTCACACCCAATACCAATACCTAGCAACAACGAGATGTTCTCCGAAGTTCTGCTTCGATGAAGATGCCAGCCCATTCTTTTTGTCCTCAGCTGTAGAGCAATGAGGAATCCTGGTAGGCTTGAGAGCCTGTCGGGACAAGTACCACAGGAGGGAAAATGTTAAAGCACTGCTGGTGGCTTGGGACCTCTCTGAGGTTGCTGGCTTTGTCCTACAGGTTTGGCCGCTAGCTTGATCAAGCTTGGCTGCTGACATGTCATGGTTCTGTGGCTGCTTGTTGAGCTGAGACTTGGTCAGGACCAGCCAGCGTTTTGGTCCAGTTCTTGTTAGGATATGCCCCTGTTGCCTACTTGCTGGCCAAATTCAGACTGCCCTTGCGAGGTGATACCTGTACCAGCTCTGGGTTTCTGTCTCCTGGGAGGGGCGGATCCCCGTGGTGGAGTTGTCACGGCAACTTTCGATGCGCAAATGCACTACCCAACCTCACATTCCACCATTATCAGTCAGATTACATATCTATGTGATTGACGTAAAAAACAGTATTCACTTCACATGTTTTGACATTGTTTGATCATTTTCTGACTTTGCAAAATGGAATTCTGACCAAACATTGAATACTCTACAATTTCTATGTTTGGCATTGAATGTGTTAACTAGTTTATTTAAACAGTTTGATGAATGCAGTTTTATACGTGAACCTACTCGCCTTGCTATAAAAACTCAAGTGGGAGCTATGAAATTTTTTTAATTTTTGCCTTAATTGCCGTACTGGTTTGAAATGAAAAAATAGGAAATCGAAAATAAAATTTTAGCAGTGCATGGGCAATAAGATAAGACTGTATCAAAGCTGAGTATATCTTACTGGAGTCTGGTGGCCAGGGGGAGCAAATGTTTGCATTTATCCTAAAAATAATGTATTTTAATGCAAATGACTTAGAGACTCCCTTCTTTTTTTAAATCATTGAACGGGCCATGTCCAGACCACGGGCTGTATGTTTAATATGCTTGGGTTACAGGCATGTCAAACATACATACGAATGTTTATACATACGTAATAATGTTTTGAGAAATACAAGTATCATATACCCTTTATTTTTTCGTGTCTGACCCTTTACAAAATTCACCATTCGTGTTTTATGTGTTTTTTGCTTCACAGTGATTAAAACAGGCGAGAGTGGCCTAACAACGTTCCGTCTCCTGAGTAAGTCTGGAAACTGGGTTTGGGTCAAATCCAACGCAAAGTTGATCTACAAAGGAGGAAGGCCCGACTTTATCATTGCGTATCAACGAGCGATAGTGTGAGTGTTCCTCTCCTCATTCACAGTTAAACATTTACGGTCAAGATTTATTCTCATGATATGGATTAGTTGGTAGAACATTACGGTTTTAGGTTTGATCCGTTGACCTTAATTTAGATACTCGGACCCGCCGAGAACCCATTTACCCTCCTATTAAACCTTTTGATTTCATCTCTTCTTACAGCCACCTAATCTCTTTAGTCGTGGGTGAAATTGTTCTAGTAATAATTAAAAAAAAAAATAACCTTGATGAAATCCTATTCCTCCTTACAGACAAGTAAAAATACCAGACTCTTATCCAAATGACTAAACAAGCTAACGATTGTTACTACAAAGATGTGGTCATCCTAAAGTCATACTATGTACTTATATAAAAGCTTACATCGGCTGACCCCTTAAAACTGTTTTTGAAACAGCCACATACCGAAAGAAATGCCTACCCAAATTATTGTTGATTAATTGTACCTAGACAATGAAAATTTTTAGACCATTTACTGTTCTTTTAAGCAACACTTCGACGTCATACACTTGTTTCCCATTTTTTGTATTTTGCATCATTTCCTTTGACTCAATTGATGTTCTCACTGTAACTATCACTAACTTTCTTGGGACTCATTATTATTGGCAAAAAGGCAATAAAACACAGTAGATCACAATAGATGTGGTTCCTATCAATCACAATTGGGACGGTGCTGATTGATGGAACAGGCATAAAAGATCAGGCGAGGAGGGAACATTAAGACATAGCTTGGCGGTGGGCTATTGGGTGGCTATGCCTGTCTTACACATACACACACACACACACACACACACATGAGGTTATAAGCTGATCGCTAGGAAAAAATTAAATTGATCTATTTTGTCATTGAGAACAAAGTAGTTAACATTGTATGCAATGAGATTAGACATGGCACTGCAGGGTAACACGAAATAAAGATCTTAAGAGAAAAATAAGATAAAAGACATTTAATAGGCAAAATATTTATATTGTAATGTTTAGAAATTGGCCTCAGGGGTTGTATAAAGGCTTCTTTTAATTTTTGCAACGACTCTGCTTCCCAAAGGGATGTTCACAGTCTCGTCATGAACATATCTGCTTTGCGTGTTTCAGCAATGCCGAGGGGGAAGAATACCTGCGCCAGAGGCGGATGCAGCTGCCTTTTAGTTTCACCACAGGCGAAGCTGTGCTGTACAACTCAAGCCCGACCATGGACCTCACGCAGACACAATTTAACAAAAAGTTTAACAATAACGACATGGACGTAAGCCAGGAGTCGCAGTTCCCTCGCTCACTATTGGACTGCTTCCTGAAGCAGGATGAGTCCGCCTACAGGCCAATGCCAGAAGTGCCCTTCCCCACTGATCAACTTTTTAAGGACTCTCCACCGCTACTAAGTGTACCCAGTAATGGATGGCTGGACACTGGCACGGGGTCTGGTTCTAGCGCTCCCCTCATGGTGAAAGAGGAAACCAAGCAGTCTGTGCTGGCCGTGATAGAAGGCCTGCAGGAAATGGCGCAAAAGGGCAATTTCTGCAGCGCCCTTGAGAACCTGCAGGTGGACCAGTCTGAGCTCATGCAGTGGGAGGAGTCTCTCAACTGCTTGGGTGAGGAGGGCAGCCAGGAAGCCAGTGTTTGCTCCGAGCTCGACAATGTCCTCTTCAATGAGATATTCGACCAGATTGATTTGGTTTTGTTTAAGAAGAAAGCTGACGAGGGTTGCCTGAAGCAGGAACCATTTATCCCAACCTTGCCGCAGGGCGAAATTTTCAATCAAAGCAAGAGCTTACACACGGGGAAAATGGTACCAGGATCTGCTGCCGCTTTCAGCGATGGCCAGAAACTTTCCCACTGTGGACCCTTTCCGGGTCCTGCAAATGATTACCAAGGTTCCAAGCAGCTGCAACTTAAGGACATCTTCAGTCCAGAAATAGAACTCCCAGAACTTATTGTGCCTGATTCTTCAGCTGGTGGTACTGTGGTCCATCTTCCAAATTATGGACGGCAGCAGCAGATTCACCAGCATCAGAATAACTTATACTCGCTTAAACCACCCATAATTCCTCATAATGACTTTACCAACCACCACCCTGTTGTCCCAGACCCGACAACTGGTGTTCCTCTGTGGTCCAAGCCATCCCACCAGTCCGTTACACCTAATGGTCCGCTTTTGCAAGGCCAAACATTCCCGTGTGCTAGGTCAGGGCCCAAGGCCTCAAATGGATTTGATTGCTCTCAGGATAGCTTGCAGGTTACCAATCAGAGCAGCTGCATGTATGCGCAGCCCCTTACTCTCACCCAGACTTCCTACCAAAGCGGAACGTGCCTAAATCACAGTCATCTGAAGGGCGCCTCCTCCATAAAATGGGATGCCAGTCAGCCCATGGCAAGCACATCAGGAGCCAACCAGGAGAACGCAAACATCTGTCCCGTGATGGCGCCTTCCAACATGTCAATGGCAGATCAAAGCTTTAATCTTCACTGCTACCAGGAATGACATGCAGGTACAAAAACAAGTTTTTGCTCATCTTGTGGTTGACTGTACCAGATTGCTTGACTCTTTGCACTTTTATATAGCTGTGAGCTAAGTGAGTGGTGTGAGTTGAGTGAGCGAGCGAGTTTGCGAGTGAGCATGTGAGTTAGCAAGGGACCAAGTCCGTCCGTCCGTCCGTCCGTCCGTCCATTCATTATCTGTACCGCTTATCCTCAGTAGGGTCGCGGGAGTGCTGGAGCCCATCCCAGCTATCTTAGGGCAGTGGGCAGGGGAGACCCTAAACTGGTTGCCAGACAGTCGCAGGGCACACAGAGACAGACAACTCACTTGCTCATTCACACCTAGCGACAATTTGGACCGGCCGATTAACCTGACATGCATGTTTTTTGGAATGTGGGAGGAAACTGGAGTGCCCGGAGGAAACCCACGCAAGCATGGGGAGAACATGCAAACTCCACACAGGAGGTTTGATCTCAGAACTGTGCTGCACACACGCTAACCACTGCGCTGCCGTGCTGCTCCTTCCGTCCGTCCTCTATTCCACAATACCGGACTCCTTGCCCAAAACCCCTTTTTGGACCCGTATATTGCCTTTCCCATCCCGCTTTTTTGTGGCCAAAGAGCTCTATCGGATTTTACTTACAGCCATCTCTGGCTTGGTTCTGCTGCTGTTCAGTGCAGAGCTGTACCTTCTTGTGATTGGCCGTGGAAAGTGGGTTTATAATGTCCATTATATTGAGCAAGTTTTTTGTGATTTATTTTTGCAGTCGTTTTTATTCAAACGCCAAAACTTCAGCCATACATGAGCCAAATTTTCTCGGTGCGCGTCTGCCTAAATTTAATTATGTGTTGTAAACTAGACATTATCATGCAGGTAATTTGTCTTGCTGCTATCCCAAAATGTTTAGGCTGAATAATATAACCGACACATCGGGACAGTACTTCTTTACAATCATAGTGCACGTGGAAATTAAGTATATTAAAAAAAAAAATCTGTTAATTAAATGTAAACAAGCAAACACGACAAATTGGCAACAGAAATGTTTTACAAATGGCTTGTATTTGCATTATTTTGATGTAAAAGTCTTAGAGCAAAAACAAATGTAAAAATTAGCCCACACTCTCCATATTGGATTCCTGTTTTGTACTGGGAAAACAAAGTAGACCATCTGTCCCCAGGACAAGCTACATTGTCAAACCGGTATTGTGGAAAAGAGGCATTAGTAGCATAACAATATTCTCAATGGCCTTGGTGAGGAAAGGAACAACACCACTTATCCCTCCAAATTTCTTCTATGCAGTCGATTTTTTTTGTTTACTTCTATTTTTTTCCCCCTGCATAGATGGACGATCGCTCGTCATCGAGGATGTCTTGGCAACCGTCCGGCATTTACCCAGAGATCCCCTCTACCCTTCTCCAAATGCAGTATCAGCGCTTAAACGCCAACTTTCGCACTTACTTTCACATATAACCTCTTTTGTGTCTGTCCC
This sequence comes from Urocampus carinirostris, assembly GCF_059441175.1. Classification (NCBI taxonomy): domain Eukaryota; kingdom Metazoa; phylum Chordata; class Actinopteri; order Syngnathiformes; family Syngnathidae; genus Urocampus; species Urocampus carinirostris. The sequence goes on along the minus strand of NC_142362.1, from coordinate 36,874,532 downwards.
ATGTTTACTCTCATGAAACTTCTTTATAGTAGGAATGATGTATGAAGACGAGAACGGAAACAGCCAAAGATTTTTTTCTGTTTGTTCTTTTTACAAGGGAAAACAATTATTCGTTACAAAAAACACACACAAAATATGTTCTGTAACCAGGTGTCCCTAAAAATACATATACCGTATTTTCCGCACTATAAGGCGCACCTAAAAGCCTTTATTTTTTTCAAAAGCTGACCATGCGCCTTATAATACAGTGCGCCTTATATATGGATCAATATTAAGTCGCAAAGTCTTGCAACTAAGGCAAGCAACCGCCGACTAGATTTTCCCCCGAAGGCGAAGTAGTCCGCGGTGTATGCTGGGATATATATACCGGCGTTTCATTTCCTAACCAATGCGTCAATCATCATTTGAATCAGTCACTATTGGCTAAAGTTATTCGGAAGTAAAGGTTGTTGATCCTTTTTATTTTTTACAGGCTCGCATTGGCTAAAGGGGCGGAACAAAGCCTGCAATTGGCCGAAAAAGATGAATGTGAATCACACGTTGCGTTGCACTATGGCATAGAGAAAACATTTTTTACTATTCTGTATTTGTAAATATTTTACTCTCCTGGATTTCCTACACTCACGGTTGTAAGACCATGGTTACATATCATTATTGAACTTGATGGCTGCAAGAGAACTTAGGTGAGCTATGCGACTTTATATTTTCCCGGTATCTTGTTTTAGAACGATCTTGATGTTTCTGTGATGAGTCTATTTTTAAACAAAATTCAATTCAAAGTGTTTATTGTCATATGCACAGTCAAGAACCCCGTTTCCCTGCACAATAAAATTCTTACTTTGCTGTCCACACAGTTGCCAGCAAAAAATAAAATGGAAACTAAGAAATGTTTGGCATTTCTTGAATCCCAAGACTGTAACCTTCCGAATTATATTTGGAACGATGCATTTGAGTGATTGGTGACATCGTACAGACACTGTTTCCGTACATGTCTGAGACACGTATTTGCTTCTTTGCAAGCTTTCGGAATGTTAAGGGTGTAATAAGTTTGACTGAACTATCTGACTGTTTTGTCGACGTTCCCATTGTAGCGCCTTATAATCCGGTGCGCCTTATGTATGGAAAATATAGGACCAAGAACTATTTTTTGGGGGTGCGCCCTATAACCCGGTGCGCCTCATAGTGCGGAAAATAAGGTATATATATATAATATATATATATATATATATATATATATATATAGGCAAGGCAAGTTTATTTGTATAGCACAATTCATACACAAGGCAATTCAAAGTGCTTTACAGAAGTGGCAGACAGGTTAAAAACACACAATAAAAGACTTTGAAAATTTTAAATGTGGTTTTTAAAATGCATTACAACCACAGATAAAACATACTAAAATCAATGAATTAAAATAAGGTAAAAGTGACGAGTGCAGATAGAACCCTTTCAGTTGTATGCCCAGTTGAACAGAGCTGTTTTCAGCCTTGACTTAAACATTGTCAGAGGAGACGCCTGTCTGACGTCATCAGGAAGATATATATACATATATATTATATATATATATATATATATATATATATATATATATACATACACACATACTTTAATTACATTATGTTAATTTATCCGTAATGATAAAATGATAGATCATGTTAAAGAGCACATTTGCAACCAAATATCTATTTCTTTTTCCACCTGTTGGGTCCCAGATAAGTTAGAACCTGTCTCATTGGTGCCCAGGGACTGGATATACCAAGCAGAGTTGAGCCAAATAGGCTCCAGACTTTCATACACCGTTTCCCCGACATTTTTTGACATTCACCATCATTATTGTGCATTTCAGTGTTTCTCAACCAGTGTGGAAAAAACTGCCTTGGCACAAAAGAGGTTGGGAGACACTGGCATATTCATCCTTTTAGTGCAGTGCTTCTCAATTATTTTCTCTCACTGCCCCCTAATGTAGTGGAGATACAAATGTACTTTATTGGAGGGCAGTTAAAAAGAAAAAAAAAATGTTGCAAGGGTAAATGCGCGGTACCACCAGGGGGCACGTACTCACTATTTGAGAAGCAACTCTTTAGTTTAGTGTGAGGCGGTTTACAATTTATATGAAAATGATTTACTGCTTTTTTGTTATGCAGCAAAATTGATTTAATTAGATTATTTCCTTAAAATTATACACATAAAACCCTAGTGTCTAAAAATCTAACCCTTTTAACAGTACCTGTAAACGGCAGCATTTCCATGTATAAGTAGAATGCATACCAAAAAAAACATCAATAATGGTTTACAGTTTTTTTGTAATTTTATGTATTAGAAAAAGGAGCTGAGATAAGAAGTTGCAACATTAAATACGCTTCCCAAATACCGCAAATTTCAAGATACAAGCCGCTACTTTTTTGCTACATTTTAAACACTGCAGACTACTCCTTCCTTTTTTGCGGCAGCACTGAGAAAAACAGTGAGCTGTTCTTTTCCAATACATATGCGCTCGAAATACAAAATGATGTCTGGAAAAACGTATGACCCCTTTTGAGAAAAATTGGTCAATTATTTTGCCAACATTAATCATATAACAAGGGCAAACAACAAGAGCTTTGACAGTGCTTTAATTGATATCTACTATGTACTTACAATATTTTAACATTTGGTTTACAAAAAACACTTAAAAGATAACATAAGTTTTACACCCATTTACTTGTTCTCATGATATTCATATAAATGGCAACCTCAAAAAAAACTATCCATTCCAAGGATCATGCACAAGCAGCATGCAGTTATACTACCAGTTAACACATGCAGTAACTACTTCAGTTGGTTATACTTAACTATGAGGACAAAACATGCACATTGACTTGGTATCAAAGCCCCCTCATGATATTGCTACTTGACACTGCAGCAACTTACCTTGCATGTGCCTTCACGCAAAAGAAAAATCCTAACTATTCTGTGGCCTTGACAATAATTAATTTTTGTATTGTTCACTAAGGGAGCAATTTCCGCAAACAACAAGTGCACTTCATAAAATGACAGAAAACCCATCAGGATCTCACTGTGAATGTCCTCCTCACACATACTGTAATGGCAGCTTTGTCCAGTATTGAGCTATGTATTATCTGTCTGTCTAGCTATCTCACTGTGTACACTTTATACAAAATGGAGGAAAAACATGTTGATCTTATGACTCAGTTGAGGGGAAGAAAAAAACAAGACCAAGGAACGACCTGTTGGAGACTGGAGCCACTTAGGCCGCCTCAGCCAAATAAATGTATAAATATAATGCTTCACTTTCATGCAAGCCAATTATATTGTCAAGTATAGGCCAAACATTTATCTTTTTTTCGTTTACTGTGTATTATTTTTTAATAAACATGGATATATAATCAATTGAAAATTGTGTGTGTGTGTGTGTATTAAAAAATAACTGATTAATCTCAATTAAAAAAAAAAATAATCATGTTTAACAAATCTGATTTTTCAAATGGCAGTTAATATGAAAAAAATATGCATAGAAAAATCAAATTGCATTATGCCAAACTATATACTAAATAAACTAAACGTGCATACAGAGTGTAATGCCAAAGACAGCCTTCACAACCAAAATATTTATGTACTTTATGAAAACATTGTTAAACTGTAAATTTGCTGTAAAGATGTTGTAATAATTTTAACAAAAAATGCATACCAAAAAAAAGTGCATAAAGCTTGTGGTGTCAAAGACAAAGCTTCCATAAACAAAATATTCAAGTTCTTTGTGTAATCTATTGTAGAACAGTAGACTTTTCTGCAAAGCTGCCAAAATGCCTTATGAATCGACATTTCTTAAGCAATTATTTTAAGTGAGAAACATTCACTTAACATTTTTACTGGAAACATTCACTTAACATTTTTACTGCAGTTCTGAAATGGCTTTTTTTTCCCCATCCCCCCCCCCCAAAAAAAGTTACAGTACTGGATCATTTATACTAGTTGACTCAACCCTGTGCCTCCTTCTGACTGAGAGTCCCACCTCTTGCACCAAACTAATCTAAAGTCAGGGTGCTCGACTTCCATGTGATTTTCTTTAATATATATTCACCGCCCTCTCGCACTGCCTTTTTTCTTAATCAACTGTAGCAGGTTTTTTTGTATCCATCACTTTTCTTTTGCAGAATTGCTGGCAGGCTGGCAGCTGCCTTTTTTGTTCACCTCTGCGCTCCTCTCTGAGCCATCACATTTTTTAAAAAAATCTATTTGTCATTGTTTATTACTGTCTCTCTTCCTTTCTCTCATAAGTACGTATTGCTGCTGTGGTTAATGGGGCAATTTAATTTCGACCGAAGGTAAATCCGTCACTATGACTGGTAACCTTAAAAACTACCACACAAATTACTAAAGGAAACCCCTGCCCTCCCCCAAATAACCATATTTAATTATATCATTTTCTCCCCTTCTGCAATTTAGCAGCAAGAAGTAAAAGATTAATTTAAAAAGGTGAACCGAGAGGGTAAACACCCACTGGTAAGAGTGAAGTTAGAATGTTAAAATCATTCAATCTTGGGTTTGCTTCGTGTGAGACCCCCGTAATTAAGTGCATGAAGTGAATGAATGATTGTAACAGGGAACACCCCCCAGGCATGTTTTTGCATTATTCATCTATTTTATGTTATTTTATTTATATGTTGATATTTGTCTGTTAATGTTGTCTTGTTTTGTTGCACTTTAATTATATACTTTTCTGGTAGTTTTGCAAAACTTTTGCATTTGTAGTCATGTTTTGTGATCTGGCAGCTCAGAGGTCCTGAATGTGACAGGGGTGGCCCGTTGGAAGAATGAAAGAGAGACAGATGAAGAATGAAAGGAGAGACGAATGAGAGACAAACGAGAGAGAGCGCAAAAACAAAATGAGAAATGTTGAGAAAGATGATGGAAACAAAACAGATTATAAAACTCTCAACCAACGCACACCGTACTCATACCTGTCAACCTCCAGGGGTCCGTGCCCTTACAAACTGTCGTACTTTCCCTTACAAAATAATCTTGCACCATGTTTTTTTATTCAAACGTGTTTATTTATGTAGTTTAACATGTTATATTGTACATGTGTTTCGTTATAATATATATATTGTTAATTAACATTTTGTTGTGAGATACTGAGTTGCTCGACATGAATGAGGTTTATTATAAAAAAAGTTCAAAAATAAAGTACCTTGAACATTCACTGTAGAAGGAAAAAATACATTCAAATATAATTAAGTAGAATAATACATTTTCTTATTCAAATTATTAATCATCTGCATTCAATTATTGTTTGTAATACAGTGTTCATTTTACCTCAAAGTTATGGGTCCCATGGAATCGCATGCTCAAAAATCTATGGGTCCCAACCAATGTTCCCTCTAATTTTCCACGGGTCTGAGCGTTCACACAAAGTCGGTGAGCAGCGCTTGAAACAACAGTGAGCAACCATAATCCCATGTGTGGCAAGAAAATTAATTATCAAACATGTCCAAAACTTGACATCAAGTTCACATTTTGCTGCGTTTCCGGCAATGCAAAATTATGTTTCCCTTTTGAATGAATTGACTCATGTACTATTGCAAAGGTTGTACGGCCTCCAAACGTCGTTTGTTCTTAAAATTCTTTCACAAGATATCCATTTCTTTTTATTTCCTGATATATATTGTCGCATAATATTAACATTTTTGGGGGCTTATTTAGTCGGTTGTAAGATACAGAACTGTACTTAATCACATTTTTAGTGGAAGTACAATGTTGGCAACAAGATTCACTTGATATAATTGGAAATTATTTGAATGCAACACAAACTTTCCGAGCTTTTACTTTTTTCTTTTTGTTCTCTATTTACTTTTTTTCCTACATTTCTTTCTTTTCCTTTTCCTGGCTTTTTTCTAAATTTTTCCTTCTTTTTTCTCTTCCTTTTGTGTCCTTTTTTTTCTCAGCTTTTCACTACTTTTTCATTTTGGTATTTTTTTCTTTTTTGTTCTATTCCCCCTTCCATTTTGTGCATAATTTTACGAAATATCTGGTCATGTTGGGATTAAAGAAGCAAAAACAACCCGAAGAGCCGTTTAGGACCCGAAAGAGCCGGTTCCTTTTAATGAGCCGAGCCGAAGAAGCTGGTTCCCCGACAAACTCTACTAACTTTACTCAACTTCATTCTCCTTCGGCTCGACTTCAAAATACTGCATTTAGGACACAACGTCAGGGAAAGCCGTGTATTTTTACCTTCATGCACTGTAACTTTGACATGAGTCGCTTCTTGCCCGCTTTGAGACTGGGAGGTCGCTGGTTCGCGCCTCGGCCGAGTCATACCTAATTGGTAAAATGGCGGCGCCCTCTGTTGGCTGCGGCTGCATCGGCTCGCTACAACGGGTCAGGTGTATCGACATTTCGTTCTGTGTACATTGTTACAAAGAATGACAATACAAAGGAAATTATTATTATTATTATTATTCTTAATTAGTAATTTTGAGCCCTCATTTTTGTGCGCTGGCTAGATTTTCTTGTGCGCTGAGAATGTGCGAGCAGTGCGCAATTGCGCACGCGCGCAGCTTAGAGGGAACACTGGTCCCAACAGAGATCTATGGGTCACCAAAATTTAGTGTTATCGAGGTTGAAATCGTAAATCGGCGACAAATATATAATATAAATCTATATATTCATTCAGTTTTAATCATCGAGTTATTAATTCATTTTCTGCATCAAATTATTGTTGGTAATATACCGATTAAAGGGATAACCACAAACCTGTCTTTTTTTTAATTTTCTCCTTTTATACTTCCTTTTTTTCTTAACTTCTTAACATAATTCGTAATATCAATCATCAAAGCAGCACGGCGGCGCAGTGGTTAGCGCTTGTGCGGCACAGTTCATGTCATGGGAACCTGTGGTGGGTTCAAATCCAGCTCCAGACTTCCTGTGCGGAGTTTGTATGTTCTCCCCGTGCTTGCGTGGGTTTCCTCCGGGCACTCCGGTGTCCTCCCACGTTCCAAAAACATGCATTTCAGGTGAATTGGCCGGTCCAAATTGCCTATAGGTGTGAATGAGCGAATGAGTTGTCTGTCCCTGTGTGCCCTGCAATTGGCTGGCAACCAGTTCAGGATGTCCCCTGCCCACTGCCCGGAGATGGCTGGGATGGGCTCCAGCCCCCCCCCCCGCGACCCTAATGAGGATTAGCGGTACGGCTGATGAGATGAGATGAGAATCATCAAAGCAAGTGAGCCGTTTGAGAGACGGCTCTTTTTAATGAGTTGAGCCAAAAAAGCCGGTTCTCTAAAAAAAAGACTGACTTCCTTTCACTACACAACTGGAACTCGTTTGACTTGATTCATTTGCCGTTTCGTGATAGTCGGTGTATACCTGATGGTACCCATCATTGACAAATTTGCGTTTTTCCGTACAGATTTTCTTGTACGTCGTACACGTCTTAAAATGCATAATAAACGTACTTTGTACGGCAAAAACGTACAAGTTGACAGGTATGAATTTCTCTGCCGTTTTTTGTGCCGGAATTATTGCCGTTATCACTTTCTGCATTATGTTTCGACTTATTACTGACACTGAAGAAATTACCAATTTTGTGTTGATTTTCACCTTCCCTCGACGACAACCACCACAACAATGACGTAATCTCGAAGCAACGAGATCTCGTTGGCCGAGATTGGCGTTCAGACGAAAACTCGAACCGCGAGATCAAAACAACAATGGCGGATCTGCATGACGAAAAGTTTGAAGTGCAGTAAATCTTTGTTTGAAAAAATGTAATCGGGTAATAATGACAATTTTGTGGCAAAAAGGTTGCGTCCCGGGGACGCATGTTGATTTGAGACTATGCGTCCCCAGCAAAAATGATGCGTCTGGGACGCAGGGACGCGGGCAAACGAGAACACTGGTAATATACTGATTAAAGGGTTAACCACAAACCTGTCTTTTTTCATTTTATCCTTTTATACTTCCTTTTTTTCTTTACTTCTTTATACAACATAATCATTCGTAACATAATGCATCAAAGCAAGTGAGCCGTTTGAGAGCCGGATCGCGTTAATGAGTTGAGCCGAAAAAGCCGGTTCTCTAAAAAGAGACGGACTTCCTTTCACTACACAACTACCACATAAAATCCGGGTTTGAATGATGCATGATGGGAAATCCCCGGGCGGCAGACGCATGCGCACAGTAGCATCAAAACGCTCGCTTCGTTTGCAACGAAAAAAATGATACCGAGATAGAGTCTACCGCGGCGAATTCGTTAGACTTGATTGATTTGCCGTTTCCTGATAGTGTTAACCGGATGGTACCCTTAATTGACAAATTTGCGTTTTTCCTCACAGATTTTCTTGTATGTCGTACATGCATAATAAACGTACTTTTGTATGGTAACGTACAGGTTGACAGGTATGAGTTTGGGTAGTGTCAGGCTGGATACCTTAGGCCCGATATTAAGGTAAACTATCGTCCATTATTTGCTCGATGTGACTATAATTCGCATGATCACGATTGTACTGGTTCACCTTGTTGAATTTCCCAGGAATAAAATTATTTGCATATGGATATTTACAGCAATGCTTCTGTAAATATGCCATATCTGCGCCAATTACTAATGTAGCATTCAAGGTGCAGTGAGCACCAATGGCACCTTCGCAATCCAAGGGGGTGCAGAAAGTGGCAAGAAAAATAAGTTCACAGTAACTCGCTACAGTAATGAAATGACACATTGAAGGTAATATTTATCTGTAATTTACAGGGAGACCCAGTAGCAGGACAACACTCCCTCCTTGTGGCATAGGGGAGCAAAGAAAGTAAACCGTTGAAAGAAAGATAATGGGTAGCATGAAATTGGCTGGAAACCTTAAGCGTTCCTGTTTACATTAACCCCTGGACCTACTAGCCCGTCAAATGCACTGGACTCTGGCAAGCCAGTGACCTTCCAGCAGCTTTTCTTACTAACGAACTGCTTCAGCATATTGTTGTTCAGACAAACTTGTATGATGCAAATAGTCATCATAAGCTATTGTAAATGTAATTTGCTTTTTCCAATCATTTGAAAATATTTTTACACTATGTGGGGAGGACTAATATTCTCCTGGAAATGAAAAAAACATTTTTGGCTACAGCGTTGTCTGTGTTTTTTGTTATTTTGAGAACGTTCTCTGCTATTGAATGCATCCGTTGCAGTGAACATATTTGACATGACGCGTCTGTTAAAAACTTATAAAACAAGTACGAAAACAAAGGCCACGATGGCAGAGAAGACCAACTATGCCGACATCCATCGCACATGCAGTCTGAACATATTTCATGATAGGTTAAAAAAAAGGCATGGATTGGTCCACGTTTGACCCAACTGTTTTTAGAGATTCTGTTTTCAGATTCTGAAAATCATTGAATGCTCTATGCTGTCTGGAGGACATTGTATACAACAGCAGAGCCAATAACATTGTAAAGGATTTCTCTCACCACCTATTTGGCCTGCTGCCCTTTGGTATTTGCTATACACACACACATATATATATATAAATATATGTATGTACCGTATTTTCCGCACTATAAGGCGCACCTAAAAGTCCTAATTTTTTTCAAAAGCTGACCGTGCGCCTTATATATGGCTCGACTCGATTTTCCCCCGAACGTGGAGTAGTCCGCGGTGTATGCTGGGATTTATATACCGCCGTTTCATTGGCTAAACAATGTGTCAATCATCATTTGAATAGATCGCTATTGGCTGATGTTTTTCGGAGCCTCGGATAGGCTAGAGGGCCGAAACAAATCCTGCAATTGGCCGAAAAAGATGTGCCAATCATCAGTTAAATCGATCGCTATTGGCTGAAGTTATTCGGAGCCTCGGATAGGCTAGAGGGCCAAAACAAACCCTGCAATTGGCCGAAAAAGATGTGTCAATCATCAGTTAAATCGATCGCTATTGGCTGAAGTTATTCGGAACCTCGGATAGGTTAGAGGGCCAAAACAAACCCTGCAATTGGCCGAAAAAGATGACTGAATAGCAAGCTTGCTAAACTACGCCATAAAGAAACATGTTTCATTAGTCTGTATTTGTAAATATTTTACTCTCCTGGATTTACTACACTCACGGTTGTAAGAAGACCATGGTTGCGTATCATTATTGAACGTGAGAACTTAGGTGAGCTATGCGGCTTTATATTTTCCCGGTATATTGTTTTAGAACGATCTTGATGTTGCTGTGATTACCTGATTTACTCTATAGTAAAAATAACAAGTTACCAGGAAAGGAACTATGTCCGTTACTTTCAAAATAAGTTGTATGTCAAAGAATTTGAAATGTTTTGAGCAGTATACAAGTCAGTTGTATAGAGAAGAACAGGTAGTTGTGTTATCGAACTTTGTATATAAATACTATATTTTAAAATGATTAAATAAAATAAGCAATATTTTCCTGTGCCTCTGTCAGGCACAAAAGAAAAATTTCCTTCACCTAAAAATTCACGTGGGCGGCACGGCTGTTGAGTGGTTAGCGCGCAGCCCCACGGTGCAGAGGTTCAGGATTCAAGTCCTGCTGCGGTCCCCGTGTGGAGTTTGCATGTTCTCCCCACGCATGCATGGGTTTCCTCCGAGCACACAGGTTTGGTCCGGGCACTGTGGTTTCCTCCCACATTCCAAAAACATGCATTTCAGGTTAATTAGCCTGTTCAAATTGTACCTAGGTGTGAATGAGCGAATGTGTTTTATGTCTGGCTGGCAACGGGTTCAGGGTGTTCCCTGCCCACTGCCGGAAGACAGCTGGGATGGGATCCAGCACCCCCGCTACCCTACTGAGGATAAGCTAAACTTAACTTCATTTATCTTTATAATCAAGTCAAGTTTATTTGTGATGCCCTTAATAACAAGGAGTCTCAAAGGGCTTCACAGACCAACGCCCAATGTGTAGCTTTGTTTTTCAGTAATATGCTTTATCATTCAGCCAGCTTTGTAATGTTATAGAGCAGGGGTGGCGAACAAGTTTGACACAAAGAGCCGAAATTTTTAACTGTGAGAGTCAAAGAGCCACACCACGCACTGACCTGCCATGGAAGACAGACGCACACAAACACACACAATTAAAACCCTATTATTTTCCATAACACACTCCTCTCTTTACAATACGACAAGTATTGGTCTTGTGATGATTTCAAGGAAAGTGTCCACCCTCAATACACACATCAAATGGAGCTTAGCCAGAGTTAACACAGCAACTACCCTGGAGGTCACATACAGCCTCCAAACAAAGGCACCTTTCTCTCATCTCAATACACACACACACACACTTTTTTTTCTTTTTCTCACTGTCTATCTTCCGCTCTCTGAACTACTGAACACACTTCAGATCCGCATATATATCCTGTAAAATGTAAATTATTGAATATTAAAATACTCACACAAGCATGTTCAGTCAGGTGTTTTTTTCCAAACTACACTAGGGCAAAATAAAAACATTTGAATGCATGAACAAACGTTGGGATTATTTTATCATTACATTTTGATACTTAGCATAAAAATGTTATTGTTTATGTTTTATTAAGTTTTAAATTACTATTGCTGGAGTGATGAGATGATATTCTCAGTGGGATTTCTGGCATCTCTTGTTTCCGGTAATTCTCTGCAAATCAGCAGTTGTAGCCCCTCGTAGCAGTTCCTTTACGTGACTGTCAGTCAGAACGGACCGATCCTTTGATTTCACGTGTTTCAAGGTAGAAAACAGGGACTCGCAGACATATGTTGACGAGAACATTGACAGCAGCTTGAGAGCAGCTCTTTTTACACATGGATATTTTTCAGTTGGCACAGTTCTCCAAATCGTAACAGGGCCTTCTTTCAAAAGAGATTTCAGTCTGTGATCTTCGCGTAGCTCAATCAACTCCAGTTCAGTAGCTGCCTCATCAGTGACAAGCGGGGATTCCAGGCAGTCAGTCTCTGCATTAAAAGGGTCGATGTGGAAACTAATCTGTGCTTCTTTCTGCTGCAGGTCCTCAAACCGCGAAGTAAAGTTCCCGTGCAGATTCATAAGTAGTGTCACGTACAGTGGAACCTCGTTTCTCGACCATAATCCGTTCCAGAACCCTGTTCGAAAACCGATTTGTTCGATCACCGAAAATCGTTTTTCCCATTAAAAGTAATGTAAAATCGTTTTAATCCGTTCCAACACCCTGAATGTTTACCACAAACGTAAACATGAAGCTAACCCAGGCTAATCGTACGTTCGTGTTAGCATAATCTTCCGTACGAAAGATTACGCTAACATGAACGTGTAAAAATATAAAAAGGATTATGAATAGGATTTCTTACCTTTGTGGTGGACGGTGGGGAGAGAAAAATCATCAAAAGTTTTTCAACCTCTTCCAAAACTTGTGGCAGTTGCTTGCTTATAGCGCCAACTTCCTTAGCCGCATCACTCGATTTCACACCCTCCTTATTCTTTACTATCGTACTGATAGTAGATTTAGCCATGCTGTATTCACTAGCAAGATCGGAAATTCGTACACCTCTTTCATATTTAGCTATTATGTCTTTCTTAAAGGCAATAGTTTTACGAACAACTTGTCTTTTTTCACCTGTCCTGCTTGCACCGACTTTCTTCGGAGGCATAATTAGGGGCTAAAACACCCGTACGCCGCTCAGCATCGCACCCTAGCGTACCGGTGTTCAAACTCCAATTTTTTGACCGAACAGCGAAGCAAGAATTTCTCTAAATTTTTGGTGGAACACCGATTTGTCCGAACTGAGAGGCGTTTGAAAACCGAGGTTCCACTGTACTGCGCTGTATTCATTTTAATGGCAGCCTTCTGCTGTGCGCTACGCAAAGAAGGAAAGTGGGATAAATTGCCGTTTTGAATGTGCACTCTGAAAACCTTCAACTTGTTGATAAAATCAACTACACTATGTGCCAGATCAGGAACAGTTTTGAATTTCCCCTTGCAGATCCAGGTTTAGTTTATCCAAGTGTGAAAGCATGTCTACTAAAACAGCCAAATCCATTAGCCAGTTGGGGTCTGAAATCAAGGGGTATGTTTTTTTTTTCTGCCATAAACAATTTTACTGCTTCCAAAAGTTCCAAAAAAACGAAACCTCTTTACCTCTAGAGAGCCATCTCACATCGCAGTGCAGAGGCTGGTCACCAGGCAAGTCTGCGGCAAGTTCAGCAATGAGCATCAGTAGATTGATGCTCCTGACCTCTGGTGAAAATCCTCCTCCCTCTGCTTCATCAGTGATGTTCGGCATTTGATCAAACCACTATCCAACTTAGTTCCCCCTCAGACTGTAAATGCTTTTGTTAATCTCTACCTCTTCCAAATTTTGTGTTGCGGGTTTTGTGAATATGTTGCTTCCAAGTGCCTTTAAAGATATTTTTTTCTGTTGTATTATTGTATTATATTGTATGGAACTGAAACAGATTTTCTTCCCTTACAAAATGTTGGTTGTGTTTTTCTTTACAGTGAATACATACGATTGGAAGCACGCCATTATTTTCAAAGCATTTGCACAGATTATGTAGCATTTTAATACATTCTCAACACTGCACGTTAATTTATTTTTTGAACAACTAAATGTGTTCTTTTCACTTTATATCTACAGTTGATTGTACATAAGAACCTTTTGCACTACATCACTCTTGATTTAACCTGTTTTCATTTGTATTTGTCATAAAAAACAGATGTTTTATACCTGCAGTAGGCAAATTTGCACTTTCGTATTTTCCAGCTCTCCGTTTATTGTGTTTTTTTATTTCTTGTATGATTCATTTAAAACAAAAACAAAAATAAAGTCATTGCTTAACTGCTGGGCGATGTTGCGAAATAAGCCAGCACTGAAGTCTTGGATATTGCCACTTTAAAGTAAAGTCAAAGTGCCTTTTTACGTTTTCATGTGTATGTTTATGCATGCTGGGGTTTTTCTTTCTTTTGGAAAAGCCAAACCCTGTTCTAATCCTCACAATAGTGCAATTTGATGTTTGTACAATATTCCGGGTTACCGAGTTGGCGGCAGTTTTGTGTATGTACTGTGAAGACTGTATGGTAACATGTTTTTATGTTTGTATACCCTGACAAAAGATTTCACGGTGCTATAGTGAACCTGATTCTGGTACAACTAAAATAAAGAACCTTAAGCATCAGTCGAGACTCTTTAGGGATCCAAGGGCTGCTACACCATGTTTTCTTTTTTTTTAGTAAATGTTGTTTCAGTAAAGTATGAGGCTGCATCAAAAAGAGGGATATAAACATACAATTAATAGTTTACAAATTGATTGAAAAAAGTAATGGTAGGGCAGCACAGCGGCGCAGTGGTTAGCGCTTGTGCGGCACAGTTCATGTCATGGGAACCTGTCGTGGGTTCAAATCCAGCTCCAGACTTTCTGTGCGGAGTTTGTATGTTCTCCCCGTGCTTGCGTGGGTTTCCTCCGGGCACTCCGGTTTTCTCCCACATTTCAAAAACATGCATTTCAGGTGAATTGGCCGGTCCAAATTGTCCCTAGGTGTGAATGAGCGAATGAGTTGTCTGTCCCTGTGTGCCCTGCGATTGGCTGGCAACCAGTTCAGGGTGTCCCCTGCCCACTGCCCGGAGATGGCTGGGATGGGCTCCAGCCCCCCCGCGACCCTAATGAGGATAAGCGGTACGGCTGATGAGAGATGAGAAAGTAATGGTAACATGTACAAAATGATAATCAAAGTATGCAATAGTGCAAATGTCAATAGTGCCTGGTTTACCTGTGAAGGTTAGGTTGTCTTTGTTGGTACAACTAATGATAATTTAATATAATTAACATAACAAATCAAGGTATGTTTGCATATGACAATTGAACAAACCTAACACTCAATAAATGTTTTATATTAATATAAAAAGTCATGTTAGTTTAACAAGTTATGATCTAATTTGTAGCACATGAATATATCATTTTGAGTAGATATAACTTTAGTACGTGGAACCGATGTTCATATTATTTTCATGTAGATTCAACAAACTTTTTTTCAGTGTGGGTGTGTGATGGTCTTGGGGTGCTTTGCTGCATAATGAATTCTGGTTTTTAACAGAAGATCCTGAAGGGGAACATCCTGCCATTAGTTTGTGCCATCAATCGTAAGCGCTATTGCATCATGCAGCAGGACAAGGAGCTCAAGAACACCAGCAAGTCCACCTCTGAATGGCAAAACGATTAAAAAAAGAAGGTTCTGGAGTGGCCAAGTCAAAGTCTGGATTTAAATCCAATTGAGATGCTATGGTGTGTGACCTTAAACGGGGATTTTATGTGAAAAAAACCCTCCAATATGGAATATTTGAAATAATTTTGTAAAGAGTGTCCCAAAATTCCTCCAAAGCGCTGCGAAAGACTCATTACTAACTATCGTAAACATTTAATTCCTGTTATTGCAGCAAAAGGTGGCCCAACTTGCTATTTGGTTCAGGGGGGCAATGACTTTTTCCTTTTGGGCCAGATAGGTTTAAACTTTTTTTTGTGCCTTAATAAATGGATTCGACATTACAATACTACATTTTGTATTTCCTTGAGTTGTCTCTGTGTGATATTAAAATTGGTCTTTTTATCGAAAACCTCTGAGAGTGATAAATATGCAAAAAATACAAAAATCAGGAAGGTGATGAGTATTTTTTTCACACCACTGTAGCCCCCTAAGAACACCTGAGTAAACTGCGGGCAGGTTCTGAAAATAGCTCACCAGTGATGGGTCATTGTAATTTTTTAGGAAATGTATTTTCTTACTGTGGTTGACTGAGCCCATCTCAACTCAACTTCTAATAATGGCAGTATGTAACAACATAGTGATGGCTTAAAAAGTTGTAATTTTAGAGATGCTTATCAAACTGGTGGCCCTTCGTTCCAATCAATAACAAAAGGTAGTTATCAGCTTCACAAAGGTTGGTGACCCTTGCTGTACATACATCCGCACTGTAAAATCTACAATTGTATTCTCGTGTATTAGAAAATTAAATATTAAATCTATATTCCATTTTATTATAGACACATTTTCCTGACGACTCGTGCATAATATTCCCTCATTCAGTCATTAGCTTGTCTTAAGAAACTAAGGGGCCGGTCACACAGACATTTGCGGCTGAATCACGGCAAAAATTTTGCGTTTTTTTTTTGCCCGTGGTTGCCCGGGATGGAAAATGCGCAAAATTTGACAACCCGCCGTTCGTCTGTGGTATGGCCGGAAAA
Organism: Urocampus carinirostris; assembly: GCF_059441175.1. NCBI lineage: Eukaryota > Metazoa > Chordata > Actinopteri > Syngnathiformes > Syngnathidae > Urocampus > Urocampus carinirostris. The sequence goes on along the minus strand of NC_142362.1, from coordinate 36,858,346 downwards.
AAAGACGCCGGCGACTGTTCCGCTTCCTCATCGCGTCATTTTTGCGTCATTTTCTCGTGTGGACCACGGGTATAAAAGCTCCCGAGCCGGTGTTGTGCCCAAATCCGACTCCTACGCAACACACCCACCCCCCCACACCCTCGCGTGAACGCGCATTCTGCTGCGATCGCTTTTGACCTTTTCATCCGCGTTAACAAACGCATTTTGTAGAATACGATCGCACTTTATTGTTTAAATAAACGCGTTATATAGACTAGGATCTCCCAATTATTATAATTAGCTCGCTTTATTGTTTTAATAAGCGTTTAATATAGAATACGATCGCTTCTGATGAAAGCGCAGCAGAATGCGCGTTCACGCGAGGGGGGAAGGATTTACCGTTCGATTACGTTCACAACAAAAATAAAGACGGAATGGATTATGTTGTATTACATTCCCAACGAATGCAAGACGAAGGGGATTTGGTTATATGTTCGCCATAACATTCCCTATAAGTGAGATAAAACGAGGGAAAAATGGATGGAGAAGCGAGGAAATGGAAATCTCGGCAGGGATGTATATCTCGGGCTTGACACAGTCCCGTGGATATCAAGATTTCAAGCTATGGCATCATTTTTATTTTATTATCTTGGAAAGAATTGCCAAGAAAAAAATATGGGTTAAGACGAGATCCCTACGCTGACGGGGAGGGGTTTATTGAGGGTTATTGTTTTATCTATTTTGCTAATTATTCATAATCGATCAGTTGATAACACATTACATAGCTTAGGAGCCGGGACTCTTACTCTCGCCCAAAATTTTTTTTTGGTTTGAACTAATTTATTGACACTAAAAACAGAAAACAATCATGACAATCTCAACAGCAATTAAGCACATTCACAATATTATATTCCAATATTACGTTTTTAACAGCAAACACAAAGTGAGGTTTGAACAAACCTTCTCGAAAATCAAACATATTCACAATTTCATTATATCACATCTTTGTTAGTGTCAATAGATCCGTCCAGGCCAAAGTCGATTGTCCTCGGTCTGAACAAATCCACCGACACCAACAGCAGCAAAACACAGCCATCAAGCATATTCACAATTTTTTTATATCTGACAATATGACGTGACGATATGACGTTTTAACATTTTTTCCTGACATTTTCAACATCAATTAAACAATTTCAGAGTTATTTTCTTTTAACAGTAGTTAACCAGCATGTAAAAGGCAATACTATTGTGCAAGGGCATAGCTCTGCCATCCCACCCTCCCAAGCAGCATTCTTCCAGTCCTCTGTGTGGGTCCTCTCCCTTCTTCGTGGGTCCTCTCCCTTCTGGGTTCCACAACCCAGGCCGTTGCTACCGGGACTCCCACAGTGTAGCTCCGGCTCCCCCCTCCGGGTGGGTGCAGACGAGTCTTCTTTATGGCTGCGTCCTAGGCCCGCCGCTCGCAGATTGTATGGTATCTGCAGCCATTTGGAGCACAGCCACGGGGGGGATCTGCCTGCACCTCCATACCAGCAGGTTTCTGGAGGTCCAGATGGCGTCCTTGATGGCGGCGAGAGCGAGCCAGTCCCCGGCAAAGTCGTTCCGAGGCCCCCTCGACCGACCCACCCCGTAAAGCACGTACTGTGCATCAGGGACCTCTCCTGCTGGCAAGTCCGGGAACTTTCCTAGTTGTTCGGCCATTGTCCACAAGACCTGGGCAGCGCTGCACTCACAAAAAAGGTGCCCCACCGACTCCCGGGCGCCACAGCCAGGCCGAGGGCACGTCGAAGTCGCTGACATTCCTCGGCGGTGCATCATGGCTCTGACTGGGAGAACTTCACGAGCCACCATCCATGACAAGTCTCGTAGTCTGTTTGGGAGGGCAGGATGATTGACGTTGCTCCAAACCGTTGTGGATTCGCCAAACGCAAGCCCCCGCACAGGGCTTACTGTAGCTCGCTTTTGCACAATAGCAATAAGGGCCCTGTGGTTTTGTAAAGTGTGACATTCTTGTGTTTCCAAATCAAACTTCTTCAAAAAATCCCGAATAAAGAGATGTGTTGGTGGCAAGTTAAATGAAACTGGAATCAAACGATTGTTTGGTACAAGCTTTAGCTTCCGCAAATATGAGCCCATCCAAAACCGGGTCATTGCTTGACTTTTCGGGTTGTTGGGTGGGCCCACAGCGTTTTGGAAGTGGAGAGAGACATATTTGCTTCCCAGGAAAAGCTGGAGGTCAGGCACTCCTTTCCCCCCTTTTTCCTTTTTCTTTTTCATTGTATCTCTTTTTATCCTTTCCCACTTTGAGCCCCAGACAAAGCGAAAGATGGCTCGGTCCAGTTGTAACAGCACGTTTCTTTTAGGCATAAAAATTAAACTGATTGACAAAAGCATTGGGAGGATGATCGCTTTGATGATTAGGACCTTCCCTTCTATTGTCAGTTTTCTTAGTGACCAAAAAACAAGTTTTTGCTTAACTTTCCTTGTCACGTCATCCCAGTTGGTCTCGCCTCCTCCATCCGCATTGAATTTTATCCCTAGGATTTTCTGGTCTGTCTTTAACACCGTCAGCGGGAGTCCTGCCTTTTCTGTCTCTTTCCACATTCCATAAAACTTCACTTGTGATTTTTCTCTATTTAGCCTTGACCCAGACGCCCTTCCAAACAGGTCAGTCAAGTCAAGGGCTCTTCCAACAGATGCACGGTCAGTACATAAAATATTAAAATCATCCATGTACAAAACACACTTGGTAATTTGTCCCCCACTTCCTGGGATATTGATGCCTTCGACAAATCTATCTTTTCTTAACATTTGTGCCAAAGGTTCAATGCAAAGAACATAGAGAAGGGGAGACATAGGGCAACCTTGACGTACACCGCAGTTGATCTCGATTGCTTCCGATAAATTCCCGTTAATCATGAATTTGCTGTAGATGTCTCGGTATAGCAGTCCTACCCACTTGATGTATTTTTGGGGAAAACCACATTTTTGCAATACCCTGAAGAGGTATTGGTGCGAGACTCGATCAAAGGCTTTTTCAAAGTCTAGGTTTAGGACCGCTAGTCGCATGTTTCTGTCTCTTGCATAACAAATGGTGTCACGGATCAGCATGAGACTGTCGCTGATCTTCCTTCCCACAATGGCACAGGTTTGGTCTGGATCAACCAAGTCTCCCAAGACAACAGACATTCGTGTTGCTAGAAGCTTGCTGAAAATTTTACAGTCCACGTTTAAAAGCGTTATGGGTCGCCAGTTTTTTAAGTCAATTTTGTCTCCTTTTTTGTGCAATAGAGTAACTATCCCTATTCTGAAACTGTCTGGCATATGGTCTCGACTGGAAAATTCGTTAAAAACAGTTAACAGATCTGGTGCTAAAATATCCCAAAAAGTCCGGTAAAATTCGAGGTTGAGTCCGTCCTCCCCGGGTGATTTGCCTTTTTTCATAGTCTTTATGCAATCATTCAGTTGGTCTTGGGTAAAGTCCGATGTTAAAAAGGGGTCTTGACGCACTGATCTTGAAATATGATCTAATACATGCCCCATTTCATTCTCATATGTTTCTTTCTTTTCAAATAATTTTTTGTAGTAGTCTTCGACCAATCTGGTTATTTCACTACTTTCCTTTGTTATTTGCCCGTTTTCGTTTTGAAGTTTAAAAAGCCCCTCATTTTTGCCCATAATTTTTTTAAAAAAATAGCGTGTACATTTTTCCCCTTCTTCTATTTCTCTTTCTCTGCTTCTTATTATGATGCCTTTGCTCTTTATTTCCGCCAAAGCGTTTAGTTCTTGTTTGGTCTCTTTGATTTCATCATTAAAGTCCATCCCCTTTTCTGTTAGGATGAAATTGGAGTCTTCTTTGTAGTCCCGACATGCGTTTCATCTCTTTAAGTTTCTTGTTTTTCCCTGCATTTTTAAAAAAGGTCTGTGTTCGTTTCTTTGTCATTTCCCACCATTGTGCTCGTGAATCATACGAGTCTTGAAGGGTCTGCCAGTCTGGGGTTTGGGGTTTTTAAGGGTTATTGTTCTATCTTCGTTATTCATTATCCATTATCCGTTATCAGTCAGTTCAAAATACGCTACAAAGCCTACACTTACTCTCAGCCAAAAGGCCAAGCTAAGGTCCTAGCCCTAAAGCCTTGCTGCGATCATTGCGAATGCACCGTTCCCGGAGGTACTGCAATACCGGGCCGGTGCGTGGAGTGGACAGAGCAAGCTCTTATTCCATCTTTTTTTTTTTGGTTTGAACAAATTTATTGACACTAAAAACAGAAAACAATCATGACAATCTCAACAGCAATTAAGCACATTCACAATATTATATTCCAATATTACGTTTTTAACAGCAAACACAAAGTGAGGTTTGAACAAACCTTCTCGAAAATCAAACATATTCACAATTTCATTATATAACATCTTTGTTAGTGTCAATAGATCCGTCCAGGCCAAAGTCGATTGTCCTCGGTCTGAACAAACCCACCGACACCAACAGCAGCAAAACACAGCCATCAAGCATATTCACAATTTTTTTATATTTGACAATATGACGTGACGATATGACGTTTTAACATTTTTTCTAGGCCAAGCTAAGGTCCTAGCATCAAAGCCTTGCTACGACCATTGACAATGCACCGAAAGATATATTCGAAATGAAGAGAAACTACGCTGACGGTGATCCATGTTCACCCCCTTGACGTCACGAGCACAATGGTGTGCTCGGCAAATCGCGCTGTATATACGCGGAGAAAGGCGTTTGACTGTCACATGCGTAACACGCTAATTTCACGTAATAACACCGCGATACAGGCGCAGAACATGCTATTACCATGCTCCGCCCACGATTACCCGCTGAAATTTCCCGTCCTACCCATGTGTAACTACGCCCTGGCCGCGGCCAGAGCACGTCGTTCCGCGTCATTTCCGCGTCATTACCTCGTGTTGACCACGTGTGCGGCACGCGGTTTAACACGTGCTCAAACTTTTGAGCAGCTCAAAAGTTTTGAACGCGGCCAACCACGTGAAAATTTCCGACCGCGAGTAAAGCACTGCTCTATCTCGTCTATATGGCGGTCTCAAGACGTCCAACAGCGCCCAACGACATCTGCTTCACGGCCAGAAGTTTACGGCCGCGGCCCAGCCTCGATAAACTCGTGAAAGGCTGTGTCCACGCGCTCTCAAGAATTGATCAGCGCAAAATTTTTTCGCGCCGCCACCCGCGCGCGAATTACCGACCTCGTGTTATGCACTACCGTAACTCGTCTGAATGGCGATTTCAATGCGTCCTATAGCGTCCGCCTCAAAGTCGGAAATTTCTGGCCGTGATTCAGCCGCAAATGTCTGTGTGACCGGCCCCTAATATTGCATACTCACCAATACTACCATTTTACGCATTGAACTACTGCTTTTCCCCCCTCAAAACACCTACAGTTTTATTTTATTTTTTAATTTCCAGACTTTTCGAATTAACAATCTTGATTCGAGACTAGAATTTTAGTCCAAGTTTTTGTTTTAGTGTTTCCCACTTCCAGCTTCAAAATGACAAGATTTTTAAAAAATATTTGTGAGACATTAGGGTGTGCAATAATACCTATCGCTTTTTTAATGTTAAACGGTTGGCATGTATACACAATATAATTTGGGATGCAACAATTAAAGCCATGAGCATCACAACCAGAATCCGTAACATCTCTGTAATCATAGTACATTTACACCACACTCCTCGTTAAGTGGCCTGTTTTGTTTAATTTTGCATGGAAAGTGTTTGAAAACTAAATTAAAATAGTGAGTTAAAAACATATCAACGCAAATATATCAATCAAATTTTCAGTCTTACCATACCTGTCAACTTTAGCGAATTGCTTCCTTTATTAATGATTGCAATTTCTTTCACTAAGCGATAATACACTTCACAAACGCAACGCAGCACCTCTTACTGACAGCAACACAGACTATGTAGAATAAGCACAATATGATTGCAAACACAAATTCATTTTAAGAAATCAAAGTATGGTCGATAATAACCTTTTTAGCAACAATTTTAAATATCTACGATTACATTGTCGTCTGCCAACAGTGACCGAGACGAACCAGATCAGCGTCTAAACGGGCATGACAAGATTTGTCAGACCAAAAAAACCCGCCTTTTTTGCCTTTTAAATTCCCGTACGAAAAACGTTTATAAAGCGAGCATAATTTGAAATTATAAAGAAAAACCTATTAAATAATTTGATAGGTATGAATGTCACCCCTCACCCACATTCACCTATAAAACCCTCATCGCCCATGCTTCGCGCTCATTGGTCCTGAAGGTTCGCTCGGGAGTGCGCACGCCGGAGTGAGTTGACCAGCTCCTGCTACGTCGACAATCTGTGCAGAGTGTACCCGCCAATGGCATGCACCGGAACACTCCCCCCCACACCAACTCCCGCCCCCTACCAGGCCCCCCGCGCTCCACACACACACACACACACACACGCACGCACGCACACACACACACACACACACACACACACACACACACACACACACACACACACACACACACACACACACACACACACACACACACACACACACGCACACACACGCTCCCTCCCATCCTCTCCCTCCACCGTAGGCATGGGAATTCCAGCTCTATTTTGAGAACTGGCTTTTTCAGCTCGACCACCTGAAAAAAAGCCACCACTTAAGGCTATTTAGATTATTTAGTTAATTATTTATTGTTACCCATAAAGGAGAACCGGCAGCACGGCGGCGCAGTGGTTAGCGCACGTGCGGCACAGTTCTGAGGTCGTGGGAACCTCCTAAGTGGGTTCAAATCCAGCTCCCGGCCTTACTGTGCGGAGTTTGTATGTTCTCCCCGTGCTTGCGTGGGTTTCCTCTGGGCACTCCCGTTTCCTCCCACATTCGGCACTTATATGTGTGCTGTTCCAGATAAGAACTTTAGCACGTAAGCCATTTTTTAACATGATGTTGGCAATGTATTTTCCTCTTTTCATTTTAGGGACAAGGAAACAGTCAAATCAAGAGGTGAAGAAATCATTTAAATAAGAACCGCCAGAAAAAGAGAATGGATAGGCTGCAGGGGGAAAGCTTAAGCTTGGACATTTTACACAGATGATACATTTTTATTTTAAATAAAATCTCGCCGATCAACATACGAACTTGTGACATTTTCATGAAAGCAATTAAACTGTATGAAGTTGTTTGAACACATTCAGTTGAAAATTATTCTCGTTTCAAAATCATTATCATTCAGTCAACAGAACACTATCTTAAAAAGATCCATTCACAAACTCACAATGACAATGCACTTATATGTGTGCCGGTCCAAATTGTCCCTAGGTGTGACTGAGCGAGTGAGTTGTCTGTCCCCGTGTGCCCTGCGATTGGCTGGCAACCAGTTCATGGTGTCCCTTGCCCACTGCCCGATGATTGCTGGGATGGGCTCCAGCATCCCTGCGACCCTACTGAGGATAAGCGGTGCAGCTGATGAGATGAGATGAGATGAGATAAAGGAGAACCACACACACACTCCAAAAATGAAAACCAATTTGCCTGGAGCCGGAAAAGATTTTAAATCTTACACAGGCCTTAATGAATGCAACACATGCTGTATTTATCTATATTGACTATGAGAAAGAGAGTGAGAAAAAGACAGACTGAGATGGATATCTAGATAATAGGGTAAGAAAGAGAGGAGAGAGAGAATGAGAGAAAGAGAAAGACACAGAGGGGGAGAGAAACAAAGAGAGAGAAGGACACTCAGAGAGAAAGCCACAGAGAGAAAGAGAGATATTAAAAGCAAGAGAGAGAGAGAGAGAGAGAGAAGAGAGAGAGAGAGAGAGAGAGAGAGAGAGAGAATGTAAGGGAGGAGACGGCACGGAGAGAAAGGGGAGGAATAAAGCGAGAGAGAGAGAGTAAGAGAGAGCGTTTCGAAGAGTGCCGACACTGGTTGATCACTTCAAAGAGTCGGTCTATAAGGCTGTTTTGTTCGCAAATGACACTTCCCTACTCCACTGCAGTTTGCATCCGGGCCTCTAATGTTTTGCAGCGCATCGCCCATCTTGGCGCATACCACATTTTTCACTTGGCTTCTTTAACCCCCTTTCTATTCATTTTCTTTTTTTATAAAGCGTGGCGCGCTTATTGAAAGCGTTTTTCTTACTCTTTTTCCTTTTGCACAATACCTGGAACATCTTTTGTGACGAATAAAGGTTGCAATTTATGTCTCGTGCTGGAACAAGTGCGTCCATCCAAAGGAGACAACTATTGTGGATTATTTCTACCTTTCCAAAGCTTTTTTCCCCCCGAGATTATAAACGAGAAGAAATCGTTTCTGTTTTGGAACTCCTCCCGACGGCATCGACTGCAGTTTTCCTACATTTACTTTATTTGAATAGAAAATGCTTTAAAGGGTTGATTTTGTTGAAATAGAGGCCGAATATAGGAATATTGGTCGTCCATGTAGCGCAGCAAAAGGCGCAGGGTGTTTGCGGCTCACTAGGCTTACATAAGCAATAGCGTCATGTATGCAGGACGCAAGAGGAGAAAACCCGTCCAACGAGCGTAAGTTTATTCCTTTATTTCATTACATTTATATTTATATTTCAAATAGTATGTCACTCCTAAAATATACATATATATATATTTCGTTTCAATTTGTATTGTTTGCTGCAGAACATGAAAACGATACTTTCCCCAAAAATGCAATTTTACGTACGTTAAATATGTTTTTCTATTGTTCTTCAAAAATATATCCTATTATAATCGAATGGCATCGAAAGTGTTGTTTGTTTACATTCCAAACGAGCTTTGCAGTCAATGTTGTGCACCAAACTGCGCTAATGCTTGAGGATTATGCATCGGAGGGCCTGTCATTTCCAAGGCCGGATTTTGACCTTCAAAACAAATACGCACGAAAACATAAAAGCAAAAATGCACATTATTTTAACATATCGAAGGTGCATTTAAATCGTTAGATTGCTTTTTTTTGTGCTCCTTAAAGGTGTTGATTGGGATTGTGGGTGATTATGCTTATTTGAATTTTTGAAAACATACGAAAAAACAACACTCAAAATTAAGGGCTATATTAGAACTGAATTCCATTAAATTTAATTGTCTTTATTGTCATCAATATTAACTTTGCGAAACGTCTGATGCAAATAGAATGTACGTGTCAGTCTCAAGGTAAACGTTTTATAAAGAATCTAAAGAGAAAAAAAATGAAAAAAAGCTGTCAGGATAAATAGTCAAGTCAAGTCAAGTCATTTTTATTTGTATAGCCCTTAATCACAAATAGTCTCAAAGGGCTTCACAAGTTATTACATATAAGAAGTTTAGGTTATTCGTATGCTATAGAGTAGAAGTGAGTTTTAAGCTTAGACTTAATAGGAAAACATATTTACAACGTAGCGCTAAGAGACTGGCCCGAGTTATAAGAATAGTGCAATGAAAAATAATATTACTTTGTATAAATAGTACCATGTTTTGTCAGAATGAAAATTGTTGTTTTCCCCATGGGAATCAACGAAGAAAATGGAGAAAGGTGGAACGAAGGAGAAAAAAAGGGGACAAAGAAAGCAAATAAATGAACCTCAATCTTGTTGTTTTGGGGAAAATTTCAACAATTTTTTTTCCACATACGTTTTAAAAAAAATGTTCTATTCCAAATATGGAGGACTGTATTCTCTCCCCTTTTTTAAAATACAATTTGATTGCAGAGGCTGTGGGTGTTTTTTGTTACTTGTAGAAGTTTTTTTTAAAGCTGCTGAATGCATCCGCTGCAGTGAACATATTTGACATGACATGTTATTTGAAAACAAATAAAAAAGGCTGGAAGATAAAGGCCAGCAGTGCAGAATCCATCACAAATGCTGTCTAAACACGGTTCATGATAGACTGTACTGATAAAGACACTTTTCTTTTACTTGAGAAAGAAAACGTTGATTTTTGCCTGTTTTTTTAGACATAGTATACCGTATTATATTACATGTATACAAAACAAGCAATCTAAATGTTTTTGACCATTCACTTGAAAATCTCTATGTGCTAAATACTCACTTTTTATCTAATGTGCTAAAAAAAGTTTTTTTCGTCATATTTATGGCAGTTTTACAGAGTTCCCAAAGATAAATCCGAAATGAATATTTTTAAACGTAGTTTGGATTGGTCAATAAACTTTCTATTATATTTATAAAATGAAGGAACACAGGGTGCATACACCTATTTTTTACAGACCTGTGTTAGAAACTAAACTCAAACATTTACAGCTAGAATTTACTGGTTTTAGGGCAATCAGATCCATTTGTAATCTCGAATTTTCCAAAACATTTTTCTTGGGCAAAAACATAAAGCAATGGTGGGCAATCTACTGCCCGTGGACTGCATGTGGCCCGTCAGGCTTTTAGAATAATGATAAGTATAAAATGGTTAATAAAGTCTTTTTAATAAAAAAAGTGTTGGTTTTAGTTGGACTATTGTTCCGAACGTCCCACATAATATTGTAGTTTTTCAATGCATACGATCAAATTGTTTAAAAATGGGACGTTGTTTATTACCTTTTGTGTACTCTCAAGGATTTCAAAACCAATTTGTTTAAATGGTCTATTTATGGCTACATCTTTTATTCAGTTGCCACGTTTTAAATCAGGTACTTATTTCATCCATCAAAATATTAAGCCACATTTTGGGGAGTTTTCAATGCAAAAAATCGTTTTTTTTATGCTCAAAAAGGGAGTTGCAAAACCAATTTGTTTAAATATAAGTGCAGATGTCTGCATGTTTATTAGATCACAAATGCATTTTGTCACTGCTGTTCTCCTGAATGGAATAAAAAAGGCCCAAAAATGAAGAGATGCCATTTTTAAATAGCAGCAATGATATGAGAAGTATTTGATAGTCCTACATTCTATTTTTCCCTTATGTATTTCCGAGGTATTGCAGACTTTATTGGTGTATGTTTTTTTTTTAATAAAATCAATATTTTTTTTCCTCCTGGCCTGTCCTTTCTGCCCATTTTTTAACACAATCAAAATGTTTGCTTAATTCGCTCGCTCATTCACACCTAGGGACAATTTGGACCGGCCAATTAACCTGACATGCGTGATTTTGGAATGTGGGAGGAAACCGGAAAAACCCATGCAAGCACGGGGAGAACATGCAAACTCCACACAGGAGTTTCGATCTCATGACCTCAGAACTGTGGCGCACAGGCGTCGCCGTGCTGCCCATTGTTATATAGCAATCTAGTCGCAAAAATTTGGATGTACTTATTAGAGCTAACTGGTCAACATTTGACTTTTTTCACAGTTTGATAGCCTCCTTATGTAAACGGTTTGCATTTATATAGCGCTTTCAAGTCACTGAAGACCTCCCAAAGTGCTTCACACTTTCTATTGACCGCATTGTGCGCTTTACAAACAAGTTCTTGTTCAACATTAGATGCTACCTGTAGTCTCATGGAGTAATTATTTTGTTGTCAAGTGAGAAATACATATTCTTGTTGATACAAAGCCTTAAAATACCTTTGTACTGTGCTATAGTGCTTTATGTTTAAATTGAATGCACAACTGTTCTTGTCTTATCCACACAGTTTTCTTCCAACTATATAGCAGGGGTGGTCAATGGAGTCAAATGGACGGTAAAGCTGGATCAAAATCTTGACTATAAGACTGATAAAATTTTGAAAAGGAAAGGAAATGCTCATGGTAGTTGCTTATGTCGCGCTAGTCACATCTGGTAACACCTCAGGCGATGGTAGACAATTTTAAGCTAACAGTTAACTGCTACAACTATATGTGTGCTCAGTCCTGGCTGACAACAGCCCAAAATTTAAAAAAAAGCACTTCTTATAATCAGTGTATTCATTTTCCCAATGTTTTAAGTGAGCAACCCAAGATACTAATAGTAGATTATTATGCTAATACAGGTCGTGTTGTGCTACTTGTAGCTTGCACCCCTAAAGCAATGACAATAAAGATGATCATATCCCACTACATAAAGTAATTATTTTTGTGGCGTACTGTGTGTATTAATTTTTAATTTTGTATTATAAAAAAAAATGGAGAACATTGGGGCTAGAAATAGCATCAGTGATGGCATTCGCTCGTATTTAGTTGCCATTAGTAGTATAATTTGATTTTTGTTGAACAAAAGTGGGCTAAATACACTTCAAACATAATTTGATTGAAACAAAATCTAATAAAGTGCAAAAATCTATTAACCAAAGACAACACTTTCTGAAATGGCAATTATTGTACAGTAAAAGAAAAAATAAACCAGGATTTCTGGTGTATGATACATTAGTGGAGGGCCTGGTAACCTGTGGCTCGTGAGCCACATGTGGCTCTTTTCATGAGTAAATATGGCCCAGAGATAAAATAGTAATTGCGCAATTCTTTAATTTGTTGTTGCATGTGGTGCTGATTGACACATTTGCAAAGCTAAGACAACACTTGTTAATGATTAGGTTTGGTCCAATTATAACTACAGCTTACAGTCCAGGTGTCACAATAACAAACACAGTTTGGGGTGTAAATCCCTGAAAAAACCTTTATATAGCTCTTTAGGTGGAAAAGGTTTGCGCCCCCTGCATTAGTGTATCAAGATCATCTCAGGCGCCGTAGAAAATCTTCCCGTAGGCCGAATGTGGCCCGCAGGCCTTGACTTTAATACATTTCACCCGTAGGGTCAAACAGCCATCCAATGAGGGAGCAAAGTCCAATCCGTCCAAGAGGCACAGGGATCGCCTCAATGGGGAGCTGGAGAGGTTGGCTGGCCTTCTACCATTTCCTGAGGAGGTCACTGCTAGTCTGGACAAACTTTCCATCCTGCGACTGAGTGTCAGCTACCTTCGAGCAAAGAACTTCTTCTCTGGTAAGTTCTGCCAGTTGTTGAGATGTGATAACGCTTTTTTTTTTTTTTTTTTTTTTTTTTTTTTTAGCTCAAAAGAAACTGTAAGCAAGAAAATTTTTAGCATATGAATTAAAGCAGTGATGTCAAACTCAGTTTGGTTCTGGGGCCGGATCACAGACGTTCTGTTCTCAGGCAGGCCAGATCAGTAGAAGGATATCAACTCCAAATTTATTTTTTTCAGTATTATACTTCATTCTCCATTCTACATTATTTTCCTACCCCACACATTATAATCACAGATGACAAGGGCGTCTTTCTTAAACACATTTATTCACAAACTATGCAGGAAAATTATTTTCACGTGTGTCATCGGATACGTTACATGGTTTATTTTAACAGTTGAATGAATGCAGTTTTACATTTGAACCAACTCACCATGCTATACAAATTCAACACTGCCCTCTCGTGGCCAGAGAGCACATTTGGCATTTATTTAAAAAATCACAACTTTGATAGAAATGATCGAGAGCATGGGTCTCCAACGTGGTACCCACGGGCACCGTGATGTCTCCCAGGGACAGTTGAGGTGCCCGCCGACCTGTTCTGAAAATAACTCACCAGTGCTGGGTCATTGTGGTTTTCTAGTTAAATGTACGACATATTGGTAGACTAGATATATATAACCCTATTTTTAATTATTAACCTGGTAATATCATAGTAACTACATAGTAATAACATGATAAGTTGACATTTTAAAAATTCAAATAAATACATTCCAGTTCATGGGCCTCATGGACAAAAAAATCTATTCAAGTATTGATAATTATTTTAAGCAATAAATTAACATAATTACATTCTATTCATGTATTAGACAAATGTATGTATTTATCTTTTTATTGATTTATTTAACAGGAAATACAACAAACTAAATTCCAGTTCTTGGGTTTTATAAAGTGAATGAGAAAATAATTTACAGTTGTTTTAGTTAGCCAACTGGCTACCTTTTTAACATTGAAGCTAGCTATCTTCCCACCTTTTTAGCTACCTAGCTAGCTTCTTACATTTTTTTGCATGCTATCTCGCTAACATTTGACCCTTTTTGGCTATTTATCAAGCTAAATTTTGGCCTACTATCTAGCAAACTTTCCAGCTTTCTTTAACGTTCTATCTGGCTATTTTTTTGTCTTTTTACTCTTTTAGCTAGCCATCTAGCTCCCTTCCAGTTTTTTTAATATTTATTTTTTACCTGCTAACCTTTCTAGCTGAGTATCAAGCTACCATTTTAGCTACTTAGCAAACGATCTAGATAAGTTGCTATTTTCAAAAATGCATATTAAACTGGGTGCCCCTTGGGTTAATTACTAAAATAAAGTAGCTCGACGCTTGAGAAAGATTGGAGACCCCTGATTTCAAACAACGCAGGACCTTTAGCTACCTGGCAGCAGCTATCTGAAAAGACGTTTCAGTCATTAGTTTGTATCCTTATTTGTGTTTTGTAGAACTTGCTTTGAATGCACCACACAAGGGGACAGTGTGTATTGAATGACCACTAGATGTCAATTTATTGTGAAGTGCAACAAGTTTCACTACACTATACAGCAAAATCCGTGGGTAATATATTACACAGCGTCACTTTAACTTTACATGTTTTTCTGGGGAAAGTGTTTGTTATCTGACTACTAGATGTCACCTTATTGTGCAGTGCAACCGAAAAAGAGTGCAACGAAGTTCATTTGCTTTTTGAAATTGTTTGGTAAAAACGTAAAAAGAACGAATTAGGATCTAGCGGGCAATGGGTGTATCATATTTGTTTAGTTCAAGCACTTGTGGCTAGATTTTTGACTCCTATTGATCAGTCAAACAGCAAATATACTTCATTTTGAAAACATCTGATATAATTAATGATTTTGGCCACTTTAAGAAATGTTGAATAAATGTACAAAAAATAAAACCAAACTATAAAAAAATGCAATCAGCAATGTTATTTTTCTTTCCTTTCCTATGGATACATTCTTTCAACAAATCAAAACCAACAATAAAACACTCAAAAAGGCTAGAGTAGCATACTTCTCAAATCGTATTTCTGAAAATAAACATAACCCTGTATTTATTTATTATAACTAAAGCCGTTTTTAAAAAGTTCCTGCTGGAGCCAAGAAATGCTCTTTCTGAGGACTTTTCAGACCACTTGAGAAGTAAAATTACAAAAATTAGGTCAAGCCATTTAGCCCATCAGAATGTAAGATCTACAATAGCTGGGCAATTATTTTACCTGGGCTTCAGACCACTGGAAGATATCCTTCTCTGTTCTGGGTACTATTCAAGAGTTTTTCTTTTTTCTTTTGTCCAGGGAAGGTATATTGCAAAAAAAAAAAAAGACATAAATTCAGAACACTTTACTGTAAATTATTTTCTCTTGTTTGCCCCATTAATTTCTTGTTAGTTTCTTGTTCTTGTATAAGCCACGCACCCCACCCAGGCGCTGGCTACAATTCACTACTGTTGAGACACAACCAAACATGCGCATATTAGCTA
Organism: Urocampus carinirostris; assembly: GCF_059441175.1. Taxonomy (NCBI): domain Eukaryota; kingdom Metazoa; phylum Chordata; class Actinopteri; order Syngnathiformes; family Syngnathidae; genus Urocampus; species Urocampus carinirostris. The sequence goes on along the minus strand of NC_142362.1, from coordinate 36,842,983 downwards.
ATTCCATGATTTTATTATTTTATCTGATAGTTGTCAATTTGGCTTGGATGAGAGCAGATATATATATATATATATTATATATATATATATATATATATATATATATATATATATATATATATATATATATATATATATATATATATATATATATATATATATATATATATATATATATATATATATATATATATATATATATATGTATATATATATGGTAGGCAGAATATCTACATGAAGAGAAAATTCAGCGCTCTCGTATTCTGTGCTTTAGGGCGCTGTCGAAACTGTAAACACTTTTACTTTATAGGTAAATCTAAAAATGGTCACCCTTCAAAGAATGTCGGTAGGGGATCAAGGGTTGCATGTGACAATGTGAGTGCAGGGTTATTAAGCAATTAGGGGATTCTGTAAGTCATTATCTGCATTGAACATGTAGCAGAACATTGCAGTAATGTACCATATCGTAACGACGGTGAAGTTAAAAATTTTTATTGACAACAAGCTCACTGCGAATTAAATGCATACACATGAATAGGTAATCCAAATATGACTAACCAGACCCCACTTAAGTGGAATATTGGCAATCTGCTGAAGTTGTTTTAAATTTCTGGGCACCTTTACATGGTCTTGCATAGCTTAAATATTGACCATATGGTGAGATTAAACTTTGTATTCCCAACATGTAAACTTACCGCCTCAATAATGACATTATACAGTGCTTAAGGAAGCTTTCAACATAATTTTTTATGTCACAAATGCATGCTATGAATCATGCTTCCATTTGTCGGTGCAAGGTCGACTCGACACTCACTTTCAAGATTGTGCTTCATTTATTGTGTTTATACTGTATTGACAAACACCCCATGATACAGTCAAGTCAAGTCATGTTTATTTGTATAGCCCTTAACCACAAGAAGTCTTAAAGGACCGTACTGACACTAGACTATTGTGACACCATCCCCTGATCTAAAACCCACATGAGGGAGAGGAAAAATTCAAACCTCCGCATAAGGAAATGATGAAACCTTGAGAACGTGCCACACATGAGTTAATCCCCTTTCTAGGATGACCAGGCGTCAATGGAGTTTGCTAGGGCATCAACAAACAATTCACAGACATTATCAACAAACAGGTCATTCATAAGCTATATAAGATGAGTTTGTTTTAAGCTTAGATTTAAACAGTTCAATTGAGGTTGTACATCGACTCTCAGAGGGCAGAGCATTTCACAGCACCGGGTGCCCAAATAGAGAACACTTTTGAACCAGCGGATCACTGGTAGACCAGCATTTTCCGACTGAAGGCTCCTAGCAGGAACATAGGCCGAAATTAAATCTGACAGATATTAATGGGAAAGTCAATGCTTAATTTTGTATAAGACCAACATGAGCCATTGAAGATCAGTCAAAATTGGGGTAATGTGATCAAACTTTCTTGTCTTAGTTAAAAGCCCTGCTGCAGCATTTTGTACAAGCGGCAAGCTCTTGGCGGTAGACTTCGGGAGACTGGGGAGAAGTACATTACAGTAATTGAGACGGGAGGTAACAAACGCATGAATTAAAATCTCAGCATCAGACTTGGACAGCATTGAGCCAATTTTTGCAACATTGCGAAGATGGAAAAAAATCTGTTCTTGTAATATTTTTACCGTGTAACTATGAGGAAATATTAGGGTCAAATGTGACACATACATTTTTGGCTGAGTCACTCTGGGTGATATTATATTTGTCAAGGTTCAGAGCAGTGTTTGAGAACACGTCGTGGCCTTTAGATGGACCAATAATGAACATTTCAGTCTTTTCAGGGTTGAGGCACAGGAAGTTAAGTGATATCATATTTAGCAGTATTAACTGTGAAACCCATGAAAGCAAAGGGAATGGAGCAATCAATCTCATGTCAGATTACTCAAAGACCTGCCAGTACGTGGCAAAAATAACCTGCAAAATTTCCCAGTGCATTAAAAATATATGTAACCTTTATGGCGTAACTCCACAGGAATAATCGGAGGACACTATATTTACTGGTATCAGTGGTTCAGAAAAGGCATTAGGACACTGAGTGACTTTTTTGAAGATGGACATATAGTTTCTTCTGATAGTCTTAGAAAAGAAAATCCACCTTGAAGATTGCAGTTTTTTTCTGGAAATATTTACCAATTAGGCACTGCCTGGTCAAAGTAATTTAAAAACACAAAACATTATTTACATCGAGTCAAGTCATGTTTATTTGTATAGCCTTTAATCACAAGGAGTCTCAAAGGGCTGCAAAGACCACAGATGATTGCAAACCACAGACTATTATTACACCATCCCCTGTTCTAAAACCTACATGAGGGCAGGGAAAAACTCAAAAACCTCAACATAAGGAAAATGAAAAAAAACCTTGAGAATTGACCACACATGAGGTAATCCCCTTTCCAGGATGACCACGCTGCAATCGATGTTGCAATTACAAATAATACACAGATATTGTCAAGATGAAATATCGGTCATTCATAAGCTATAGAATAGAGGTGTGTTTTAAGCCTAGATTTAAACAGTTCCACTGAGGTTGCAGATCGAATCTCAGGGGGCTGAGCATTCCACAACATCGGGGCCCAAATGAAGAGAGTGCTCGAATCTGCGGTTCGCTTCTTGGCTCTTGGGTTCAGATTCAGATTTATATTTAGATATACTTTATTGTCATTCTTGTAAACGTGTATACAGAACGAAATGTCGATACATCTGACCCGCACAGTTTCCTTGAATGTACAGATATAAATACAATGTTGTGTTGAGTTGGAGTATTGAAGTACTAATGATATACTAAATAATTATAGCTATGTATAGTATTTTACAGTCGTGCAAAGAGTGCAAGAGGAGCAGCTTACCAGATGTGCAAAATAAAGTAGACCAGCATTTTCAGAGTGAAGGCTCTGGACCAGAAGATAGGGGAAAATTAAATCTGGTAATATGCATGATTTTGCATATTACCAACAGAACCTTAAAATCACATCTTAAGCTAACAGAAAGCCAACACAGGTTAGCTTAAATCTGGGTAATGTGATCAAACTTTCTTGTCTTTGTTAAAAGCCTCGCTGCAATGTACTGTAATGCTAAATGTAATTCACCCTGGTCACCTTGGAAGGGGGATACCACTTGTGAGGTCCCTTCTCAAGGTTTCTCTTTTTCCTCACGCTGAGGTTCTTAGTTGTTCCTTGCCCGCATGTTGGTTTAAGATCAGGTAATTGTGTCATTGTAATCCTGTGCAGTCCTTTGAGACATTTTTGTGATTACGGGCTACAGTGCATCCGGAAAGTATTCACAGCGCTTCACTTTTTCCACATTTTGTTATGTTACAGCCTCATTCCAAATTGTATTAATTTAATCTCTTATCTCAAAATTCTACACAAAATACTCCATTATGACAATGTGAAAACGTATTTTTTTTTACTTTTTTAGAATTTATTAAAAATAGAAAACAAAGAAATCACATTTACATAAGTATTCACAGCGTTTGCCAAGAAGCTCAAAATTGAGCTCAGGTGCATCTTTTTTCCACTGATCATCCTTGAGATCTTTCATCCTTGGAGTCCGCCTGCAGTAAATTCAGTTGATTGGACATGATTTGGAAAGGCACACACCTGTCTATATAAGGTCCCACAGTTGAGTGTGCATGTCAGAGCACAAACACCAAGCATGAAGTCAAAATAAATGTCTGTCGACCTGCGAGACAGGATTGTCTTGAGGCACAAATCTGGGGAAGGATACGGAAAAATTTCTGCTACATTATTCGTAAATGGAAGACATTCGTAACCACCAGGACTCTTCCTAGAGCTTGCCGGCCTTCTAAACTGAGCGATCGGGGAAGAAGGGCCTTAGTCAGGGAGGTGACCAAGAACTCGATGGTAGAGCGATCGTTTTAGGATTAAGGGATCCCAGTTCGAATCCCGGCTTGTCCGTGTTACATGCCGAAGTGTCCTTGGGTAAGACACTGAACCCCCAATACCCCCAATAAGCAGGTTAGCGCCTTACATGGCTGCAGAGATCACGGCCGCTATTGGGAAATGTGAAGCACAATGTAAAGCGCTTTGGGAAGTCATTGACTTGAAAAGCGCTATATAAATGCAGATCATTCATTTCATTTCACTCTGTCAGAGCTCCAGCATTCCTCTGTGGAGAGAGGAGAGCCTTCCAGAAGGACAACCATCTCTGCAGAAATCCACCAATCAGGCCTGTATGGTAGAGTGGCCAGACGAAAGCCACTCCTTAGTAAAAGGAACATGGAAGCCCGTCTGGAATTTGCCAAAAAGCCCCTAAATGACTCTCAGACCATGAGAAACAAAATTCTCTGGTCTGATGAGACAAAGATTGAACTCTTTGGTGTGAATGCCAGGCGCCATGTTTGGAGGAAACCTGGCACTGCTCATCACCAGGCCAATACCATCCCTACAGTGAAGCATGGTGGTGGCAGCATCATGCTGTGGGGATGTTTTTCAGCAGCAGGAACTGGCAGACTAGCCAGGATAGAAGGCAAAATGAATGCAGCAGAATATAGAGATATCCTGGATGAAAACCTGCTCCAGAGCGCTCTTGACCTCAGGCTGGGGCGAAGGTTCATTTTTCAGCAGGACAACGACCAAAGCACACAGCCAAGATCTAAAACGAATTGGCTTCAGACCAATCCGTAATGTCCTGGAGTGGCCCAGCCAGAGTCCAGACTTGAATCCGATCGAACATCTCTGGAGAGATCTGAAAATGGCTGTGCACAAACGTCTCCCATCCAACCTGATAGAGCTTGAGACTTATTGCAAAGAAGAATAAGGCAAAACTGCCTAAAGATAGGTGTGCTAAACTTGTGGTATCATATTCAAACAGACTTGAGGCTGTATTTGCTGCCAAAGGTGGATCAACAAAGTATTAAGCAAAGGCTGTGAATACTTATGTAAATGTGATTTCTTAGTTTTCTATTTTTAATAAATTAAAAAAAAGTAAAAAAAAAAAAAAAGGTTTTCACATTGTCATAATGGAGTATTTTGTGTAGAATTTTGAGATAAGAGATTAAATTAATACAATTTGGAATGAGGCTGTAACATAACAAAATGTGGAAAAAGTGAAGCGCTGTGAATACTTTCCGGATGCACTGTATACAACTAAATTTGACTTGACTTGACTAGAAGGGACCTCAGAAGTGGTAATCCCCCTTTCAGGATGACCAGGGTGAATTACATTTAGCATTACAATACACAAACATAATAAACACTAGGTAACATGTTAAAAGTTTGTCCGGAAAGTGCATGACAGCAACGACGCCCCCCAGCCTGCAAACTAGTCTAGAAAGTCCATGATAGTCACGACGCAGCTTCCCATCTCTGCCAGCTGGTCCATGTAGGCGTTGACATGCTTCAGGTCAAACGCTGGTCCGCTGACTAATCTCAAATCGTCCTTCTCCTTCTTTTCACCACCAGGCTAGCAGTCGGAAAAAGACAGGACAATACAGAATATGAGGTGGGCATCAATCATAAGCTTTGGAATAGAAGTGTGTCTTAAGCCTTGATTTAAAAACTTCCATTGAAGTTGCAGATCTTATCTCCGGAGGCAGGGCATAGCACCGGGGCCCGGATGGAGAACGCTCTCAAGCCTGCAGACTTCTTGGCTCTCGGGGTCACAAGTAGACCGGCATTTTCCGAGCGCAGGCAGGAACATAGGGGGAAATCAAATCAGAGAGATAAGAGGGTGCAAGTCCATGCAAACATTTGTATGTTAATAAGAGAACCTTAAAGTCACATCTTAAGTGGACTGGGAGCCAGTGCAAGTTGCCCAATACAGGAGTAATATGCTCAAACATTTTGGTTCTCCTGCCAGTCTGTCAATATCGTCAGCAAAACGGAGGTTCGTTGAAACGTATTCTCCCAAAATCACAGTGTGTCCTCTTGGAGACAGTACTGTAATGCCCTGCTTGGACCCATATACTGCTAAAGACTGGACTCATGACCTTTGCTTGGACAATTTTGAGACAATGGAAGCTCCTACGTAGCCCAACAATAAATGTTTGGAAAACACTGATGATGGATGCAATGTGAAAAGAAATGCTTGGGAGATTAAATTGTTTGAATATGTCTAAGAAGCGATGGGATAACTTTGGTAACTTTTTGTCCTGACTAAAATCTGTGACCCTTCGGTATTTGTAGTGCATTGCACCACACCCCTTGTACAGTATAGTGCTTTTTCTTTTTCCACATATAATTTTGAACTACTCTTTTGCCTGTCTGTTTTGTTTTGTTTGGGATTTAATTTTCTTTTTGTATGAAAAATAGTTAAATCTTATTAACCCAACAGTTTTTATTGACTTCGATTTGGATTGTTGTTACTTGGGTTATTCTAAGGAGGTACACAAGTTAGCTTTGTTTCTTTCTTCTGCTTCTGGATGTATTTGTTGGCCAACATCTTACAGTTGATCGGAGATGTGATGATAAACGCAAGCAGCCAGCACCTTATTTCGATGATTTCATTGTAGGGTGTCCTGGTGGAGCGTGGATGAGTATCCCTCAATATTTAATGACGGTAGCATGTCGGCAGTGACGTCAAGAGTGAGGACGAAGCGCAACCATTAAAAGTCAGAGAGCGCGAGAGTCGCACGCCACCCGACAAGCTCGTACAGCGGAGGGGGCGAAGAAGGCGTCCTCGTTTTAAGGCAACGACCTTCCGGAAAGAAAAGCTGCAATGCGGCCGTCAGCTGCTCTCAGTGGATGAATAATTCACTTTTGACGTTTAAAGAATTCATGAAATGGAAGCAGAGCAATGTTTGTTTGGGCTGACGGCCGTTTGGGGTTGGACGGAATATCCTTTTCTCAAGGAACATAGACGTTGGGTGTTGAGTTTTGTTAATCGCAGAAGAGGAACTGGGGTATTTTTTTTTCCTATGACTGTCTTTAGAAACAGGGCCGGGCCGCAGAAAAAAATGAGCTGATTGATGTATTTAATTTTTTTTATATGCTGATAGAGTGTCTTGAATACGATACCTCTGCAATACAAGAATCAAATAGATAACATAAGCCAGTCTATTTTTCTACCTGAACAAGTTGTGTTTCATGTTCCGTTTGTTTATATAGGGACCACTTCATCGAATTGGTTTTGAAACACATAAAATCCACACAAAAAAACGTATACATTTACATAAAAAAACGTAGAAATAGCAAAGTAATATTTCAGTTTTCTCAGCGCTAAGTTTGATCATTTGCATTGAAAAACTAAATGCAATAGGGCTACCTTAGAAGTATTTTATGGTATGCTTTAGCGGCATATAGTGGACATATCAAAAACAGCAGGTAGTTGTTGACTAGAAGGGGCTCATTTTTATTCATATGCTGCTCTCAGCATTGTCTCAGTGGTTGTGACTACTGGTCTAAATGCATTAAGTTACTTCCTGTACACTCCTGCTAAGTAATTAACAAGCTCAAGGGCGCTTTGGTTAAGCAAGCAGCTCCACTTGAGGGCTTCATAGCTCTGGGCTTCCTTTGCGGTCAGCTGTAATTTGTTGTATGTAAACACAGTAAATCTCGTTTGTCAGATGCCCCCCACTGCAGATACTCTGAGGATGGAGGGGGTAGGGAAAAGGAGGGGGAGGTAGAAACGCTTCGAAATTGTCAGTGTTCTAAAAACAATCAAACGCCTAAACGTACGCTCTTGCTCTGAAAACTGTCAAGATGGCGATTCTTCCGCATCCTGCTCGGTTTTGAACAAAGCCTTGGCCGTTAAGCTGGCATTATCCAGCCTGCCGGCCATCTTGTTTGTTGTCAGGAGCCATCATGGACTGGCGAATCTCACCCGAGCAGCATAAGGAAAAGCTAGGGTCTTTGATGGGGGTGGATTGATGGTAGGTTAGTGCATTAAAGCAGAAAAGGCAGCCTGGAATAACCTTAGCTCGTTCAGCGCTTGCATCAAACTGCTGTGAGGTGTCACAATAAGCAGCTATGTTAATTAAGGAATAACATTTTTCTTTTAAAAAAATCTGTCAATGAATTGTAAAAAAAAATATACAATGTATTAGTTGCATGTAACCGTGAATTACTGACTTGGACAAGAAAATAAACAAAAAATATTATTGTTCTCCAAAATAAATACATCAATTAGCATTTACTTTTACACTAGATAGGTTTATTTATCCACTGTATCTATCTACCTCTCCACTTAACTATCTACATAAAAATTATATCTAGATAGAATGTATCTACCTACCTACCTACCTTCCTACCTACCTATGGATATATAATTTTATTTGGAGGGGGGGGGCAGATCTATCCATCCATTTATCTATCTATCCATCCGTCAAACCAAATCTCTCTCTCTCTTTCTCCTTTTCCTTTTCTCTTTTTCTCTCTTTTTCTATCTCTCTCTCACACACTGTATTTCTCTTTTTCTCTCTCTCTCTTTCTCTTCTGCCCAAAAAAATAGCTAAAATACCCTAACTATATATCTGGAGATATCATGAATATTAAAAGAGAGAAATAATTGATATGCGTGTCAAATGGATTTCTTGCTCAAAAACTCATGACCTATTTCCGCAATAATTTGGGTATTGATGTGAACTCTATTTAATTTAGCTCAACATTACTTCTTCTAATCGGATAGAAAAAATATTGTGCTCATTTTTATTTTTTTTCTAGAAAAAAAACTTTAATAATATAAATAAACTTGAAAAGTGAGTAAAATCCCAAATTACAGAACCTGTGTTACCTGCTGATCTACAGCAATCACAAAAACTTACTTCTGTCTATTCAGGCAACAAAGTAACATAATACTTAAGACTTTAAAAACGTGAAATGGGAAACACTAATATTCTACTCAATTTATAAGATGTGAGTGTAAAGATATTCTACACAATTTGGTTCATATGGTGCAATTGTACAACGAACCTTCTCTGTGTTTATGTCATTTTGTGAACAGGTGTAATATGGTTATCAGATTAGGGTTTAAGCAAAAACAAAGACTGAGGCGCTGGAAAATCCATTTTGCTGACTAATGTGTGGCATTATCCAGTGACAGATGGCTCGCTTGTCAGGATTTGTCAGTAGCCTACTGGCATGCCTGTCACTGAATACCAAATTATATTTAGGGTCTGGTTAAAGTTAGTCTAACTTGAACTGCTTTTGCTTTAGTCTATTTAAAGAAAACACCATGCACGTGTTGGTCAAAACCTTGTATGTAAAATAATCAAACAATCTGGATCAGCATTTTTAATCCTGGTAGTGTTGCTCCTGTGCCAAGGTCTTGATGAAATCCAGGATGACACATGTAAACCAATAAGGGCTTCCCTAGCCTTCTCAGAAGATTCCCCATCCTCCTTGTTTTAAACCTGTGATCACATGACTATCCCGTCACAACTGTCATTCTAGAAACGAATTGAATTTTACTTATTACTATTGACAAGATTTATTTGTAGCCTACAAATTATAATTATAAATGCAAATGGATCTTTTTGAAGCACAACACATTTATTCACAATGGAAAAAGAAAATGCTTTTTAATATTGGCATTTAATGTATTGACAGATTGTTTATTTTAACAGTTAAATAAATGCAGTTTCATATCTGAACAAATTCACCACACTAAACAAACACAATTGGGGGCTATGACCAAAATCGTACTTGCCTCAATTGTTATACTTCTATGAAATGAATAAAACAAATTCAAAAAAAGACTTTTACCATTGAACAGGCAATAACATCAGATACAACTAGCAGAAAAATACCGCTCGATATTGTCTTTAACATAGAAATCAATAAATCTTATTTTTAATAACCTGTGCAAACAAATATTGTGCCATCACACTTTTCCCCTTTTTCTCTTTGCATTCCTGCATTCTACTTGCTGCTGCTGGCTGTATAAACTTGGCATCTTTTTGCTTTTACAACTGCATTAATATTAGGTGTCAAAACCTGAGTAGCAGAGTCGCAGCACATTTCACTGTGTCATTTAGTGTTATTATTGCTTGTTACAGAGAACACAGGTTCACAAAGACAAGTAGTCCCAAACATGGATAGAACCTTTGCTGATGTCTGCTCTCTAACAACTTTACTACCCTTTAGCGATGAGAAGGGTTGTATTTGGCTTGTATTTATTTACAAAATGTCCTAACTTTTGATATAGATGAGCTAGAGACTTGCTTTTTTTTTGACGCAGAAGATTGATGGCCAGATTCAGCCAGCGGGCCGCATGGTGGACATGGCTGCTTTGAAGACAAAAATAAGATAAAAGACTATCAGGATAAATATGCAAAAATATTTACAAAGTAGTGCTTGGAGAATGGCCCAAGTTAAAATGAGAAAGCAATGAAAAAAATAGTGCATTGTAACAATAGTGCAATGAAAGTAGTGCAATAACATTAAGCAGAAATTAAAGTTCACTAATAAGTCGTAAGATATATATTTTTCACCTGTTTAAGTGGGGGAGGAACTAGCTGATGTTACAAGGCTATCATAATTATTATTCAAGAAAAGGTTGCAACCTGTTTATGGCCATACCACCCTGAGAACACCCGATTTAGGGAAGCAAAGCACGGTCGGGCCTGGTTGGTACTCAGATGGGAGACTACCTTTGAATACCAGGTGCTGTAAATTGGTCCTTTAGCACACATTCTGCTGCGACAGCACTGACTGTACCCACCGGTACAGTCGGTGAAAATGAATTTTCCTAAGGGAACCAAATACATTGAATTGTTATTATTATTATTATTATTAGAATACCATTGGTATCTATAATCATAATAACAAAATGCATTTGTTAAGACCTATTTTATTTTCTTTGTATATAAATGATTTTCATAATGTATCATTTATGTCAAAATATATCCTACTTGCTGACGACACCACAGTAATAGGTTGGGGTAAATATTTACAGGAATTTCAGGCTGAAATGACCATAGAACTTAACAAAGTCAAGGAAAAGTTTGATAAAAACAAGCTATCATTAAACTCATGAAAATCAAAAGTTATGGTGTTTGGGAAATCCTCAAAAGACACTGAAATACAAATACATAGGTATTGTTAAAAGGGAAAATGTCAAAGAGTAAACGTTTCTCAGAGTGATTCTGAGCCATGTTATTAGCTGTGTACCACATACAATTAGTACTGCATAGAATCCAAATGAGCAAATAACATTTCAGTGAAGTGTAGACGCGGACATATACTACTGTAAGGTTTAGGGTTACCCTAGAAGATTTGTGTTTTCCATCAAAAGTCACCATATTATTTATCAAATGATTTGCAAAATAAATCAAAAGTACAGTCAAGACATTTAAATGGTCAAAAAAAGTTTTTTTTTGTTTGAAAAAAATATTTCTGTCCTTCAAACTTTGATTTTGCTCCATTTGCAGCAACCACCGCCTTGAAGACCTTGTCGCTGCATTCTAACTGTTAATTTGTTGAGGTAATCCGGAGAATTTTTACCCCACGGCACCAGAAACCGATCCCACAATTTGGATTAGCTTGCTGGGCACTTCTTGCGTACTATACGGTCCAGCTGTTCCCACAACAGCTCATCAGGGTTGAGATCTGATGAACACGTCTGTCAGTCCAGACAGAAAAGCAGCAGTCTGCTTCTTCCCTACTTTTTGCTGTTTTTTGGGTCATTGTCCTGTTGTCAATTGAAATTGGATCCAATCAAACGCTGTCCACAGGGTATGGCATGGCGTTGGATGTACCATGTGGCTTATTCAGGTAATTATTCGCTAGCTTTAAGTGTGGTTCTAAATAAAAGTGGCAAAGAAACACCCCCAGAGTTGAAAGTCCCCATCAGTACTGGGAATCACAGAAATATTCACTTCCAATTATTTCTGAACTTACTATGACACATCTATGCACCCTGCTTCAGCTGTATCCTGTGAGAGATTTTTTCATAGCCAGATAAAATTCTCTGCAAAAAAGCATCCATCTGGGTCCCAAAACTTTGTTTTAAAAAAAAATGAATAAGCGCTTTATTTTATTTCCTTTTTCACCTGTTGCATAAGCACAAAGTAGCATAGAACAATTCATGATACACTGACTCTGTTAGTCTCTTAATACACTCTTCGAATATATTTTTTGTATTCAGAGCACATTTTACACAAGCATAATACACTTTTCTGCCCACATGATGGCGTAGGTAATGAAGAATCTTGAAGCTCCTAAGTGCATCAAGCACTTCCCATGAGGTCTTCACTGCTTTATGGGGTTTCGTTTTGCCTTCACCACTGTTGTGGCAAGCCAGGAATTCAGTGAGGTTTGACATTTGTAAAACACACAATCAAGAGACAGTTTTTTAGTCTCATCTCATCTCATCTCATCAGCTGCACCGCTTATCCTAAGTAGGGTCGCGGGGATGTTGGAGCCCATCCCAGCAATCATCGGGCAGTGGGCAGGGGACACCCTGGACTGATTGCCAGTCAATCGCAGGGCACACGGGGACAGACAACTCACTCACTCAGTCACACCTAGGGACAATTTGGACCGGCCAATTCACCTGAAATGCATGTTTTTGGAATGTGGGAGGAAACCGGAGTGCCCGGAGGAAACCCACGCAAGCACGGGGAGAACATACAAACTCCGCACAGTAAGGCCAGGAGCTGGATTTGAACCCACTCAGGAGGTTCCCACGACCTCAGAACTGTGCCGCACGCGCGCTAACCACTGCACCGCCGTGCTTTCCCTAAAAAGGTTTATTAACTTTTAAAAATTGTTTTTAAAAGTGGGGGCTGAGGTCCAAAAAATAAAGGTTCTTCTCTAAACGGAGGTCGGTGCCCTGTGGTTGGTGGCCCCAGTGGCTTGGAAGGACTTGTGCTTTGCCTCACCAGCCTGGTGATCTCCCTTCCTCCCTGGACAGCTGCTCTTAAACACAGCTCCCTAGGCAATTAGTGGATTGGCCTCAGGTGTGACCAATGTTTCCTCAAATTGTCCAGGGTTCTGAGCATTCACACAAAGTCTGTAAGCCTCGCTGAGAACAACGGTGAGCAATATCAATCCCAAGTGTTGCAACCAAATCATTAGCAAACATGTCCAAAACCTGACATCAAGTTACATTTTGCTGAGTTTTCGGCAATGTTGAATTATGTTTCACATTTTAATGACCTGGCTAATGTACTATTGGAAAGGTTGTACAGCCCACAAACAACAGTTGATTTTACAAGAACCTTTACATGAGATTTCCATTTTTTTTAAAAGTATCTCTTGTTACATAACATGTTGGGGTCTTTTTTTAGTCTGTTGCACAATACAAAACTGTATTTAACGAGTGGCCATCTTCATAGACAAAATCGCGGGTAATTATGCTACAAAACAATGTAAACCATCAACTAAGCTCCAACTACAGAACCATCAGTATCATCAGCCATGCAAGTAGTTTTGCTTAAGGTCCTACTGAACAGACTACACCCATAGGCTGAAAACATCCTAGCCGAAGAACAGTCAAGTTTCAGGGAGGGAAGAAGCACCACACCACACATTGTTAATCTGCGCATCCTATGTGCGAAGTTTCAACAACACTAGAGACATGTCGTTCATGCTTTTGTTGATTTCAAGGAGTTGTTTGACCATGGCGAGTATATCTCAAACCACAGCCGCACTTTCCAGACTTAAACCCATCTGCAGGGACAACAACATAGCAGTGAAATCAAATATCAGAATGATGTAAGCGATTGTTACTTCCATCTTCCTCTATGCTTGCGAAACATGGACTCTCACAGAAGAACTGGAAAAGAAAATCCAGGCCCTAGAGATGTGATGCTACAGGAAACTTCTACGCATCATGTACTTAGCCCATGTGACAACCAAAACTGTGTGCAACTTCATCAGACCCTACAAATAACTGTTGTCAATTGTGCGCGGACAGAAACATCAGTATGGTCACGTCACCAGATCACCATGACAGACCAAGATAATTTTCCAGGGCACAGTCCAAGGGCAGGAGGAAGGGAAAACCAAAAATGAAGTGGGCTGACAACATTAAGGAATGGACTGATGCCAACTTTGCCACGACCCAAGAACAGGCCAGGGAATGTCAACAGTGGAGAAGGCTGTCCAATGTTGCGTCCTTATTGGACGCCTGACGACACGTGCGGTCAAGGGATCCGTGAACTGTGATTTAACCACACTTTTTAGAGGAAATACAATGATGGCAACACAAATGACTCGATATATTTGGAAACTGTTTGAATGCAACACCAGACCGATCAAAGAGACCCCAAAAACCTTTTTTTCTCTTTCTTTCTGGACTTTTCTTTTTTTTCTTCCTGTTTTTTCTACTTTTTATTTCTTTAATTTTTTTTTCTTTTTTTTCTCCATTTGTTTCTTTTTTTCTTAGCTTTTTACTTATTTTAAATGGGTAAATTAAGTCATTTAGCTATGTAGTATAACTGTGCTGGCGGTAACTAAAGTAAACGACAGTTGTATCTTTATATTTTTAATGTCATAGTAAAAAGAATAATGCCCCCGGTCGTCTCTCTAGTCAACGACCCAATCCCACCCCCCGCGTCCTGGTGCAAGAATTCGAGCTCACATGCACGCTTATTTTATTTTACCAAATTTGGTACAGACATTGACTTTAAAATAACGCGTTTAAAACACTCCGCCAAGGGAACCTGTGTTTTTTTTACCTGCATGCACTGTAATTTTGGCCAAATTTGCCACTAAATTCGCAGTTTAGAGCATTGATTTTTATGCACTGGATCAATTTTTCTTGTGCGCAAAGAAGATATGGGCAGTGCACAATTACGCACTCACGCAGCTTAGAGGGAACATTGAGTGTGACCACTCCCAGTAGCCAATTGATTGCAGGGCATGTACTGAAAGGTATGGGTGGTTGACAACCTCGCCCAATAGAAAAGGGTGTGTCAGCCCACCCAGTTCAGCATGCCTTGAGGGGTGGGAGCTTAGGTTACCACACTGTCCATAACCCATGTTTTCCAATCTTAAGCTGTCCAATGTCTGTTGTTTTGCTCATATTAATTTATTTAGTTGTCCAATCTCAGATGTGGATTTTTCTTTTGCCAGCGTCTCGGAGTAGCCTCTTCACTGTAGATGTTGTGTTTTGTGGTTGCTATTTAACAAAGCTGCCAGTTGAGGACCTGTATGGCCTCCTTTTGCTAATGTACTTGTCCTCTTTCTTGGTTGTGTCACTTCTGTTTCTACTCTGGTTAGAGCCTGTTTTGTTCTTTTCTCTGAAGGAAGTAGTACACACTGTTGTAGGAGATCTATCATTTCTAAGCAATTGTATGCATGGAATAGCCCTCGTTTCTTGGAACAAGAATAAAATGTAGAATTTCACATGAAAGTTCTCTCTTCCACGCCATTCTGAAAGTTTGATTACTCACAAAAATGGTTGTGGACAAGCTAAAAAAAAAGTTTTATAGCTTTCCTAACCAGCTAAACTCTTTTTAGCTGTGCAAACACATTTGCACAAGGGTTTTTGAATCATCTGTTATGGTGTATTTTTAATAGGTTTAATGTTATTTTTATTGAATACAAATAATGCTTTTAATTGAAGAATAGAAATCATTATTTCCTTTTTTTTTTTTTTTTTTTTAACTTTTTATTTCTCACACCAATTTTGACAGAGGTTTGATTCCACCATCTTACATCAACACAAAATATATACACTTGACACACTCATAAATAACAGAAGGAACAATAAAGAAGAAAAAATACTATTAATAGAAAAGAAGAATAAATGTTCATACAATACATCCATACAAAAAGAAATATATAAAAAAATAATAAATAAAAATATACACCCAAAAAAAAAAAAAAAAAAAACCAACAAAAAAAAAACATAATAAATAGGGGGAGGTGATTAGACATCAAGTAAAATTTGTGTGATAGGCTTCCATCTTTTCTCGAATTGGTCAAGTTTCAGTTGAAGTCTTGCAGTGATTTTTTCCATAATGTACATTTGCTTTAATTTGTCTCTCCATTGTTTTATGTCAGGAGGTTGTGGTTTCAGCCAGGACACTGTGATCATTTTCTTTGCTACCAGAAGCATTACCCTTAGTATATATTTCTGTTGACCAGATAGTAATTCTTCTGGCAAAATTCCTATTATGTAAGCCTTTGGGTCCAACCGCAACTCCCAGCCAGTAATTAATTTTATTTCTCTCTGGATACTTCTCCAAAAATTTAATATTACAGGGCAATTCCAGAAAATATGCGTAAAGTCTCCGACCCCCCCACAGTTACGCCAACATAGATTTGAGGTATTTTTATATTTTGAAGTGATAGAGGGTGTATAGAAGAATCGCATTTTTACTTTCCATTCAAACTCCCTCCATGTCGGGCTGTTGGTTATTTTGTGTCCCTCTTTCAATGTTTTTTCCCATTCGTTGTCTTTTATCGCTACATTAGTTTCTTGTTCCCATTTTTCCTTAACTGCCATGTCCTCATTACTGAGATCCATTCTCAGGGCTTTATATAGTTTTGATATAACCCCCTTTATTGATTGTCCTTTTGTATATGATATTAATAATTCCTCTACCTTAGTTGGCTCCTTACATATTTTCCCCCATTCCTCGTGTTTCTGGAGGTAATGCCTTAGTTGCAAATATTTGTAAAAATAATTTCTGGGTAGGTCAAATTCTTGTTGGAGTTGTTCGAATGATTTCATTGCCTGTGCTTCCAATACTTGGGTAATCAACATCAGTCCTTTTTGGGCCCATTTTTGAAACCCTACCTCCATAACCCCAGGTTTAAAGTCTGGGTTTTTCGCTATTTTGGTAGCCCTATTCACAGATCTTGATATTTTTAATTTTTTTTGTATTGTTGACCAAGTTTTAATAGTTCCTTTAATCCATTCATTCTGGATTTTTAGTTTCTTCCACCTCGTGACTGATATGTATGGTAACGATTCCACAGGCATATTTGGACAAGATCGCTGCTCCATGTCCACCCATATCGTATCTTTGTCTGTAGTAATCCACAAGATGAGTGCTTTAATTTGAGCTGCCCAATAGTAATATTTAATATTGGGTAGGTCTAGGCCCCCTTTTTCTTTAGGAGCTAACAGGGTTTTGTATTTTATTCTAGGTTTCTTGTTTTGCCAAAGGAATTTTGTTATCAATTTATTTAACATTTTAAATGTGGATGCCGGAATCAGAATTGGAAGGGATTGAAACAGAAATAATAGTCTTGGTAATATGTTCATTCTAATTGTTTCTATCCTTCCGATAAGACTTAAGGGCAAAATTTCCCATTTTTCCAAATCTTTCCTTATTTCTTTTATCAACATTCCATAATTTGCATCAAACAGCTGTGTGGAATGTGGTGTAATGGTCACCCCCAAATATTTAAACCCTTTATTTGTCCATTTAAAATCAAATCTTTCAATCACCTCTGTTGGACATTTTCCTGATATCATCATTGCTATTGATTTGCTCTCATTATTTGAATACCCAGCTACTTCTCCATATATTTTAAGGCTCTCCAACAGTGGTGGTATTGATAACGAAGGTTCCTTCAGCATTACCAACAGGTCGTCTGCAAACAATGATATTTTATGTTCTGTTCCTCCTTCATCAAATATCCCCCTTATTTGCTCATTTTGTCTAATTGATTCTGCGAGTGGTTCTATGCTTATTGCAAACAAGAGTGGGCTTAAACAATCCCCTTGCTGGACTCCTCTTTTGATATCAAAGAAATCTGAACAGTGACCATTTACTCTAAGACGAGATTTAGGGTTTTTATAGATTATTTTCACCCATTCAACAAATATTTGAGGGAAGCCAAAAGCTATAAGTGATTGATGTAAGAAGCTCCATTTCACCCCATCGAAAGCTTTTTGTGCATCCAAGCTCAGTAACATCGAGGGTTGGGTCTTAGATTTTGTGCTCTTAATTATGTTTAGTATCCTCCTAATATTGTTTGCACCCTGCCTTCCCGGAATAAACCCTGTTTGATCATTTCTAATTAATTTCGCTATAAATTTCTGCATTCTTTTTGCCAGTATGCTTGTAAGAATTTTTAGGTCATTACAAAGTAAACTAACTGGTCTATAGCTTTCACACAATATTGGGTCTTTTCCTTCTTTGTGCAAGACTGTTATGATGGCTTCCGACCATGATTTGGGGGGATCTCCTTTTGTTAGAGCATAGTTAAATACTTTATGCAGTACTGGTGTTAATTCTTCCTTAAAGCTTTTGTAGAACACCCCCGGGAATCCATCCGTTCCTGGTGATTTATTTATTTTTAAGTTATTTATTGTATCTTGTATTTCCTGTTTTGTAATGGGGCGAATAATTTCTAATGTATCCCCCCCTGTTAGTGTTGGTAAATGTAGTTTTCCTAAAAAGTTTTGTGCCGTGTAGTTATCTAAGTCATTTTCTGAGTCCTTGTATGATTCTTTATAATAATCTGCAAATGCTTCTGCTATACCTTTGGGTTTTACTAAACATTGTTTAGAGATAGGATGTTTTATTTGTGATATAATTCTATCTGTTTGGGCCTTTTTAAGTTGGAAGGCTAGCAGTCGACTGGCTCTATTGCCCATTTCATAGTATCTCTGGTTCACAAAGCGCAGAGCCCCTTCTGCTTTATTTGTCAAAAGTTCATCTAATTTGCTTCTGGTTGTTTTTAATACCTGTAATCTGGATTCATTTGGTGTTTTTTTATGTTCTTCTTCTAGTTCCTTAATCTTATCCTCCAATTCCTTCTGATTCTTTAAGCGTATTCGTTTCAGTCGGGACGATATTTCAATTAATTTCCCCCTTATTACAGCTTTCCCTCCTTCCCATAGTATTGATGGAGAAACCTCATTGTTGTCATTGATTTGGAAATATTCTTTTATACACCGTTTTATTTCCTGTACTACGTTTTTATCTGAGAGGAGAGATACATTCATCCTCCAATACCTAAAATGGGGTTCATTGTCTAAATTTAGTTTCAAAGTAATTGGAGAATGGTCACTTATAGTAATATTCTCTATACCACACTCTACTACTGTATGCATATGTTGTCTTGAAATGTAAAAGTAATCAATTCTCGAATAGCTGCCATGCGGGTTTGAATAGAAAGTATAATCTTTAGTTTGGGGATTCTTCTCTCTCCATGGATCTATCAATCCCAATTCTTTAGTTATGTTATTCAACATCCTCGACCTTTTTGTATTTGTTCCATGTACTGAAGGACACTTGTCCACTTTGCAATTCTGTACAGTGTTAAAGTCACCTCCTATAAGTAACATTCCCTTCGCACAGTTGGTTATTACTTTAGCTAATACTTGAAAAAATGTCCCCTTTTCCTCAATTGGTGCATAAACATTCATTATTGATATTTCCCAACCGGCCATTGACCCTATAATCATTATATATCGCCCCAGATTGTCCTTCACTTCTTTTTCGACTTTAAACGCCACCCCTTTTCCAAGTAAAATTGCTACTCCCCTCCTTTTACCATAGGATGCGTAGAACACCTGGTTCACCCATTCTCTTTTTAGCTTCTTATGTTCAATCTCGGTCAAATGTGTCTCTTGTAATAAGGCTATTGAGCTCTGCAATGTCTTGAGTTGATTCAATATCTTCTTTCTCTTGATGGGGTGGTTTAGCCCATGTACATTATATGAAACAATATTTAGATTGCTCATGATTTGTATTGAGTCTCACTGATTTTTGAAGCATACAAAAACACTACATTAATTACTAACACCTCCATTGAAAAAACAAACCAAATTACTAACAAACATATTGACAAGCACACATAATTCCCCACCAAAAAATAAAAAAACACACCCAAAAAACAAAAACCCATGTCTTCCAAGAGTCCAATCGGAGAGTTGTGGCTACCCTCCTGGAAATATGCACTCAGTGCGTGAACAACTTTTGTACCGTCGTCCATAGTTATAACTAACTAAATATTTTAGCGTAGCTCTATGCCAATATATATATATATATATATATATATATATATATATATATATATATATATATATATATATATATATATATATATATATATATATATATATATATATATACACATATATTGTTTTAATTTAAAGATAACAATTTTACTTGGTATTTTACTTACTTCTAACTTGTTGAATTTATAATAGAAAGGGCAGATATGGTCCTTACTCTTTCACCCCAAATCCGAATTTGGCTTCGTTTTGCTCCATGAGAGCTTGTAAGTCACCTTCTATGATGGGGGTGTTCCTTTGTCTTCCTCTCAATTCCGGTCACTGTGGTCCAAATGTTCTTTGACAACATCTTTTGCAGTGTTTCCGTGTTGTCCTCTTCCACTTCGATCCACATTTCTTTTAGCAATGTTGCTGCCTCCATCAGTGTAGAGAATGTTCTTATTCCTGAGTCCAAAAACATCTTCAGCTGGGCGGGATATGGGGATTGTGCCTTTACGTTCTTTTCCTTTAACTTTTTGATAACGTCCCTTACTTGTTTCCTCTTTTTTTGGATTTCTGTGGTGTAATCTTGGTTGAAGTAAACGGTCTTGCCTTCGTACGTTGTCTTCCGCTTCCATGCTTCTTTCATTACGGATTCTTTCACTATGTAGTCGGTGAAACGTACAATAATTGCCCGTGGCAGTGCTTTACCTTGAGACTTGTTCACCAGTGAGCGGTGTGCCCTCTCAATGCGCAAATCCATATGTCCTGTTGTCGGAATGTTCGATTTAATAAAGTTTGTTATGAAGCCGATTGTGTCGTTCCTCTTGGCACCCTCCGGAATGCCATGTATTCTAATGTTGTTCCGTCGTGATCTCGACTCCAAGTCCTCACACTTTGATGTTAGTTTGGCGGTTTGTTGGAGCAAGGAGACTGTTAATTGTTCTAGTCTTGACGTTCGCTCTTCCGTGTTAGCATGTAGCTCCTCCATGCTTTCCACCCTCCGCTCCAGCAACACAGTGCGCTCCAGAAGCTCTTCGATGCTTTTTTCCAGTCTTGCTATCGCAATCTTGTTCTCACTGGCTGCTTCAGTGTGTTCTTGCCGTAATTTACGGATTTCATGGAGGATGGCCGAGTCACGTCCCTCGTCGACCGATGACATTCCTTCTGCTCCCTCGATCTTTTTCTCCTTAGCGCCCTTTTCCTCAACAAGTTTCCCCTTCTTGACCATATTTTGTTGAAGAATTTCTCTTTAATATCAGTCACAATTTGTACCCTTTCTGTCTTTCTCCAAGTAAGTATTCCATTACTCTTTAGTGATTTTTGTCAGAGCTACTTTCCTTGCTGCCGTCTACCTCATTGCGCCACCGGAAGTGAAGAAATCATTATTTCTATCTTTCTTAATGTATGACTCTACTTTCTATTTTTTTTGCAACTAATTTGATTGATAAAATTGTGATTTTTTTCCTGGAAAACACAAAATTGACCGCAACCAATGAGACTCTACAACATAATTTACTACTTAACTACCACTTAAAAGGGTAACCCCATTGTGTGAATTAGTTCACAATTAATTCACATTAAATTAACCTACCTCAAAACTGGCTTTAAATAGATTAAACATTTCATTATCCCGCAGTTCAGGAGACAAAAGTATAAATATTTAACATGTATCCCTAATGTTAACACAATATATTACTTATATATGCATTCCGTTAATAGAGTGATGCTGTGCTCACGTTATGTGAATCCCAATGGAGGTAGCCATAGATAAGGACAATGAATTATGCACATCCTTAACAAACAGTGCTTGTTCTTGAACTTAAAAAACATGTTGGCCCACCCGAAAAATGTTATGTTGAAATTTTTGTTTTGTGCGTTACTGGAAATCAGTAATTAGTTACAGTTACTAGTTACTTCATTTAAAAACTAACTCAGTTACCCCTTAGATGACTACACCAAAAAGAGATGCTTTACTATACCCTAAACCTGCTTTAAAATAGCTATATAAAAACAATGAGAATAAATCTGTTCTGTACATGTAACTGTGGAAGAAGTGAACCATTCAAATTCCTTACCTTGTGCAGTCCCAAGAACCTGCAACGAGCACTATCTGGGATTCAAACCACTGTAAGGTCTCATTCTCCATTTGTAGGTACTGTCCAAGATGTTTTCCTTTTTTCTCCAGGCATGGTGTATTGAAAAAAACACTCATGAATGCGTTCAATACTACCCTGACTAGTGTCCTGGATTCAATAGCACCCATAAAGCTAAAATCACGTCCTAAAAGACGCACGCCTTGGTTTACTGATGAAACTAGAACCCTTAAACAAGAATGCAGGAAATTGGAAAGAAAATGGCGCGCTACCAAGCTTGAGGTTTTCCATCAAACCTGGTGTGACAGCTTGTTAAAGTATAAAGCGGCCCTTGCCTCTGCAAAATCAGAGGTGATTGCGTCTCAAAAGAACAATCCCAAAGTCCTTTTTGACACTGTATCATCGCTTACAAGGCAACAGACTATCGCAGATAGTTCGACGCACTCTGCTCATGACTTAATGGTCTTCTTTATTAAGAAGATTCAATGCATACAGGAAGAACTTGCTAAAGACATTATTAATACCACATATATTAAAGGGCTGAAATCTACAGATGCACGACAGGGTGGCTGTCCAGGGAAATTGTCCAGTTTTAGTTAACTGTCACTTGATGATCTCAAACAGGTGGTGAATGCGGCCAAACCGACAACTTGCCAGTTCGACCCGCTCCCAGGTTCACTTATTAAAAGTCTTTTTGGCGTCCTTGGACCTTCAGTTCTAAATATTATAAACATATCACTCTCCTCATGTGTAGTTCCAGCAGCTTTTAAGTCCGCCGTTATTAAACCCAAACTGAAACGACCCAACCTTGATCCAGAAATCTTAAGTAATTATAGACCTGTGTCAAGCCTACCTTTCCTTTCTAAAGTACTTGAAAAAGTAGTGGCACAGCAGCTGAATGATTTCATATGTGAGAATAACCTTTTTGAATCCATGCAATCAGGATTCAGGGCTAACCACTCTACTTAGACAGCTCTGATCAAGGTAACAAATGATCTCCTACTGGCAATGGATTCTGGCGCTTCATCACTTTTGCTGCTGCTGGATCTTAGTGCTGCTTTTGACACAGTGCACCACAATTTCCTACTAGGACGGTTGGAAAAATAGATTGGTCTCTCAGGAACCGTCCTCTCGTGGTTCAGATCCTACCTCTCAAATAGGACGCACTGTGTTAAATATGGTGAAATGACATCTGAGCCCTTTAATGTTACCTGTGGTGTTCCGCAGGGTTCAGTGCTTGGCCCCCTTCTTTTCAGCATTTACATGCTTCCATTAGGTGATATTATTCGCAAGTACAATATCAGCTTCCACTGCTACGCAGACGACACTCAACTATATCTTCCGTTGGAGGAATCTCCCACACTAAACTGTGAACATTTGGAGGCCTGCCTCATTGAGATAAAAGAGTGGATGTCACTCAATTTCTTGCGTCTTAACTCTGACAAGACTGAAATGTTAGTCATTGGTCCATCTAAATGCCGTGACTTATTCTCAAAAACTGCTGTGAACATTGACAAATGTCACATCACACAGAGTGACTCAGTTAAAAATTTAGGTGTCATATTTGACCCTGATCTATCCTTTGAAATGCATGTACAGAAAATTACTAGAACCGCTTTCTTCCATCTTCGTAACATTGCTAAAATCCGTTCAATACTGTCTCAGTCGGATGCGGAAATTATAATTCGTGCGTTTGTTACCTCCTGTCTCCATTACTGTAATGCACTACTCTCTGGTCTCCCAAAGTCTAGAATCAAGTCTCTTCAGCTGGTACAAAATGCCGTAGCGAGGCTTTTAACTAGGACAAAAAAGTACGATCACATAACACCGATTTTGGCTAACCTGCATTGGCTCCCAGGTAGCCTTAGATGTGATTTCAAGGTTCTCTTAGTATTATACAAAATCATACATGGACTTGCTCCCTCTAATCTTTCAGATCTGATTTGCCCCTATGTCCCGGTCCGAAGCCTACGATCTGAGAGTGCCAGTCTTCTGGTGATCCCAAGAGCAAAGAAGTGTTCTGCTGGTTCGAGAGCGTTCTCCATCCGGGCACCGGTGCCGTGGAAGTCTCTTCCCCCTGAGATCCGTTCTCCAACCTCAGTGGAAATGTTTAAATCTAAGCTTAAGACTCACTTCTACTCCATAGCATATGAATAACCTACTCTTCTCGCCGGCTGAAAAATAGTCTGTGTAATATAGTGTAATAATCTGTGAAGCCCTTTGAGACTCTCCGTGATTTAGGGCTATACAAATAAAAATGACTTGACTTGACTTGACTTCAAAGAAACCAAAATTCAGCACATTTTTACCCTATTGATCTCTTGTTGGTTTGTTATTCCTGTATAGGCCATACTTGGCTACCCACGTGCTGGTGACACACAACCAAAAATGAGCATATAAACTGACCCCTGATTTTAGTATTTTATTTTATTGTTATAAGTTTAGCTTAGATTAGTGTATATTGGGAGAATATCTCCATGAGGAGAAATTCTAGGTGCTCATACTTTGTGTTTAGGATGGCGCCACCACAACTTTATTCAGTTGAACTTTGTAGGTAAATATAAACATGCTCACCCTTCAGCTGATGTTGCTGGGTGATGCAGGAGTACTCGGCTATCAAAGAACACTGTAAATCATGGTCTGCATTTAATAAAAAGTAGAGTTACGCAGTAACACAGAAATATAGTTACAACAGTAGAGTCACAAAAATGGATGAATAACGTATTCCAGTACTTGTTACCGAGTAATGTAATTGTGTTCGAGGAATGAATTCCCAACCACATGGTGGCTAATTTATTGAGTTACAGTGGAACTTCGGTTCTCAACCATAATCCGTTCCAGAACCCTGTTCGAAAACCGATTTGTTCGATCACCGAAATCATTTTTCCCATTAAAAATAATGTAAATCGTTTTAATCCGTTCCAACACCCTGAATGTTTACCTTGAATGTTTAACGTAAACATAAAGGTAACCCAGGCTAATCGTACATTCGCGTTATCGTAATCTTCCGTACGAAAGATTACGCTAACATGAACGTGTAAAAATAAAAAAATCAGGTCGTTTACAAGTCATTTAGCACCCGGGTCTCCACAACAAGTGGTGAGGGGTTCATTGGAAAGGGGGCTCCGTTCCAACACCCTGAATGTTTAACGTAAACTTAAAGCTTACCCAGGCTAATCGTACGATCGCGTTATCGTAATCTTTTAAATAGGATTTCTTACCTTTGTGGTGGTCAGCAGAAGGCGCTCGCACACCTCCTTCATATTTGGCTATTATTTCTTTCTTAAATGCAATAGTTATACGCACTACTTTGCTTTTTTCACCTGTAGCAACTTTGCTGCTTGCACTGACTTTCTTCTGAGGCATAATAAGGTGCTAAAACACCCGTACGCCGCTCAGCATCGCACCCTAGCGTACGCACTCACGCATTACCGGCGTTCGAACTCCGATTTTTTGACCGAACAGGGAAGCAAGAATTTCTCGAAATTTTTGGTCGGACTGAGAGGCGTTCGAAAACCGAGGTTCCACTTTTCAGAGAAAAAGGCCTTTGTCATTGTCATTGTTAACAACTTTGTTTTGGCCTTGTCATATTGTTTATCGAATCATATTTGAATGGATTAGGTCTAATGGAACACTAGTGCTTGCCACACAGCTGCAACCAAACAAAAAAATTGTAGAATTGCTTCAAAAAGTTGTAAAGTCCAAACAGTTATGACATTTCTTTCATTTGAAGTCATGTATGAAGTAAACATTCCTCGTATCATCCTGTGGGGAGGGGTTATACTGGCTCCATCATCCTCAGTAGGTCATAGCTTCAAAACCTCCCCCCATGCTGCCCTTCCTACTGTCCTTCCCCCTCCCTCCCAGCTACATAATATGCCATTGCGAGGAATGCTGGCTAACAAAAGGAAAAACCTGTTAATCACCGGTGATCAAAAATTCCCCCCTACGCCCTCAACCCATGCCATAAGCAAATATGCAAGCCATGTGATGGAGACAATCTAGGGAGAAAGAGTACTGGATATGCGTGCCGACTGCACTATTCTGCATTAGTGCTTCTGTGTTCTTGTTCACGTGTGTCCTGTGAGTGTGACTACAGTATGTGTATGTGTGTATATGTATGTGTATGTGTATATATATGAGGGCGGTGGGGGTGGTACGTGTACATCGCGTGCTCACCCTGCAATGTTTGAGGGGTGAAGGAGTTGAAACGTTCTATATTTACCCTCTGCCATTCACACTCTGTTAGAATAATTAGCGCACAAAAACACACAGGCACAGTGGATTGTGTGGGCTTCATGTTGAAACACACATTCACTGTCGAGCCAAGGTTTAGATTGAGATATGCTTTTATAAATCCGTATTTTCTGGATTATAACACGCACCTAAAAACCCATAATTGGCCTCACATTTAAAAAAGAACCTTTAAACTTTGTTCCCCTTATGTACTGGAAAGTACAGAGAATAAAATTAAAAGTGCATAGTTACAATTAAATCATGAGGACGCTGGCGTGTATGTCGCCGCTTCTCACTCCAAAAACTTTTCCAAACTTTTTCGAAGCTCAGATACTTTTTCTGATTTTTCTTTTGCCCTTCTGTTTTGGACTGTGGGTACTTTGGTTGATGTAACCTGAACCAACATTTCACTTTATCAATCAAACCCTCGCAACTTAGCCCTCGGGCTAACTTAAACATACCAGCTGTCACAGCACCGGCCTCTCTCCCTCGTCATGGCGTGCCAAAACCTCGCCGCTTTTGGATTATTCCTGATACTCCTGACGTTCTGCCACCATCCAGCGACAGGATTGCTCCAGTATTCTATCGCGGATCTTCTCCGGATCCGGTGGATTGCGCGGGGGCCTCCGCCACCGGAGCTGCTCCACCATCCTGACATAACTCGCCTGCCTCGACGCCGCTACATTCACCGCGGATCGCGCAGGCACGTCGAGTATAAAAACCCTGGTTCAATCACCTCGACCTGGTCCACATCTCGACGCCCTCCCATAAACTGCGGCCGTAGGGCTAACTGCCATACATTAGCCCGCCTAGCTAGGTCGGCTAACAGCACTGCCGCCGTCAAACAAGACACCTCCGCCGTCAACTTTGGATTGCTGAACGTCCGCTCACTCAGGAACAAGGGCCACCTCATCCAAGACGTCCTCGCCGAACGAAAACTCGACTTCCTCGTTTTAACAGAAACTTGGCAACAAACAAACGACTTCGCTGCTCTGAATGACTCCACTCCTCCCGGCTTTGTTTACATCTGCCGTCCCCGTGGCAACGGCCGTGGAGGAGGTCTCGCGGTAATTCACCGCGAGAAGTGGAAAGTCTTGCCTGTCTCCGTCACTTCATCGACTTCCTTTGAATGCCTGGTGTTTAAGCTCCCCGGACCCACGCCAACCATTATTGCTTCAATTTATCGCCCCCCAAAGCCACATAGTGATTTTATCAATGAATTCTCCAGCTTAATTACACATTTATCCACTCTCTCGCCAAATTTAATTTTATTAGGAGATTTCAATATTCACATGGACAACCCCAACCTGCCACTCACCAGAGACTTCACATCCTGCCTGGAGAGTCTCGGGATACACAGCCTTATTGACTTCCCCACCCACATTAAAGGCCACACATTGGACTTGGTTTGCTGCTCTGGCCTCTCTACTTCCAAGCCCACTTCCAACGTTTTTCTTGAATCTGATCATGTCCTCCTCACTTTTAACACCGTACTCTGTCTCTCTACTGTCAAAACCTCCCGTCTCATTTCTTTTCGTAATACCAAAAATATCAACATTGACACCCTCTGCTCCATTATTGACCGTTCCCCACCCCCAGAAGCTCTTTCAAGCCCGGATGAGCTTACCACTCACTACAATACCTGCCTCACAAATATTCTAAATTCTCTTGCCCCCCTGAAAACCAGGACTGCCTCATTCTCCACATCTGCCCCCTGGTTTACACCCGCTCTTCGGTCAATGAAATCAAAGAACCGGCAACTTGAGCGACTCTATAAGAAAACCGGCCTCACCATCCATAAGGACATGTACACTACCCATACTGCTAAATACAAGGACCAAATTGCACAAACCAAATCCAGCTACTACTCCGGCCTCATCCTTTCCAACGAAGGAAATTCAAGAACTCTCTTCTCTGTCATGAACAAAATCCTCCAGCCACCAAATTCTCTCCCCCTCCACCTGTACTCCACAGCAACCTGCAACTCCATAATGGAGTACTTCAATCACAAAATCCTTAAGATTCATCACCAACTCCATCAAAACCTGTCTGCTCCCTCCCCATCTGAATTTCCTTCTCCTTGTCACTTCTTCTCCAGTTTTGCTCCACCCACGACTGCTGAATTATCCAACCTCATACTCAAATCCAAGCCCACCACTTGCCAGCTCGATCCCCTCCCTTCATCCCTTGTTAAATCCTGCCTCCCTTCCCTGCTTCCTCTCATATCTGCCATTATTCACTCCTCACTCTCTTCTGGTATTGTCCCATCACTTTTCAAAACCGCTGCTGTTACTCCTACACTTAAAAAACATGGTGCTGACCCCAACAACTTCGACAACCTCCGCCCCATCTCCAACCTTCCATTTATTTCAAAAATCCTTGAAAAAACTGTTGCTGCTCAACTACACTCGCACCTGTCCCTCCACTCTCTCTATGAGCCCTTTCAGTCTGGTTTCCGCCCCCGCCACAGCACAGAGACTGCCCTAATCCGTATTGTAAATGATCTCCTCATAGCATCCGACTCCGGTTTAGTCTCCATCCTCATCCTCCTAGACTTGAGCGCCGCCTTCGACACAATCTCTCACCCTATCCTCCTCAATAGACTCTCCTCCATTGGTCTCACCCATACTCCCCTCAGTTGGTTCCATTCCTATCTCACTGGCCGCACTCAGTTTGTCCAGCTGAAATCCTTCACCTCAAAGCCCTCCCTAGTCACCACAGGTGTACCCCAGGGATCTGTCTTAGGTCCTCTTCTCTTCATCGTCTACCTCTTGCCTCTTGGTCATATCCTCCGCAAATTTAATATCCACTTTCACTGCTTTGCTGATGACACCCAACTCTACCTCTCCTGCAAACCAAACTCCATACTCCCACCTCCCTCCCTCACCTCTTGCCTTTCTGAACTCAAAACATGGTTCACAACAAACTTTCTTAAATTAAATGCCAATAAAACAGAATTCCTCCTTCTTGGCACCAAATCCACTTTATCCAAAGTAAACAACTTCTCTCTCAACATCGACAGCTCTTTAGTGTCCCCCTCCCCCCAGGTCAAGAGTCTGGGTGTCATCCTGGATAGCATGCTTACCTTCCACTCACATATCAACACCATCACCCGCACTGCTTATTTCCACCTCCGCAATATTACCAGACTCCGCCCTTCCCTCACCCCCCGCACTACTGCTATTCTCGTCCACAGTCTTGTCACATCCCGCCTTGACTACTGCAATGCTCTCCTCTTCGGCCTTCCCCAAAAGTCCCTCCATAAAATTCAGCTGGTTCAAAACGCCTCTGCTCGCATCATCACAAAAACATCTTCCCAGCAGCACATCACCCCCGTTCTCCAACAGCTACACTGGCTTCCTGTTCAGCATCGCATCAGCTACAAACTCATCTTATATACATATATGGCCATTCACAACCTGGCTCCTCCTTACCTGTCCGACCTTCTCCAGGTGCACGTCCCCACTCGCTCCCTCAGATCCTCGTCCTCCCTCCGACTGTCAGTGCCCCCTGCCCATCTGAGCACCATGGGAGCCAGAGCCTTCAGTCGCGCTGCTCCCAAGCTTTGGAACAATCTACCTCCGGACCTCCAAAACTGCACACCTCTCTCCACTTTTAAGTCCCGTCTAAAAACACACCTGTTCAGGACTGCCTACAACACATAGCTTCTCCATTTCTTATGTTTTTATGATTTTATGTCTTGTTTTTATTTATTATTTCGTTTACAACTTTTTAAATTGTATTTTTTTCTTTCATTGTTTGTACAGTGTCCTTGGGTGGCCTGAAAGGCGCTTTTAAATAAAATGCATTATTATTATTATTATATATCATACTGTAACTGTCCCGCTTTTGAGAAACATACAGAGTGGTCTTCTAGTGCCCTCTTGCGTTTAACATGTCAATTGTTTGTTGTAGAAAGGAAACAAAAGAGAAGAGCAGAAGTTTGAAACCCTCATTACGAATCCTTGTTTGACGTTGCTATGGGCAATAATTGTCCGAAAAGTTTTGTGATTATTTGATTGAAGATTTTTATTTTCCGTAAGTTTTTCTTTAAGAACTGACATAATCTTGTTTGAAATGTTGTTAGCATGTCTTAGCTTAACTTATAATGCTGGGCATGTTTCGTCAGCAAGCTAACGGAACTTTTTAGTACATGGTTTTTAGTTGAGCAATCTTATGAGTGTAATGGCTATGGCCATTGTCAGCATTAACAGCAAAGAAAAGAAATGTGGTTATTTTGGAGGTCGTTTTCTTGCTGTCGAGCTCGCAGAAAAAATTATACTTCGGACTGAGGGACAGCACAGTAACCATTTACAAATAAATGAATTTATTTTAGTGGTAAAACCAGATGTCATAATGTAAATTCACGTTCTTTGAAATATCTATCAA
Source organism: Urocampus carinirostris (assembly GCF_059441175.1). NCBI lineage: Eukaryota > Metazoa > Chordata > Actinopteri > Syngnathiformes > Syngnathidae > Urocampus > Urocampus carinirostris. The sequence continues at coordinate 36,812,430 of NC_142362.1, read as the reverse complement.
TCCATCCATTTTCTGAACTAGTTTGTTTCAGTTTAAAACTAATGAGTCAAACTCACGGACTGGGGCCCAAATTCAGCCCGCTATATCATTCTATGTGGTCTGCAGGCGCTTGAAGTGTTCGAGCGTCTTGGAATAAATATTTCAAGACTGATTTGACCAAAAACTACATTTTCCAAAATGCTTGTCGACTAGGATACCAATGAACTGACAGTTCATAAGTTACATCACATCTTTTAAAGACAGCCCTTTTCGCCTATGTGGCCCTCAGTAAAACGAGTTTGACAAAAGAATATATTTTTTTAATTCAATTAAAGAAAATTATTTTTCAAGTATGAAACTACCCTTGACACACATTCTAGTTAACTAGCTGGTTGAGGTAAGCCCATTCTAGCAATGGAAACCTTGTAAAAAATGTCTGCATTGAACATTTTAAACTGTACATAAGATAGTCAACATGACACTTTTCTGTCATATTAAAGGAAGAATGTGTTATTTAGTGCCCCCTAGTGTTAAAATATTAATTTGAAAAACAACATTGACTTAAATAAAAAGCAAAAATACATGAACTATCATATAAATATAATTTTTTTTTTACCCACTCGTAGGTCATGAAATTTGTATTTCACATTTTTTTTCACAAGGCTTGTTGTAGAAATTGGAGGTCCGATAATCGAGAGAAAGTCTTCTCATAAGTGGATAAAAGAAATAGACAGGAGCCAGTCTCGTTACGGAGGGAGATTGTCACTTTATTGATGCGTCAATAAAGATCTCACAGAGCTAGGAACATGACAATGTATTTAAAGCTGGTAGTGACGATTAGGCTTCGATTGAGTACACCCCAAAAGGCGGTCCTGTATCACGTATGAGTACGTGACCAGTCCCGTGTACGCCGTATGAGTACGTGACCGTTCCTTGCACGCCGTCTGGCAACGGTATCTTCAAGGTAAACTCTAATCGTCTGGTAACGGTATCTTCAACCGAGGTCACCCCGACCTTTTCCCACAAGCAAGTAATGTATTGTAAGTTAATGTAGACATGTATGCAAATCTATTTCTATATATGCAAGTGCAAATGCTTTTGAGGATTTGCCACAACATAATCCCCCCTTTTTTTTTTTTTTTTCCTTTGAATGGAAATTAAAATTGAAAAGGAATACAGAGTAGTGGCAAATTATTACCAATCATAGATATCAATACAGGACAGAGTTTACGCGAATCGAAAATAAAATAAAATTCTGGCGGTCAGCCTGCTGTGATTACTCTAACTTTCATTGTTCATGTTTCATTAAATAAAAAAGAAAAAACCCCTAACACTCCAAACATCTGACCTATGCACTAACCCCCCCTTCATTTATCTTTATCCGTACATACTGTATTATACACGTGGACCGTCGACGGTTGATCGGTACGTGATAAAGGTAAATGAATAATTAAACTGATAAGTGATAACAAATTTTGGTAACAGCCGTCGATACATTTCAAGATGAGTGGATAGTGATACAGCATATACATCGGCCTTTGGCCTGACCCCTGTGCATAATTTGAAGACCATGCACTGTCGTATTCGTCAACGGGTGGCGTGAAGTCAGATGTTGGAGTGAGTGTTATCCCAGCAGGCATCACGCTCAGTTTCCATGCAGCCACAAACCCGGAAGCGACGATGACCATCCCAGGCAGCAGCTCGTTCCCCGGCAGTGTGACATACCAACAAAAGAATCACAAGTAGAAACCAATATATTTGTTGCTGTTATTCCTAGTGCTACTTGATATTGTTATTAGTGTAGATTATCATTTGTGTCTCTTTCCGCAGATGCTCCATTATTTAATGTAATGTAGACTGACTATTAACGTTGCCAAATAAAATTCAAGGTTTTGAATTTAGTTGAGTCATCTGTCCTCCCTCAGGAATAGGCTTCGATATTTAATCACTAACTGTGCTCATTGAGCTTCTTGCCACCCTAGTATTAGCCACTACTGTCATTTGTTCTCCAAAAGTCTTAAGAATTCCTCTTTTAAGAATAGGTATGGCACAGAAACACAACAAATACATAATTATTACGATAGTTAGTACGAAAATTTCCCCCCTTCGCTAACATACTACCCCAGTACCCAAATGTAGACGAGAACCAACCAAAAGAGATACTGTTCTTTTCAGTATTTACTGTCACTTCATTGCTCAACTCACGAATCTTTGACAGTGCTTCTGTGAAGCTTCCTGCTTCGGATGTATTTAAAGGTATATACATACAGCCTTCCTCCTTTATCATATGACACACGCCTCCTTTACTGGCCAAGAGAAAATCGAGGGCCTGATGATTCTGCCAGGCCATCCTAGATGTCTCATGTAATTGCTCTCCTACTGCACTAAAGGCCTCGTTAATGTAATTAATAAACGTTGTTGGTTGTAATAAATGTAGTTAATCCATTTTGCGTTCTTATTCTGAGTTATCCAGATAAACACCGATTCTAATCCAGACTTAATGTCATTGCTAGCTATAAATTACTCTGGAATTACTCTCGGTTGTCCGATGTTATTTAGCCATACCCGTCCACATACATATGTTTTCTTTACTCCGGCCAATTGTCAACAAAGATATTTCATTTAATTGCTTTTTCCCCTTTTCACTTCTTCCTTTACCACTTGTATATCCCTCTCTTCTCTTTTCCTCAACGCCTACTTTCTTTTCGCCTTTTTACTTCTTCCTTTGCTAACTCTTATCTTTCTGTATTTGTAACTTCCTTACTTGCTCTGCCAACAAACCATTTTCTACATAACTTTCCCTTCTCCTACGCCCCCTAACACATGCTTTTTAGCCCACTAGTTTAATGGGAAATTGACATATAACCATCTCACTTAATCTTTCAATTCATTTATTTATTTTTTCCAAACCAATTAAATCTGCTATCCTAGCTCCACCTACTTCATTTGAAAACGACGTGCATTGATCTACAACGATTCATCTTACTCATTTGTATTCCATTCAATGAATATTTCCTCCATATTCAATGAAAAAAAGTATTTACTCACGCTTTTCCACTACTCTCGTACAACAATGCTTTTCATTCTCAAATTACTCCATTTATTCCACTCAATTGGATTCTTCATCATCTTCACATTCCTTTATTTTCAAATTTTTAACTGAAAACGAAACATTTTTATTCATTTTCTGTCACTAATCCATCTTTCTATGGTGTGGTTCTGGCATTACCTCTATGAATCTGAAATAACTCAACATAATTTTTCTAAACTTACCACTCCTAAATTTATCGTTTTCCAATTGAAAAAACAGAAAAAATTTGGACCGTAAAAAATATTTATTGGAACCCCTTAGGCCCCTATGCGTTATGTTGTACACCCTTAGCGTCAAACACTGATTACCCAAAAAACGAACATTTTCGATTCCTGACGCGATGTGCTCTCGGTTCCACCCAAAAACAATATTTTTAAACGGTCTTATTGTTGATAACAAAACGTTTCTGTCGTTGCATTGTGCACTTAAATTCGCATCCTTTTTCTTCTTTGTTAAAAACGCACGCGCTCTCGTCCGCGGCAATTTTCCTTCGTATTTTTCTATTTTTCCTTTTCAGTTACGTGGGCCGCTTAAAAGCTAGTACAAACAAACATAAGACAAGAAAAAAGAGAATACAGGAAAGTATACAAACATTTACAACATTGAACAAACATAAAACATATGACAAGACAAATGGCCCTCAAAAATTTAAGTTGTTTAGTCAAATTAAGTCAGTGCACATTGAGACCATGCGCCTACACAACTACCGAGTTAGGGTTACGGTTTTCCTCTTCTACACAATTTCCCGAATTTTACGTACTGGCCGTGTACTCATTTTTGGCTGTCGGCGTTGTAACCTCACTCTTTAGTGCTGTCGCCGTGGGTGTAGGTTTCTCTGGACTTTGGTGTGTCGGAACCTTTCTTGCCTGTATCGTCACATTAAGGTTTAGCCTATCATTATTATTTAGTATTATTATTTAGTATATTATTAACTTTAGTCTGTACTGTCGTTAACATATTTGGTTTCTGGTAGTCCGTCGGCACTCCGACTGGTTGCACGTTTCTCTGACTCATCCCATGATACCCGGAATTTCAGTAATTCAAACTTGTCTTCTATCGCAAATTGCACTATTTATACACGTCCTTCTACTCAATCAAGGAAGCAAGGCTTAGGGCGCTCTGAGAAGAGGGATGACTGAGAATGGGCGCCAAGAGTGGACTGAGAGTGTGATCGTGGCTACTGTGTTGTGCTGCGCAGAGACGATTCAGTTTTATTAAGACGACAGCAGTATGTGTGTGTGTGTGTGTGTGTCGTCGTATCGATACTAATAACTACAAGGAGTGGAATGGAACTATGACGACTATAACATGAAACCAAACGAGACGTCACGCTCTATAGAGAATTTACCAACCTATTTCATCATCGCCTACAATCAGCTTAAAATTTTTCCAACATTCTGCTTCTTAAAAGAACCTAAAAAAAAATCAGTCATTAAAAGCGCAATTAACCACCAGTCTATCGTCCCAAAAACAATTGTTTTAAGTCAATGGTGGGCAAACTTTTGTCGTCACGGCCTAGGGACACATCCAGTTTTTCTCATTTACAATTATGATGTTGTATTTCATTATATTTAATTCCTGTTTATTTACTTTGTGTAAGCTTTGCACATCAAACTGAAATATTAGCCCTTTGTTCCTTGTTATTTTTTCCATTGTTCCTTACAAAACCGCTCCCCAGTTCCCAAAGGTATGACGGTGATCGTTTGGATACACCATTTTTCAGATCTTTCCCCAAACACTATTTATGTCTGGACTTGGGCTTGGCTATTCTAACACATTTATATTGTTAGTTTTAAAACATATTATTTTAGATTTTGTTTATGTACGAACCTCTACTGAACATCAGTATACCTTCAGGGCAATTGCAGTTGACTCAACAAGGTTCGTTTGCTTTCGGAACGGACTAATCCCGTTTCAATCCAATTTATTCAAATTGATAATGTGTTTCGATTTACAATAGTTTCATCATTCCATATTTACTGCTAGAACCAATTAAACGTATAAGTAGAGGTACAACTGTGTTATTGTAGTTGTTTACGTATTTAGTATTTCTGTCATGTCCAGCATGGTCGCTATGGTGACCGTCTAATTTGCATGTGTCCTTCTTAAGGGCTTGCCTGTTCTGAGTAAAAGCCTGTTTCATGAGTATTCCTAGTTTGAGTTCCTGTTTGCCTGTAAACCTGTTTTTGTTTTGTTTTGTCCCTGTGTGTTGGACAATTTTGCTAAATAAAGTAACTGGTCGTTACGCGATTGAATTCAGGTCCGCTCTGCACTTAACTCAACCATTCCTGCAGTAGTATCTTATAACATTTACTAAATAAGATTAAATAAGATTTTCGAAGTTGGTTGTAGTACACTTGAGGCTATATTTTTGCAGGATTTCTTTAGCAGCGCTAGTATTAATGCTGTTGTAGTTTTGTGGCAGTATTCTTGCAGAATTTCTGTAGTTGGTCTTTTTAGAATTATAGCCGTACCATATACTATGTCCTGGTTTTCAAGCTCTATATTCCGTTTTCTAGTAATTTCATAAAATTTCTGTAGTAGGATTTAAATTAACCCTAGAGGTTTAATTCTGACCCAATTGTGGAAAAATGTATCTGATAATGTTACTTCCGGCGCCGTCACGAATGGCAGCCGCTCCAGCAGCTTCCGTGTTATTTTCGCTACCTTTGTGATTTATTTATTTGTTTATTTATTTTACTTACTTTATCAGTGCCTTGCAACACTTGGATTACTTTCTATCCTATGGATATGATTTCCAATTCGCAAAAATACGTACATTAAACAACACCACCTTCATTGGACATTACCGAATCTTACTGCATTATGTGTTCTGTGTAGCACTATTTAGTAACTCTATATAACATGCTAAAGTGGGCATTTGCACGTCACACTGGGTATTTGTATATTGTATTCTTTTGGCTTTATTATTGTATTGTTCTCAACTCAGGGATGCTGCTGGAAATGTGAAGTTCCCTCAGGGGATGAATAAAGTATCTATCTATCTATCTATCTGATTAATTCGTTCACCCCTGTGCTCAGCATCTTTTTCTATAATAAAATTTTATGTATTGCGTGGTACGTATCTTCTTATTCTAAAGCAAAACAACTTGTTATGTCTATGTTTATTTGCCTTCAATTAGATATTGATCCTTTTAATAATTTACTTTTATTTTTATAGCTTATCTATAAAACACTGTTATATGTTTTGCACAATGCTGACAACTTTTTTGCACTACAATGACTATTTTTCACCAAATGCATATTTACACAGACCTCAACTGTATGTAACATTTTAAATGCACATTCTTGTGTAAATATTGTATTAATTATAACTATAACCTTATCTTTTCCGTTCCTTTACCTAACTTTGAAGATGGAGTGTCATGCCAAATGTAATTGTCAGTTACATTGTGTGCACCCGTTTTGTCTTATCATAAATGATGCGTATATATGTAGTGCTTCCAATACCCTGAGGAACTCCAAAAACACTACCTAATGCGTTGTTTTTCATACTTTTGTCGCAAGTTTTTCATACCCAATTTTCAGCAAATTATCCTTATTTAAATAACTTATGTTGTATGTTTGTCTTAGTGTTTCTTTTTCTTTTCTTTCAGAATTAAAGCAAAACAATATACTAGGTTAACTTTTTTGTGGAATTCAGGGGCACTTAGAGTCTCGTTAAGTTTTATCGTCCTTACGTACTGAGATGTTTTAGTGCAAACAGGTGGCCCGCTAAGGGATTGAATCCGCAACCTTGGCGTTATCAGCACCAGGGGGGGTTGAATCCGGCCCGCGACAACACTTAGTGAAGCGCAAGAGAAAAACAAGCTGTAGGCTGAAATATGTCAACTTGATGTGGCTCTCACAATCGCTGTAGTTATACAATCTTTCTCTCTCTTCCTTTCGTCCCACCCTCTCTATTTTTGTCGTCCTCTCTTTTGCACTTTCGAGATTACGTCATTGTTGTTGGTAATTGGTTAAGTCCGTCTTTTTCATTGGACAAAACGGCTTTTTTCCTTCAATTCATTGAAGAGAGCCTTTTCGTCCTCAATTAAGGTTTTTTCCTGCGAGTTTTTATTAGAAATGTCTTGATAGTGAACCTAAATCGTTTAATTAGCTTTTTTATAAAGTATTTAGCAATTTATATCCAAAACAGGGATTGCTGGTGTGACTACGCGATTGTAAACTGGAGTTACTGGAGTTTTCCATAACATAACATGAGCATCACCTAGAGGCAGTGAAAAATAGTGCTTATGTGGGTACTGTGACCCCCCTTAATTATCCTGTTAAGCACTTTTATTTTGGTTGCACTCCACAGTGCAAAGACTTCTTGCGGTCAATTTATACACACTGTCCCTTTAAAAAATTTCGAGTGCATGTCTCTTATGAAACCATATTCTAAAAATTATATTTTACACATTTTCGTCACATCTCACATTTTTCTTTTTTCCTGTAATGTTTTTGATTTTGGTACTTTAGAGCTTATCTACCTCAGGGCCAGTGAGCCCTTCATGAGGTAAAGTGTACTTGTACTTTCCAAATCACCAACCGTTTTGGCATGTTATACAGTAGTGTCACACTTAACCGGGTCGCTGTCTCTAGGATGCGTCATGGTCGTCAACGTCGCTTTTCGGATCTCCGGTTGCACTTTCGGAACCGCAATTTCCATTCGCCGCTGCGATTTCTCGAGCTCTGCTCCTAGTAACAATCATATCAGACAATTTATTATCACACACAGCTTTGTTATCCACATCTTGTTTTCCTAATTTGAACGTTACTGCCCTGTTGATCTTGCTTGGTCTCGTTGACGGTGGCAGCAGGGGTCAGCAATAAATGATTGGTGAAAAATTAATGCCATTAATTGCGAAAAATTAATGGAATGGTTGCTTAAATTCATAAATCCATTTATTGCAAAATTTAAATAATTAGCAACTATTGCGAGTTTGCGACCCATTAATTGCGAAATTATCCGGGTTTTTTGTTAGTCGATTGCGTCAACAAACGTGCAAATTTTTTCGCCGCGCGAGCATTTCGTATGCGGTCAAGGGCACATACACGCACAATCGGGACAGTGCATGTATACGCGTAAGCTACCGTGTTTCCCCCATTATAAGGCCCAGCTTTTTATGAGAAATGAAATTCAACCTTGTCAACAAATTGCCTAGAAGCCCAACTTTTTTTGTTTTCTAACAACCGCTTCTGGGACAGCGAATTTGTTTCCCACATCGTTTCATCTAATGAAATTCTCTAACATTTTCACTCTCTCCGATGTTTCTATGTTGTACACATTTTTGTTCATAAATGAATGTGTAATAAACAGCAAAACCTCTTATTACTAGGGTGTCTTACTGCGCATGATAATGTTGGCGTGAATGTTCCATCATTCACTGTTCATCTAACCTCAGTTAGTGTTCCGTCAATTCGCATATTAATTTAGGAGGAATCGACAAATTATAATTATAAAACAAGCCCCAACATGCCGGTAGCTGATGTGATCACCAATAACTCAGAAGATATTTTTTGTACTAAAAGTAAAGATTAAAGGACCAGTTTGTTCGACCATATTGACACGGCTAGCACACCATTAAATTACCAATTAATGGCTAGAAATCCAATAAATACCCATCAATTGGCCTTGCCGCAAAAAAAAATTAATTTTAATTTTTTCGCACTTAAATATTATTTTTCTTCCAAAAATCAATTAATGATGACCCCTGGGTGGCAGCGTGAGCCCTCGACCTGGACTGCGGCCAGCGTTGCCCTCACGACGGTGTACGGTCCCTCACGCCTCGGATGGTTCCTCTTTCGTCGACCTTGATGTACACGAGATCCCCTGGGACGTCTTTTCAAATGGTTGTTCGACCTTGGACTCCTGTCTCTTAACCAGCTAGTAGATGACAGCCGTCAATTGTCACATTCAGTCTCTCAGTTCAGTTTGTAGTGTTTTGTAGTTGCTCAAGTGGCCCAGATGCGGTGCTGGTCTGCCTGTTACACGGATATGATTTGACCAAAGTGAAATTATCTGAAAATGAGGTGAGGGTCTGGGGGGCGCGGGCCCCCAACTGGGTCCAGGGCAGTGCCCCGGTGGGGGGACAAGTGGGGCGAAGTCCCCCCCGGAGCTCATGGGTTTTCCGTGTTTTTAAGTACTTTCAATGCATTCAGATGACAAAGAAATAGACAAAACAACAACATCAATTTTCAATGTAGTTCGAACTATCCCATAGAAATTACAGTTTAAGTCAACTCAAAATCAGTCACCTTAAAAAACATTGGACTACCTTTGCTTTTAAAAACTATCACTGAGAATGTCATAATATCTAACTCATGCGATTACTAAGTTAACACATAAATCATGTTGAAGAGTTCAAATTTCATGAACAAATAATTGTATCATGACCAAATGAAAAGTAACTTATTAGAAGATACCTCTAATGTCTTTGTTATGGCAGAAGAGTTTATCTATAAATGAAAGTACTGTAGTGGGTTGTACCTAATTCACCCATGGAACCATTGTTTAATGTGTAGTTTTTGTAAGATGCCCTTCACAACCTTTAGAACAAACAAATTTATCTGATATAAAGTCAAAGGTATTTCCCTGTTACCTATTCTCCATGCCTCTGGAGACACAATCACCGATTTCCTGGAAAGCAGATTCAAAATACAATTTTAGCAGTATTTCTGTGTTAAAAATAAAATAATTCACAATCCAAACGTATCAATATTCCTCAGATTTGTAAACACTACGTCAATCAACAAGATTCTAGCGTGATTCAAAGCAGACTTGTGTTGTTATCACCGCCCTGTCGACGGCCTTGGCCGTCTGGCTCAGTCCATTGTGACGTTCACTCGCAGTCTGCCGCCGGAATGTTTTCGTGAGCTTATCAGTACCAAACTGACCTTGGTGCTCAGCTGTCTACCCCTTTCTCCTCGTAACTGGCTGCAATCAGCACTGTTTGAGGACAGCCTGGACGTGCTCCAGTGTCCCCACGACCCTTCTGTAGACAAGCGGCCAGACAATGGATTAGTGAACGTCTTTGTTTGTTCTTTGCTCGTTTTTCTGTCTATCTTCGGCCCTTTTCAACGATCGTCTGACTTCTGAATCCTGTTAAATCGGTCATGTTTACAAACCCGGATGTTTAGTCTAGGTTAAATGACTGAATGAATGAATGAAGACATCACCTTAGCAAGTAATCTGCTCTTCATTGTATTTTGAAAAAGCCTGCCAAATTGTCCTCAATTTACCCAAACTATGCTTATTACGTTTATCGGAACAAGATCTCACAAATCAAAAGGCCACACGCAAACGGAGCACTTGACTTGACGAATTAAGTAATCCCTCCATTTTTTTATTTTTATGACACCACTTAACATAACGTTACATAAAGTAAAGGGAAAACAATACACACGGTCGAGCTCAACTTACACACGGAGAAAGACAGAGTGGTGGGGGTAAGGGGGGGTAAAAAACAAAAAACAAAAAAGACAAAAAGAACCAACGGTTTGCGCTAATAACCCACAAAAACCAAGAAGCAGTCACTCCATCATTCATCCATGCCTCCATAACTCCACACCCAACGCCAAACAAAACAAAAACAAAAAAGACAAAAACACAAAGGTTCTCCTCCGCACAGCGTCGTCCTCGCCCTTAAACAGTTAACTATAAATCACCCGCGTACAAAATAAGATATTTTATTTCCTTTTTTACAAAAATACAGAATATAATTTGCATAAACAGTCAAATAAATATTACATTTCAAAAGGGTCTTTAACAAACGTTTAGGACACTTTTACTTGTATTTATTTTTATTATATAATTACCTCTTTTTAATATTAAATATAAAAGCAGTAACGTTCGCTCATTGGTAACATTTTTTTAATGACTGTTATTATTTAAATAAAGAGAAATCACATTTAAGCAAGCGATGTTACCTGCCATTGAAATAAAAATCACTCAGCGAAGCCCACGACCCTGAGATTAAGAATCTCATGCTCCACCGACTGAGCTAGCCGGGCGGGGGAGAACACACATCCACAGACAGAAACACACACGCACAGTTCTCGCTAGCTGGCACACACCAACATTCCCGAATGAGACATCTCCCACACCAAAACATGTCATCAATTCCCACACATTCTTTGTATCGCCTGTTCTATGCGAAAGTATTTTAATAATAAAACATCGATTACTGCTCATTTTTTAACGTCGGTCTAATAAAATCAGATTTTAGAAAATGGCGATCTCCCACGCACCATACTTCTTATTAAGTCAAGGTTACATGTCCGACTCCCAAATCATAAATCCACTAGGGAAACAAATAAATATTTCCCGTATTAACAATATATAAATCGTCTATTTTGAACTGCCACTAGCAAATGACGACGTCTTATCACAGCTTTACACAGATCTCAAGACAATCATAAATAAACAAATACCGACGCCGCTGCACCATTTTATCCAGGTTTTCAGGCAGCCCATGTCCCAAAACAGACAGGATTCTTTGAGCTCAGAACTCCCGTCGGACATAAAAATCTCAACTCAGTCTATATATCTCATCCGTCCTAACTTGGGCCTGACTACAGACGGAAAATCCCACGTGCACGAATTTTCATAATTTAGCTCCGACGTCACAGGCTCCTGTCCCCCCACGAATCTCCACAAGCAAACCGAAGTAAGGAGAGAAAAAAAAATCTTCCTTACCTCAACTGCTCATTCGAGACCGTTCCACTGAGAAGTCTTTTCCCTTTTCTTTTTTACTTAATTAGTGCCAATCCACGTTGCGGCGCCAAATGTTGTAGAAATTGGAGGTCCGATAATCGAGAGAAAGTCTTCTCATAAGTGGATAAAAGAAATAGACAGGAGCCAGTCTCGTTACGGAGGGAGATTGTCACTTTATTGATGCGTCAATAAAGATCTCACAGAGCTAGGAACATGACAATGTATTTAAAGCTGGTAGTGACGATTAGGCTTCGATTGAGTACACCCCAAAAGGCGGTCCTGTATCACGTATGAGTACGTGACCAGTCCCGTGTACGCCGTATGAGTACGTGACCGTTCCTTGCACGCCGTCTGGCAACGGTATCTTCAAGGTAAACTCTAATCGTCTGGTAACGGTATCTTCAACCGAGGTCACCCCGACCTTTTCCCACAAGCAAGTAATGTATTGTAAGTTAATGTAGACATGTATGCAAATCTATTTCTATATATGCAAGTGCAAATGCTTTTGAGGATTTGCCACAACAGGCTCACCTAGTGGGAGCTGATTGTCCACCATCTTGCAGCAACAGGCATCCATAAAAGCCTTGTACCTTGTAAATCCTGCGCAAAAATAATAATAAGAATGTTGCATTTTGGTCACTTTGAGTCTCTGTATTTTGCATTATTTTTTTTGCATTGTGGCACTTGTTACAGGTTGCACTGCACAATACAGTGACAGTGGTCAAATATTACACAGTGTCCCTTTAAGCCATGTCTTCAGACCATTGTTTGTGGGACCGTTGAAATGGCAGCTGGTGCCCCCGATGCAAGGCCAGTCTCCGTTAGCAATTAGCTCCACGTCTAAGCGGCGTGGAAGTTAAAGGCAGCTTAACCGCGTTTAGTTTCGACTCTGGGAACAGCCCGTAATCCCAAAGCAGCCGACCTATGTTTCGTAATGGGTCAGGAGATCCAATAATTATTCGGGGCCTGAACCCTCTGTGGTTTGAATTCTTGCAGTTGATTCTCTGGAAACTGGCAGCTTGTGGCTAAAATTCCATGAACCGTTTGGTAGTTGTACTTTTATTGGAGTTTGGTGTTGTAAACATCACAAAGGCCTCCCATTAACAAAAAATAATGCACGTTGTTGAAAAATTACAAATCTATCTATCTATCTATCTATCTATCTATCTATCTATCTATCTATCTATCTATCTATCTATCTATCTATCTATCTATCTGTCCGTCCGTCCGTCCGTCCGTCCGTCTGTCTGCCTAAGAATGTTCTTTCTTGTATGAAGACCTAGGCCCTTTTTAAATTTGCCATGTGGCCTACATTTTCAATTTTGGCTGGCAGCCACAGCTGATTAGAGTCAACTTGAATTAAAGATTTATTTTGATGTTGGCCCACCATACAAATTGTTGTCATTTGGTATTTGGACACTTTGCCTCAAATCCCGAGGGACTTTAGAAATGCTGAAGGTTTTGTTTTCGACTGTCAAAAACAATTGTCAAATTTTACAAATCTTTCCAATATGGAATTGTTTTGGTCTGTGTGGATGGGGGTTGGCTTTGTAATGAATCGCGTCACTGTTCATGGCCAGTCCAGCCTTTATTGATTGCAGGTTAGTTATTTCCCTAAATAGCAGCATTTCATTTTACAAAGACCTGCTATTGTTATCTCAAGAGACTTGACAGTGGAAACATGCTGCATTTTATGCAAACAAACAGGTAAACCTGTAAATAATTGTGTTTAAATGATGTTTTAGCTTTTAAAAGTACCTATGGCAAAATCATATAGACCGTTTTCTGTGTTGTAAACAAGTGTGACGTGGCCGAGCTGCGCGCACATTGACCGGGCAGAACAGCAATGGACAGAACCACCCGGTTGACAGAAAAAGATTGTGGATCGTAGATAGTAACATCTCTAATAAGCACAAAGTATGTGCAAGCAGCAAGATAGCTACTTTATTTAGAGATAAAAGTTGACAAAAACATAGAAACGTTCTTCTGATCAACGCTACATATAGATTGTGCGAGCAACTTTGTGGAGCTTTTGTGTGTGACTTTTTTACTTCTCAGAGAACGCCGGTCTATATTGGGTAAGAAGTGAGTAAAATACCTTTTAATGCCAGTAAGTTTATTGGACCAAACATTTGGTTCAGATTACCAGTTCATGTTTACATTAGCATAGTTCATGTCAAGTCAAGTCATTTTTATTTGTATAGCCCTTAATCACAAAGAGTCTCAAAGGGCTTCACAGGTTATTACACATAAGCAGTTTAGGTTATTCATATGCTATAGAGTAGAAGTGAGTCTCAAGCTTAGATTTAAACATTTCCACTGAGGTTGCAGATCGGATCTCAGGGGGAAGAGCATCCCAAAACAATGGTGCCTGGATGGAGAACGCTCTCGGAACATTTCTTGGCTCTTGGGATCACCATAAGACCGGCGCTCTCGGAACGAAGGCTTCTGGCCGGAACATAGGGGGAAATCATATCTGAAAGATATGAGGGGGAAAGTCCATGTATGATTTTGTATAATAATAAGAGAACCTTAAAATCACATTTTAGGCTAACAGGGAGCCAATGCAGGTTAGCCAAAATTGGGGTGATGTGATCGGACTTTTTTGTCCTAGTTAAAAGCCTCGCTGTGGCATTTTGTACCAGCTGAAGGCCTACAAATTTGCACAGTTTAGTGTGGCAGATTCCTCCATCGGGAGATATAGTTGAGTGTCATCTGCGTAGCAATGGAAACTGATATATTACTTGCGAATTATATCACCTAATGGAAGCATGTAAATGCTGAAAAGAAGGGGGCCAAGCACTGAACCCTGCGGAACACCACAGGTAACATTAAAGGGCTCAGATGTCATTTCGCCATATTTAACACAGTGCGTCCTATCTCAGAGGTAGGATCTGAACCATAAGAGGACGTTTCCTGAGAGACCAATCCATTTTTACAACCGTTCTAGTAAGATATTATGGTCCACTGTGTCAAAAGCAGCACTAAGGTCCAGCAGCAGCAAAAGTGATAAAGCGCCAGAGTCCATTGCCCGTAGGAGATCATTGGTTACCTTAATCAGGGCTGTCTCAGTAGAGTGGTTAGCTCTGAATCTTGATTGCATTGATTCAAAAAGATTGTTCTCGGATATGAAATCATCATTCATCTATAACTATAAGAAGTGAGTTTCCTTGGCTTGCACCCATCCACCTTGAATACAGTATATCATGAGTGTTGGTGGGATCAATAATAATGACAAATAATCAATAATTATCAAGATAGATATGTACTATTATCATTAAGTATAGATATTTTATAAAACATGTATTACTACTAATTTTAATATTGTTATATTATTATTATTGTTGTTGCTGTTGTTCTTATACATATATATATATATATATATATATATATATATATATATATATATATATATATATATATATATATATATATATATATATATATATATATATATATATATATATATATATATATATATATATATATATATATATATATATATATATATATATATACATATATATATATATATATGGCAGCACAGCGGCGGAGTGGTTAGCGCGCATGCGGCACAGTTCTGGCACAGTTCTGAGGTCGTGGGAACCTCCTGCGTTCTAATCCAGCTACCAGCCTTACTGTGCGGAGTTTGTATGTTCTCCCCGTGCTTGCGTGGGTTTCCTCCGGGCACTCCGGTTTCCTCCCACATTGCAAAGACATGCATTTCAGGTGAATTGGCCGGTCCAAATTGTCCCTACGTGTGACTGAGCGAGTGAGTTGTCTGTCCCTGTGTGCCCTGCGATTGGCTGGCAACCAGTTCAGGGTGTCCCCTGCCCACTGCCCGATGATTGGTGGGATAGGCTCCAGCACCCCCGCGACCCTACTGAGGATAAGCGGTGCAGCTAATGAGATGAGACTATATATATATATATATATATATATATATATATATATATATATATATATATGTCGGGCAGCACGGCGGGGCAGTGGTTAGCGCTTGTGCGGCACAGTTCATGTCATGGGAACCTGTCGTGGGTTCAAATCCAGCTCCAGACAATTTGTGCGGAGTTTGTATGTTCTCCCCGTGCTTGCGTGGGTTTCCTCCGGGCACTCCGGTTTCCTCCCACATTCCAAAAACATGCATTTCAGGTGAATTGGCTGGTCCAAATTGTCCCTAGGTGTGAATGAGCGAATGAGTTGTCTGTCCCTGTGTGCCCTGCGATTGGCTGGCAACCAGTTCAGGGTGTCCCCTGCCCACTGCCCAAAGATGGCTGGGATGGGCTCCAGCCCCCCCGCGACCCTAATGAGGATAAGCGGTACGGCTAATGAGATGAGATGAGATATATGTATATATATATATAATATATATAATGTTACTGTGTACCTGACTTGTTAACCTGACTGCCCATTTTGCACATCTGGTTAGCTACTCTTCTTGCACTATCGGCACTATGGTAAAATACTATACGTAGCCAAAATACAATACAACATTATTTATATCTGTACATTCAAGGAAACTGTGGGGGTCAGATGCATCGACATTTCGTTCTGTATACACGTGTACTAGAATGACAATAAAGTAGATCTGAATCTGAATATATATATATATATATATATATATATATATATATATATATATATACATACTGTGTGTATATATATATATATATATATATTGCTTTAACTTTTGGGTCAACAATGCGTAAAAATATATTTATAAATGTAAATGTCTATCATGCTAAAAACATTTCTTTAATGAGCGATAAATTAAATATTATTCTCTATTTTCTCTTTTTCCAAAATGATAGCTTGTTACGCAGGGATTGTGGAGGGCGTTGAAGCAGCATTAGCCCAGACCATCCCCATACCCATAAGTTATATTTGCTATTATTGTTGTGGTGGGTCAGATAACCAAGCAATATCCAAAGGGAAGACCGTTCGTCTCACGTGTTACCTCACTTCGGTTTTTGATTTTGGAACTCTGGAAAATGTCAGTCTATCTTTTCAGCTTTGAATCATACTGTTCTCGTCTTAAGGTAAACACGTGGAATAATCATGATATTTAATTAGCATTTTCATCTAAATAGAAGTGCTCTATAACAAATTTGTACATACGTATGGGTGGACAATTTAGAAGATAATTTTGTTTGCTTTGATTTGAAAATTCTTCAATCTTTAAATTTACCTCATTAAAAATCACAACATCTTAATTTTTATTGATATTATTCATCTCTGAATTTCTTTCAGCTGGTAAGAGCCTGAGGTTAGTGATAAGTTTATTTGTTTTTATTATTGGACACCTGCAAAGGAGATTACATAGCATGCTAGTTCATTCTCTTGACTACTATTACTGTCGTTCGTTGTTTTGACTATTTTGAACTGTTTACCTCCTCAGTGCCATTGGCCAATCATGTTTCTGTTCTTAAATTTCCACACCCTGTAGGGTGTATCTCCTTTTGTACCCAAGGGAGATTTAACAAAAAGAAAATGCTCAAGAGAGAGCTTTTGGGACATATTTGGAATTTGGTGTTGTGAGTGTTTTTTATAGTAGAGTCCTTACCTGTTTTCTTTGTAGGTTCAAAATCCATAGATGTCTTCGCTCCTTATTTAGAATGTCTACTAAGCTGGAAAATGATCATTTAGCATCGCGTATCATACACACAACATTGCAGAGATATGCTTTTGTTCTGTTGGCTTATACATAACTATTGTTCTTCTAGGTAAAATGTAAAAAAATAGAACTAAAATAGGAATCAAAGTACATTTTAATTTGTCTATCACTGACTGAAGCTGCCTCAGATACCATTTCCAAAGCTGGCTTCTGCTCATTGAATACACATTGGAGGACTTTGATCTATAAGTCTCTTCTTGGCCTGACACTGTCTTATTTATTCACTTTCCTAAAAAGAACTGTGAGTCATTGTGCCTTTGAGTCAAATGACATTTTGCATGTCTCTGTCTCTCGTGTTTGAAATAAAAAACATTCAGTTACGCTGCCTGGAAAATCTGATGTTCACAAATTGTTACTTTCCAAATGATTCCTGCGTTATATTGATGACATTGTTTTAATCTTGTTTTTATTTTTTGTTTTTATCTGCTGTCTTGTTTTGTGTAATGTAGCTGTCTCTCGCCAGGTCGAACTTGTTTGTATTTTTCCTTGCGCTTTTTAGCACTTGTTTTCGGTTTCGTTACACAATACAGCGGCATCCAGTTGTCAAATCATACACACAAGTCCATTTAAATAAAAAAGGCATTCATTTTGTTCTAACACTTTTTAGAAAATTGTAACTTTGATTTTTGAAGTGTACAAAGCAAAACATGAACTTCAGTATGAGTTTGTTTTATAATTACAGTAATTTTTTGCTACGCTTTACTCTCACTGCTGTGTATTGGACTTTGGTCGACTGTCATTTGGTTACACAGGAATTGCTTGGAATACAGAGGGTGAATGGCTGGCTGTAGTAGCTGTTCGTCAATAACAAAGTCACAAATGGTCATGAGAAACATGATTTTAACTTGAACAGTGTAAGAAATTTGCCTAAGAAAAACAGAGATTTATATTTAATGCTGTGGCAACGTCATCAAGGGCAAGTGAAAAATAAAGAAAATCACCTGAAGGCAGATGAGGCATAAACTGAGTGACTTTCTGTGTCACCGCGCTTGTCAAATTCCATTCATCAATCATCTAGTATACGTCAAAGCTCATGAAGTCTTCCTTTTTGTTTGTAACATTAATGATGATATCAATATTTCATTGCATTCATTTGATTCAATCAAGATGATCGTGTGACAACAAGCAGGTGCAAATCTGCATTACATTAGTATGCTAATAGCTAGAATGCACGAATACACTCACCTCAAATCCATTGCTCGCATCTATTAATAAAGAAAACTTTCAAAATTCTGTGACATATGAGAATAAGAGTTTTAATACCAGCCACGAAGACTTTAAATAATTTAATATGGAATGTGGGAGATGGGTGCAGAAGATGTTATGAATTGTTATGGGTTTTCATAAGGTAAAGTGTTACCATTGAAAACAAACCCTTAATAAAGAAGATTTGAAAAACAAAGGCAACCGTTGTATCATCGAGTCATACAAGGTTTCCATGTATGTTCTTTGTTTTCGTGACACCCATTAGGCTAAAATAAGCCCTTTTTGGGAACAGCAAGATGTACAATGCAGTTGACTGGAAATGCCCGTAGGTGACTACCGCAGCTCGAGCTATTATGCCACATGTATGTTATGGAAGCGGGGAATGTAAATTTTTCATACCGTACACTTCTGCCTACTGAAGCTTGCTAACGAGATCTGCTCTTTGTCTTCCTCTGACCATTCAAGAAGCTTTGTGCTGGCCCACTTTTGAGAATAATATTCTGCAAATAAGCACCTTGCTGCAATATGACAGCTAGCTGCAGTCTATGACGTGGTGGGTATATTCAATAGTAAAAAAGAAAAATTAGAATGCTAGTCATAATAAACACAAAAATGGTACACTGAATATTCAGACTAAGATTGCCTTGTTTATAGGATAACAAAACCATACACTACTTATGCCCCTAAACTTTTTAAATTTAAAAACAGGACATACAGTATTAACCTAAACGTTTAATTTCACAATTAGATAAAGAGTCAATAATATGCGTATAATTAATGTTACTGTTATTAGGAGTCATTAGCTATAATATACACCAGAAGTCACCAACGCTTCCGAAAATATCTAATGTGTGAGGGATCATTGTAAGGAAATTTACAAATGTAAACAACTGAAAGATTTACAGAATGTGATTTATGTGTTTTACGATATGACACCTGCAATATATTTTCCTCAGGATGCCAGGTTATTTGTTGTTTTGTCTATTACGATTGGGCACAGTTGTTTGTTATTTTGGCTTGCTGTTTGTTGTCTTGACTGTTATTTTGAACTGCTGTTTGTTATTTTGACTATAATGCCCTATTTACATCATTGTCACTCTTAGCTAATCATGTTACTGTTCTTTAATTCCCACACCACCTAGGGCTGATTTTTGTAACCTATAAGATGGAATGAAAATGAAAGGCTCAGGAGAGGACCTCTATAACAAGTTAGAATTTATTATTTGAAGGCTGGGTCTTTCCCTGGTACCCTTGCAAGTATCCATTGATGTCATCCCTCCTTTATTTGAGAGACTTAATTGCAAACTAAAAAAGCTGATAAATATTGAAAATATTTGGGGGGAAAAAAGCAATTAAAATGTCTGCTATGTAAACTTTGCTGGTCGTCTTTTTATTTGTCATATCTAGGCTTAAAGGCCCCGAAACTTGACATGTTTTGATACTTGATGTTGCTGCTGTCATTTCTGTATGTTTCTGCCCGAAACAAGTCATGTTTTTTTGTATAGCCCTTAATCACAAGACGTTTTAAAGGGTTGTACAGAATACAGACTATCCTCTGATCTAAAACTTACATGGGGACAAGGAAAAACTCAAAACCTCCGCATGAGGAAATAATGACACCTTGAGAAGGGACCACACATGAGATAATCTCCCTTCCAGGATGAATAGACTGCAATGTATGTTGCAAGGGCATCAACATACAATACATACATCATCAACATGAAATATAGGTCATTCATGAGCTATATATTATAAGTGTGGATGTTTCAAGTGCATCAACAAACAATACAGACATCATCAACCTGAAATGTAGGTCATCATAAGCTATTGAATATAATAGTGTTTAAGCCTAGATTTAAACAATTCCACTGAGGCTGCAGGTTGAATGTCAGACGGCAGAGCATTCCATAGCACCAGGGCCCGAATGGAGAACGTTCTTGAACGTGTAGGTTTATTCTTGGCTTTTGGAATCAGTAGTAGACCAGCATTCTCCGAACAAAGGCTCCTGGCAGGTACACTGTGGTGGAAATTACATCTGAAAGATATGAGGGTGTGAATCCATGCATTATTTTTTATAATACCAACAGCACTTTAAAATCACTTCTTGAACTGACAGGGAGCCAATGCAGGTCAGCCAAAATTGGGGTAATGAGATCACACTTGTGCCCTGCGATTGGCTGGCAACCAGTTCGGGGTGTCCCCTGGCCACTGCCCGATGATTGCTGGGATGGGCTCCAGCACCCCCGCGACCCTACTGGGGATAAGCGGTGCAGCTAATGAGATGAGATGAATGAGATCACACTTTCTTGTCTTAGTTAAAAGCCTCGCTGCAGCATTTTGTAGCAGTTGCAGGTTCTTGATGTTAGACTTCAGGAGACAGAGAGTAGTAAATTACAATCATTGAGACGAGAGGTAACAAACACATGAATTATAATCTCAGCATCAGACTGGGACATCATAGGGTGAATTTTAGCAATGTTGTAAAGATGGAAAAAAAAGCTGTTCTAGTGACATTCAGACAGACAGAGATGCTATTGCGCTTGAGTGACTCTCAGCCGAGATTATAATTGTGTAAGAAGCCACACTCTGTTAGAAAAACGTGTCTAATGACAAATGTCGACAATGGAGTTCATTTTAATTATAGATTTTTGTTGACAGCGTCGACCAAACATTGCAGCTTTATAAGGTCGAACGGCCCCAGTTGATCATGAGGTGATGTCATGAGAAAGAGCGCAACAGACCTACACATTAATCTCTGACCCCTGCAGGAGCACCGTGCCACGACCCATGATGACCGCTGACCTGGGGGCTAGAGGGGGCATGACGTATGACATGATGGGGCAACGAAGTTTTGGGTCAGCTCTTTTGTTGTCCGCAATAGAGGGTTAACAAGGAGTCCGAATGTGAATAGCAGGGAGAGGCTTCTCAGCTATCAGATGGATTTGCCGCAACGGAGCACCCGGGCCATCACACGGAACACGGCTTTGGTCTGACACCCCTGACCTTATTCTCAAAAATACTGCATGTGACATAATCCAACATGCCTGTCATCTGCAGTTTTTTTTTTTACTCATACTTACTTGTTGCTGTGAGGGCTTTATTATGACCTTTGAAAGGTATTGTCAAGAAATACACTAGCCTGAACTGAAGGAAATCTTTAGCCAACAAATATAACATTTCTGGAAAAGCGTCAATAACGATTGCAATACAGAAATCCCTCATTTATTGCAGGGTCGCATTCCAAAAAGGTCTTGTGATAGTCAAAACCCCAAAAGGGAAAAATAATTTATTTATAAATCTATTACACATTGAAACCAAAGAACAAAGCCAATTTACGTGCTCAAGCAATTGTTTAACAAATAAAAGCACTTTACTTTATAACGTTTTTTTTAAACTTTTGTACTGTCAAATTGTAATGTTAAAAATAATCTGACGACGATATTGCACTATGAATTGATATTTTGCCCCCATCTTTTGGAGGTTATTGGAAAACAAAAATGTGGCCAAACAAATAAAAGTACAGTACTCTTCATCCATCCATTATCCGCACCGCTTATTCTCAGCAGGGTCGTGGGGATTCTATAGCCCATCACCAGGTATCTTCGGGCATTCGGTAGGGGACACACTGAAATGGTTGCCAGCCAGTCGCATGGCATACAGAGACAAACAACTCACTCATTCACACCTAGGGACAATTGGGACCAGCCAATTAACCTGAAATGCATGATTTTTTTAAATGTGGGAGGTAATCATTGTGCCCGGAGGAAACCCATGCAAGCACTGGGAGAACATGCAAAACTCCGCACAGGAAGGCTGGTAGTTGGATTTGAACCCATGATCTCAGAACTGTACCACGCAGACCCTAACCAATATATATATATAAATATATATATAATCAGCGGCAGCTGATTGGTTATGAAATGCTTTTACCTTTCTTTAGCATGTTGAAAGTCAAACTTTGTCTGAAATACAAAGAATCTTCTTCTGCCTTTTGATTCTTCTGTGGGTCCATAGCGTTTTGTTGACATGATTGTTTTTAGAGGAACTCAAAATTAAAAAAGATTTGCAAATAGGTAATGTAGTTTTGTCAAGCTGTTTTACGTACGTGTACAACTTAGGGGCCGGTCACACAGCCGTTTGCGGCTGAATCACGGCTAAAATTTTGCGTTTTTTTTTTGCCCGTGGTTGCCCGGGATGGAAAATGCGCAAAATTGGCTAACCCGCTGTTCATCGGTGGTATGCCCGCAAAACAGACGGCGGCGACTGTTCCGCTTCCTCATCGCGTCATTTCTGCGTCATTTTCTCGTGTGGACCACGGGTATAAAAGCTCCCGAGCCGGTGTTGTGCCCAAATCCGACTCCTACGCAACACCCACACCGCCCCACCCCCTCGCGTGACTTTTTCATCTACGTTAACAAACGCATTTTGTAGAATACGATCGCACTTTATTGTAAGGGTGATTGTTCTATCTTCTTTATTCATTATCCATTATCGATCAGTTCATAATACGCTACAGAGCTTAGGGGCCGGGACTCTTACTCTCAACCAAAAGGCGAAGCTAAGGTCCCAGACTTAAAGGATTGCTGCGAATGCACCGAAAGATTTATTCGAAATGAAGAGAAACTACGCTGACGGGGATCCATGTTCACCCCCTTGACGTCACGAGCACAAATGACGTGTGATCGGCAAATCGCGCTGTATATGCGCGGAGAAAGGCGTTTGACTGTCACACGCGTAACACGCTAATTTCACGTAATAACACCGCGATACAGGCGCAGAACATGCTATTACCATGCTCCACCCACGATTACCCGCTGAAATTTCCCGTCCTACCCATGTGTAACCACGCCCTGGCCGTGGCCAGAGCACGTCGTTCCGCGTCATTTCCGCGTCATTACTTCGTGTTGACCACGTGTGCGGCACGCGGTTTAACACGTGCTCAAACTTTTGAGCAGCTCAAAAGTTTTGAATGCGGCCAACCACGTGAAAATTTCCGACCGCGAGTAAAGCACTGCTCTATCTCGTCTATATGGCGGTCTCAAAACGTCCAATAGCGCCCAACAGCATCTGCTTCACGGCCAGAAATTTCTGGCCGTGGTTCAGCCTCAATTCGCTCGTGAAAGGCTGTGTACCCGCGCTCTGAAGAATTGAGCATCGCAAAACTTTTTCGCGCTGCCACCCGCGCGCGAATTTCCGACCTCGTGTTAAGCACCGCTGTATCTCGTCTGAATGGCGAACTCAATGCGTCCAATAGCGTCCACCTCAAAGGCAGAAATTTCTGGCCGTGATTCAACCGTAATTGTCTGTGTGACCGGCCCCTTAGACTGCAACGTGATTAACGCAAAGGCAGGCACAGGTCAAAAGGGGGCGGACTGACAGTTCAACCAATCATAATGAGGAACACAATGCACGACGAAAACCCGCAATGTACGTAAACTGTGAAGAGTAAACTGTAATCCTGTGAGGGATTACTGAATTTGGATGGTAATTCATTAATATGCAGGGGACTGTAGTGATATGTCGTACCACCCACCCTAGACCTAAGATTTATGGCCCGAGCCCGAACCCGAACCCGAACCCGAGGCAATTTCGGGCCGGGTCGGGCCTGAAATGTCAGTCATACGGTCGGGTCGGGTCGGGTTCGGTCCTGCTTTTTTTTTTTTTTTTTTTTTTTTTTTTTAATTAATTAATAATTATAAATATATGTTCATTAAAAATATATACTTAAACTATGTATGGATACTAGACCAAGGAATACTTGTTATAAAATAAATAATTTGGATAAAACGGAGAAGGAGCTGTAATTGCTATTTAACGGAGCCAGAGCATGCTCTGTGCACGTGACGTGAATGCTGTCCTTGTAGTGGGTTGTACATAATTCACCCACGGAACCATTGTTTAGTTAGCGAGTTCCTAGGGGGACTCTTAATTCGGCCGGTTCTAGCGACTCCCGTGTTTGTTTTGTAATTGCAAGTTTACATGTCATTAAAGCAGCTCCCGTTGGCACCTTTGTTTGGCACTCCGCCTACGACTCCCGTCTCTGCTCGCTACATCCTCTTAATAATCTTCCCCTCCGCAAATTCGCATGATTTTGGCCTGGTATCCCCGATATGGAGTCGGACCAACAAGAAGTGAAAGATGAACTAAAGAGAGGAGAACTGACAAGGAAAACACACTCTGGTAAGAGTGAACTGTGGAGCACTTTCAAATTGATCGTCGAAAATGATACAGACACTTGCGTTGGCTTCGCTGTGTGTCAATTTGACACTCAGCGAAGCCAACGCTAGAATCTTAAGGACGTACTGCTGCTGTGGATTATGGCCCAATGACGGACGCTCTTAAATGTTTACGCCGCCGGAGAAAAATCTTGGCTAGTCCTCGTGCTCTTGGAAAGTGGCAATAACACAGCAGTTTTCATCTTCGCACAATTGACAGCAGTTCTTTGTAGGGTCCACTGTGCCCTCTGCTCATAGGTTTCGTGTCACATGTGCTATGTAGCTGATGCCTAGAAGTGTAGCATCGTATCTCAATGGCCTGGATTTTTCTTTCCAGCTTTGCAGTGAGAGACCGTGTCTCGCAAGCGTAGAGGAAGATGGAGTAACCAGTGCTTGTATGAGTCTGATATTTTTTTTCACCGTGATGTTCTTGTCTCGACACAATTCTGTGCATATTTACTTTAGTACAACGTGCATATTCGATTTGTTTTTATGTTGCAATGAAAATGGGCATTAATGGTATTCAATTAGATTTATTGATACCTGCAGAAATATGATACTGTTGTGCAAATAAAGAATTATGAATCTTTTGTTTTGTTGAATCAATGGTACCATCCAATAATTTACTCCCAGCATTTGGATATTGACAAAAAGGGGCACGGTATAAATCAATCAAAATTGTATATACCTTAAAAAATAGGAAAGTTAAATGCTTTACAGTTAGGACAAACAATACCCACTCTTAGAGTGTTTTAACTCAGGAACTAGGTGGAACTTTACACAACAGATTTTGTCAGAAAGGCTAAGCAACTATCAGACGATTGGTACATATTTTGTTACCTTTTGTATAGGGACTCTTGAAATCAACCTTGTGTATCCAATTGTTGTGTTAATATATTTTTCTAAAATGTATAAACTGCTATGGTTTTAGCCAGGCATCAACAATACCTCACAAATCTATTGGAAATGCAAAGGTTTACTACTGTATCGATTAAACCTCTCGGTAGATTTGGCTGGCAATGACCCAGTATTTTGCATTGATAACACTTTGTCACAGTAAAACAAATGTTATGTGTCCTCCTTCTACAGTGGCCCTGAACAACCGAGACAGAATCCCTCTAACCAGCGCAAACAATGCAGACGGAAAAACTGCAGCCGCTTTGGACGCCAAGATACCTGAAGGAGAACTGTTACTGCAGGTCAGTTAAGACAAAATGTTTTCAAAATATTAATCATTGGCATCACTGAATCCCCCAAACTGTTCTTCATTTTATACAGCAATACTCTTCTCTTTTGTGCACTTTGCAATTTACCGCTTGCTGATGATTATACTTCTCATCTGAACCTGCAATTTAAGATTCCTTACAATGGCCTGGATGGCAGCTGGTTAATGCAAAATTACGCAATGTTTTTAATAATGAAATAATAAAACATTTTGCCATATCATTCTTATGTAACAACTAATATTTATATATGACTACGCACTGTTTCTAAAAATTAAACATAATATATTGTTAAACATGAACAGACCCATCCCAAAGCTTTTAGGGGAAGTCAAAACAAAGGACTTCCTAACAATAACCAAGGTCAAGCAGATGACTAAAAGTTACACTTTCTTCATTCCCTTCATCCTTCCATTCTCCCATTCTTCCATCCATCCATCCATCCATCCATCCATCCATCCATCCATCCATCCGTCCATCCATCTGTCCATCCATCCATCGATCCATCCACTCTATATAACTTGCTAATTCGGCAAAAGTAAAAGATGGCTTCTTCTTCCCCGTTGCCATGGTGACTCATCAATTAAGGGTTCCATATATGGTGTCTTTTATCGAGCGCCGTTGATCCAGTTGAAACTAGGCTGACTTGATTTAAAAGACTCAGATTTAGCGTCTTGGAACCGGAAACTGAGTGTTGTCTACCTTAGGCTGGCACAGTGCAGAAGCCAGGGTTCGATTAAGCACTCTATTGTGAAATGGACCACAGGGAGCACTGCATGGGTTTTACATGGTGTGTGTGTGTGTGTGTGTGTGTGTGTGTGTGTGTGTGTGTGTGTGTGTGTGTGTGTGTGTGTGTGTGTTTTGCATACAATATTTGGTTTAAATGTTTAAACTTTTTATGTTGTGAATAAACTATTACTCATGACCTCAAAAATGCAATGCTCTGGCTCAAGGGGCTGTCTTAAGACAATAAACAAAAAATACATAGCACCAAATTTTCAGCAATGATTTTATTTTCGGCATTTTATTTTCATATTTCTGATAAGGGTTTCACATTTTTTGGTTTTGCTCCCATTTTAACTTTAACTTGCTTCCTTTATAGATAGGGATGCTCCTTCTTCCTTGAAACTTGGTTGATACCTATTGTCTTTATTGATTTACATAATGTAGGTGGGTGTTTCTTTTTTTCAGCAACATTTTGTTGTAATGATTTTTGGAAAAAAAAAGAAAAATGATCCCATGCTTCATGTTTTAGTGATTTTATTACATTACTAATATGTTCAATTTTAAAAATACATTGTGGTCAAGCTCAAAGGATGTCATTTCCTGTAAATTACTTTTATGGAATTGTAATCTTTCTGGAGAACAATTGAACAGATTCTAATAGAGTAGATACTGGGGCGTGTAGAATTTGAACAAAATAGCTGGTAAAACATAAATTATTAAATTCAATTGCATAATTAAATTATGTTTATAGTAGGATATTAAAATATCACACACACAAAAAAAGATTTTAAGCCTGCACCTTTTGAGGAAGTTCATTACATTGCACTGCGGACACAATAAAATTGAGCCTGTTACTCACCAAAAGTTATCTAAAATACAAAATCCTATTTGAAGTGCATTATTTTGTGTTAATGATTGCAAAAACTTAAAGTGAATACTTAACTGTTTGTAAACATTTTGCAACTTTTAGAGAAAAATCAGGGTAGGAGAAAGATGCGGACATGAAATGTTGCTCCGAACAGAGAATCACCCAGGTCCTGTGTGCTCTTTTCACTGTTGACAAACCCGTTAGTGATAAAAAAACATCTGGCACATCTGGTTAATTAGATCTCTGATGTGACCATCCGCCAGAAGTCTAGCCCAAGTCTTAGCCTAAAATACTGTTCTCTTTTGTCTTAGTACAAATCCTTCAATGATACAACTTATAACAAATACTAATGGTACTTAAAGTGCTAAATACAGGGCATTTTGTTTTATTTCACAGCAGTTCTGTACTGTATGTGTCATTGGATCAAGCAAAAACTGGCTGCCAAATCGCTTATGATGTGCCAGAGTCATTGATTTTCCAGTCCAATTCCCCCCAATGTCCACCAAACTGGCATTCACGTAGAGGAAGGAGCCGCATACCCGCCCACCAAAACCTGACCCTACCGAATAGGTTGGTTCTGTCGCTCTAGTATGCGATTCTTTTGGGTACCTCATAATGAAACATGAAAGCTCATATAGAGAAACGGCTCGGTCAGGAGGTGAAAGTTCTGAAAAGGGGGCCACTTCCTGCTTTCTTCTGCTTCATTTGTAAAAACAATCTTTCTCTGTCATGGGAATCATTTGGATGTACGTAGTGTCGCCTTTACTTCCAAACATGAATTATTATTGTATCCCTAATTCATCAGATTTGGGGTTATTTGCCCAGCCTTACAAATAAATAAATAAATCATTTCCCTTCATGACAACATTTTGCAAATTTTAAGCATTGTTTCATAATATATTTTCTAATTAAATTGGAAAAATTATTTATCATTAAACAAAAGAAAAACATAGTTCAATTGTATTAAAAAATAAGTTATAAATAACTCCTTCATTGGTATTGTAAGTAAGTAAACTCTTCAATTACATTGTCTGAAGAAGGAACTGCGGGGGAGAGATTGTAGCTACTTTTAGAGATGCACAACCAGCAGTTGGTTCATTACAAATACAATAAATCTACAATGTCTTTGAATCTTTTGGATGATTTATGCAGGGAGGCAGAAGTAATACGTAATAATAACAACAACAATAATAATAATAAAACATTTCTAGGGAAAATCCACTTCTCTGAAAATAATCAATCTTAACTGTTTGATATGTCAACAGATAAGTTTATTGTTTACTAGGCACTCTTAACAAGGAAAGAATACATCAATGGATTTTAAACTTGCGAGAGAGAGAGCGAGACAGACGAAACCTCTGATGAGAAATTCAAACCTGTTCTAAAGGCTCTCCTCTGAGCCCTTTCTTTTTACCAAATCTCATAGATTACAAAAGAAGATTTACCCTTAAGGGTGTGTAAATGAAAGAACAGCAACTGGATTGACCAATAGTGACAATGACGTAAAAAGTGCATAAGACAAAATTACGAAAGACTGTGATGTGCAATCGTCAAATGACGAACTGGTATCCTATGCAATCTACCTTGCATGTGTCCAAATTTAAAAAGAATATAAACTTATCATGGGCAGCACGGCGGCGCAGTGGTTAGCGCTTGTGCGGCACAGTTCATGTCATGGGAACCTGTCGTGGGTTCAAATCCAGCTCCAGACTTTCTGTGCGGAGTTTGTATGTTCTCCCCGTGCTTGCGTGGGTTTCCTCCGGGCACTCCGGTTTCCTCCCACATTCCAAAGACATGCATTTCAGGTGAATTGGCCGGTCCAAATTGTCCCTAGGTGTGAATGAGCGAATGAGTTGTCTGTCCCTGTGTGCCCTGCGATTGGCTGGCAACCAGTTCAGGGTGTCCCCTGCCCACTGCCCGATGATTGCTGGGATGGGCTCCAGCCCCCCGCGACCCTACTGAGGATAAGCGGTACGGCTAATGAGATGAGATAAACTTATCATCAACGCAACTTATTTTTAGCATTAAACTGTACACTCCATCCCTTTTCCTGGTAGCCACTCATGTTTATCGTGGAACAAGTGTGCCAAACAATTGCTGTGACTGGGTGTGTGTATGTGTGTGTGCATGTTTGTGTCTAAAAGAATAACATGAAGTCGCCAGCATTAGCCAATTGCTCTCCCTGCACAGCCGCCCCTGGCCTTGTTTGGGATCAAGATGTCCTTGCTTGTTTGCATGTTAGTGTTGACATTTTTGTGTATTTGTTGTGACCTGTTTATTTAGGCAATGTGGCTAAATGTGGAAAGGTCATGTGAACACTAGGTGAGCTGGAAATATCAGTGCTCCCATTCACTGTAGAAGCCTCTTCTTTCTACATTTTAGTTTGTGTTACTCTTATGCTATTTAAAAAAGGGTATAATAAAAAATAAAATAAAATACAGTATTCCCTGTTTTTTCACAGTGGTTGCATTCCAAAAGGACCCGCAGTAGTCAAAACCCACAAAGCAGAAACCTTTATTTAGTGATTAAATTCTCTATTATGCATTGAAACAGAATTACAAACCTAATTTACAAGCTCAAGTATTTACATTACCATATATATACAGTGCATCCGGAAAGTATTCACAGCGCTTCACTTTTTCCACATTTTGTTATGTTACAGCCTCATTCCAAAATGTATTAATTTAATCTCTTATCTCAAAATTCTACACAAAATACTCCATTATGACAATGTGAACTTTTTTTTTTACTTTTTTTGAATTTATTAAAAATAGAAAACTAAGAAATCACATTTACATAAGTATTCACAGCCTTTGCCAAGAAGCTCAAAATTGAGCTCAGGTGCGTCTTTTTTCCACTGATCATCCTTGAGATCTCCTTACAGCTTTATTGGAGTCCACCTGCAGTAACTTCAGTTGATTGGACATGATTTGGAAAGGCACACATCTGTCTATATAAGGTCCCACAGTTGAATGTGCATGTCAGAGCACAAACAGCAAGCATGAAGTCAAAAGAACTGTCTGTAGACCTGCGAGACAGGATTGTCTTGAGGCACAAATCTGGGGAAGGATACATAAAAAATTCTGCTGCTTTGAAGGTCCCAATGAGTACAGTCGCCTCCATTATTCGTAAATGGAAGAGATTTGGAACCACCAGGACTCTTCCTAGAGCTGGCCGGCCTTCTAAACTGAGCGATGGGGGAAGAAGGGCCTTAGTCAGGGAGGTGAACAAGAACCCAATGGTCACTCTGTCAGAGCTCTAGCGTTCCTCTGTGGAGAGAGGGGAGCCTTCCAGAAGGACAACCATCTCTGCAGCAATCCACCAATCAGGCCTGTATGGTAGAGTGGCCAGACGAAAGCCACTCCTTAGTAAAAGAAACATGGAAGCCCATCTGGAATTTGCCAAAAAGCACCTGAATGACTCTCAGACCATGAGAAACAAAATTCTCTGGTCTGATGAGACAAAGATTAAACTCTTTGGTGTTAATGCCAGGCCAATACCATCCCTACAGTGAAGCATGGTTTTGGCAGCATCATGCTGTAGGGATGTTTTTCAGCAGCAGGAACTGGCTGACCAGTCAGGATAGAAGGAGAATTGAATGCAGCAATATATAGAGATATCCTGGATGAAAACCTGCTCCAGAGCGCTCTTGACCTCAGGCTGGGGCAAAGGTTCATCTTTCAGCAGGACAACGATCCAAAGCACACAGCCAAGATCTCAAAAGATTGGCTTCAGAACCACTCCGTGAATGTCCTGGAGTGGCCCAGCCAGAGTCCAGACTTGAATCCGATCGAACATCTCTGGAGAGATCTGAAAATGGCTGTACACAAACGTCTCCCATCCAACTTGATTGAGCTTGAGACTTATTGCAAAGAAGGATGGGCAAAATTGCCTAAAGATAGGTGTGCTAAACTTGTGGGATCATATTCAAAAAGACTTGAGGCTGTATTTGCTGCCAAAGGTGGATCAACAAAGTATTAAGCAAAGGCTGTGAATACTTATGTAAATGTGATTTCTTAGTTTTCTATTTTTAATAAATTCAAAATAGGTAAAAAAAAAACCTTTTCACATTGTCATAATGGAGTATTTTGTGTAGAATTTTGAGATAAGAGATTAAATACAATTTGGAATGAGGCTGTAACATAACAAAATGTGGAAAAAGTGAAGCGCTGTGAATACTTTCCGGATGCACTGTATGTATATATACCAGTATATATACTATATATATATATATATACATATATATATATATACATTACAAATAACTTCAGAGCTGTCATATAATAATTTTAAAAATAATCCTGCCGCTTCATTGCACAACTGTTTAGATTAAGGACACGATCCACTTTACTTTGCACGTTACTTTGTTGCCATCATGTAGACGTATGGAAAACTGCATTGGAAGGCAACGCAAAATGTAGCCATACAGTATTGGACCAAAAACTGCTTCTATGTTTATTGAAAAACGTAA
Organism: Urocampus carinirostris; assembly: GCF_059441175.1. Taxonomy (NCBI): domain Eukaryota; kingdom Metazoa; phylum Chordata; class Actinopteri; order Syngnathiformes; family Syngnathidae; genus Urocampus; species Urocampus carinirostris. Next base: position 36,780,258 of record NC_142362.1, on the reverse strand, counting down.
AGAATGTGTCTTGTGTGCCCTTTTACTGAACCCATATATTTTTCCATTATCAAACATTTTTGAAAAAGCACCAGGGAGCCACTAGAGAGCGTCAACGAGCCGCATTTGGCTCCAGAGCATGTTTAGTAGGCTGAGAAGTCAATAGAAAGCATCTTCCTCTGCCCTTTTTCCCCTGCCACCGGTGATATTGTCGGTCAAGAGGGTTTTGTTGACATTATGGCTTTTAGAGAAACTCGAAGTTAAAAAAATTGGGTTTGTCAAGCTGTTTGACTTATGTGTACAACTCATACAGCAACCTCCTTGACCTGCAGCCAGATAGAAGCAGAAAAGGGGCCGGATGGCTGTTTAGCCTATTAGAATGGAGAACACAATGCACACTCAAAATTTGCATAGTAGCGAAACTGCGATAAGTAACCCGTGATATAGTAAAGGATTACTTTACATGTTTGATTGAACATTTGTATTTGAACACTGAGAAACAATGGGGAAATCAACAGAGAAAAACCACTCAAGTGATTATGTAACTCTACTGTGGCTTTGTTTAATGACACCTGATGTTTCCTGAGCACAAGGTGGAGCTAGTGCTGGGCCTTCTCTACCACTGCCCTGGTTTCATAACGTGTACAGTAATTACTGTCATCCATATCAGACCTTTTTTCCTCTTTTTAAAATACAGTGAATCCATATTTATCGTTACATTGAAAAAAAGAAATGTTTTACTGTAGTTGAAATTTGTGAAGTAGAAAACTGTACTTGTACTTGCAATGAAATTCTTATTGAAAAACTATACTTAAGCCCTTTTTTAACGCTCAAGCATTTGTTTAACAAATAAAAATACTGTAACTATAAATGTTTTTTACTTTTTACAAATAACTACCATACTGTCAAATAATATTCAATATCATTGGATAAAAAATAAATACCAGCTCGGTGGCCTTAGGGTAGAGTATATCTATCAATTATTTTGTTGAAAATACATTTTACCAGGGGTACATTAATGACAAAAGTTTGAGAAACTCAAGGGTCCCAATATCCTTAAACAATTGTCTGCCCAATGCTCATGTTCCTACAATTTGAGATCACGTGCACATCGATGTTTGTTGTGTTCATTAATTTCGAGTACACATTATGTGATAACCCCACGTGACCCTTAATTAGTAGCATGCCTTTGCAACTGTTCACTGCTGCTAGACTAAATACAAAGTTTGTGTTTTTCCTTCTAGGCTCTTAATGGGTTTGTCTTGGTCGTCACTGCCGGAGGGACCATCTTCTTCTCCTCTCACACCATCCAGGATTACTTAGGCTTCCACCAGGTCACTAAACTCAATAAACATTCAGTCATTTGGTTTTGGATCAAGACTTTTGCTCCACACGCTCTGCTGGCAAGGTTGCATTGAGCATCTTTTAGGAACAGCTCAAAATCCTGCGTAGTTCAAAGAAGCTGAGCAGCATTCACAATCACATTCCTCCTGGGACAAGCCCTAATCTTTATTTTCCTAGTTGGTCGTTGCAGGATCCATCCAAGTTAAGTTTTCGTTCATTGTTACTATCCTATCGGAAAAGGGGAAAAAACACAGGCCTTAGTATACTGACTCAAAGTAACCCAAGCTGTTGAGAGGGGCAGATTATCTATAGAACATTTTCCTCTCATTTTAAAAAGCTTTAAAAGCAATCAAATCAATTCATTTTTTAAGCCCTTTCAGGCAAAAAAATTGTCTCTCAAAGTGTATAAAAGCATTCAGCATACAACAAGACAATAAAATCCCTGCTCCCCACTCCACCCGACAACCCAAAACACATTATACAAAGACACAAGCAATGGTTTAAAATACAATTTAAAACAAAATAAATAGAAATGGCGATAAGATATGATCATGACAAGGCACAGACTAACCATGTGAGGAAAGGGACCTGAGGAAGGCTTATCCACACTGATAGGGATGGCAGCAGACGGCTTAGGATTTTCAGCCATTGAACCACACCCTACCAGTGTGGTAACCCTAAATGAGAAAACACTGAAATATAAAAACATCTGCAAAACATATGAAATAAAAAAGGAAAATATGATTCAGTAAAATATTAGAAAATAACCAGATCTAATGAACTAATGAAAAATGATAAATTAAAGGCCATATTAAACAAGTGGGTCTTGAGCCTCCACTTAAATATATCAAGGGTTGCTGCAGACATAATGTCCACCAGCAGATTGTTCTGTAGGTGAAGGCCAAGGTGGCTGAAAACTGTTTCACCATAGGTTTTGGTCTCCACCCTAGGAACAATCAACAAGCCGCTGCAAGAGGACCTCGGGGACAGCGAGGGCTGATATAATAAAAGAGAATCAGACATATGGTCCAAGACCATTAAGACATTTAAAAACTGGTAGAGGCACCTTAAAATTAATCTTGAAGCGTACAGGGAGCCAATTCAGCGATTTTAAAACTGGTGTAATGTGATTACCCGCCTGATCCCCATGAGCATCCGTGCTGCTGAGTTTGGTAATAACTGCAAGCTAGCAATAATCTTTTGGGAACACAAGAGAGCAGGGCATTACAATAATTTAAAAGACGATATGTAAAAGCATGAATCTGTACATCCTTGTTTGCCTGGAGAGAAATGGGTGGACTTTGACGGACGATATTCTTGAGATGATAAAAAACTATTGTAGTTACATTTTTATATGTGGAATAGAATTGAGCTTAGAGTAAAAAGTAATATAAGTTTTTAATGAAATCTAAATGTGCCCTCTGATGGTGTTGCGTGCAGTTTTGTTTGACACATGGGCTAAGTAGCTGATGCCTAGAAGTTTACTGTAGCTTTGCATCTCCAAGGGATGGATTTTATTTTCCAGTTTTGCTGTGAGAGTCCATGTCTTGCATGCATAGAAGAAGATGGAAGCAACCAGCACTTTCATGAGTGTAATCTTTGATTTCACTTCTGTGTTCTTGTTCCTCCCGATGGATTTATGTCTACTAAGTGCAGCTTTGGTTTGAGCTATCCTGGCCATGATTTGTGCTTCTGACTCCTCTTCTTATATGACGGTTTCAACATTTTTGGTGACAGGTTCTAGCTCTCTGGGGTTGATTCTGATGTTTGTGGTAATATCTTGGGGGGTGTTAGTCATCACTTTTGGGTTTTTTTTGTGCCGATTTCCATCCCACACTGGCTTGATGCTTTGTCCAAACGATGGACCAGTTCCTGTTTATCTCCTGTTAATGCAGCCATATCATCAACAAACCAGAGGTTGAATAACTTTGGAGAGAGAATGCAGCCTGTCTCACACCAACAGTGGTTTGAAACCATGCTCCAATGCTACCATTGATCAGTACTGCTCTGTTGGCATTGGCATACAGTTGTTCAATTTGTCTGAAATCGTTTCTTCCCCATGTTGTACTTCCTTCCGCATGGTGGGCCATAAAGCGGCTTTCCATACTCTGTCAAACGCCTTCATGAAATCCTCCCAAAAAGATTACAGAAGTTTCTCTGGTGTTGTTTAAACTTTTTACTTAAGATGCACAGATTAAAAGTGTGTTGTGTGGTGCTCTTTCTCTCTCTGAAACCTTCAGATGTTTTCAGCTTTCATGAGGAGGAAGGAAGGAAGGAAGGAAGGAAGGAAGGAAGGAAGGAAGGAAGGAAGGAAGGAAGGAAGGAAGGAAGGAAGGAAGGAAGGAAGGAATAAATGATGGAATGATTAATGGAAGGAAAGAAGAAATTAAAGGAAGAACGGACAGATGGACAACTACTCTGTGCATACTAAACAATCCGGTTGACAAATGAGTATGAGATTCAGCACTTGTTAAATTTCCTTTTTTTATAAAAGGCACAGGACTTCCTTTCATCTCTCACAACTCACGAGAATCGCGTTTCCACTTTGATTACAAAATATAGGACAAGAGTTTAAATGTCACTTCATATTGTACACAACAGCCCCACGCAAAAAGAATTAACGTTTATCAACAATGCCAGTTATTTGTAAACTTAAAAATCAATTATGCCACTGGAAGTCATGACTCAGTTTCTTCATTCTTTTTCTAGACTGACGTCATGCACCAGAGTGTTTATGAGCTGGTCCACACAGAAGATCAGCAGGAGCTCAGGAGAAATTTACACTGGGCATTGAATCCACCTCCTGCGGCACCATCTACTGTCAGCCAAGATTCACCTCAAGGTTGTTTGTCTCTTCCAGATGTGACCAAGTAATCACGGGGAATTAGCTCAAATGGTAGAGCGCTCGCTTAGCATGCGAGAGGTAGCGGGATCGATGCCCACATTCTCCATCATTATTTGCACATTTGTGTAATGTAATGACTTCTTGACACGTGGTTGGAGGATAATGGTTTTAAAGTACGTTCTCGTCCTCAAAAACCCACATTGTAACCATCTAATATAGTATTAAATATATCATTACCCGTCAATATCATCGGTGTAGTTTGAATCAGATGGTAAGTTGTATTAGTGTTTCTATTAGGATGGCATTAGCTCAGGAGGTAGAGCTCTCATCTTGGGATCAAGAGATCGCAGGTTCGATTCCCGGTTATATGTCGAAGTGTCCTCGGGCAAGACACTGAATCCCTAATGCCCCCAATAAGCAGGTCGGCGCCTTGCATAGGCGCTATTGGTGTGAGAGTGTGTATGGATGGGTAAGTGTGAAGCACATTGTAAAGCGCTTTGGGAGGTCTTCATTCACTTGTAAAGCGCTATATAAATGCAGACCATTTACCATTAAAATCGAGATCTGGTTCAATCTATAGACAATAAATTAAATGTTGAAGGTGTAAGTGTATGCTATTTAGATTTTTTTTTACTACTTGTGTCAAAAAGCTTTTTTAAATAATAGAGAATGATTCTGGACTAAAACTGAAGGGCTCCCCTCTGAAAGTGTTGTAATACTTTCTTCAATTTAAATTTAAAATACAAAAAAAGTTAAAGGTGACTTGTTTTTTTTATCTGAGGGCTTAGCTACAATTTAAGAGCCCATGTTGGTATACACAAATTGGGAATTCAAAATCAGATTGTTAAGTACCCACAGTTTAGGCAGGAAGCCACGAGACTGTCCATTAGGTTGTGTCACATGACCTCATAATCTTTGTTGGATTTATGAGGTGACGCGGTCCCCAACAGAATTTTAGTTGTAAGATGCTTATGTCTGTATCTTTGGATTTTTAGCAATGTGTTCAAGATAAGACTTGTAGCTCTAAGATCCCAAGCCACAAGGGATTTGGGCTATGGGGCAAGTTGAACCTACACTTTTTGGGATACATTTTAGTTATAAAACAAAAAGTAACATGAGTTGAACCTACGAGTGATATTCTTTTCTAGCTTTAGAATCCTATAATTCCAGAGTAGCTTCTTAAGAGCAAAAGCCAGCCAAAAGTATTTTCACAAAATATTGTGATGAAACCACCAACTATTAATATGCTCTTGAATTCACAGAGATGGAGTCAGACAGCAGTTCTTCTATCGTCACTTACAACCCTGAGCAGCTTCCTCCAGAGAACTCGTCCTTTCTGGAGAGGAGCTTCGTGTGTCGCTTTCGCTGCCTCTTGGATAATTCATCTGGCTTCCTGGTGGGTTTTGCAACAAACCGTTGCTCAGTGCTCAAATCTGTACCTTGTGAATATTTTTGCCTATCTATCTTAACATTTGTTTTATAGAACTTTCTTCTTTTAAATCTTTGTTACGTGTTTATCTGGGAGTGTCACGCCTAACCTCGTTGTAAACAATGTTCACTACAGTGTTATCAATAAAAAAGACAATTCCGAATTATAATGGATCATTGTTTTATTAGTCCCTAAAGCTCATAAAAAGACAATTCCTTAGCGAAAATGTTAAACAAAATACACATTTTTGATAAAACTCACAACTGGCAATGTTCAGGAAGTCTTTAGTTGGTTAAGCACAGTCATTAAAGGGTCGGGAACCAAGTGCAAACAGGAACATAAAAAAAAAGGCAAGACCTCTACTACAGTAGGTTTTACATATCGCCTTGCATCTACTACAACACAAACTCTTTCTACATCAGAAACTTCTTGCAAATGTGTAGCAATAAATTCACAAATCAACATTCATCTTTTTACAGGCTCTGAACTTCCAGGGCAGACTCAAATTTCTACACGGACAGAACCAGCGGCAAGAAAATGGTGGAAAGGCTCCACCGCAGCTCGCACTTTTTGCCATTGCAACTCCTCTGCAGCCTCCGTCAATATTGGAGATCAGGACCAAAAATATGATCTTCAGAACCAAGCATAAGCTGGACTTTACACCATTGGCTTGTGATGCAAAGTAGGCCTTGCAAATATGAGGCTAGTGCAGGAAAGGGAATATTTACTGATCTTGATTGTTTCTCTTTAAGGGGGAAGATAGTTCTGGGCTACACAGAGGCTGAATTGCGGGTGCGAGGATCTGGCTATCAGTTTATCCATGCCGCGGATATGTTGTACTGTGCAGAGAATCATGTCAGAAGTAAGTTTTTTTCTCTTTGAATACACAGATGAGTGAACAAAATAATGTTTCAATTCCTGTGCCAATTTAATCAATATTTTGTTTTATTGACTTAGACATTTTTTGTGCAACAGTAAAAATATATTTTGGACGATGAAAGAAAATAATCTATCCATCCATGCATCCATCCATCCATCCAGCCTTGATATACCAAATGATGACAAATCTTCCTCACCAATAGGCTGAAGTCATCTTAATTAGCGGGAGTCTCTTCGACGAGTGTTTCCCATTGGGATAATTTAATCTTTATTTGAAAAAATACAAAAGAATTGTATTTAGATATTAGGTATTTCTTCAAGTACTTTTGAAGTTATCATTTTCCTCATTTGCAAGCAATCAGAGTGGTGTGAGCTGATCACCTCTTCCGTGTGGAGGACCGATTCTGCCATACTTGAATGAATGTATAAATAAATAAATCCCTACAAATAGATGTCATTTGAATAAACAAATACCTGCAAATGTATAACATATAAATAAATGAACACATAAATATATCACATAATACTTAAATATATGGCATTAATGTAATTTATTCATGTATTTATACATTTTATCATTTATTTATTTTGTCGTGTATTTTTTTAAATTATTTTTATTTTTAGAAATTTGTTATGTATTTTGTCACTTAAAAATGTGCTTCATATGGGGAGCTTTTCTCCTACTGCTTGATCAATGATGAACGAACCGGCAACTAATTTCTTGCTTCCCTCTTTTTGGTAGCAAGGCATTCCAGTTGATCGGTGCACTCGCCAAACAATCAATAGGTGAAGAGCTCAACCAGTTTGAACCGCCCCCCTCATTTAAACATGTCAAAAAACATGTCAAAGTAAATACAGAAATAAAAAATGACAAAAAAAATGAATGACAAAATGCATAAGATAAATAATTTATTGTCTTTATATTATATATTTAGGTGTAATGTCGTTTATTTATGTGTTTATTTATCCATATGGTATATATTTTGAGGCGTTTATGTATTTATATATTTATTTCTACATACAGAAAGGCAGTCTGAAGCAGAAGTAATTAATTCGTCCTATTGTGAGGCTTTTCTCTCAAGACATTAGTTTTAGTTTCAGACATTTTCACCATCTTGTAGGGTTAGATCTTTTTAATTACCAAATTTCACCACTGGGTGAGGTTTGGGGGTGGAATGCAAAAAAGGGTAATAAAACACAACCTCGTTGCCTCAGATTATCAGAGGCAAAAATAACAGGATTTCTGTTCACAAAGCAGGACTTTTTGGGCTTTTATTATTTTCCCTCTCCTTTTCCTCTCTACATAGTAACTGTTAATTTAGCATATTAAGCATCATTTGCATGATATTTATGCACTATTGACACTATTTAAGCCATCTAAGTTCAGTAGTGAATTAAAAACATTTTTTTAATTTGCTGGAGAATTCATTGTTTTGCAGAATGACCAAGTAACAAAGATATACCAGACAAAACCCTTTGCTTTCATTGTGATAGCAACAAAAGCAAGGGTAAATATTCCTGATACTGTGTCAGGAACTCTTTCTGGATGGTGTCAAAGCACAGATGATTATAATCAAACGGTTGTCCTTTGTTAAGGCAGTGTTTGCCACTAGGAAAGACAGGCAGCGAGGGACCAGAGACAAAACATGCATTACCAAATGGACAGGCGAAAGGTTGTTTCCAAAATCCGGTAGGTCAGACAGTAGTTCGGTCCATTCGCTAGACAAGAGCAACCTATTGCAACATGCTTAAAAACATATAAAAATGAAAAAAATACAAATGTGTATTTTCTGGGCTATAAGTCACACTAGCCAAAAAAAAAGAAAGAAAAAACATGTATAAGTTGCACTCAGAGGACAAGTCGGATTTTTGGGTGAAAATTTATGTAATAAAATCCAACACAGAAAACAAATAGGTCATCTTTAAAAGCAATTTAAGATAAATACAGAATATAGAACACGGTATACTAAAGTTACACGTACGCCTTTCAGTAACAACGTAACATGTTATTCAGGTAGCTCTAGCATAATCATCTTCACTCCAAATCACTAAATCCATTTAAATTTTCATCCTCTGTGTCTCTTTTACCGGTAAACAACTCCCCGGTAAGTCCTGGTCGGCTTCCTATTTTAGCTTTTGAGTTGCAGTCAAGGTTAAAATTTTCAACACAGGCCTGGAGCACCCCCCGGCAGTTTAGTGTGAAAATAACATGTGAAGTGATATACAGTACTAGCAATGAAAATTGAAAACTAAATGATGTTGAAATGTTTAAATAATATCACATATAAATTGCACTGAGAAAAGAAAGCGACTTATTGTCTGTAAAAATACGATACTCAAATTTTCTCCCAGTCGGACCTGGGCACATTTTAAATGACACGGGAGCAGGTGGCCACTGGAGTGGGAATGACCTTCTATGAAGCGCTTTGAGCACAATGTGGTGTAAAAGGCGCCATCAAGGTTAAATCAATTAACCATTCGTAACTTGTGTATAAGAAAGTCAGTACACTGAGGCATAGTGAGAAAGAAAGTATTTTTAGTAATTTGTGGTTGTATTTAAAGCTTGCCAGGTTCATCAGATCATCAGACACATGTCTACCAAAATACACAGTTGAAGGTAGTCCTGTCAAAAAAATTGAGGATACCAGTCTGAGAGTTAAAACAGCTTTTGCTAGTAATCCTAGAGGATTACGAAGCAGATTGAGTAAAGCTGTGGGGCTGCCAGAGAAGAAGATGTTAGAGGGAGGGGAGTCAACAAATCCAATGCATGAGCAAACCATCACGTATGACCCAGCAGCATTGTTAGGGCAAATACCTCAGTGACCCGATATTTTACTCCCACCAGTCAGGTTCAGGGGGCAATGGAATGCTTTTGTCAACCTTATGAGTGAGCGATCTTGGAAATACTGGAATCAGTACGATACCTTGTAAACACAGGCGAGTATCAGCCTATATTGATACAAAACTGATACTTTCTGCTTGGAAATGTCCTGATCATTGAATAACTAAATCCCGACCAAGTTAGTTTATTATAGTTATGATAGACACAACACAAATATTTTGAAAATAAAGTCAGCAATGCAAATGAGTTGTAAACAGAATTGGATTCAATTTGAAATAAAAATATATTGGATAGACCTTTTCAAGCATCACATTGCAACTCAAAGTGCTGTATAAAAACATTCAATGTACAATAAGAAAATAAAATCGCCAATGCATGTATGTATAATATAACAACCCACCAACAACATTGTTATAGTGATAGTTAAAATGGGAAGACAGTATCGATCCCGAGACAATAGTATCGATCCGATCCAAGTTTCTGCTTTGTATCGATTACATTGACATTTGATGGATACGGCCACCCTTAGTCAATATACAGAACAAACAAGCAAGGTCACAAAACACAGCTTTATGGCCAAACCCACACATAATCCTGTATGTTTGTCAACTGTAGTGATGAAGACTGGGGAAAGTGGACTGACAGTGTTCAGGCTGCTCACTAAAGAGAATCGCTGGAAATGGGTGCAGGCAAACGCTCGTCTGGTTTACAAAAACGGCAAGCCTGACTACATCATCGCTACTCAAAGGCCCCTCTTGTAAGTCTCTTTGCAATTGAACTCAAAACTAGATATGTTGACGATGTTCGAAAATGTAAAAAAAGCTTGTTAGAGAATTATATTAATAAGTGGAGAGACTGTTAAGCCAATCAGAGTGCAATACCCAATGCAGGATGCAAATACATTAAGTAGCGAAAATTTGAAACAGAAACTGCATGATAGCAAGGGATTACTTCAGTGCTCGTGTTAGCGGCAGTACCAACAACATTAGCCTCTATGACTAGAATGCTAATGCTAGCATTCGTTTTTGTGAGCCTTTCACATTAGCATGATCAATATGCGATTAAATACTTGTAACAGTGGTGCCATATCTATTACATTATTGACTCAATTAACCTGTTTATATTTGTATTTTATTATATAGATCTTACATTTTACTTCATTAGAAAAGAAACGTAATCAGCATTGAATGATTTCATAGTAAAGCCCAGATACAGCTTTAAAATAACAGCATAACAAGCCCTGACCTCAGGCATATGAAAAAAAAAAAAGAAACATGTATGAAATAAATAAACAAGCCTCTGAAAAAATCTTGTCGCGTTTCACTTTTGCAAGATCTTGATGATAGGGTTCTCCTCTAATTCCACAAAAACTAAACTTAGCCAAAATAACATCTTGTATTATGTCCTGCAGGGATGAAGAGGGCGGAGAACACTTGCGTAAACGCTCCATGCATTTACCTTTCACCTATGCTACAGGGGAGGCATTGCTCTACCAATCTAATCATCCTATTGCTGGCTTCAGGGATACCGTTTGTGAGAAGAACAGTAGTAAGTCAAAGAAGACCAGGACTGACAGGTTATTGAGGGATGGCCTGGACCCAGGTTCACTTCTCGGGGCTCTCATGAGCCAGGACGAGTCGGTGTATGTTTGCCAGCCTGCCCTGGAGCCCAAAATCTCTTTTCACAGCAGCTTCTTTGGAGAACAAATGGGCTTTGCTGACTCTAAATCCACTTTGCATCGAAGCTGGGATGCATCAAGCAATGGTGATGTCGATCAAAGTATCATCGAACCAAGCACTAGCTTTGACCCACTTCTTGCCACTTTAGACTCTCTCTCCCTGGAAGGGCAAGGGGTTGTGGACTCGGAGGACGCTGGCTGTTCAAATGGAGAGTTGTTTGGAGCTTTAGAGGGTTTGGGGCTGAGCGCTGAGGATCTTGAGCTTCTCCTGCTGGATGAGAGAATGATTCGAGTTGAAATAGACCCAGAGCGTGTGCCGACCTTAGATGACCTGCTAACAAATGATGAGATTCTTTCATACATCTATGACTCAATTGAAGGAAAGAGTGATTCTCGAGACCAGGGTCAGGAGGCGTCAAGCTGCAATCCTTCAGTGAATACAGCAACTGTTTCCGTTTCGGAAAACGCTTTCGTTTCTGACACAAATTTGAAAATGCAGTTTCCTCCGCACAAGCCTCCCGTGCCGGTGAAGGCACCCATCGTCCAGTTGTCTCAACAAATGCAAAAGCACCTCAACATGTGCCCAGGGAAAGGGGGGCACAACTGGGAACGCCAGAGTGACAATTTGACTAACTCCTTTGTCAAAGAAGACATAATAGGGCATATTGAAACTGCCTCTAGTGAACAATGGTCAGCCCAAGACATTCTCATGAGTGCGGGAATACAGTTAGAACACACGAACTCACAGCAAGCTGTTTTTAATGGCAAGATGCCAGAGCTAGATAGGGAGCTTCATCCACAGCATCATAGCTACATTCAGCAGCCGCAACAGCAACAGCCCTTTATTCAGAACCCCCTCTCACAGCAGTGCCGTGCCAAACAGAAGGACGCCAACCTAAATGGACTGTGTGGCATATCCAGTAAAGAGCAGTCAGTAGTAAAATCACAGTGGCAGGATTTTGGCTTTGGGGAGAGTCTGAATTCTTGCCTCACTAACAGCCAAAAGACTCTCGCAGAGACCTCGTTAGATTCCTGCATGGATTACAATCTCCCCAACCTTGACAATTCGGAGTACTCTCTTAATGGTGGCAGTTTGTTTAGGAGTGGCGGGCATCAGCACAGGGACGATTCCACGGTTTTATCATTCCAGGAGATTACCCCGAAGCGTCAGACAGAGTCCATTCCAGTCCCTATAGCCCAGGTCATCTCCAGCCTGTCCCAGTGTCCACCTCCGAACACATCACTGGCTCAAATTCTGTCTGTTGGCAAACCTTGTCGGCAGGTGGACCATTACAGCATGGTGGCCTCGGACTTGCCCCTTGGGAGCAGTCACGGCAAGGTGAGAAACAATGCACTTGGACAGAGGTGGGCAACCAGGTCCCCAAAGGCCGCCTGGCCTGCATGTTTTTGGAGGTTTCTCTTCTTTAACTCAGGTGTTATCAAACTAGGATTCGTAACGAGCTCTTGCCAGCTTGCTCACGAGTTGATAATTTGTATCACTTGAGTTGAAGAACAGAAAACTCCAGATAATGCAGAACATATGGCTGTCAATGACCTGGTTGCCCACCTCTACGCTGGGATATCAGTTATTTAGACAACCACGTTAAGCACAATCTCAATATGCAGCCTTTCCTTTTGTTGTGTCCTTAGCCTTACCCTTGAAATGCATGATCACAAAGAGTAAAGGGAGTCCCATTTTCCCATTACATTTCGGGTAAAGGCTAAGACCAGGGCTATTAAATTACAAATCAGTTGTACTGCATATTCAAATCATACAATGTAACCGGGCAAAAAACGTTATGCACCCAGTTAATGATGTGGAACTAATGAAAATGTTTTACATTTCAAAACCTTTTTCTTGTAGGCATACACTTGCTTCAGCTTCTGTTCTAGGGGTAAAATCTTTTTTTATTTTTTATTGTAAAGTTACATTTATTGTTTCTTAATGTCTGTAACCCTAGACTGGTGAGTATTTATACTGTGTATCCTATTAGTGCCGAGACCTTTTAGATATATTTGTACACGCAATGGTAGCTAAAACCAGTATACACTGCCTACTAATGTTCATTTGACAATCAAGAAACTGCCTTGCTTTGTAATACTGATACCAAAACACATCTATAATGCTATTGATCAGTTGAAGAAAAATCACATCTGGTTAGATCGCCACCATCCGACAGGTTTAAGTCAAGTCAGGGCGTGGCAAATGGCCCCGATTTCTTGTGAAATCATTCTTCTGTCAAGAACCCTCTTGGGGTGGTGCGGAAGCAAAGTGCTGGAAAACTGATTAGTATAGCAGACGGTGGTCTTTTATCCAGGAAGGGTTCATTACACGGGAACCTACGCAGATACGGGAACCTGAGTGCAGGATTAGGACATTGTCTTGCGCTTGCCAAAGAACTCAGAGGGTCGAAAAAGAATATCAACAAGAGAAGAAAGTTGGGGGAAAGAGGAAGTAATGGATAAGGACTATAACATGATGGTCATCTATTTCTTGTCAGCATTAAAGGCCCTGATTAAATTTTAAGCACAAGTCTAGCTCAAATCTTTGGGCCTGGGGTGAGTTTTCTTCATTTGACATTTTAAGTAGACTTTTGCCCAAGTAGAAATGGGCACAGCCTGTCTTTTGCAGCAACGTGTTTTTTTCTTTATTTATTTGCAACGTGCAGATGGAGAACAACAGCCTCTTGACCGCACCATACCCAGCCATGCCTAATGGGAATGGGACATCGCCCCCTGCTGTCCAGATACCATGCCCAGAGACTTTGCCTCCTGGCCTCCCAGATCCACCAGCTACTGGTTTCTACCTCTGACCTGATGCCCCGTGCACTGCAAATGGCCACACACATACATAACTACGCACATGCACACTCACTGGACGAGCCTTACGACACACAGTTGAGACAACTAAAACAAAATTGCTGTCCCGTTTTTGTTCTGTTTTGGCCAAGGTGTTGAGCGATCATTGCATACTTTCACATCATATTATCATAAGAGTCCTTTGTTTACAATAATGCAGTTAGAGAGTTGTGTGAATGAATTACTGATGTGACCGATGATTCAGGGTTTTCTTTCAGTGACGGAGTTGCAGACAAACAAACGGGTGTTTTCTGCGCTTCATGAATGTACAGGCACTCAAGCAGAAAAAGGAAGGGATACTTTAGCACGGAATAACACTTTGACTCTATCCACCCAATCAAATATCAGCGGACCTTCCTGTTGGTGACATGCATTTAACAGCCAGTTCCTTAGTTACGTCCAGACAATGAAATCTAATAAAAAATACCCTTACGCAGTAGTGAGTATGTGCTCTTCGTCGCTCTCTGACTCTCTGGTAGTCACCATCTTGAATTGTCTGAAAAACATTTGACATAAACAACTCGTAGCAGAACTGAATTCGAAAGAGCTGAGAACGGTGTAAGGTGTCCTCTCAGCTTAAATTGTAAGAAATGGATGTAAAGTAATTCACTTTTATGGCTTTTTAAGCCTGTTTATAATTCGATGCAGTTTAAATGTGAGCATGCAGCTTTTAATCATTTGCACTCTATAGTCCGGAATTTACAGTACAATTAACATTTTATTTTAGTTGTTTTAAAGTTCATGCTGCTTGATGATAATAGATAAACTACATTCAAGTATTGGCTATTGCATGTTATAAGGGACATATACAGAAACATTGCTGCTTTTAATTTTAACCAATTTGGTGTCAGTTCCCCCTAAATATGAAAAAAAATAGAAATGTTGTAGAGTAGAATAATGGTTTTGCATCGTGTGAACCATCTAATTGGATGTTTTTTGTACTCCTGAGTAGTTAATGCCAGAAGAAGCCCTTCAATATATATTTGTACAATGACTGCATTGGTTTTCTTTTTGGTAATTGCCTTGTCTAATATTCATAAACAACAAAAAAGAGAGTTTTCTTTTATGTTTGAAAGAAATCCATACAATCAGCGGAAAACCCAAGTTCCCTAACCCGATGCATTCAAAAACACACGCAGCTTCACTAAGACCATTAGGAAACTTGGAAAATAGGATGTATCTTAAATAGGAAGTACCTGAGCAAGAGTAAAGAGAAATAATGTTCACAGATTCATCATCTGATACAAAGCTCCATTCAGAGGTCAATGTGAAAGATTGTTTTGAGTTAACCCTGTTTTTAACTATCTTGCAAGAAAACAGGAGACGACTTCACACAAAAACATCATAAAAGCGAGTTTAAAATATGTTCCAAAAGTCGTACACTCAGCCCTTAGTTTGATTAAGTTTCCTGGGTCACAAAAAGCAGATCCATCCTAAAGGGTCTGGATACTAATGAAAAGCAACATGATTGGCCAATAAAGACAATGATGTATATACCCGGGGTCAGGGACCTATGTGAGCCATATATGGCACTTTTCATAAATACAAACACAAACATTTTAAATACCCAGAAGCTCTAGCAAGGCACCTAGAGCAATTTGATTGGGTGAGCGGTAGGAATGGGTATAACTATACACAGGACAGGAGACGAGCACTTCTCGCCCAGCTCTTATCTGAACTGAAAGTAAATACGTTGGTATCCTCGTTTATGTTAATTCATAACATTTTTACAAAACTGCCTGCACCTTGTTTTGAAACCATTATTAAGGAAAAAAATTACGGTCGAAACAGCTCTCAATACTCTTAAGTAACTGCAGAAGCGAGACCAATTTTAAGTGGTATGTTTGTATTGAAATGGAACACAAGCTCAATCAAAACCAACGAAACTCATCATTGGGCGTTAATAGAGTTGTAATAAAACCTTCCTGTTATTTGCAGACATTCACTGACCATGGAACTGCAAAAAAAGGAGCAAACAATGTGTAGTACTTGGAGGAAGTTTAGCATATTTGACTTGACAAACAAGGAGCAAAGTAAGTCATCATCTGATATTAAATAATCCATCAATTAATTTCGATTGAAGAAGACAAGCTTTTTTGTTTACCGCTTTTTGGAAATGTACCTAATGAAGTGTCTGGATTGAGTAACGCTTGGTTATTTGCTTCACTTTGCATCTCAACGCTCCCCCTGAGGCATCCCAAAAAAGAAAAGATGATAGCACAAACACTAGCAAACAATTTTGTGTCATACATCAAGAATAGAATGTAGTACTTCATTTATTTGTTGAAACGTTGTCCCTGTCAACGATGACATTAAATGTTTGAAAGAAAGTACAGTAATCCCTTGTTTTTTGCGTGTTGCAAAATAAGTCCCGCAATAGTGGAAACCCGCAAAGTAGAAATGTTTATTTATTTATTAGATATCAGTATCATATAATATATATGACTATAACAAAATAACAACTATAGATCTGCAAATAAAAACACAGAACACAAATTGCAGTGGTCTTTATTGTCGTTATATAATAATAAAATGAGATTGGAGGGCTTCCCCTTTCAGTTTAAGTAAGTGAAGTAGAGAGCGGCTGGCTAGCTGAAATTAGTATCCGGGATTCTCAGATTGAGCCAGGTCTCTGTGATGATTAAAATACAAGAGTAGCGAATGTCGCGGTTTCCTACGAGTTGTAGCTCCATGTCATCTGTTTCATGGATAATGGATCTGGCGTTAGTGAGATACAGGTTCGGCAGAGTTGGCTTATTATGTAGCCATAGCAGTAGGCTGGATCTGCAGCCCAGTGACCGATTTTTCTCCCGACGCTGCCTCAGTCTCTTCCCGAACCCGATAACAATCCATGCAGCACTTACTGGTGATCAACATTTCTTTGCGCCCTCCATACTTTCCTCAGAGTCCAATTTAATCAATGATTTTGTTATAAATGTAACAAGCCGCTAAAATGCTAGCGTCGCCGTTCTTTGCAGTTTCTTTTCGGTGGGTTCGCTTCTTGACTGACAGCATACACACCAGCCTATCACAGTTGCGAACACAGACAGTTAGACCCACACAAAACACACACAGCCCTCCGCCACCTGTCCCTGTGATAGCATTTGCTGTGTGTTTGCTGCTAAACACAATACACAATGAAAATGCGCAAAGAATCGAAACTGCAAAAAGTAAACCCAGATACAGCGAGGGATTACTGTGTAGAAGAAGTGATGCTTGGATAACATCCTGCACTTTATTTCAAGCAGCTGTTCAACAATGCAGCTCAGCAATCAGGTTGGAACAAAACCACAATTTTTGGCTTTTAT
Source organism: Urocampus carinirostris (assembly GCF_059441175.1). NCBI lineage: Eukaryota > Metazoa > Chordata > Actinopteri > Syngnathiformes > Syngnathidae > Urocampus > Urocampus carinirostris. The sequence continues at coordinate 36,763,095 of NC_142362.1, read as the reverse complement.
TATTTTCTGGTTTCTGACGCAACACATTTAAACACTACTAGTTTTCTTTTTTTTATATGACGCCCTTGAAAACGTGGAAAACTTTCCATACAATTGTTGATGTGGTTTTTGTGTTTGTTTAGTTGAATTACACAACATATGTGGGGTTCTGATTTTACTTCAAAACATGTTGACCAATGTTAGTGTTCTTATTACAGTGCCTTGCAAAAGTATTGGACCCCTAAGAACTTTTTGACTTATTGCCATATTTCACGCTTCAAACCTAGCGATAAAAAACTCAAAATATTTTTTAATAATCAACAACATGTGAGACACAATCGCAAAGAAAAAACAAATGTATTGATTTATATTTTATATTGTTCCAACAAATAAAAAATTGAAAAGCAGGCATTGAAAAAATATTGACCCCCTTTGATTCAATACTTTGTAAAACCTCTATTTTACGTGATCGTCTTTTGGGGTATGTCTCTGTATGTTTTGCACATCTTGAAAAATAAATATTTGACCATTCTTCCTTACACAACAACCCAAGTTCCTTAAGGTTTAATATTGATTATTTGTGCACAGCATTTTTCCTGATCTTTCCACAAACACGATATAGGGTTGAGGTCTGGACTTTGGCTTGGCCATACTAACACCTTTACATTGTGACTTTTAAACCATTCCATTGTAGATTTTTGCTTTATGTTTAGTGGCATTGTTCTGTTGGAAGGTAAACCTGTGCCACATTCTCTTGGAGACTCCAATAAATTTTCTGCCAGAATCAGCCTGTATTTGGCTCCATCCCTCTTCCGGTCAACTCTATCAATCTTTCCAGTCTCTGCTGAAGAAAAACAACCCAAGAGCATGATTCTGCCAACACCATATTTTACAGTGGGGATGTTGTTTTCAGGGTGATGTGCAGTGTTACTCTTGTGCCAAATGTGACGCTTTGCATTCAGCCCAAAAAATTAATTTTATTTTCATCTGACCGGAGCACATTGTTCCAAAGATTATTTGTGTGTCCCATGGGGTCTTTTTATTGTATTTTTTAGAAAGGGCTTTCTTCTCTTATTCTCTTCGATTAAGGGCATATTTATGCAGAGTAATACTAAGAGTTGTCTTATGGCCAGATTGTCCCACCTTGGCTGTGTATGCCTTCAGGTCATCCATTTGATCATGGGGCTCTTGGTTGCTTTTTTGATTAGTTTTCTCCTTGTTTGGACCGTACGTTTAGAGGAAGAGCTAGTTCTGGGTAGGTTTGCAGTGGTTTTATGCTCTCTCCATTTTTGATATTATTGATTGCACAGTGCTGCGGGAGATATGTAAAAAGGTTGCAAAATGTTTTTGTATCCCATTCTTGCTTTAAAATTTTTACAACTTTGTCCCGGACCTGGTAGGTGTATTTTTTGGCCTTCATAATGCTGTCAGTTCTCTTCTGATCCCATCACGGAGCCGGCACATTTAAACTGAGACTTAATGACACGCAGTAGCACTGTTTCATTGTTAATCATTTAGGTCAACATTACATCATCAAGGAAGTCATCAAGAAACTTCTGGAGTCCATTGTCTGAGCTGAGGGAACCGGGAACAATATTTTTGCAACACCTATCTTTCATTTTGTTTTAGTTGTAGATATAATATAAAATGTTACAATAATTTAGTTCAATTTAACGATTGAGTATCACATGTTGTTGAGTCTTGTAAAATATTTTCAGGTCCATAGCTTTATCTTTGAAGTCTGAAATGTGGCAATATGACAAAAAGTTTTTGGGAGGGCAATACTTTTGTTGGTACTGTGTTATGGTAAATAAAGTACTACTAATACAAATGTGTAGTTTTGGTTCCACTCTTCCCCAAAGTGTACCTTAGTTTTTTTGTCATGCATTCCCAGGGTATCAGATTTGAGACTGTTTAAATCCATCAAACAACAAAATAATGTGTCTCTTTATTTTACCCACAAATGAACCACACTACAGATTAGAACCAAAACCGGATTTAAAATGTACAAAAGAGTTAAAATCCACAGACATAATAAGGTTGTATTTACTGTATCTTCCCTACTGACCTACATCCTTTTAATAAAACGATTTTTCAAGAGATACAGTAATGGCAAACAGTCTAATTACCTGATATGAATTTTAGGAGCAGTTTTTTTAGCAGTTGGCAGCAAAACCAAATGTGAAGGATTCTATTGAGGTACTGACAGGAAGGACACCGTTGTGAATGTTTCTTTCGTAGCTACGAAATATTTTGTATTAAAGTGCGGCGAGTGGCGCTGGGCAGCAGAGGCAAAATGCTGAAGAGATTTTCATCGTGAGATAATGTCATTATTAGTGGTATGAATATTATTGTTTTATGTTCAAATGTGATTCACACTTGGTTAAATGTCAGTCGGATTTCCTTCCCGCTTCATTTTTTTCTACAGCAGAACAGTTTTTGCAATATTTAATATGATTGATGTGACTTATTGAAGATGTGATAACAAATAAGTGTTCTGTATATATATATATATATATATATATATATATATATATATACATACAGAACACTTATTTGTATGTGTAATATTCAAAGGTGTACATAGTTTGGTGTCACTAGTTTCATACACTGTTTTGGCGACACTTGCTCCTGTTGTCCGATGTTTTCATTTTTCTTAATTGGTTTGTTTTAAAGGATTTGTAAATAGTGCAGCTCACACAAATGGGAACAAGACACTATGACAGCCTGGAAATGGTGCCATATTGCTGAGTCTTCTACTGTAGGTGATATAATTGGAGGTCCAATGTGCTAACCACGAGGCAAGGTTGTTTGCTCATTGTCTTCTGTTCTTCCTTCTTATCGATTAATATGATCTCAGTGATCACGTTGGAACAGTATTAAGTATTCCAAAAAACAAACAAACAAAAAAACATGTGTTTTAAAGCCTGTTTGACTGATATCCTCCTTCCATAACGGGGCGCCCTACAATATATGTCAATGTCGATTATGTGTGTGTGGAGCCCGAATATGTAAAGGTGCTTGTGTAGCACTTTAACATCAATAAATCATCAATGCCACATTAAGCTCTTTGACAGTGTGTTACTGTAAATTCAGCATACAATAATTTATATAACAATTTATTTATTCTATACTGTAAGAAATTTTCCAATCGTCCTGTGTTTGCATGTTCTCCCTGCTTCTGGGTGGGTTTCTTTCGGGCATTTCAGTTTACTTCCACAATAAAAAACATGCATGTCAGGTTAATTGGCCAGTTCAAGTGGTCCCTAGGTGTAGATAGATAGATAGATAGATAGATAGATAGATAGATAGATAGATAGATAGATAGATAGATAGATAGATAGATAGATAGATAGATAGATAGATAGATAGATAGATAGATGGATGGATGGATGGATGGATGGATGGATGGATGGATGGATGGATGGATGGATGGATGGATAGATAGATAGATAGATAGATAGATAGATAGATAGATAGATAGATAGATAGATAGATAGATAGATAGATAGATAGATAGATAGATAGATAGATAGATAGATAGATAGTTTATTCATCCCCGCAGGGAAATTCACAAGGTGTGAATGAGCGAGTGAGTTGTCTGTCTCTGTGTGCCCTGCGAAATTGATTTAAAGCTTGTTCCTGGCAATTTTTGTATAGTGTAGTCTGAAAATGCCAAAAGTAAGAAATGGCCTATTTTATATACAGTCGAAATGCCAACCCAAACCTCAAAAAGTATTAAAAAAGAAGAGTCTATTAGTACTAGAGGATCAAGCCGACTGAGGCTGCGATCATGACTTTAAGCCAGGAGATGGTGGTAGAAAGTAGCAAAATTTAAAGTTGTGGACACCACCTTAAAACAAAAACAATAATGATTTTGCATTTTTTTAAACAGTGGTATGTTGAAAAATATGTATTTAATTTTACATAATGCTGAGGAATGGCTTTTTCCTCACCGTGTTTGTTGGATATGGAGGCAGGTTTTAAAAATAGAATCTGAAAACAGATGAGCAGTTCCTTCGAATGTTTTATTACAAAATATGTCCTGGGCATCAGATGAACTGACGGTAAAAGGCTGTAGCAATTCACTTGTGCCAAGGCTGACCTGGTTTTACCATCATTTTCATAACAAAAGGTGGTGCTAAAGCTGAATTAAAATCTATTAAGTTAAACATACAGTTGAATGACGTATTATCCTAATGATGACTGTACCGTAATTTTTGGGTAAGTCATACTCAAGCCGCTCAACCTTTGATGAGGAAATCTATTGTATTTTGTTAAAACGGACGAAACCTGGACTTAACTTAGTGTGATCTTCTCGGGAATGTGCTTGCTTAAACATCTCCTCATGAACTGAAATTCATGTTGTCTGCCTTTTCATTGTGTTTTAAATTTAAGTCAGGTGATACAATAAAATAAAACACAACTGAACTGAACATGAAATCAAAATTGCATTTGCCTTCCCAACATATTTTTAAGCGATTTAGGTGAAACTAAGTAGCTTCACAACAGACATTTTAAGTAGGCTACTTATAACATGAAAATTGTCCTAAGCAAAGCACTGGTCTCTGCAACTTTGTCGATGAAAATGTCACTGTCTATAGACTTTAGAATTTCTTTTTCAGTGTACATCAGCATGAAGGCATCCAAAACTTCATGAGATAGTGAGCTTCTTAGCCTAGTTTTCACACATTTTAAAGCAAAAAAAACTCTGGTCACATGCAATCTTAGTACAGGAGAGGGTCAACAGGGACTTATATGCCAGCCCAGTGACATGGAGGGCATATGTGAGAAGCCGTGCTTTTTTACTTCATTTTAATTTGTTTGTTTTTTCCCTTTCTTTTTCTTTACTTGATTCTTATTTCCAAGCCTTTTCCTTTATTTTTCTACCCTTTTTCCTTTTTTCTTGTTTTCTTCCTCCTTTTTCCTTCCCTTTTCTCATTTTCCTTGTGTTCATTTGATTCTTCCAGCCGTTTACTTTTTTTTTCTTCCTTTATCATTGTTCATTTTTCTCTCTCTTTTTGCCTTTATTGTATTTTATTTTTGTCATTAATTTTTTCTTTTTTAGCTTTATTTGTACCTCAAGGGTAATTTTGTGCGTAATGTTATATAAAATGTTTTAACATATGTGTAGCGACCCTCTTTCATGCACGACACAAGGTTTCACAATCTCTGGGTTTATTGCCTGCATTCAGTAAACAAAACAATACAAAGGTCAGGGGCCTCTGTTCACGACTGCAATTATCTTCAGCGCTTACAAATTCACTTAAGCTACGGCAAGCGCTGAAGCCCATAAAGTGCCAAACAAAAAAGACAGTCGCAGACGCCCATGACTTAACAACTGAATGAGGTACCGGAATATTAACAGTAATACAACAAAAACACAGATTTTGTGAGAATTCAAAAAAACATTCAAAACAATCAAATTTCAACTCTGTTACACCCACCCCCACCGAAGTCTGGACAAAATCTCACACTTGGTTATAAAATCAAAATCAATATATAACAGTAGTCATTGGGTCACACATATTAGGACCGACCTGAGAAGTATCCTTTAAGGATGCAGTGGACAGAGAAAATTCTTTGAACCAGCCACCAGCTATAGAATGCCTTACACATTCCACATTCACCCAAGACATATATAAGACATAAATGAGCACAAAACATTCTCTCCAAAACCAAGTTATTTCAGAAGAATTTTAAAGGGAAAAAATGTCATGCCCCAAGAGCTCGAACTACTGTGTTACGCATAGTCTAAACATTACACTGTAGGTGTCTGGTGACATCTTGTCTAGCCATAGTGTGAAGAAGCCTGTTGACTGGTCGTATAACACGACCCAGGCGTGTAGTGCGGTGTGGTGCAGACTATGGTTGATCAGTGTGGCTAACGTTACCTCCAGAGACAGCAGCCACTACAGATTGAACATGATCATGCTCACTAAGAGTCGAAATGTCATCCCTAACAGCAGTGTCGTGAGTATGAGTGGTCAAGGAATGACCAGAGTGATCAGAACTTTCAGAGTTCAGCCCATGCACCCACTCTCTGGTTCTCTCCCCAGACGCAGGTGTGAGATCTGTGTAGTTGTCAGGGCCTGAGATGCTTACAAGACTTTGCGCATCATCTGCCGCACATCCAGACCGGTTTAGCTGAGCAGGCACTCGAGCATGAGATTCTTCGGAGACAGTGGGACTGGTCATTGAAGAACAAACAGAGGCAGATGATTGTGCAGAGGACAAAGACAAATCAGACTGGAGAGAGGGCTGGTCTTGAACTGGGAGAAAGTTAACCAACATCAGCAGGTTACGGTGAACAACCTTCTCATTCCCTGTGATGGTGTCTTGAATTTTGAATGTGTGTGTTTGAGGGTTCATCTCAATAACAGTGTAGATGGTAGACTCCCACCTATCAGCCAATTTTCGCTTGCCCCTCTCATTTTTGTTCGCCACAAGGACTCTATCTCTAACTCCAATTGACGGCCCTTTTGCTGCCCTGTTATAGAGTCGAGTCTGTCTGCCCTGTTCCTTTTTTGCATGTTCCTGAGCAATTGACATAGCCTCCCTCAGGTCTTCAGACAGTTTTGCAACATATCTGCCGTAGGTGGTAATGTCAGGGTCAGACAAAATGTTCCCAAACAGAGTGTCGACTGGGAGGCAAGGAACTCTCCCAAACATCAAGTAAAATGGTGCATATCCAGTAGTTTCATGAGCAGTGCAATTGTACATGAATGTGAGTGTTTGTAAACGTCTTGGCCAGTCCTGCTTTGATTCAGGGGGCAGAGCTCTGATCATATTGCCCAAAGTATGATTAAAACGCTCAACACTTCCATTTCCCATCGGATGGTACGGGGTATTATGTGACCTACGCACCCCAGATAATTGTAAAAGTTCTGCGACCAAATTGCTCTCAAAGCTTGGGCCTTGATCACTGTGGATCCTCTCCGGAAAGCCATAAACACAAAAATACTTTTCCCATAGAACTTTAGCTACTTGCCTGGCTGACTGGTCTCTACATGGAAAAGCTTGTGCCAATCTGGTGAAATGGTCTGTTATCACTAATACGTCAACAGATTTGTTGTGTGAATCTTCAGCGGACCAGAAATCAATACAAACAAGTTGCAATGGGCGGGAAGTGGCAATGCTTTCCAGAGGGGCCCTCCCTGCAGGCTCAGTGACTTTGCTGACTATGCAAAGCTGACATTGACGAACATGCATCCTCACATCTCTGTCCATATGCAACCAAAAGAATCTCTGTCTGGCGATGCTCAGGGTTCTTGACTGGCCTTGATGGCCCGCACTGTCGTGCACCCCTTTTAAAACTTCGGCCTTCAGGCAATCAGGGACCACTAACTGATGGCGTTTTGCATTTGAAATCTGATTACGGGATACTCTGTACAAAACATCATCACTCAGAACAAACTTCTCCCAGTGCTTCAGGAGGCCCAGGACTTGACTTGTCTCGTGTGCCCTTTCACGTCTAGACGGTCTTCGAGACCGTTCCACATAAAACCGAAGACAAGACAAAACTCTGTCCCTGGACTGAGCCTCCCGCAGGTCATCCATAGAGAAAGCAGGCAGACTGGGTAGTGTATCTGGAATAAGGTGGGGCATGTGGCTTATCAGTTGAGCTGCACGAGTTCTCGCACCGGAGGCCCATTCAGTGTGTGACTGGACAACAGCAGCAACTGCAGGACAAGGAACGCAACCTCCACGTGGTGTCCTGTGGACGGCCTCATGGCCGACGAATGCGTCTCCCACCCGCTACACGAACGCTTCGGTACAAGTTACCCAAAGCTGACCTCATCCGCTTTCGGAGCGGCCAATTCGCGGAACTCGTAACACAACCGAAGCGTTCCATGTCGTTCCTAAAGATCATCTTTAGACGACTTGAAGCGATCTAACAACAACAACAGCAGCAACTTCTTGATTGGATACAGTCTGGGCCGACACGAGTAATGACTGGACATTTGTGGCTATAGAATGGGACAGCTTCTCTGCCATGACAGGCTGATCTGTAGAGTCTCTGAGAGTCTGTTGGACGGCTGTATCAGACCAAACCGCAGCTTCCGCAGTGAGATCATGAAGAGGTTCACTGACTAGTCTGTGGCCAACATTCTGACAAAAAGGGACACGGCTGAGAGCGTCAGCAACCGTGTTTTTGGGACCAGGCACATATTTAATTTCAAAATTGTAACTGGCCAGCTTTGACACCCATCTTTGCTCACAACAGTCCAATTTGGGTTTAGTCATAATGTGTGTAAGTGGATTATTGTCAGTCCAGACGGTAAACTCATGGCCTTTCAACCAATGGCTAAACTTCTCACACATAGCCCACTTCAGTGCAAGAAATTCCAAACTGTGAGCTGGGTAGTTCTACTGTGACCGGGTCAAAGACTTGCTACCGAACGCAATTGGCCTAGCCACTGTGTCACCTTCACGTACCTGAGACAAAACGGCTCCAAGGCCATCCAGTGAGGCGTCAGTCGACAGCAAAAATGGACGACTAAAGTCTGGATGAGCCAAAACCACAGAATGGATAAGGGCCGTTTTGAGGTCTGTAAATGCCTGATCGTGGTCAGCAGTCCAGTCACCTTATTTCAGTTTGCGGCCCACTACAGTGCATTTGGGCTTTCTGCCTTTCTTCTGTTTCTGGCCAGCCAGCAGATAAAACAAGGGCTTTGCGAGTGTTGAATACCCCGGAATGAAGTGTTGATAAAAATTTAACATGCCCAAGAAAGACCGTACACGTTTCTCAGAAGGTGTCGCTCCATCCGACTCCATCAAGTCCGCCACAGTCATTTTGCTTATACTTTCAACTTTTTCTGGATCGGTTGACACTCCATGTTCATCAATAATGTGGCCCAAGAATTTTACAGATTTCCTTAAAAAGTGACATTTCCTGGGGGCCAGTTTCAGATTGTGGGCACGGAGTCTGCTGAACACCATTTCAAGACGTCTGAGTGCAGAACTTTCATCAGGGGCAAAAACTAAAATGTCGTCCAAGTAGCATAGCAGACTTAAATAGTTTTGGTCCCCGAAAATGGAAGTCATCATCCTCATGAAACTCCCTGGGCTATTACAGAGCCCCTGTGGCAACCTGTTGTACTCATAAAGCCCCATAGGCGTAGTGAACGCTGAGTACTTCCTATCATCTTCGTGTAAAGGCATGTTGTAAAACCCAGACGTCAAGTCCATTGTACTGAAGAAGGAGTTGCCACCAAGTGCTGCTAAGCAATCAGCCTGATGTGGCAGAGGATGAGCGTCTTTCAGAGTCCTCTTGTTCAACCACCTAAAGTCAGTGCACACACGCATATCACCATTCTTCTTCCAGATGAGAACTAAAGGTGAAGCATATTCACTTTTCGACTTTCGAATGATCTCTTTCTCTTCCATTTCATTCAAGACTTGGCGTAATTTTTGATACTGACTCGGTGGCACACGTCTGAAAGGGAGTCTGAACGGCTTTTGGTCAACCAGATGGATTCTGTGAACAAAGTCCTTCACCTTTCCGCAGTCAAGGTGATTACGCGAGAAGATGTCTTGGTAGTGAATGATCAGCTCTGACAACTTGTCTTTACACTCAGACGATGCATCACAACAGCCAACATCTAGTTCACCCAGGCCAATAGACTGTAGCTTCTCCTCAGCATTACTTACATCAGAGCAGACAGGGGGCAATTGCACAACGGAAGTACTCTGATGGCCACTGACCAGGTCTAGATCCTCCAAAGCAACACAAGGCACCAAGTCAGCCAGCTTTGCATTGCGTCTCAAAAACAGCGGATATTCTGTGACATTCATGACCTTCAGTGGAACCCATCCATCTGCCCACAGAGGTGTGACGATTCTGGCGACCATTAGACCCTTGGGGGCAGATCGTGCCGACGTAGGTTCTGTCATCGCTGCACTCCCAGGAGATACTCGTGCAGTTTTTGACAGCTTCCCCCACAAGAGATACTCACGGCCAGGCTCAAGGCATGTGGCTGAATTGCAGAGCACTGTGCCTATCTTCTCGGGCATTTCACCACCACTCCATCTATGCAAGCCAGCTAGCATTGAAAGAAATTGCTCCGTTTCAGCATTAGTGGATGATGGAGCAGAGATTGCTGTCCAGTACGCACTAAACTTCTTTGACTCATGCAATATGTTTCTGATAACATTAGTTCCAATGATTAGGTCATCAGGTTGCCCCTCAACAACAATTGTTGGCACAATCATTTTACAGTTATTGATTTCCATATGGATGTTGAAAGCTGACTTTGGGCACACTCGTCGACCCCCAACACCAGTGAGTGTCACGTTGGTGGAAAATTCGTCTTCTGTACGTGCTGCTCCAACAGAGAGCATCTTACGCAGAGCAGTCTCACTCACGGTACAGGCCATGGAGCCACTATCCAACATCCCCCCCAAAGTCATACTGCTCCCCACTCTAACTGGTACATAAAAAAACTATCGCTGCCCCCTACAGTATATGTGTTTTGATAAACAATATTAGGCAACTGAGATTGTGTGAACGTGTCAGAATTAAAAACTGAATGGAAATTGAGATCAAATGGGTGGGAGAACTCATTTTGACCTGTACGGCCTCCCTCTGAATACAGGTCAGCTAGTTTCCCGAAACTGAACTGATTTGGGAAGGAACTTTGTCGGGGCAATGCTGCTTAGAGTGACAAATGACTTGACTTGACTTGACCAGGGGCTAGGCACTTGAAACACAGATTATTCAATTTGCAATGATATAAAGTGGAGTGATCAGCGCCACCACACACCTTACATGGAGGGGAGTTGAAAGGACAAAGGCGCCTCTGAATACGCTCAGGATTGCGTGGCTCCACTCTAGACAAAACTCTCTCTAGCATACTCATCATTCGGCCAAGGACATCACTGTCATCTTTTTGAGCAGGCTGTGGGACATGCTGTGGTGGGACATGCTGTGGTGGGACATGCTGTGATGGGACACGGACAGGCGGTGAGACATGCTGTGGGCGCTGGGCATGCTGTCGAACACACAAAAAATCTGTATATGGATCGGGGTTAACATGGTGGGGACAAATGGGCTGGAGACCCGTCTCTATAGAGCCAGAGTAGGAACAACAAGAAGATTCACTGTCAAGCACTACAGTCGGGTAATTCTTTAGTGGAGGGACACTGTAAGACCTAGTTGACGCCCCTGATTCCCTTTGATACTCATCTATCCTGAGTTGAACGTCCTTAGAGGTCCACTCATTAACAGGCTTGCATCTGAAAATGTTCGATAGCTGTGGATCAGGACAGTACTTTGCAAACATTTGTGCCACTTCCCCGCGTGGGTAGCGTGGTGTAAAAATCTTGCAACGGGAGAGTTGACGAGGAATGACTAAAGTATCGTATTAGAATGTCATAAATGATATCTGGGTCTTGCCTCACATCAAGTGCCTCATCACTCCTGAGAGCTACTCTGACAACGTCTCTTGCCCTTCCTAAAAGCCTGCTTAGTATCTCATCTGCTTTTTCAGCTGTTGTATTAGACTGTTTCCGAAGCTGGGCTTTAGTCATGGTGATCCATTCTTGAATTGAACACTTGTCAGAACCATTTCCCCTGAAAGTCACAATTTCACGTTCAGTCTTGACATGGACAATTACCGGTGTAGTGTTTACCTGCGTTGTGTTATGTGGTCTAGGGTTGTCTTTAGTCATAACAGTCGCTGCTTTGCCAGTCATTGGTGTGTCATGTGCATGTGTGCGATCAATGAAACCAGAAGAGAGCAGACTAGCCAATACTGAGTTGCCTATCTGCTCTCCAATTTGGCCTACCATGTCAGTCAGGTGTTGCAGGGCAATATTATCACTCATTGGGGTTAAAGTCTGTGCACTCTCCCTCAAGAACTGTTCACTTGGAGACCAGTTTGGGCTCATACCACGCCCCCTGTCCCTCCCATCACTAACATGTTCTTGGAGACCACCTACACCTTCACTTCCATACCCACTAGTAAGTGTGTTTGCATTCAAACCATTAAAATGGACACCTCTGCCCCTGCCAATAGAAAAGCCCTGAAAATCGTCATTTTGACTACTATATCCTTCAGCCATTATACTTTCAGTAGTACAAAGAATAGAAAATAAAACGGGATAAAAATAAAAACCAGAAATTAACTAATAATTTACGTATTGATAGCAAATGCACAGTGGCACAAATACATAAAACGAAATCAAAGCGCCAATGCAGTGCAACGGTACCCTCTAGTGGACACAAGAAGAATATGCAGCAACGCCGGGATCTGCTCAGAAGCTGATAAAAATGATCCAGTTGTGTACTCATGGCACCAGTGTAGCGACCCTCTTTCATGCACGACACAAGGTTTCACAATCTCTGGGTTTATTGCCTGCATTCAGTAAACAAAACAATACAAAAGTCAGGGGCCTCTGTTCACGACTGCAATTATCTTCAGCGCTTACAAATTCACTTAAGCTACGGCAAGCGCTGAAGCCCATAAAGTGCCAAACGAAAAAGACAGTCGCAGACGCCCATGACTTAACAACTGAATGAGGTACCGTAATATTAACAGTAATACAACAAAAACACAGATTTTGTGAGAATTCAAAAAAACATTCAAAACAATCAAATTTCAACTCTGTTACATATGGATTAAAGCAACAAAAACAATTTAAAGAGGCTTTTTGGAGCTAAAAAATCCGTCTATTTTGGGTGACCTGAGTCAAAAGAGACGCTTCTGAATGTGGCCAAGTAGCTGAGTTAAGAATGAATGCATAAGTAAGGTTAGATAGTGCAAGTGACAGACACAGGTTGACATTATTTTACTCATCCAGCCAGCCCAAAGTTGACCTCGACTAGAGCCGTCCCTTTGGGATTTATCCCCTTCTTCCCGTCTAGTCACTCCGGTATTGGTCGTTGCTAAATATGGGCAGCAGACATGATTGTCTGTCATCTTGCTGCTACAGGTACCCCAAAAAACAAAAACATTGAGAACGGCTGAAAACATCTGAAAAATTGTGTGGTCTGATCACTTTGAGTTTCAGTAGTTTGTCCTGTTCCTTGTGCTCTCTAGCAGTGGCATTTAGGGGTCAAATATTACACAGTGTCCCCCTAAATAAATGTTTATGATTTTTACTATATATCAGTATATATCACTGGAACGCTAACACAGATTGTTTGCAGTTGGCCAAACATATTTCCATGCCTTATATACTAAATAAGGATTTAGCTATTTTCAGTTTTTATTTCTTTCAAATAAAAAACTACTTTTTACGAAGTGGCATGGTGATAACTGGTTGGAACGTCCGGCTTACAGTTTAGAGGTTCCAGGCTCAATTCTGGCCCCAACTGTCCCTTCCAGTATTTGATTTAATCTTTGACACTGGGGATTCAGGTTTAATTCCCAGTCTATGTGGTCGTTTCTCGAAGGTTCTTCACATTCTGTTTGTTTCCAGTCAGTCGTAATTTGCCCTATAAAATAGTGCCGTATATGAGAAATAGTCTTTCGAGCACCTTTTTAATTTAGTTTATACAAGCTTACCAGCTGCTAGTGGACAAAATAGTTTTAAAAGTCCCCGCTTACCCTTTGTGTAAATACGGAGTTTGCATTGTCTCCTACACAAATGTGGGATTGCAATCTTTAACAACCGTTGAACTGTAATTTGCATTTTACCCTTTAGATGGCAGTATCTCATAACAGAATCACCCGCCCTTACCCCAAAATCAGCAGGGGTCTCAAACTCAATTTACTTGGTGGCCGCCAGAGCGAGGGTCTGGTTGAAGTTGGACCAAATCGGCTTTTCCACAAAAAAGGGCTTATAAAAACATTCCCCTGTTATCCAATGTTGTGTTATTTAAATTTCCCCACACATTTTTTTTTTTAAATTCAGAATAAGTAAATCAATCATTAAAAAGTGAAACCTTAACCTGAGTGGACTGCACAATAAGGAACTGTACGTATTATTTACAGACAATGTTGATATAAATCATAAGCAAAAGTACATGAACTGTGAAGGGATGCTAGAAAGGAGGCGGCTGGTGCGGGGAGGCTTAAAATAAGTATTTTATTTATTAACAAAACCAGGAATACAATAACAAACAAACAAGAGGCCACAAAACAAATTACATGTCCAAACAAAATGAAACCTGTTGATATCCAAAGCAGAAAGACTGAAATGGAAAAGCAAGACACAATGTTAACAAACATGGGGTAACGAAACAACATGTCGAAGATAAAATTTAAACATGACAATATCAAAGCCAGAAAGAAAGATTAAACCAGAAATAAAAATGCAATGATACAATACAATGCAGAGGGCTGTCCGAGCATTCATTATAAAGTGTTGGATAATTCGGGACAAGTGTATGGAAATTGGGCTCAGGTGTGTCTCCACAACCGGTTGGCGCCCTCTGGGTGAAGGTTTAATAACCGAAATTGTGTTTTTTGGTCATTTTAGTCTTTGCTTTTAGAATTCCATTTTTGGTTACACGACACAGGGAAATCAAATTGTTAAATATTACACAGTGTCTCATTAGCATTAAACTTTCATATAAGGTGGGGGCTGCAAACTATACCCTGGGGCCACAATTGGTAAATTTGAGACCCCTGTCCTTAATATAAATCAAAGGACTTCAATTTAAACCTAAAATATTCTATCCTTTATTCATTGTTCCTTAGAAATTTTAAACCGATTTGTAATTTGCTGCTCGGGTGGTAGAGTCGTCGTTTTGGAAACAAGAGCTTGCAGTAACTGATTAAAAGTGCAATAGAAATTCAGTCCAATTACCATTATTTTCACAACATAGCAGTTTGGAAATATTGTACAACATACAAATATAAAATAAAAATCCTTAATTTCAACAAAAGGTCCATAACAATAAAACTATAGAATGGCTGTAGGCCATTACAGCATCACCTGCATTGAGACGCGAAACCATTCTTGGTTAGAATTTCCCTTTTGGTGTCTTGTGGAGTAGAATATCTTTCTGGGAATGCCGGGTCATCTTTTTGTGGCAGTTTTTACATCTGGAGTAACCCACCTGTCTGGTTGTAAAGGGTGATGTTGATATGCAATGTTGTTCTGGCCTGAAAGAGTGGAATGCCTTTCTGGGGGAAATGCTGAGTCAGCAAGACCATACTTATCCCTTTTCTTGGGTGGACAGACAGACATACAGACAAACAAACCAACAAATATATATACCGTATTTTCCGCACTATAAGGCGCACCTAAAAGCCTTTTTATCATTTACAGGCTCTCATAGGCTAAAGGGACGAAACAAAGCCTGCAATTGGCCGAAAAAGATGAATGTGAATCACATGTTGGGTTGCACTACGGCATAGAGAAAACATTTTTTACTATTCTGTATTTGTAAATATTTTACTCTCCTGGATTTACTACACTCACGGTTGTAAGAAGACCATGGTTACGTATCATTATTGAACGTGATGGCTGCAAGAGAACTTAGGTGAGCTATGCGGCTTTATATTTTCCCAGTATCTTGTTTTAGAACGATCTTGATGTTTCTGTGATGAGTCCATTTTTAAACCAAATTCAAGTGTTTATTGTCATATGCACAGTAAAGAACCCCGTTTCCCTGCACAATAAAATTCTTACTTTAATGGAAACTAAGAAATGTTTGGCATTTCTTGAATCCCAAGACTTGAACCTTCCGAATGATATTTGGAACCATGCATTGGAGTGATTGGTGACATCGTACATACACTGTTTTCGTACATGTCTGAGACACGTATTTGCTTCTTTGCAAGCTTTCGGAATGTCAAGGGGGTAATAAGTTTGACTGAACTATCTGACTGTTTTGTCGACGTTCCCATTGTAGCGCCTTATGTATGGAAAATATAGGACCAAAAACTATTTTTTGGGGGTGCGCCCTATAACCCGGTGCGCCTTATAGTACGGAAAATACAGTACTTAAATTCTAAATTAAAATATCATAACCACCCTTGTGCCACGGCGGCGCAGTGGTTAGCGCTTGTGCGGCACAGTTCATGTCATGGGAACCTGTCGTGGGTTCAAATCCAGCTCCAGACTTCCTGTGCGGAGTTTGTATGTTCTCCCCGTGCTTGCATGGGTTTCCTCCGGGCACTCCGGTTTCCTCCCATGTTCCAAAAACATACATTTCAGGTGAATTGGCCGGTCTAAATTGTCCATAGGTGTGAATGGGCGAATGAGTTGTCTGTCCCTGTGTGCCCTGCGATTGGCTGGCAACCAGTTCAGGGTGTCCCCTGCCCACTGCCCGGAGATGGCTGGGATGGGCTCCAGCCCCCCCGCGACCCTAATGAGGATAAGCGGTGTAGCTGATGAGAGATGAGATGAGAACCACCCTTGTTTTGCTTGCGGGCGATAACGACAAACTGTCATCCTAGGAAATGTCCTTTGCAGTTCTCTGATATTAAAAACAAAATCAAATATTTCCCCCTTTAATCCTTGGCTTTTGTCAGGACCAGAACGGAGACAGGACCCACTCAGACAACGTTTCTCAGTTTTATTGGGAAGAAGGGAAAGGAGTGCACACACGATCCGGAGTGTAGGTTGCTCAGACGCGGGATTGGGACTTCCGTGGCAAGCGATGGCGGTGTCGAGAGTGCAAAAAACGGGTCAGTAGCCGGAGTAGAAGAGCAAAAACGTGGTCGATATCAGAAAATGGGTTGTTATTCGAGACGGGAGAACAGACGTGGTCGGGATCAAAACAGGTCGTAATTCAGGACGGGAGAGCAGACGTGGTCGAGATCAAACAGATCGTAGCGGGAGAAAAACAGGAGCAAAAACACAGAACAGGCGAAAAAGGGCTTGCCGTGTAAAAACAGAGTTTCACAGACGGACTGACAAAAGGGGACTGACATGACAGAGTTTAAATACTGACAAGGAGCCAATCTGTCAACAAGCTGCAGCTGGCGCCCACGGGCGGGGCCAATTGGGCGCCACGGCAACCGTGACAGATTATCTCCCTGTCCTCCTTGCAAATTTAAATTCCATTGATAACTTTTCACCTTATTTTTAGTATTTACTACTGTTTAAAAGTGTTGAGTAAGCATTTTGGGGCATTTTTCACATCTAAGGTAACCTACCTAACTGCCTGTGAAAGATGGTGGTCATATCTAAACTCCTCACTCTTGTCTTGCGTGGACAGACACAAACAGACAAGCAAACAAACAGATAAACGTATATACATGCTTAGATCCCAAACCAAAACATTTTCAACTTTAACTTTGCAAATGGGCGATTAAAAAAAAAAACACATTACACGATCATAACAACAAGGGGTAAAAACACACAAAGATGAATGAGACAGAAATGCACCCGTTCAACTTAAAACAATGGAACTCATAATATATTCTTGAAATGAAAATTATTCTGGAATGTTCAGTCTGGCTTTGAGGTTTTTTACACTTTTGCTGTGAAGCAAGTTGGTGGAGATGTCGGCGGACCACATAATGATATTGTTTCTCAGCCACCCAAGCTAAATAAAGACAAAACTCACAAGACTAGCAAATGCAACAGCACCACATTTTTCACAGCATGTCACAGTCAATGCTCTTCAAACTCAAATATAGAAGATGGCAGGCCAGAGGGCAGACTACAAACATAGTTTATGTTTTTAGCGTTTGTTCTTGTTTTAAATCTATGGGGCAGATGATTCATTGTGCAGGTGACATCTGACCTCTGTGGATTTTTGGCGCTTTGCTTTTTATGAAAGTGCAGATAAGGTTAACATATATCAAGTTGGGCTGCACATTAGAGTGCACATACATTTTGCATGTGACAGTTGATCAAATCCGGCTATTCCTG
This sequence comes from Urocampus carinirostris, assembly GCF_059441175.1. NCBI lineage: Eukaryota > Metazoa > Chordata > Actinopteri > Syngnathiformes > Syngnathidae > Urocampus > Urocampus carinirostris. The sequence continues at coordinate 36,745,338 of NC_142362.1, read as the reverse complement.
CCAGTTGAATTATTGATGCAACAGTTTAGGGCAGTGGTCCCCAATCTTTTCTGTAACCACGGACTTGTTTGATGTCTGACAATACAGAGATCCCTCGTTTTTTGCGGTTATTGGGGATCAAAACTACACGCAAAATGTGAGAATCCATAGTGTCACACCGTCATTAAAGCCCCCAGGGTTAAACTTACCTTAAGATGACGCCATTTCCAACTGAAAGTATACAACTATAAGTGGAATTCATTTATATTTCAGTCTGATCCGGTACCAAAGGAATTGCGCCAGGTTGGGGAGCTTTGGTTTAAGGATATTTGTATGCTATTTTGCCTTTCGTCAAAAGTATCCTTCGATTTAACTGTAAGTTTTTTCGCAAATAGTGTCAGGTACCCGCCTGGGGTGGTGCGAAAGCACACTGCAGTAACACAGATGATTACAGTAAACATTGGTAATTTATTTAGCAGAGGCAACAGTATCTAGAACACAAGAGGAAACAATCGTGATCTAAGAGGCAGGTAAGGGGTCGGTGTTCCAGTAAATCCAAGCATCAGGTGGTCCTTGTAATCCAGAAGAGCAAGCAGGGATTTGGTACTCTGGAAGAACAAGTACAAACAAATCAATAAGGATCAAAGGGGTGGAGTACTATGAATAGAAAATGGCAACTTGTGATAGAAGGAAAAACCACAGGGAATTGAAAACACGTGACCGCAGCTGTGAGGAGGAGAATTTATAAGGGAGTGGCCCAATAGGGTAAGTTTGAGAGTGATATGTGAGTGAGAGTAAGAGAGTGAGAGAGAGAGAGAGAGAGTGAGAGAGAGAGTGAGAGAGAGAGAGAGAGAGAGAGAGAGAGAGAGAGAGAGAGAGAGAGAGAGAGAGAGAGAGAGAGAGAGAGAGAGAGAGAGAGAGAGAGAGAGAGAGAGAGAGAGAAAGAAACCGGAACCTAAGTGTAGGATAATAACACTTAGCTATTGGCATGAATAAGATTGTATCTTACCTTTGACACGAAGACAATACCATTTCTTACTAAATACATTATATTTTGATGGAGATGATTGTCACCCAGGAGTAAGACACTATGTTGACAAAGACCATGCCTCTTCCAGGCCGAGCAATGAGAACAAAGTCAAAATCCAAATTTATATGAAAGTTTTTCTAATTATGCTTCAGACAATAATTGTTAATTGAATCACTATCACTAGCATTGGTGAGAAAACAAATTAACAGGGAAGGATCCCCAAGTTGTACCCTGTTGTAGTCGTTTCCCCAAAATAGAGGGGTGCTAGTTGAGGCACAACAATGTGCTGGAATTCTCTCAGAAGGGTGATTAGCACTCAGATCTACTTTGACTGTATTTTTGGGGAGTAATATGGCATTTTAATGTCCCAAAGATCCGAAACATTGAGTTGATTTTCAAAAGGTCATTCTTTACTAGGAGCTGCTGCATATGTGAAGATAAACTGTAATGAGGAGTCCTTCCCTGCAATAGTTTGATTTTTTTTTGTCTTAGCTTGATTTTAAAAAGTCACTCTACATGCAAAATTGGGAAAATTTCAAATTGTGTACGCCATATAACATTTTTGTAGTGGAATTTTGTCATTTAAAGTTCTCATTTTCCCCCCGGCTCTTATCCGGATCGTCTCGTACACTGATAGCAGATCACTACGGTAATGAACAAGGCTACTGAAGATAAAGTCTGCGAAATCCTGCACTGCTACATATAAGCAATACTAAATTACTGCAAGTTAGTAAATAACTAAGTACTTTTAATATATTATTTTATGTTGTTTATTTTGGAATATAAACAAGCTTATATAAACTATATTTGTTTTTATTCTTCATAGTCCGTCTTGCTTTTGTCTTGTTTGTACATTATATTATCGCTCATTGAGGGAAATGGCAATTACTTATAAGGGGACTAGGGAGCAATTGGCTGATGTTGACAGGTATGTTTCAACAAAGGAAATTTAAACAAATGTGTGAATAGGATTCTAAAACAAACTGGTGTGGAAATACAAAAAGGCTGGAATGTCAAGCGACACTACTTTTATATGATGATATTTTACAGTTTGTTTTTCAGTTGCATTTGGTGGCTGTTTGGTACTTAATATGGATGTCTGGGTATGTTTTATTCAAACCTACGTTTTGTGTTTTCCGCTGACTTAGGGGCCGGTCACACAGACATTTGCGGCTCAATCACGGCTAAAATTTTGCGTTTTTTTTTTGCCCGTGGTTACCCGCGATGGAAAATGCGCAAAATTGGCCAACCCGCTGTTCATCGGTGGTATGCCCGCAAAACACGCCGGCAACTGTTCCGCTTCCTCATCCCGTCATTTCTGCGTCATTTTCTCGTGTGGACCACGGGTATACAGTAAAAGCTCCCGAGCCGGTGTTGTGCCCAAATCCGACTCCTACGCAACACATCCACCCCCCCACCCCCTCACGTGAACGCGCATTCTGCTGCGATCGCTTTTGTGGGAAGCGTGCATTGACGTTGGTGACTTTTTCATCCGCGTTAACAAACGCATTTTGTAGAATACGATCACACTTTATTAGGATCTCTAGGATCTCCCAATTGTTATAATTAGCTCGCTTTATTGTTTTAAGAAGCGTTTTATATAGAATACGATCGCTTTTGTTGGAAGCGCAGCAGAATGCGCGTTCACGCGAGGGGGGGGGATTTACCGTTCGATTACGTTCACAACAAAAACAAAGACGGAATGGTTTAAGTTGTATTACATTCCCAACAAATACAAGACGAAGTGGTTTTGGTTATATGTTCGCCATTACATTCCCTAAAAGTGAGATAAAACGAGGTAAAAGTGGGGATGCGAATCTCGACAGGGATGCATTTCTCGGATAACACCGGGCTGTAGAAATCATAACCGCTCAAGACACAGTCCAGTGAAGATCAAGATTTCAAGCTATGGCATCATTTTTATTTTATTATCTTGAAAAGAAATGTCAAAAAATAAAAATGGATTAAGACGAGGTCACTACGCTGACGGGGATCCATGTTCACCCCCTTGACGTCTCGAGCACAACTGACGTGTGCTCGGCAAATCGCGCTGAATATACGCGGAGAAAAGCGTTTGACTGTCACACGCGTAACACGCTAATTTCACGTAATAACACCGCGATACAGGCGCAGAACATGCTATTACCATGCTCCACCCACGATTACCTGCTGAAATTTCCCGTCCTACCCATGTGTAACCACGCCCTGGCCGCGGCCAGAGCACGTCGTTCCGCGTCATTTCCGCGTCATTACCTCGTGTTGACCACATGTGCGGCACGCGGTTTAACACGTGCTCAAACTTTTGAGCGCATCCCCTCCCACGGCTGCTAAGACGCTCTTTTGGCATCTGACTGCTCACAAGTGAGTATGGGTTGCTCCTGCTTCCGCAGGCAAGTAGCCCTTCTTAGAGGGACGTGTCCGTGAGCTAGAGCAGTTTAAACGGAAAATGTTAGGTGCCTCGGACACCACTGCTAGCGTGGGTTGTAGCGAACCTGCTAGTCCAGTTAGCACTAGCCCTAAACGGCATGCTAATCGCGGTGAGCCAATTTAGACACGTAACAAGTTCAGCCCCCTAGCTAGTCCCACTCCACCCTGGTCTACTGGCTCCATCACCCGTAACATAAAGCTTAGCACCCCAGCCATGGTTATGTGTATTTCTGGGGCCAGAGCACCCGACATTAAGGCTAATTTGAGGGAGCTGACATGCAAATCTAGACACCAGGACAGGGCTAGCTGCACCGATATAGTCATTCACGTCGGCTCTAATGATACTAAAATGAGGCAATCTGAGATTACAAAGAAAAATATTGCTAGGACCTGTAATCTCGCCAGAAAGATGAGTCGGCATCGAGTAATTGTCTCTGGCCCCTTGCCAGCAAGAGGCAATGATGAGAGGTTTAACAGACTAGTCTCGCTAAACCGGTGGCTGGCAAGTTTTTGCAGTCAGCAGGGATTTAGGTTTGTGGTTTACTGGCCTGCTTTCTGGGGCCGACCTGACCTGGTGAGGAGAGACGGTCTTCACCCTAACTGGGAAGATGCTCTCACTCTTTCTAAAAATATAGATTACTGTCCTAGCCTTCCATGACAGGGATTTAGGTTTGTGGATAACTGGCCTGCTTTCTGGGGTCAACCTGACCTGCTGAGGAGAGACTGCCTTCACCCTAACTGGGAAGGTGCTCTCACTCTTTCTAATAATATAGATTACTGTTTAAGCCTTCCATGACAGGGTACACTGGTGCAGGCCAGGTCACAGGTGATTGGTGAACCTGTAACCACGGGTGTGGAGTCTGTAACGCTAGAGCTAACTAGCGCTATGCTAGATTCAAGCAATTCACATAGTTTTTGTAGTTTAGAGCGTTCTATTGACTGCACCATACACCCTGATCTGTACTCTTCTATAGCATCTTCTTTTGTGCTTCTTACCTCTGTTTCTCCCTTGTTAGGTGAGGAGGGAGAAGAAAAAAAACTTTTTTCTACCAATAGTCATCCTGCTACTCCACCTGTCAACAATATCCTGTGGTATGGAATTTGGGCCGCATCTGCCGTCATGCAAGGCACAAGACCGGCAGTATAATCCTGTGGAGGTTACCACTAAGGTTGCCATTAAGGTTCAAATCTCGCGAAAAGTTTCAGCTCAGTCCACAGTGCTGAAGCTTGGCCTTCTGAATATTAGATCACCAGCCTCGAAAGCTTTACTTGTCAATGACCTTATTAATGAACACAATCTTAGCCCTATTGGCCTTTGTGAGACCTGGTTAACACCAAATGAGTTTGTAGTGTTAAATGAGGCTTCTCCCCCTAATTTTGTGAGTTCGCATTTGGCACGACCATGCAAAAAAGGTGGAAGTGTTGCTCTTATATCGGAAGGTAAGTTGAAATTTACTCCTAATACCCCTACTGGTTTTAAAACGTTTGAAGCACTTGTTATGAGGTCCTTAATGTCAACACCAAATTTATTTAGTTGCTGTGTATCGCCCACCTGGACCATACTAAAAAATTTTTGGATGAATTTTTTGAACTGTTAACAGACTTAGAAACTTATGCGGACAATGTTGTAATTATTGGTGATTTTAATGTTTTTGCAGCTTTTAAGTCACTGATTGATACATTTGGTTTCAATCAAATAGTTGATGTGCCCACTCATAAAGATGGGAACACCCTAGATCTCGTTCTGATCCGTGGCGTAGTAGCCTCAAATGTTACAGTGTTACCGTATCCTAATGCCATCTCTGATCACTATCTTGTTAAGTGTGAGGTGCTGTTTAATATTTACTGTGATAAGGAAAATTTAGGCTTTAGCAGTCGCAATATCCACCCTACAACGGTATTAGCCTTAAAAGAACTATTACCCACGGTAACTCCAGCCCTCCCTTCGTACACTGGGTCTGTTGACTCACATACAAACAACTTCAATACTGCTTTAGTTAATGTTCTTGATTCTGTGGCGCCCCTAAGGCATAAATTTAGATTTAGATTTAGATTTACTTTATTGTCATTCGTATACACGTGTATACAGAACGAAATGTCGATACATCTGACCCGCACAGTTTCTTTGAACGTCAGCCGGGATAGATAAGATTAACCATGTCTTCGTCAGAATTTTAGCGCAGCAGTTCGTCATCTCGCGGTTCGATGCCTCTTCCAGTTGTTAAATGGTCCAGTTTATTGTCCAGAGAGCGAATGTTAGAGGGGTTAGCCTTTAGCCTAGCTGTTAGCCCGGCCCGCTTCGTCGAGGGGTTAGCCTTTAGCCTAGCTGTTAGCCCGGCCCGCTTCTTCGTCACGCCGCTGTCTTGCCACTCTGCTTCGCTGCTTTGTAGGCCGCTGGTCTTGTAGGTCTTGTTGCCATAGCAGTCCGTGGCTAATAAACACTCCCGAGTGGTCGTAGCACCGAGCGCTTGATGTCGAGTGGTCGTAGCACCAAGCGCTTGATGTCCTCGTTCGGCGGTCACGCCGCTGTCTTGCCACTCTGCTTCGCTGCCTTGTAGGCCGCTGGGTCTTGTTGACATAGCAGTCCGTGGCTAATAAACATCGAGCGCTTGATGTCTGGATGATCGCATATCCAGCAAAAAAAACTGCGATCGTTACTTAATCTGCAGTTCGAGCCGACTTTGTGCGCCATCAAAACTGAGTCGAAGACTGGATCTTATGGCCGACGCGTAAAAAAACCGTTGCAAGTCGATGCAGCCGCAGCCGAACAGGGCGCCGCCATCTTGAAGTTTTCGACCTAAGAAGAGTACACCTTGGTTTACTGAAGAAACCAGGTTACTCAAACAAGGTTGCAGAAAACGAAAATGGCGCGCTACTCTTGCGCTCTTGCCTCAGTTAAAGCATCGTTTTTCTCTAAGATTATTGTTAAACATAATGATCCGAAATTTTTGTTTGACACAGTGGCAAAACTTACCAGACAACTCAACCCAAATAGTTGTACTTATTCTGCTAACGACATTATGGAATTTTTAACTAAAAAGATTCAACTAATCCGGAATTTTGTTCTACTGTGAGGCTGCTGCTTGAATGATTGCATCAACAACTTGCACTTAACAAAAGGAAAAATGGGTGCTGCCAACCATCAGTGAGGTGGACTATGCTGAAAGAAAAGACATAAAATTTTTCAACACCAGCTACTAAAAAGAAAGGAATATACAGTGCTATCGCTGGAAAAAAGATACTAGAATGGAAGACTGTTAAATATAGTTCATAAATATAGTGAGTTAATCCACATAAAACAAATCTGAAGTCCAAAAATATCGTATTCAAAGCGAAAAAAGGTACAGTAATTGCCGTCTGGTGAAGCCGTTTGATAATTAAATTTGTTTCTTTTTTTGTTTTGTTTTTTTAATCTGTCAAGTCCTGTGTCATCCTGAATGTTTTCACCTGTAGTTTTAGCATTAAATTTTCAGACAACAAACGCTGAATTTCACCTTGGACATGGTGTAAATGGTTTAATAAGATCAGCATCTGGGTTTTTTGGTTTATATGGTGGTGGTTTCATTTTCCCAAGTTTGAGAAAAGAGCACCTGGGTCCTGCAACAACATCATATAATTCAAGATCATTTATGTTGGTGGCATGTATATTCAAAAGTGCACTTGCAGCAGCAAGTTTTGATTTAAATGCTGTCCTATTTTCTGCCCTGGATATCGGAATAATAAATAAATTAATTTAAATATAAACTTCTGTACAAATCCTATGTTTAAATATACATATACCTCATGTAAAAATAATTTACTTTCCATTTTACCATGCGTTTGGGTGTGTGAGAATGTTATGGAATATCAGTGTTGTTAACCTTTTTTTTTTGCTGCGTGTGGCTTGTTTCAAGTTTATTTTCAACTTTCTTGGAGTCAAAAATCTGGTCAACTTGAGAAAAGGTCCCCATTTTGGGTTTGTATTGTCAAAAAGCTTTGATGGTTTGCCTTCATAAATGTATATTTGTTAGAATACACATGAAAATCACGTGTTATTAGAAAGTTGCATGTATAGTGCTATTATCTTAGCATATTATTAATATCAAAAGTAATCTTCAGGATTTCTGCAGGTAACATACACCTTAAAGTGACGACTTCTCATTTTGATGTCCAAATACTTCATTTGGGCACAAAAGACACATTTTATAATAATTGTGCACAATATCACCACATTTCCACAGGCTTTAGATTGTTTTGTTGTGCATATTTGGTGAACTTCTACAGAAAAAATAAAAAGTAATATTTTCAAACAATAAATTCATTAAATTAAGTGTTTGTAAAAGCCTTCATTTTAGATTAAATCATAACTTGTAATGCTGAGCTAAAATTGTGATGTGTTGTTGAGGGTGTCATATTAATGTATAATTGACAAGTTGTTATGGCTTTTAGGATCCCCCATTTGCCTTTTATTCCTTTCAGGTAAAGTAACTTTACATAGTTATTTGAGTACAGACGTCATTACGTTTAAAAGACAGGCATTACCAGTTCTTACAGTACAGTACAGTTTATTTTGGTTTGCTTTTATTTGTTCCGCTAACGCTATGTGTACAAAGAAAAGGGAGCACAAACGCATTTGTATCTTCCACTTGGCAAATGGAAAGCACCTTATTGACCACCGCATATGACGGCAGATCCACTACAAACAATACTAAATATATAACATATGTAATAACATTTCAAGATACTTACCTGGCACGAAATGCTCTAAGCAAAACCATGCATTTTTTGAAGGAGCTCTCTTTCTCTTTATTAATGATATCCATAACTTCCTCCGTTGTTTGGACAAAAGCTTTGTCTTCTCACACTCGTGAAATCTTATGACTGGTATTTGGCAAAATCCGAATGTTACCAATCCTCCAGCGCGATTCGAACAACCGTTGATCCAACAAGGGAAGACCATTTTTACTCAGTAATCTCAGGTTGACCCCTCGCCACCACCCAGGGCCAAACACATGCCATCAGTAATGGCGTCGGTGTTAGGCCGAGAAATGCATCCCTGCCGAGATTTGCATCCCCCTTGCTACTATAACCACTTTTACCTGTTATGCCGAGAAATGCATCTCTGCCGAGATTTGCATCCCCTCGCTACTATAACCCCTTTGGCCTCGTTTTATCTCACTTTTATATCACTTTTCGGGAATGTAATGGCGAACATATAACCAAAACCACTTCGTCTTGCATTTGTTGGGAATGTAATACAACTTAAACCATTCCGTCTTTGTATTTGTTGTGAATGTAATCGAACGGTAATGCACACCATATAGAAAGTGGTTTTGGTTATATGTTCGCCATTAAATTCCCTAAAAGTGATATAAAAGTTAGATAAAACGAGGTAAAAGCGGTTGTAGTAGCGGCAGGGATGCATTTCTCGGCATAACACCGGGATGGAAAATACGAGCGGGTGCTCGCTGCAGAACCACAGGGCGGAGCTGCACTAGGTGCAACCCCACCCACAGGTTAAATCCCACCCACCAGAGTTAACTCATCACAAGTGGTTCAGTATTCACTGCAGATCCACCACAGGTTCAATCCCTCCCACCAGGTGCAGCCCCGCCCATAGGTGCAGCCCCGCCCAACAGTCATCCCCGCCCACTTGACATCTCTGGGTGCACTTTATATTCTGTCTATGGACTTTTTCAAAAAATACATCCGTGTGTCTTTTTTGTACAGACCTGACATGTGAAATCTGCAGACAAAACGAAATAATATTCACACCAGTTGTACTTTGAACCAGTTTTTTTGTTGGATGTATTTATGTGAATGATGTTCATGCTTGTGTAATATTTGACCACTAGACGGCACTGTGTTGTCTGATATGAGTGAGGGCCAGTGATACAGGGCTAAGCGTGGCAGACAAACATTGCGCCGACTTAAATGTGGATTCCACGGTGTAAAAAAAATATTTCTCCACCTATGATTTTTTTGATTAAAATGAACATTGGTATTATAGTTAATGTATTTTTGCCTAGTATCCAAATCAGTTTTTGTACCACTTGGAGGCACTAAATATTACAAACTGTCCTTTTAGATCAGTCAACATTGTTTTGTTTCTTTTAGCTTGAACAATGTTGACTGATTTAAAGGGACAGTATGTAATATTTATTCGCTCCTAATGGTACAAAAAAAATTCAATCATCGTTGGAGAAATATTGTATATCGTAATGTATTTCTTTTACTCCGCGAAATCCCCACAATTGTTGGCGCCATGTTTGTCTGCCACATTGTGCCGTGTATTACAGGCCCTCGCTTATACCAAAAACACAGTGTCATCTAGTGGTCAAATTTTACATAAAGTCCCTACCAGCTCAGTAGCCTAGATGGTAAGGCGCCCGCTTTGAGACTGGGAGGTTCGGGTTCGCGCCCCGGCCGAGTCATTCCTAAGACTTAAAAAGTGGTCGGCGGCGCCCTCTCTTGGCTGCGGCTGCATCGGGTCAGATGCAATCGACATTTCGTTCTGTGTACATTGTTACACAGAATGACAATACAAGGAAATTATTATTATTATTATTATTAAAGTTTAGAATAATCATTATTTTTGGATGGTCAAATCTTTTTAAATGTCTTTTGCCTTTAATAACAATGCTTTTATCCACTACACTGTATTATTTGTTTATTGCAAAATTAAACTTGAAAAAATGAATAGAGAATTGAACGCTAGTCACCTGTTTTTATATCAACACTGTTTACCCCCTATGAGATGTCCAGTGAGCGGGGCTGACTGGTGGGCGGGGCTGCATCTGGTGGGAGTGATTGCACCTGTGATGCTTCTGCAGTGAGTACCCCTTGGAAAATACCCCGGATAATCTGACTTCATACGGGAACTTGGTACCACATGTGCTTAATTCAATTTTACTATTTTTATTTTGTTGTTTATTAAGCTTTTGAACTTATGTTGATTATTTCACGCTACTTTATAATTACATGTATTTTTTTTGTTGATTGGATGGAATTTGATAATTCGATGAGCATAGAATAAATACAACGTTGCTACAGTTACTCAGAACTTAAGTAATTTTTTCACCAAGTTATTTTTTACTTTTACTCAAGTAAGTATTTGGACGACGACTTTTACTTCTATTTGATAATAGTAATTAATAATAGTAATATTTTTCCGAGGTAACAGTACTTTTACTTGAATAAAATGTTACTACTATACCCACCTCTGCTCAAAACTCACTGTTCGAAGATTCTGGTTATGAATCTATTTTGGTTTTTAAAATGTGAACGACACCAACAAATTGGCCACCAGAGGATGCTCTAACTTCTGAAACAATTACATTATGAATCAGCATTACCTTTTTAACAACTTTTTAAAAACATATCTAAATCGGCAACAAATATATAATATAAATCTATATATTCATTCAGTTTTAATCATCATAGTTTATTGGTAATACAAATCAGTTATCACTTCAAGATTTTTCAGTTCACTACAATATTTTACTTTATACAAAATAATATTGCTGAAATACTTGTATTAATCTATTCTCTTTTGTTTATTTTCTTTTGTCGAATCGTTCGCTTCAACACATGTGTTTTCCTTGTCTCCGCTATCTTCCAAAGAATTTCTCCGACGTTTTTTCGTGCCCGAATTATTGCCGTTGTTATCACTTTCAGGATTATGTTTCGACTTATTACTGACACTAAAGAAATTACCAATTTTGTGTTGATTTTCACCTAATGTCAAGTCAAGTCAAGTCATTTTTATTTGTATAGCCCTTAATCACAATTAGTCTCTAAGGGCTTCACAAGGTATTACATATAAGAAGTTTAGCTTATTCGTATGCTATAGAGTAGAAGTGAGTTTTAAGCCTAGATTTAAACATTTCCACCGAGGTTGCAGATCGGATCTCAGGGGGAAGAGCATTCCACAACACCGGTGCCCGGATGGAGAACGCTCTCGAACCAGCGGAACACTTTTTGGCTCTTGGGATCACCAGGAGACCGGCGCTCTCGGAACGAAGGCTTCGGGCCGGGACATAGGGGGAGATCAGATCTGAAAGATATGAGGGGGAAAGACCATGTATGATTTTGTATAGTAGTAGGAGAACCTTAAAATCACATCTTAGGGTAACAGGGAGCCAATGCAGGTTAGCCAAAATTGGGGTGATGTGATCGTACCTTCTTGTCCGTGTTAAAAGCCTCGCTGCAGCATTTTGTACCAGCTGAAGACTCTTGAGTCTGGTCATCGGAAGACCGGAAAGTAGTGCATTACAGTAGTCGAGACGGGAGGTAACAAACGCGTGAATTATGATTTCCGCATCCGACTGAGAAAGTATAGGACGAATTTTAGCAATGTTACGGAGATGGAAGAAAGCGGTTCTAGTAATTTTCTTCACATGTGTTTGAAAGGACAGATCGGGGTCGAAAATGACACCTAAATTTTTAAGTGAGTCGCTCTGTGTGATGTGGCAATTGTCTATGTTCACAGCGGTTTTAGAGAACAAGTCACGGGACTTAGATGGACCAATAACTAACATTTCAGTCTTTTCAGAGTTGAGACGCAGGAAATTGAGTGACATCCACTCTTTTATCTCAGTGAGGCAGGCTTCCAAATTTCCACAGTTTAGTGTGGCAGATTCCTCCATCGGGAGATAGAGTTGAGTGTCATCTGCGTAGCAATGGAAACTGACATTATACTTGCGAATAATATCACCCAGTGGAAGCATATAAATGCTGAAGAGAAGGGGGCCAAGCACTGAACCCTGCGGAACACCACAAGTAACACTAAATGGCTCAGATGTCAATTCGCCATATTTAACGCAGTGTGTCCTATCTGAGAGGTAGGATCTGAACCATAATAGGACGTTTCCTGAGAGACCAATCCATTTTTCCAACCGTTCTAGCAAGATATTATGGTCCACTGTGTCAAATGCAGCACTAAGGTCCAGCAGCAGCAAAAGTGATGATGCGCCCGAGTCCATTGCCCGTAGGAGATCATTGGTTACCTTAATCAGAGCTGTCTCAGTAGAGTGGTTAGCCCTGAATCCTGATTGCATTGATTCAAAGAGATTGTTCCCGGACATGAAATCATTCAGCTGCTGTGCCACTACTTTTTCAAGTATTTTAGAAAGAAACGATAGGTTTGACACAGGTCTATAATTACATAAGTTTTCTGGATCAAGGTTGGGTCGGTTTAATGACGGCGGACTTAAAAGCAGCTGGAACTACACCTGAGGAGAGTGATATGTTTAAAATATTTAGAACTGAAGGTGCAAGAACGCCAAAGAGACCTTTAATAAGTGAACCTGGAAGCGGGTCGAACTGGCAAGTCGTCGGTTTGGCCGTATTCACCATCTGTTTAAGATTATCGAGTGACAGTTCACTAAAACGGGACAAAATCCCTGGACAGCCACCATGTCGTGCATCTATAGATTTGAGTGCTTTAGTATGTGTTGAATTAATACTGTCTTTAGCAATTTCTTCCTGTATGCTTTGAATCTTCTTAGTAAAGAAGACCATTATGTCGTGGGCAGAATGAGTGGAGCTATCTGGGATAGTTTGTTGCCTTGTAAGTGATGCTACAGTGTCGAAAAGGACCTTGGGATTGTTCTTTTGTGACGCAATCACCTTCGAAAGGTAGGCTGATTTTGCAGAGGCCAGGGCCGCTTTATACTTCAACAAACTATCACACCAGATTTGATGGAAAACTTCAAGCTTGGTAGCACGCCATTTTCTTTCAGATTTCCTGCATTCTCGTTTAAGGGATCTAGTTTCATCATTAAACCAAGGTGTGCGTCTTTTAGGTCGTGATTTATGCCGGATGGGCGCTACTGAATCCAGGGCATTGGCCAGGGTAGCGTTGAATTCATTTAGGAGTGGTTCAATGGAGCCTATGTAGGAAGGAAAGGACGCAACTGCTCCTGGAAGAATATCGGAGAGCTCAGAAACTGTGCTCGTGCTTATATTGCGTCCAGTGAATCCTTCAGTTTTTTTGGTACTACATTTAGCTAGCACCTCAAATGTAACTAAATAATGATCCGAGATAACTGTAGTACACGATAGCACCGTCATGTTTGAGGTTGAAACTCCTCGAGTCAGAACCAAGTCGAGCGTGTTTCCATCTTTATGGGTGGCAAATCAACCAGTTGATTAAAACCAAAAGCATCAATTATAGACTGAAACGCAACAGTGAGTGAACTGAGTGGGGAGTTCATATGAATGTTAAAGTCCCCCATGATTATAATTTTGTCTGCATAGGTTACTAGTTCAGACAAAAGTTCAGCAAATTCGTCTAAGAAAGTTGTGTATGGTCCTGGTGCGCGATAGATAGTTATCACATAGATTGACAATGGAGAGGACCTCATAACAAGAGCCTCGAACGACTTGTGATTATTAGAGGTACGAGGAGTAAATTTGAGCGTTTTTTTTTCAGGAATGAGCGCGACACCGCCACCCTTTTTCAACGTGCGTGCTATATGGCTACTCTCGTAATCTGGGGGAGAAGCATAATTTTGCGCTAAATACTCATCCGGGCGTAACCAAGTTTCACAAAGACCGATACAGTTAAGTTTATAATCGCGAATAATATTATCTACAAGTAAAGCTTTAGGAGCGAGCGGTCTAAGATTCAAAAGACCAAATTTTAGCTTTGAATCATTTAACTTAGCTGTAATCTTTGTAGAGATCGTCACGAGCCGTTCGTGTGCGTTGGGCTTCAGGTGTCGGTGGGCTCGCAGAATCGACGAAGAAATGATGGTTGGATTAGACCGATCTTCATGTCGTTGCTCCTTCAACTTCACACGCTTCCCAGCACGACATCCTCGCTTCTGCTTTCTATCTCTGCGCCGTCTTCGTCTCCGATTTTTTTTTTTGTTCGGTGGAGCGGGAAAGCAGGGCGAACCCGAGTCCCTTTGGAGCTCATTCGGGATGTCGTGGGTGGTATAGAAAGTGCCCGAAAAGTCGAAATTTAGACACCCACCCAGTCGGATGAGCTCCTCCCGGCTGTAGGTCTTATTGGCCACGCATGTATCCAAAAAGGAAAGCAGGAGGACAGTGGTAAATAGTAGGATAGCCGGATAGCAACCAGCCGCTACGTAAACACGCGCCGCCATGCTAACTGTTTTTTCGAAAGCATACTCATACCTGTCAACCTCCACGGATCCATGCCCTTACAAAATACAAAAAAAACTTACCATATTTTCTTTCAAACGTGTTTATTTATGTAGTTTAATATGTTATATTGTACATGTGTTTCCTTATATCATATATATTGTTAATGAACATTTTGTTGTGAATCACTGAGTTGCTCGACATGAATAAGGTTTATTATAAAAAAAGTTCAAAAATGAAGTAGCTTGGACGTTCACTGCAGAAGGAAAAAATACATGCAGATAAAATTAAGTAGAATAATACATTTTCTTATTCAAATTATTAATTCAATTCTGCATTAAATTATTGTTGGTAATATACTGATTAAAGGGATAACCTCAAACCTGTCTTTTTTCATTTTCTCCTTTTATACTTCCTTTTTTTCTTAACTTCTTTATACAACATAATAATTCGTTATACAGTGGAATCTCGGATCTCGACCATAATCCATTCCAGAACCCTGTTCGAAAACCGATTTGTTCGATCACCGAAGTCATTTTTCCAATTAAAAATAATGTAAATCGTTTTAATCCGTTCCAACAACCTAAATGTTTACCTTGAATGTTTAACGTAAAGCTAACCCAGGATAATCGTACTTTCGCGTTATCGTAATCTTCCGTACGAAAGATTACGCTAACATGAACGTGTAAAAATAGAAAAAAAGGATAAAGAAAATTATTATGAATAGGATTTCTTACCTTTGTGGTGGTCAGCAGAAGGTGCAGGTGGACGGTGGGGAGAGAAAAATCTTCAAAAGTTTTTCAACCGCTTCCAAAACTTGCGGCCGTTCCTTGCTTATAGCACTCACTCCCCTAGCCACATCACTAGATTTCACAGCCTCCTTATTCTTTAGTATCGTACTAATAGTAGATTTAGCCATGCTGTATTCCCTAGCAAGATCAGACACTCGCACACCTCTTTCATATTTTGCTATTATTTCTTTCTTAAAATGCAATAGTTGTACGCACTACTTTTCTTTTTTCACCTGTAGCAACTTTGCTGCTTGCACTGACTTTCTTCGGAGGCATAATAAGGGGCTAAAACACCCGTACGCCGCTCAGCATCGCACCCTAGCGTACGCACTCACGCATTACCAGCGTACGATCTCCGATTTTTTGACCAAACAGCGAAGCAAGAATTTCTCTAAATTTTTGGTCGGACTCCGATTTGTTCAAACTGAGAGGCGTTCGAAAACCGAGGTTCCACTGTATAATGCATCAAAGCAAGAGATTCGTTTGAGAACCGGCTCTCTTTTATGAGTTGAGCCAAAAAAGCCGCCTCTCTAAAAAGAGACGGACTTTTCGTTTGACTTGATTGATTTGCCGATTTCGAGATAGTCGGTGTTTACCGGATGGTACCCATGATTGACAAATTTGCGTTTTTCTTGTACGTCGTACACGTCTTAAAATGCATAATAAACGTACGGCAAAAACGTACAGGTTGACAGGTATGTATACTTAACCTCCCCTGGCCGACAACCACCACAACAATGACGTAATCTCGAAGCAACGACATCTCGTTTGCCGAGATCGGCGTGCAGACGAAAACTCGAACCGCGAGACCAAAACAACAATGGCGGATCCGCCTGACAAAAAGTTTGGAGTGCGGTAAATCTCATCTCATCTCATCAGCCGTACCGCTTATCCTCATTAGGGTCGCGGGGGGGCTGGAGCCCATCCCAGCCATCTCCGGGTAGTGGGCAGGGGACACCCTGAACTGGTTGCCAGCCAATCGCAGGGCACACAGGGACAGACAACTCATTCGCTCATTCACACCTAGGGACAATTTGGACCGGCCAATTCACCTGAAATGCATGTTTTTGGAACGTGGGAGGAAACCGGAGTGCCCGGAGGAAACCCACGCAAGCACGGGGAGAACATACAAACTCCGCACAGGAAGTCTGGAGCTGGATTTGAACCCACGCAGGAGGTTCCCATGACATGAACTGTGCCGCACAAGCGCTAACCACTTTGCCGCCGTGCTGCCCTTGCGGTAAATCTTTGTCCCAAAAAAAAAAAAAAAAAGTAATCGGGTAATAATGACAATTTCGTGTCAAAAAAGTTACGTCCCGGGGACGCACGTTGATTTGATACTATGCATCCCCAGCAAAATGATGCGTCTAGGACGCAGGGACGCGGGCAAATGAGAACACTGTATATATACATATAAAAACAAACAAAATTAGCAAAATTATCTTGCCAGAAAAAAATGCATAATCAGGCGATTTTACTTCACTTTTTGCAGTACATACCCTGTCACAACTGTGGTCTAAATCCATCAGTTGCACATTAAAGTCGTTACCTCAATAGCTCATGGTGAAATCAGATTCCCCAAATACAAAATTAGAAGCCAGTAATACTCTGTCACACCTTCCAAAGTTCAAACTCTCATATTGTGTTAATATAAAAGCAATCATACAGGATGTTCCTTGTTAGACGCTTCTGAGGTTAACACATTCTCTTGCAAGTGACATAATTCAACAAAGCCTACTATTAAATCTGCAATTTGAGTAACTGGAAAATGAAAAGCTATGAAATCACTCGCCAATATAGTCTTATAAACAAAATCCAAAATCTGCTGACTGATATTTCACAGCAAAAAAATGTTTGTAGTGTGAACATAGTGTGGACGTAGTGTGAATGTAGTGTGAACGTAGTCTAAGTAGCTCTTGTAGACAAATTAGTTAAATGTAGGTATATGCCAGGTATATTTAAGGTGTCGTATATGTTGTAAAAATGCAGTCTGTAAAATTTGCTTTGCTCAGATGAACGACTCTTGTTTTTGAGACCGCTACATGTTTGAAGTGAATATGAGCGAAATTGCTCCCCCACAGGTTGTAGTTTTCAAAGAAAGCCAAGTAAGTCCTTGCTATCTGCATAACAGGGAAATGAAGACGAGTGTCACTGACCTGACCTAAAATTATTCTCTAACACTCCTGGGGGTGCACATCTCCGACAACTTCTCTGGTCTGCCAAAACCAGGGCTATGGTCGTGAAGTCCTAGAAGTGACTTCACTTCATGAGAGTCCTCAGGAAGAACAGTTTACACCAGCATACACGTCACACACATATGCTGGCAGCATGGTAGCAGACATAAAAAACATAAGGAGAGTCATTAACATCCCAGATAATCATTGGCTGCTCTCTCTTCATTGATGAGAACTATACTGGTTTGTGATACCACAGCAGAGCCAACTACAATATGAAGCAGCGGTCCACACTGCTCGGTAGCCTAGATGGTAGGGCGCCCGCTCCGAGACTGGGAGGTCGCTGGTTCAAGCCTCGGCAGAGTCATACCTAAGACTTACAACATTGGTACCCATTGCCTCCATGCTTGGCGATCGGCATTAAGGGTTGGAATTGGGGGGTTTGGTCATCTAGTGACTCCCAACACAGCAGTTGGGTCTAAAAACCCGGCGCCGATAGCTTCGCGTGACAAAATGATTTCCGGTAGATATCATGTTGATGGTTGATACTGGCTGAATAAATGAATAAATAAAAACAACCGTTTCTGTACCATGAACCTGGGGCCTACAAATAATGTTTCTAATAACTATAACAATAATATCAGACCTGCGCTACCGTCTCTGTCTCCGACCCGATACCAAGAGCAATTTTGCTCATTCATCAGTGATGTTTTATTAATGTTGGTAGCCGATGTCCACAAGCTCCTGTCGGGTGAAGTGGAGTAATGCTGATGTATGTGTGGATAGAGTCCAAAGACAAACATATCATAAGTACACAAAAAAGCACTGAATGGGAGAGCCAAGTGCCTCTGCGTCCATTCACACTTAGAAAAAAATGGTAAAGTCACAAAAATAACTCCTTACAAATACAGGTTTGCACGTGAGTGATGTCATACGAAAACTATTATTACGAGGTGAAAAAGTCACAAAAGCTTATAAAATGTATTGCACAATCTTTGTAGCGCCGATAAAAATAACTCCTTTTTGGTGGTTGTTGACTTTGCTCACCAAAATAAAGTCACTATCTTGCTGCTTGCACATACATTGTGCTTATTTCCGATGTTGCTGTCTATAATCCATCATCTTTTTATGTCAATCTGCTGGTATAAACTGAAATAAATTCAGCTTTTCTGTCTTAACAATGCGCTCGCAGCATTGATATGTCACACTTGTTTACAAACACATAAAGGGGTCTATGACATGTCAAAATAATTCAGCATTTCTAGTAAGATCTTCAAAATTATCAAATATTAAGATTAAGAGTTAAGTTTCCGTATCTGTCTGAACACAACCTGAATCAAACGTCCCTAATAAAAACGTAAAATTAATAATAGGGTTCAGACAAATGAACAGCACAAAGGGCACCCAGTTTGATATGATTTTTTAAAAGTTACAACGTATCATGTTATTTACATGGTGTTACTATAGGGTTAAATAGGGTTAAATAGACTCAGAGAGCCGCTAAAACATAATTATAACTGACAATTACAATGACCCAGCACTGGCAAGCTACTTTCAAACCATGTCTACATGCACCTCAGCTGTCCTTATTGGCAACCATGGTGCCCGCAGGCACCACATTGAAGACCCTTGCTTTAAGGTTATAGTACATATCTGGACTGCATATCTGTCAATTTATGTTTTCCATGAATTTCATACTTTTTTTATCCTGAAATTGTGTATGGAAAATAACAAATTTCGTATAGGAAAAAAAAAGACAATAAAACTTTAGACCAATTTTGTCTTGCCCATTTTGGCTTTAATCCAGATCATTACGGCCACTGGAATGAGACAACAACGTCATGATAGATTGGTAATAAAGATGAAGTCTGTGAAATCCTGCACTACTAAGTATACTGTAATAAGCAACACTAAATTTACTAAATGTGGGAAGCAATCATGGAGCAAAGAAAAATTATGAAAAAAACGGTTTGTGATGTCGATTTTGTGAATAAAATGAAATTGTTTACAGAAGCTATCTTGTTTTTTTTCTCTTCATTGTCTGTTGTATTGTCAGTAAATAGTTTCTGTGTTCTGTCTGGAAATGGTATTATTGCTTATTAAGAAGAATTACAATAATGTATGAGCATGGTTGAGAGGGTTACTTTAACAAAATGCAATCCGATAGTTACCCGTTGAAAAATATAATCAGTGATGTAATGTAAATACCATAAAATTGCAGTATTGTAATGTGATTACTTTTAATTACTTTTGGATTACTCTAATACCAATTATGTGGAAAAAAAGACCAAATAAACAAAACAAAAATAGAACCTAATGTTGTCGTGAATACACAAAAAAAAATAGCCTTATAAAAAAGGAATAAAGTAAACCAAGATCAGGTAGTGCTCATAATTTAACCACGTAGTGTTTTGAGCAAAAATTAAACATTCTCTTTTGCATTGCTGACAAAATATGCCCTGTTTCAGTTCACACTAAGATTCGAATGTTGTTTTGAACTGATAAAGTTTTCCAACAAACTCTGGGATATCCTGTCATCTCTGTCTCTCTGATTGAAATTTTGATAGACACAGTTCTTCTTCTACAAAAGCAAATCACTCTACTGAGACAGCCTTGGCTAAAGTAACCAATGATCTCCGCTTAAAAATAGATTCCGGTGCCTTGTCAATGCTGCTGCTGCTGGATCTCAGTGCTGGTTTTGATACTGTGGACCACAACATATTACTTGTTCGTCCGGAAAAATCAATTGGTATCTTAGGAACTATACTCTTGTGGTTAAGGTCCTACCTGCCAGACAGGACACAATGTGTTTACTACGGCAATTTGACCTCTGCACATTCTGATGTCCCCTGTGGCATTCCACATGGCTCTTTACTTGGCCGCCTTCTTTTTTGTATTTATCTGCTTCCGCTCGGTGATTTTATCCGCAAGTATGATATTAGTTTACATTGCTATGCAGATGACACTCAACTGTATCTGCCAATGGAGACAACTGGTCAGTCAAGTTGTAGAAATCTGGAGGCCTGCCTTACTAAGATACAATGATGGATGTCACTTCATTTTTTTTGTGCCTTAACCCAGAAAAAAACGAAATGGTGATTGTAAGTCCAGCTCATTGACGAGATTTGTTCTCAAACAATGCCCTGAACCTCGACAAATGTAACATCACCAATAGTGACTCGGTCAAAAATCTAGGTGTTATATTTGATCCTAATACAGTATGTCGTTTCAGTTACATGTGAAAAATAGTACTAGAATAGCTTTCTTCCACCTCCGAAGATTCCCCCGATGCTGTCTCAATTAGATGCTGAAATTATAATTTATGCGCTGATTACTTCTCAGCTTGATTACTGTAATGTATTGCTTTCTGGTCTCACAATGTCTAGCATTAAAAGTTTGGAGCCGGTTCAAAATGCGGCAGCAAGACTTTTGACGAAGACAAAAAAGGTTTAAGCATATTACTCCTTAACTTGCTAACTTGCACTGGCTCCCAGTCCGCTTTAGATGTGACTTTAAGGTTCTATTACTACCGTACAAATGTTTGCTTGGACTTGCGGCCTCTTATCTCTCCAATTGGATTTCCCCCCTATGTTCCTGCATGGAGCTGGTCTACTTGTGACTTCAAGAGCCAAGAAGAAGCCTGCAAGCTTGAGAGCGTTCTCCATCCGGGCCCCGATGCTGTGGAATGTTTTGCCTCCGGAGATAAGATCTGCCACCTCAGGGAAGGTTTTTTAATCTAGATTTAAGACCCACTTCTATTCAATAGCTTATGATCAATTCAAACCTCATATTTTGTATTGTCCTGCCTTTTTATGACTGCCTGGCTGATGGTGATATGCGGGAGATGAGTCAGCGGACCAGCATATGGACCTGAAGCATGTCAATGCTTGCGTCGACCAGCTGGCGAAGATAGGAAGCTGCGTTGTTCCTGTCATGGACTTTTTGGACTGTTTTGCAGGCTTGAGGTGTTGTTGCTGTCATGCAATTTCTGGACAAATTTCAGTGAGCGCACTGGTTCCTGTGTGTGAAATGAATGAGATGGCAGAGAGAGGAGCAAAATGACATGGTGACTGTAAACAAAGCTAATGGGAATGAGGAAAAAAATAAAAAGAGTCAAAGTCAATGCATATTGGACTTCATCTTTGTCCCCTGAAGTGTGCAACATAAATATACTTTAAATAAAAATGCAGACCATTGACCATTTAAAAATGTAATCCTGCTAAGTTATGCTTATTTTTACGAAATGATTACGCCTTTTTTTCTGTGACTGTAACTGATTACAGTCTAAAACATGCTGTATTCTAATTACATAATGCCATTACATGTATTCCATTACTGCCCAAGCCCGTGAATAAGGGGTGAAATTGGCTGAGGTCGACAGGTATGCTTATTAACTCAAGTTTAGGAAAAAATAGGCAGAAAAAATACCCCCAAAATAAAAGGTGAAAGTGGTTCCAGGAATAATTTTCAAAAATTTCAACTGGCGACGTGTCTGGATTTTGAAAATGAAAAATTAGTTTGCCTTGGTTCAAAGTAGGTTGAGAAAAATTACTCTCGATGCATCCTTATGCAAATAGTCGTTGCTTGTCAAAGAGGAACCGACACATATGATGCTAATAAAGGTCAGTGGTTTGAATGGAGGGAGGGGAGTGAAAGCGGGAGGAGGGGAAGAGACGGGGAGGCTTGGCTGGAAGAAGGGAGGGGGAGGCAAGGAGAGACCCTGGCGGAGCAGCGGGGAGGTTAGACAGGGAACAATAGAGAGGAGCGTCGCCAGCCTTCAGGCTCCAAACAATCGCGCAGGGCGACAGAAAGCAAGCGCGATGGAGACCCTCAAAAGTGGACTTTGGCCATGTGAGGACTAACACCGACTGCATTTTCGCCCCCCACATTGGCGCCTCTCTTCTGTTTGACACGTTTGTTGGTGGCTTGTGTCAAACCGGAATCCGGCCGGCATGAACCCCGCAGAAGCGGCCGAGGAGGCGCCCAGCGACCCCGACACTGAGGTTTTCTTCAATACGGGTAGGAAAACCCTGGATTTGCGGTGTTAAGGGGGGACAAGAACCGGGCCAAAAACAGGGTCTCGACGCCTGTTCTTAACGTGAGGGGAGAAGCTGGTTTGTTGCACATCAGTCGTTATGACGCCTTTAACATCTCCACCCTACTATTTGTGTGCATGCTCGTCCACTTTAAGATTACTTGCAAAGTGTGCGCATCTAAGGAGCAATATGGCTCTTGTTTTCGAATCAGCTGCTCCAAAATGCCATGAAATGTTTTCCCTGTTGTGCAAATCAATGACGTTATCGCAATGATGTTCAAGCCTCTGCAGACAGCGCTCGTCTGTGTTGATGTCTCTGGTGTTCAATCACGTGATAACGTCCGCACAATTTATCGTTTAAAATGGGTTTTAGTTTTAGGATCACTTAGATAAGTAAGACGTGGATCCATCAATGTATTAAATGGTATTGAGTGTTTTAGGTTTAATTGCAGATGGTGAGCTTCACTGATTTAGTAGATATTAAAGCACAGTAAGTACGGAACATAAGGCCTGCGGGCCGGATCTGGTGCCTCAAGGGTTTCACTTCGGCCCGCGAGACAAAACTGAGAGAAAAATGAGCTGCAATTTGAAATAAGCCAGTTGCCACTCACATAGTTACTGGAGCGACAGCACTTTCTCTCTCTCTTTTTTTCTCTCTTTTTTTGCTTTCTCTTTTCCTCTCTCTCTTTCTCTTCTTTTCTCTTTCTCTCTCCTTTTCAATCCCCTTCTTTTTTCTTTCTTTCTTTTTTCTTTTCACTTTTCTTTTTTCTCTCCCGTAATCTCTTTTTTTCTCATTGTTTTGCCTGATATGTCTCTAGTTGTTCTCTCTCTCTCTCTCTCTCTCTCTCTCTCTCTCTCTCTCTCTCTCTCTCTCTCTCTCTCTGTCTCTCTCTTTGCTCTCTCACATACTTTTTGCTCTTTTTGCTCTACGTCTCTTTCTCTCTTTATTTATTTCACTTTTTTTTCTCTCCTTCTTTCTCTCTCTCTTTTCCCTTATTATCTGTCTTTTACTTTTCTTTCATTCTCTCTTGTTCTTTCACTTGTTTTTTCTCTCTCTTTTTCTCTCTCTCTTTCTTTTTCTTTTCCGCCTTTTTCTCTCTCTCTTGTTCTCTCTCTCTTTCACTGTCTATCTTTTTTTCTCTCTTGGTTTCTTTCTTTCGCTCTTTAATCTACTAGACCGCCCCACGAGAGTTTTTTTTTCTTCTACCATGTGGCCCCCAAGATAAAATGAGATTGCCACCGTTAATGTTTAGTGTAGGGTGCGCTACTGCAAATAAACAACAAACCTAATCACAGTTGCAGGTTTATTCATTTAAAAATAAGTGTGTCTTATATGGCTCTTTCAACAGAGAGAATTTGATGTTTTCTGGTAATTATCGACTTAAAATTGACCTAAAATTTTAATTTAATGTTTATTTATATGTTTGACAAAGGCTTTTTTTTTGTAAAATAGCTCAAATCTACTTAGTATTTAACAGTGTCCTGTAAGCAAGTCACACTATTTTAACTTCTGTGATGGTCAAAAACCTCAAAGTGGCAGGGCCAGGTTGCCATAGCAACACGATGTGATCAAGTTAAAAGCATTCGTGCTCCCTGATTGAGGAATGATTTACATCTAAAGCGGATAAAAGATGTCATTGAGTTTGATGTTTTCCATTTGGGGCCTAATACTGTAGGTTAGAGACAACAATGGCATGAACAGAAATATGTGCCTGTGGCTTTGAAAAGTGATGCTTGTGAGCTGTGCTTCATTAGCTATTAAAAAAGAATATTAACGTAATTTCCGCACTATAAGGAGCACTGGATAATAAGACGCACCCCCGAAAAATAGTATTATGTGATACATTTTTCATAAATAGGGCACAGTGGACTGTAAAGGGTGTGGGACTAAAACTACAGTAAGAGCAAGGGTTGCATTACAAATAAATACATTTAAATTAAAACATTTGATAGAACATAAATTAACATTATGACATGTGGTTTTACTACTAAAATTATATACAAGCACCACAGGCTTTTTAAACCAGCCCGCTAAAATAAAGTTCCCAAAAAAGTAATACATATAAAAGAATGTTGTTTTTGAGCTGCTCTTGTCCCTAGTGTCCCTTAGTGCCCCTTTCTTCTATACAACTATACATTTCATAAAATATTTTGTGCTGCATTGTATTTATTCAAAATATGTAAATGTCATTTTTCATATTATTTTTTTGATTGCGCAGGATATATTCTAAATTATTGTCCAACGCAACAGCAAAAGAGGATATCCATTTAGCCTTTGAAAGTCGGCGTCTGAGTCGCCGTCGAAATTCTGTGCTTCTCGTTTGTTTCAAATGTAAACCACAAAAGGGCACTCGAAGACAACTTTATTTGTTTCTCATAGGCTAAACAGTTACTATTTGCAGTATTATTTAATTTTAACAATGCATTTCCAATTTCATCCACAGTATTGTCCGGTATGTAAGGCGCTCCATATCATAAGGTGCACTTTCAAATTTCTGGCCAATTTGAGATTTGTAGGTACGCATTGTAGTCAAGAAAAGACAGTAATCCACTAAAATCAAATTAAAATAATGCCTAGCTGTTGAGTAGAAGTGAATGGGGCAGGTTTGGGAATTGTACTTTCTGGACCTTGGTCAGCACACTTTTGATCTAGAGCCAACTTTTAGATAAAAATATTGCATGGTCGTCCATGAATTGCACAATAGTCCTTTATTCACATTTTATTTACTGCAAAGGCACGTTTAGAAAGGGGGCAATTAACTACCATTGTGGAGGCTAGCTTGAATATGCTGACTCCACACTCATGCTACTTTCCCTGTAAGGCAGTGGCCAAGAACATTGAGAGTGGATGTGAATGGCTATTTTAAAGCGACAGTTAGTGTTATTTGGGGTAAAAAGCACAAGGAAGAATACAAGCTAAGGAGTCTTAAAGTGACCAGTACTTACCATTTTACTTTTATTTTTTTTGCCCAGAATTTTTGAGGGTTTTGGGTACAGAAATAATTAATAAGAAATAAGCACTACACACTGATCTATTAGTCCCTGACCCTCAAATTTTAGATACCTGGTTTGGAAAAATTGGGTGGTTTTGTGTCAAACAACCCGGAAATTTGGGTAAAATTTGACCCAAGTACTGGGTTGGCTCTGTTTAAATAAATGATTGTTTTATACCACTAGAAGGTGTCTAATACACAGTGTATACACAGTGTGTATACACTGTTACTTTTAAATTTCAGATTATGGCAGAGCCTCAAATTATCAACCCGTGGGCTGCAAATGGCCCAAGGGGCATCAGTTAGAGACACCTGTTTTGAAACAAATCAAACAATTGGGTCGTTTTGTTTCAAACAACCCAGAAAATTGGGTTAAATATGACCCAAGTACTGTGTTAGCTTTATTCGAATAAATGATTGTTTTATACCACTAGGGGGTTCCTAATAATACACACTGCCCCTTTAAACTCTCGTATTAAGGGCGGGGGGTTCAAACTATCATCCTGTGGGCTGAAATCGCCCCCGGGCCGCGAGTTTAAGACCCCTGCTATAGAGAGCTAGATTGTGAGATAGAGGTGGGCATTTAATGTAATGTTAACCTTGTTTAACTGTAATTATAAATTTTTTTCACAATAACTGTTTCAGCAACAAGGGAGGTTTTGAGTTTTTTCTTGCCTTCATGTAGGTTTTAGATTAGGTCATGGTGTAATAATAGTCTGTAGTCTGTACCGCCCATTGAAACTTCTTGTGATTAAGGGCTGTACAAATAAACGTGACTTGACTGTTTGGTCACAATTAAAAATATGTGTTTGTTTAATTCATATTTGAGCTGCACAAACAGCCATGTCCTGAGCCTGGAATGGTGCAAGCCACATGATTATTATTGTTAATGTGTGTAAGTTTACGTGTCTGTCGTCTGGTTCACATTAGCCAGGAGTGGCCAAGGAATTTAAAGTACCGTACTTTTCGCACTATAAGGTGCACCAAATTAAGCCGTACCTCCCCAAAATATTCTTTTGGAATATTGTTTTTTTCATGTAAAAACGCACTGGACTATAAAGTGCATGAAATTAAAGATACAGTGAGAGATAGAGTTACATAAGAAATAAATAAATACATTTAGATTAAAATAATTTATTTTTATTAGAACATAAATTAACATTATGACATCTGGTTTTATCACTTAAATGAATACATTTATCGATAAATAGTCATGCAGCAGGGCGTTACAGTGGTTAGCGCGTGTGCGGCACAGTTCTGAGGTCATTAAATCCAACCTTCCTGTGTGGAGTTTGCATGTTCTCCCCGTGCTTGCGTGGGTTTCCTCCAGGCTCTCCGGTTTCCTCCCATATTCCAAAAACATGCATGTCAGTTTAATTGGCCGGGCCAAATTGTCCCTAGGTGTGAATGAGCGAGTGAGTTGTCTGTCTCTGTGTGCCCTACGACTGGCCGGCAACCAGTTCAGGGTGTACCCTGCCCACTGCCCGAAGATGGCCAAGAGGGGCTCCAGCACCCCCGCGACACTACTGAGAAGAAGCGGTGCAGATAATGGGTGGATAAATAGTCACTGTGCTGTCTTCACTCCGAAGTATCCGTGCAATCACCAAAATGATTCGCACAAGCATTTGAAACTTGTGTCTTTGCTGCCATCGAATTTTTGCGCTTTTCCTTTTTTCTAGCAACAGACAATTAACATGTTAACCAAAAGAGGGCGCTTCAAGACCACTCTACATGTTTCTCAAAGGCAGAGACCTGTGATCTCACACTGGCACAAATGATTTTGAAAGAGGCATAATTTATATCTATTTGAATTACCATACTCAATCAAAACAAATAAAAATGATTGGATGAAAAACTCTCAAACTCTCAAAAAATCGATGAAGACAAAAACAATACAATTGTTGCATTTTGGTTATTATAAGAACCTCTTTCATCATTGATTGAAACTTACTAAGCATGTTTGTACAATAAACATGCTAACCAAAATATATGTTTTTCATAGGCAGAACAGCTACCGTATGCTGTATCATTTAATTGTTATTATGCATTGCAAATTGTAATCATTTATAAAGTGCACCAAAACATAGGGTGCACTTTCAAATTTCTGGCCAATTTGGCATCTTTAGGTGTGCACTAGGGGGCACGTCAGCTGGGTGGTTATCGTGCAGTCCCACAGTGCGGAGGTCCAGGGTTCAATTCCAGCTACCACAGCCTCCTGCATGTTCTCCCCGTGCTTGCGTGGGTTTCCTCCGGGTAATCCAACTATCTCCCCGATTCTAAAGATATGCATGTCAGGTTATTTGGACAGTTCAAATTGTCCTTAGGTGTGAATGAGCGAGTGAGCTGTCTGTCTCTGTGTGCACTGATGGCAACCAGTTCAGGTTTTCCCCTGCCCACTTTCTGAAGATAGCTGGGATGGGCTCCAGCACACCGGCAACTCTAGTGAGGATAAGCTGTGCAAAAAATAGTTGGATGAAGGTGCGCTTTATAGTTCAGGAAATACGGTACATTAAAGATGCCTTGTTGGGTATAAATTGTGAATATTTAAGATTTTTCACATCATGCATGCTCAACCAATATATAAATGGACACAAGCACAATCTAAATTTTGTCAGTCATTCTGAAGGATTATTATTATAATTGATTTCAAACAGTGAATGCTTGTCTCATGGTCTGCCGATATGTTGGCATTTTCATGGCTTCTTGGCCTTTTGACTAGGATCTTGGCTTAGCCTCATGGCTAGGAGCAAGTGTCTCGACCTGTTGGCTTTAAAGTGTAGCATGATTTGACTGATAATGGATAATGGATAATGAAAAATGGACAAAAAACTTATACAACCCCCCGCCAAAACAGGAAACTTTGCTTGCATGAAAAATACATCTTGTGCTAAATGTTCATCTAATAATAACAACAGGTTTTGAATCAGTTTTAACGCAAACATAACACTCAGGGCATTTTGTCCATAAGCTCCATCATACTTATTTAATACTGTGTAAAATATTCCTAATATCAAAACTTTGGTTTTGTTTTGCAAAACAGGAAATATTCTATAGCATATGAATAACCTATATTTTATGTTGACAATATAAGGGGATGGTGTCATAATAGTCTGTAGTTTGCAGCCCTTTGAGATTCTTTGTGATTGAAGGCTATACAAATAAACAAGACTTGACTTGACTCAAAACCTTTATATAAAAAGTTCCTGAGTTTTTTTTTCTTTTTTTTTTAGAATTATTTTTTGTCCTTATTGTCATTACTAATAACGTAGTAAAGTGTTCATGACAAGATTAGACATGGCACTAAAGACTAAAATGAGAAAAGTAAAATATTTTTTTTCACACCTAAAAACACAAAACTACTATATATTAGTAAAATATTTAGGTCAATTCTGGATTATGGGATCATACTCCAAATATATAGCTTCAGAACCATAAAACATTCTCTTCAGATTTACAAATGTAATAATCAAACTGCTAAGCTAAATAAATACTTAAGTCAATAAATAAATAACAAATATGCTTTCAAATCTTGCTATAGAAGTGCTTAATGTATTGCCTTAGAAATGAACAGAAATACTGTATGCTGCTTTCGATCTGACAAATGGTTTAATCACCATCCACTCTCCAACTTCCCTTTATTAAAGCCAGCCGTTGTAAGTGTGTTTTCTGTCTTTAATGTGTTGGAATTTAAGTGAGTCAGTACTATTACTTAGGCGCATATTTAAAAAGGGCTAATTATTTCATCACTAGATGTCACTCTATGGTGTAATAACTGGAAAGGAATGCTTAAAAGCACAAGGAAAATTACAAACTACGGACACTCAAAATAACGGAAACGCACCGTTTTACTTCTTGTGTTCTGCCCAGCCTTTTTGAGGTTTTTGGTTACAAGTAGCAGCAAGATGGCAAACAATATGTCAACTGCTTTCTAAAATATTTTTTTCTGAAACCTACGAGAATGAAACAAAAAAACCTCAAGTTTATAGGAATATGCATGAATGTTTGCTTATTCTTTAAACCAGGATTGGGTTTTTTTCACCAGTAGGAGGTGCTAAATAATACACACTGTCCTTTCAACTTCTATCACACAAACTAAAATGTATTCCTTAAAACACCAAATTTTGTGTGCGTTAAACAATAAGTCACAGTTAATTTTAATAAGGGCAGCATGGCGGCGCAGTGGTCAGCGAGTGTGCGGCACAGTTCTGAGGTCATGAGATCGAACCTCCTGTGTGGAGATTGCATGTTCTCCCTGTGCTTGCGTGGGTTTCCTCTGGGCACTCCGGTTTCCTCCCACATTCCAAAAAACATGCATGATAGGTTAATTGGCCGGTCCAAATAGTCCCTAGGTGTGAATAAGCGAGCGAATTGACTGTCCCTGTGTGCCCTGCGACTGGTGGGCAACCAGTTCAGGGTGTCCCCTGCCCACTGCCCGAAGATAGCTGGGATGGGCTCCAGCACCCCAGCGACCCTACTGAGTGTAAGCGGTGCAGATAATGAATGAATGATTTTAATAACTAGAAGAAGTTGGTTTGGTTAGCTAGCTAAGAAACAACACAAAGGTAACATACTCTAGAATTAATATTACATTGGGTGTGAATTTGTGAGTCATTTGTTTTATATTTTTCCAAATAGATGGGCAGCAAAAGAAAAAAAGAAAAATATCTGTTTTTCTCAAAAAAAGAAATAGTTAGAACAATTTTCCCCTTGTCTGCCTTAATGGAGTATGAAAAAGATCAATGGAAAACAATCTTTTAGAGTTTTGTCCGCTTTGAATATTTTCATCTGCCCCAGGTTGTGTGACCTGGGAGCCTTTTCCTTTTTATCCCACAACACAAAAAAGACAAGGAGAATAACAAATCCATTGCGCGGAAGAAAGGCAAAAAGATGACTTGGAGAAGCATGCTTACTTAATAATTCAACTTTTGAGGATGTAAAGACTCACATTGAGATTTCCAGATTAAGAAGTGTTGATGTTTAATTTGCTTTTTCGGTGTTTTAGTGAAAGCAAGTGACGTTACTTAAGTATCATACACCAGAAGGCATAATGGCGTTTTACTTGCGATTTTTTTTCAACAATAAAAACACATGATTCATTTTCAAGTATTATACAGTTGATTCAAACAACGTGATGAAAACCGTGCACATAATTTACACAAATGCATAATTTAAAAACAGAAATAACATGTCATGATTATTGATGTGACCTGTGCCTGCTCCTTTTGCGCTAACTGCTTCGGACTCTGATTGGCTCCCTGTCCCTATTTAAACCCACTCCTTTCTGTCACCTGTTGTCAGTCTGTCTGCGAACCTCAGTTTACTCAGATTACGTTTTAGGACAGCCATCGCTCGCCACGAAGGGCCACTTCCGTACGGACTGACCTACTGTCAGGACCAGAACAGAGACAGGACCCACTTGCGTACGTTTCTGTCAGTTTTATTGGAAAGAAGGGAAAGGATTGCACACACGATGCGATGATTGCTGGTCGCGGGGAGCAGGTCGCTCTGAACGCGGAAGTGGCTCTTCCGTGGCGAGCGATGGCTGTGTCGTGAGCGGAAAAAACAGGAGAGCAAAAAACGTGGTCGAGATCAGCAATGAGTCGAAAGCCAGGAGAGGAGAGTATACATGGTCGAGATTAAAAAAAGTGTAGAAGCCGGGAAACAGACAAGAGCCAAAACAGGGGTGAGTCAGGGTTGAAAAGCTTGCCTAGAGTAAACTGAGGTTCGCAGACAGACTGACAACAGGTGACAGAAAGGAGTGAGTTTAAATAGGGACTGAGAGCCAATCAGAGTCCGAGGCAGTTGGCGCCAAAGGAGCGGACACAGGTGCATCACATCAGTAATCATGATATAACAAGGCAGGAATGTATAGCAGACTGATCCTGCCATATGAAGAAATGTTTATATGCATAGATAATTACCTATAAATATATTCCATATAAATAAATGGACACATAAATACGTCATGTTTTACCTAAATATATCGTAAAACGTGCAATTTATTAATTTATTTATGCTTTTCGTTGTATAGTTTGTTATCTATTTATTTCAGCATTTATTTTGTCATGTATTCATATTGGTATCTATTTTGTTGTGTATTTTGTTCAGTATTTTTTTGCAACAGAATGTTATTCATATGAGGAGGTGACCCAGTTGCCTGAGCTTTTTACCTATTGGTTGATCAGTAATGAACAAATTGGCTATAGGGAAAAAACACAGCTAGTTTGACCAGTCCCCTTATATAAATAATATTTTGTTGTTACAAAATACACAACAAAATACATGACAAAATAGTCCAAAAAATATACACAAAAATAAAAAATCAATAAAAATAAAATACAAAGCACACAACAAATAGACAATAGACAAACAATAGACAGCAAAATACACAACACGATACACAACAAAATACATACAGAAATGTATAAATAACAAAATGCTACATGTATAAATTGCATACATGCAACATACATTTATGTTACTTTATACACTGTATTTAAGTATTACTTGATTTATTGATATGGTACATATTTCTAGGAATTCATCTATTTATACATTTATTTCCACTTATGACATATATTTCATAGGAATACTTTAATTTTCACGTATGTGCGGCACAGTTCTGAACCCCCTGTGTGGAGTTTGCATGTTCTCCCCGTGCTTGCGTGGGCTTCCTCCGGGCACTCCAGTTTCCTCCCACATTCCAAAAACATGTATGTTAGGTTAATTGGCCGGTCCAACTTGTCTCTAGGTGTGAATGAGCGAGCGAATTGTCTGTCCCTGTGTGCCCTGCGACTGGCTGGCAACCAGTTCAGGGTGTCCCCTGCCCACTGCCCGAAGTTAACTGGGATGGTCTCCAGCACCTCCGCGACCCTACTGAGGATAAGCGGTGCAGATAATGGAATGGATGGATATTCCTTAAAGGCATATTGCGGCAGACAAGTCATAAATGTAAAAAAGCATCCAAAATGAAAAAAAGAGATTACTTTAGACAAAACATTTTTATTCATTGTCATCTTGTATTTTGTTCTTATATTATCATTCTGTTAAACAATTCGTAAATTATTACAATAGGTTCACTCACAAAATATATTTGACATGTTTTTGTTTCAATTTTTTTCCTTCTGACTCTCTAGCAACAATCTATTACTGGTACGTTAAACCCTTGCGCAGGCCCACATTCCTATCACGTGCTTTTTTGCAGTTTGGTTGGTTATGACATCAGATCTGTTGTTGGAACCATTGCGTGACTGGAAACTGTTTGTACCAAGATTCATCCCATATTTTATCCCATACATGACATGACCAGGTCAGCTTGCATTTTGAGTACATTAAGAGTTTCCACAGCGTTGGCCTCGGCCCAGCCTTCCCATTACCTGATGACTTCAGCCATTACCTGTGTGTAGATTTAAGAATACATGACAAAATAAATACTGAAATAAATAGATAACAAAATATTTATGATTATATAAACAAAATACTCCTTTTTACAAAATCTTTCGGCTTTTGAAAATTTGTACAATCACAAAATGGAAGATTCATTTTCTGCAAGCCTATTTTCAACAAGCTTTTTCACCATGAATTCATAGTGCCGAAACACATTTTCCTGTTCTTTTCCTTAATCTTTTTTTGACCGTTTTTACCATTTAAGTACAATAGGTTCACACAGACACAGTGGAGTAGATACAACTCTTTTTTCATGTTTATTTCCGAAACAAAATGTGCTTATGCTAACATGTTAAAGGGACACTGCAATATTTGACCACTAGATGTTGCTGTTTTGTATGGAGTACGAGTGTTAAACTAACTTTTACTGAGGGCTACCTTATCGTAATGGCTTTTCTCAAAGGGGCTGATGTACCTTTTAAATGTAACAATATGAGGGGATACCCGTAGCAGAAAAATGATAGACAATTATGTCAGTTTCCTCTTTGGAAGCCTTATCTTATGTAGAATAAACACACATTTATCAACCTATGAGTATTGAAATTATTTCTTGACAACGTAATAGTTCATGTATTTTTGCTTATTCTTCAAATCGATATTCTTTTTTTTAAAATAATGTCACCACTAAGAGGCACTTTAAGGCCAATTTACTAGTGTCAAATGATAAGAGCGCATCTCTATTGACATTTATTTTTTGTATGATGCCAAATGCTGAAATGTGAACCCTCGCCAACCAGAAGCCAACCAAGCATTGACCCATCGGTGGTGCCAAAGTGCTCCCAGGGGAACAAAACGCTTATCACTTCCTTGTTCCTGCATTCGGGCGTGCAGAGCTCGTTAACAAGGTGCTCAAGTATCCATTTCCATCAAGTTCTCTGCGAGGTCTCGTTAGTTGTCTATTATTCATCTAAAAGGCATCTCGGCCCACTGCCACACTAATGGATGCCCACTTTGCATCTTCAGTCGGTCAGATTTAATAATGTCTTTTCTGCGCTGCCATGTCTGTTTCGCTTGACACTTTCGTGATATCAGATACGTGGCGATAAAGGTTTTGGGCAGTGATTGGATTTCTTAAACAATCTCAAGCCGGTCCATTCTATGTTTTTCTCTAAATTAGGCACCGAACGTGTAGTGTTCCTCTCCACAAGTATGCAAATGTTGCAAAATATTCCACACACCGGGGTACTTGAAATTTAGTTGACCAATCTGGCTTGTCTCCTCTAGAGTGGTGACATCATTGAAGGAACACAACACCTTCAAAATAGTGGTTACATTTAACACAACCTGTGGGGCAGCCCCAAAGCAGACAGCGATTGTAGAGAAGAGAAATTGCTTATTTCTGCTTGGAGGAACTGGAACTTTGCCTACCTTGTAGCTGCGGGCCTCAGGACTGTTTTGTCTGAGTTGTATGCTCCGACCTCCAAAAGCTGCGTGGGGCAAATTAACCTGTCATCGTTATAGCGTGTGTTCCTTCTTTTCCTTTGCTTTGTTTAAGATAGGGGATTGTGTTTCTTTTGTTTGTGTTCTTTGCCACGTGTGTCGCGGTTAGTGTTTTTCCTGATAGCTCACTCTTAGCGTGTAGGCTGCCAAGGGCTTTCCTGTGTCGTTTGCTCCCGGTTGGCAATCATTGGTTGCCCACCATATGAGGTTCGGGCGGCTAGCCTTGCCATAGCGCCAGCTTTGCGGTGTCCCTTGGTTCAATTCCGGACAGCTTTGCGTTTGTCGCTTTTGCAGCTTTTCATTGTTGGTTTCCGGTTAGCGTGGCTGCACACACATATTTTTGGGTCGGCCAGTAGATCGATCCGGGTTAGCCACTGGCTAGCTTGGCTGCCCACCCTTTGTTTTACCACTACTGGATCCACCAGGGACACAACGCCTAGGCATTCTACTGAAACATTACTAAAACATTGCTTAAAACACTCATAACCTCAAATTAACACGCAAAGCAATACGGTAACTGGCTTGCTAGGGTGCTGGTGTTCCTCTGATGACGTCTCAGCTCTGGATGCAAAGACAAGACATGCTGTCTTCAAAATGCATTATCTCAGAAAAAAATGGAATATACCAATAAAGAATCCAACTTATATCTGTGCTATATCCTTGCTAATACATTGGACATATATTTGGCAACTTTAAGACCTTTCCTCGGTTTGATTTATCAGGGGCCCATACAACCAATTATTAGTAAGTGAAATTTTCCCCTTTTTTCCATCATTACCTACATTACATCGCTTATGTTCCCTTTTTTTCATATTAAAATGTACTCTTCTTGTTCCATTACTCCTAAATGTATGCAGATGAGTCATATAAGCAGATAAATGAATGATCAAAACCCCACAAAAGGAGTTGATTGCGAGTATGTGTGTGATAAGCATACAAACGAGCAAAAACACAGCATGTCATTTTTAATCAGCCCATTTTATACGTAGAGTAAGTTAGAAACGGAAAGTCATACACGTGCATGTCTTCATTTACATTCATTACCAGATGCTATACACATTAACATAAATTTTGCGCCTCCTGCGTTCAAAAATAAAAATCCCCTGCGTGTTGATTTACAGAGGCGAACAATAAAAATATAATTTAGCTCTTATCTGAAAAAAATCCTGCAATTGGGAGTCTCCTTAATGACTTGTCGTGTCAAGTTTTATGTGTGGACCCAAGTGAGGGGAGGCAAGAACTGAGGCAGGGTTGCTCAAAATAAGTATGGTATTCAATAACAAAACAGAAACAAACAAAGGGTCACAGAACAAATAACATGTTCAAACAAAATCAAACCTGACAATATCCAAACCGGAAACAAAGATCAAGGTTGCGTACCAGATCCTGACATGTTGTGCTGATTTTTTTTCCCTGTCTTACTGTTAGATGTATATTTAATGAAGACTTTGCCGACTGGCTTTGGGTGGATGAATTTGGCTGATTTAGGTGGTCTGCTGATTTGCTAGCAAGAATTAAATAAGGGCTGCTGATGCTTTATCATTCTGAGTAGCATCTTGTAGTCTGGACTGAGATTAAGTAATCACTCAATTCAATTTAAATGGGGCATTTCACTGATTAAGTGATGTTTCTTCATAGGTTATAAACCAACTAGGGCCCAAAATCCATATTTGTATTACAATGGTCAGTGAGATTGTTGATATAATCGGTAAATCCAGTTTAATTTCATTAAACGGGGCTCATGGGTTCGGACTTCCACTGTTGGAGCGGTCTAAGGGCCCGGTCACACAGCCATTTGCGTCTGTATTGAGGCTGAATCACGGCCAGAAATTTCTGCCTGTGAAGCGGACGCTGTTGGACGCTTTGAGATCGCCATACAGACGAGATACAGCAGTGCTTTACACGCAGCCGGAAATTCACACGCGGTTGACCGCGCGAAAAAGTTTTGCGCTGCTCAAAACTTTAGACCACGTGTTAACCGCGGGCGGCACATGAGGTAATGACGCGGAAATGGCGCGGAACGACGTGCTTTGGCCGCGGCCGGGGCGTGGTTACACGTGGGTAGGACGCGAAATTTCAGCGGGTAATCGTGGGTGGAGCACGGTCATAGCATGTTCTGCGCCTGTATCGCGGTGTTATTACTTGAAATTAGCGTGTTACGCGTGTGACGGTCAAACGCCTTTCTCCGTGTATATACAGCGCGATTTGCTGAGCACACGTCAATGAACATGGATCCCCATCACCGTAGTGACCTCGTCTTAATCCATTTTTATTTCTTGACATTTATTTTCATTTCATAACAAGATAATAAAATAAAAATGAAAAACTTTTACAATAATAACATATTGGCTTCTTCGGTGCCATAGCTTGAAATCTTGATCTTCACGGGACTGTGTCTTGAGCGGTTATGATTTCTACGGCCCGGTTTTATGCCGAGTAATGCATCCCTGCCGAGATTTGCATCCCCTCGCTACTACAACCACTTTTACCTCGTTTTATCTCACTTTTATATCACTTTTAGGGAATGTAATGGCGAACATATAACCAAATCCACTTCGTCTTGCATTTGTTGGGAATGTAAGACAACTTAAACCATTCCGTCTTTGTTTTTGTTGTGAATGTAATCGAACGGTAATGCACACCGTATATAAATCACTTTCCACTAATACAACCATGTTTTTATAATAAAATGGCATCAATACAGTTTAATTTCTGTGCAGTTATTTTTCCCTTTTTAACTTTGGACTCGAAGGCCAACCACACACCCGCCGGTTTGTTTGAAAACAACCACCTGCTTGCCATGTGACGCTGCTCCTTTGAAAGGGGCAGGACTTGGACCGCATGGATCGGCTCTCACACAGGGGACACAGGAGAAAACAAGCAAATGAGAAACACGCGTAAACTTTCTCATCATAAATCTACTCAATTAAAACATATAGTATGGTATATAGTATAAAAGTAGATGTTGCGGAGTAAATGCAAATCGTTAGTACCCACCTCTGAGCACCATGTAGTAGAGACAGTAGCATTAAAATATTTTACTATTAATGCGTTATAGTACTCGTTACAGACAAAAGTAAATGCGTTCAATGAACACATTCCTATGTAACACGTTAGTCCCAACGCTGGGTACTAAATAGAATCCAGTGAAAAAACAGCGACTTTCACAATCCCTGTTAGTGGTCATGTGATCTGATCACTTCCTGTCTTATGTTCAGGGTCAAAATGTTCACCACCCCCCTCATCCTTAGTCATTGTGAGACAGACACAGAGAGGTGTGGCTGAAATGTGATTTATTTGCGTGTTTGCGTGTCTGTGTGTGTGTGTGTCCATATGTGTGCTTTCATGACATAAAAAATGCTGGTGCTGAGGAGAAAGCACGGAATCCCTCCCTCATGCATCCCTTTGTCTCCAGCTTACACACCCACAGGCAGATGGGTGTGAAGAAGAGTTGGTGTGTGTTTGTGTGTGAGTGTCAAACAGGCACAAGTGCTTCTTATGTGGATTAGCCCTTATTACCCACTAAGGAATGACGAGAGTGTGAAATGGATAAAAGCAAAGAAATGACTGTTTTTCTTGTCATTGCACACATTGCGCCATATGGTGTGTGCGCGTGGACTGTGTGTTAGTGCAACAAGCATCTGTTTGCAACGTAACATATCACAAAGAAATGTGTGTTGGTGCATGTGTGCAGCAACACAGTTAGAGGTGCAAGCTAATAGAAGATAATGTAATTAGCCTACAGGAGCAGGTGTGACCTGTAGCATAGGGTGCTTTATTTTGATTGGCAGCTGATGGAGATGAGGCCTCCCATAATCAAATCAACCCTAACCTACCATCAAAAGTAAATACAACAGTACCTCTTTATTCGAGCACCTCTAAACACAAGTATTTTGGTTTCCAAGTTTTTTTCGCAATCGGAAAAAAAATCCAGTTCCGGAGCAGTCCGAGAGGCAACCACTTAAGGCTTAACGCCGGCATCATCTCTTTCAGTTTGTGCATGCAAACTATTACAGGCGAAAACGTAATACAAAACATAGTGCAGTACGTTTTTTGTGTATACATTCAAATATAGTTTCAGTAACTTTAATTTTAAGTGTACAGTAAATGCTTTCATACCAACTGCCTTTGGATCTCATACCTGTCAAAGGTTAACAAGTAGAATACCTTGATGATATTATCAATATACAATGATTTTATCATCTGCTGCAGTGACAGAGACGATCCAGGTTAGAGCCAAAATGGGCAAAAGTCAAGTCAAGTCAAGTCACATTTATTTATATAGCCCTTAATCACAAAAATGTCTCGAAGGACTGCACAGGATTACAATTACAAAATTGCACAATTACCTGATCTTAAACCAGCACGCGGGCAAGGAACAACTCAAAAACCTCAGTGTGAGGAAAAAAGAGAAACCTTGAGAAAGGAGTTCACATGTGGTAATCCCCCTTCCAGGATTGACCAGGGTGAATTACAATTAGCATTACTGTACACAGAATAGTAAACATTAGGTAAGAATCTTACCGTAAGATGTTGAAGATGTCCGGAAAGAGCATGACACCAACGACGCCCCCAGCCTGTAAACTAGTCCAGAAAGTCTATGACGGCCACGACGCAGCTTCCCATCTCTGCCAAAACAAGATTCATCTTATTTTATGTTTTCTATTTCCCTTATAAAAGTTGTTTAACGGCGTACAAAATGTAAAATCACAATTTATTTTTAAATAAAATATGGGGGATGACCTACAAGTTGCGATCTCCGTGACTCCTACTTACAACCAGCCCGTCTTCCCCCGGCAGCGTGTACACACATTTGCTCTGGAGCTCATAATAAATTTGCATTTTATTTTGTTAATATCATCTCATTTATTTTGTTACTTTATTCTTTTATGTTCAATCACTTTGAAAGTGTTTTTAGTGATCAGTGATGTGTTTTTATAGCTGTTCACTTGGATGCTTTTGGGAGGACGGAAGCAGACCAGTTAATTATTTTTTGTATTGCGAAAATGCGCTCTTTACATGAGATATCTGTGTACGAGTACCATCCTGGAACAAATTAAGCTTGTATAAAGAAGTACTACTGTACAGTGCTTCCTTGGAACAACAACCGAGCTGACCCTTTTTAATTTTACTTCTGGAGATGGGAGCTGTCAATCAGGACTTCCCCCCCCCCAGTTTTAGGTTTGATGGCGAAGCTGAATTTAAAACTGGTGTACAGTTTAGCAGTAGCTTAACTCCTCTTATAATAAAATGCTGAGTCAAGATTTGCATTGAAGCTCCATTTTAATCCAAAATAGAGTAAAACTAAAACATACAATGAAAATACAGCTAATCTCGCACCACAACCACATATGTTTGAGACAATCCATGAAGCAAGTAGACATTTTAAAGAAATACATCAAAAATATCTACCACTAATAGGATATCTATGGAATCTTACAGACAATCTGGTCAAAGGCTCGCCAACGGAAGCAGATAGCTGTTGATGGTAAAGATGACATGTGTCAATAAGACCGTCTAACTAGGCAGAGGTGGGCAACTCGGTCCTTGATGGCCACATGTCCTGCATTATTTTGGAGGTTTCCCTGCTTCAATACAGGTACTTATAATAACCAAGATCGTCAACAAGCTCATACCAGCTTGCTAACAAGCTGATAATTTGTATCACGATAATTTGTATCGAGTTAAATAAGAGAAACCTTCATAAACATGCAGTACATGTGGCCCAGGTTGCCCAATTCTAAATAAGACTGAACCAATAATGCTTACAATGTGACGTCGCTTCATGCCTAAGATAATTATCCAAAATAAATGTGGAAAACACAAGTAAACTTTAAATTGACTTCTCCTGGGGGAAGAACACTAAGAAAGTCATAAATCATTTGTTAACATCCACGGAGTCAGTCGATATTGCAATATGTAGTGGTATACCATATTATCTTATAATGTTTGGGAAATTACTGTTATACTACGGTTTACCCTTACTGCAGGGTTATCAATAGGTTTTTACCAAATGGCGGCGCATCATGTCCAGTGAATGGGGCATTCTGATTTTTTGGGTATTGGGCCAGCGATGGTCTTGTTCTGTTGGCAGATAATTTTGCCAAATTCTAATTTTTTTAGAAATGTTTAGTTAAATATGTTAGTGATCGTAAACCGCTCCTAATCCA
This sequence comes from Urocampus carinirostris, assembly GCF_059441175.1. NCBI lineage: Eukaryota > Metazoa > Chordata > Actinopteri > Syngnathiformes > Syngnathidae > Urocampus > Urocampus carinirostris. Next base: position 36,704,762 of record NC_142362.1, on the reverse strand, counting down.
GAGACTTTCACACAAATCAGTATTGGAAAAAAACAATATTTAATGGGCACAAAGCTAAAAAATATAACACATACTGTAAATATAATTGTATCTTTTTACAGTAATAGCTCAGTTTTATATTTCTCAGTGTAAATTCCAGTTTTAAATTTTGTAGAAGTACTGTCACACACGTTCACTCGCACGTTCGCACCAGCGCAATCATTTTTTAAATGTCCTGCACATTCTTGAACGTTCTAGGAATACCACTCTGACCACCTCCTGATTTATATCACTTATTTAAAACACCACTGACAGATTCACAATCAAACCTTCAAATATAAGTCAAGTGTGAATTATATATATTAATCAATATCACCCAAACAGCCCCTTCTGATGTACACTTAGCAGGTTTACCGGCGCAAGGCATTGCAACATGGATCAGAGCTTTTGGAAGTTTTATTACCAATATACCAATACAGCCATGCTTGTAAAAGTGATACAAGTAATATTTGGAAAAAAAGTCACTTTAAAGAAGTATAGAGATATCAAACATTTGGATATAAATGATCCTAAAACAAACATTCAGACACTAGAGCTTTTACTTTAAGTGTTTTTAAGTTTTGACCATCATTCTGGTTTTTGAATGCAATGCAAGTCCAGCGAGAATGTGCCTGGTTCTACCTGGGAAAGTCATGTTTTTCCTCAACAAAGTGTCTTACTTCCTCGTGAGAATCTGTCCACCTAAAAATTCTTATTTTTGCTAATAGCTAGAATTCCCATTGCGTCAAATGTAAGATATAATCATAAAAAATCCCGCAGTTTATTGTGAAAGGGCTTATAATTGAGGGTGGGTGGATTGATCCATACATCAATATTATCAATACGAAGAAAGTACTTGAATTGGACCGCCAAATGTAGGATATGGTCATATTAAAACCAACAGTTTAATGCGAAAGGGCTGAAAATTAGGGTTGTGCGGATCGATTCAAATATCAATATTATCAATATTAAGCAAGAACTTGGATCAGATTGATACTATTTTATCCCCTTCACCAATTTCCTTAAAATGCAGCTTCTCTCTCCCTCTGCAACTCTCCGAGTCTAGCATGGAAGGTTGCTGCTGGCCTGCTACAGAAGAGAGGGCAAGAGAGTGAGAGGCAGCCAAATGGAGCCGCCCATCCCTGCAAAAAGCTACAAAACACAGAGGCAAACAGATAGCGGAGCACTTTTTTTTACAACTGCAAAAAAGGAACATGCCAGTTGTAATTTGTGTGGTAAAGTGGACTACTACTGTGGCAACACTGTACATTTACATAAACACATGAAAAAAAATTACCCTTTGGTGAGAATCAAACTGCAACCAAAAATGTGCACATGTTACTCTTCCTGAATAAAAACATGCAAATCAGTTGTCACTATTGGAATAGAGCGAAAAGGGGTTCTTCGTTGGAGCAGAGAAGCAAAGGGAGTGAAGAAGAGAAAATTGACTCTTTATTTTGCTCGACTGGGTTTATTTTCAAAATATTGTGCAATGGAAGGTTATTTTAGTTGTCCTGTTGAATTTGTTATACAGTATTTGTATTTCAGTTGCAATGCTGTTTTTTTTTGTTCGGCTCTCTTTGTTTTTGTTCTGAAACAGTTGTAATAGAAATATTTATATTTACTTTTTATATGGTTAAAGTTTTAATTGTAGTCATTCAATAAATAAATGAAACATTGTGCCTAAAATGTTTGTGCTGTGTTTATTGTATGTACAAAGTATTTAAATGGGGGGTTCTATTATTCAATGTTCAGGACATTTCCAAGCAAAAAGTATCAGTATCGAATTGGTATATTCGATACCAATCTGTATTTTCTTGTATCGGATAAAAAAACCCTACACGATTGTCTCTAGGATTTAAAGAGTATATACTTTTTGCATGTAAGGGTCTTCCCTTTTGTGAATGGCTCTCTGAATAAACCATCCCAGCATTTATGTCGGCTCTTGAGCTGTCAAACGAAAGAGTTTTATGTTTGGTTTTCCGATAAACTGTTCCTGATTTAATCAAGCCTATTTTTGACTTACTTTGTTGTAAGAGGATGTATTTTTAATCAATAAAAATGCATTGACTGACAATGGATTAAAAAAAACGTTTTCAGGATCAAAATAGCATAATAGTTTGACCGTAGCGGGGGAAAAGGGTCACTCTTTCTTTAATGAGCTTTGGATGAGTATCATTATGCATCAAATGGCGAGACAGCATTTCCCAAATATCTGGAAGATCATAGCATAATTGCACTTTCCTCAACCTGCTCATAGCCCGGATTAATGTTTCCACTCATGCTTGCTCTGTTCTAATAATACACTCTACCCAGCCAGGTTCTGTCCGCTCAATTTCTGGCGGACGCATATGTTCCTTTGCATGTGTTCTTTGGCGCAGGTTGACTATGCTTTCATTCCAAATCAAATGCAAGATTAGAAACAAATGCAGCCTGTAGCCTCTTTGTGTTTAGGGGCAATACAAATAAATGTGACTTGACTGGAAACAGGGTGAATTACAAGACAACACAAGGACGTTCAAAAGGAAGGAGATAGATTAGGGCATGTTGAACTGGGCCCATCTGAATTGCTCATTCCAGTACTTACAACTTTTAGAATGAAATATGGTATTGATTGGTTTTGAAATGCACTCCACTGTTCCAGTACGACGTGCAAAAAGCTCAAAATGCTGCTGAATGTGAAGGACTGCTTGCCAACTTTCATATATGCGCACACACATACATATACACGCAGCGACAGCACAGTCCCAAAGCCCTTGTAGTCCACATCACATCACATTTAATGTTCTGTACAATCTAATGAGCCATATTTGCATTTATTTTTCATTGTCTCTGCAAGACGTATGTACAAAATAATTTCTTTGCATTTTAAGTCATTAACCTAATTATATTCCAAACAGAAAATAGATGCCATGCATCCTCTAATAAATAACAATATTTATCCTTTTTAAGACTGGCAAAACATTTGCAGGGTATTTGAATGACAGAAATTCAGGACTGCAATCTGTGTATGCAAACACATAATAAATCACTGTTCAGTGGCTCCTTTATAGATCTGAGCTACTCAAGATTGGGGCTGTAACAAACGATTATTTTAATACTGGTAATAAACACAAGAAAATGTCTACAACGAAAAATACATCTTTTATTAATTATACTTGCGATTTATAAAAAAATAAATTAAAAATACCCTAAATCAATTAGGCGAGATGCTCATTTAGTAGAGATATTGATTCATTTATAAATTAATAAATAAACATCTGTCTATTTTTAGTGTCAGTCAAACAAATAACAAATCAAAATCAAACCAACATGTTTTATTCATGTAAACCAAAATTAATGTTTATATCAGTAGAACTGTAATAACAAATATAATGTACATTCAGTGGTCAACTGCAAATTCCATTACAAAAGAACTTAAAAATTCTCAACAGTTTGAAAGTAAATGGGTTTGACAACTAACATTTTTTGTTTTCAACGTTTCAACCACTGACGTTTGTTCATCGGTCTGGATGCATTTAATTTCATATACTTGATGCTCAAGCTCTCTTATATAGCCAAATATACGCGTATAAAATGTACAATAGATTTAATCAAAATTGTTTTGAGTTCAATTTTACTTCAGTCTTAGAGAGGCAAATCAGACTCGTCTAACTTTCTTTCAATGTTTATACATAACCAAAGTACTGCCGTGATACACAAGGTCTGCTTTGCAAACAAGTAGTCTTTTTATTTGTCGTATCCAGACTAAAATGCTTTCAAAATTTAGTCTTGGTACGCATACCTGATGTTGACACCATTATTTCTGTATGTTACCACTGAAGACAGATACGCCATTGTGCATGAGCGACTTTCAGCAGAGATTACGATCATGTAAAATGCTTTACTCCGTTGAAAAATGTGTCTGACGACAATAGTCGACGATGGAATTCTTTGTTGACTATTTTTATTAGCCATTTTTGTCAACAACTTCGACTAATCGTTGCAGCCCTACTTGAGATATAACAATTCAAGATACAAGATGTCTTGCAGGCAAAAGTCTTGCCTGACATACAAGAAGAACTCCAAACACTACCAGTAGAGACTTCTCAAGACTGTTTAGACTGCCAGCATTAGCTTGTCCCAGTTAGCACGTGCGTTTGAAGCCATACAAATTTGTATCTCATGCTCTTGTGTTGTTGTTGTTGTTTTTTAATGTTGAGCACCGCTCTTGGAACTTAAACATAGCTGCTCGGTGTGCATCACCTTCCCCGCTCCTTCCAAGTCATTTTATTATCATCTTATTTATCCAATAACTTAACTCATATGTGTCATTACTATTTGACTGTGTTTTGGGTTATCAAGAATGTTTTATAGCTATTTAAGGTTATCTTGGATGCGTTTAGGAAGCCGGGAACGAATTTATTGCTTTTCAGTTATTTCATATTGGAAAAATTTGCTCTTGATACAATAAATTCTAGAATTAAGCAAGATCCAGAAAGAAATTAGCTTAGTATGTAGATGTATCACTGTATTCACTATTGAGCTTTCAAAAAACAAACACACCCCTTTACTTTCACTGCATTCAGTAATTAAGCAATCACCATGTTTGGCCTGGCAAAAGCCAGGAAGGCTGCCTTGCCAATAAACAGCTGTCAGAAAATCTTTTATCATTAGGCTCGTTAGGATTCTGGGCAAAATTGCTAACCTGCACAACCTGACAGCATCTCACATGAGAACTAACTGGAAACGTGCATTAAATCACGTTCTATTGTGTCAATACGTTTCAGAATACAAGCAGTCTGTACATGATGTTTTTGTGTTTTAACAAACCATAGCGGCTAACAGAGTGACAGAACTCGCATTTTGGTACAGTCCTTTAGTGCGTTTGACAGCCGTTCAATGTAGAGGGAATTTCTGTCCTTTTAACACATATCCATACACACATTCCACATTTGACCAATGTGTCTTAAGTTATTTTACTTTCCCTCTCCAGCTGTTGTCTGCACACTGAAAGTAGATCTAGCAGGTGAGAGACATAGAAGCAAAGCGAGCAAGTGATAGCTGAAACACGTGTTCCATGTTTTAATGTTTGCTTCCTATAGGCAGTTCTCTAAATTGAAACCTCTTAACCTTTGACCTTGTTACTCAAAGAGACATTGTGTATTATTTTGTGCTTCTGATAAGTTTATAGTTTGTTAGACACTCAAAATAAGGCGATAAGACATTAATGAATTTTGAACATGCAAGTATAACTGGACAAAAAAACCCTCACATGCCAAATTCCAAATCTGTTCTAAAAGCCCTCTCCTAAACCATTTTCTTCGTATTAAGTCTCCTAGGTTACAGAAAGCAGAATGCCCTAAAAGTTACTGAAATAAAAGAACACCAACATTATTGGAGCTGACATAATTATCAGTCTGTTGCCAAGGAAAAAAATCTTGCATAAGGTTGGCCAAAAATATAGAAAAAAAATTGTGTAGTTCGGTCAATTTGAGTCTCTGTAGTTTGCACACTTCTTTGTGCTCTCTAGTACTTGTTTTCGAGTGCACTAAACCAGGGGTCTTTAACTCAATTTACAAAAGCTAGAGTGCTTATGGTGAGGTTGAGCCTCGTCGCATTTACATAAGAATACCATTCCACTATTTCAATAGTTTTTAAAGATAAAATAAGATCTAAAAAATCAATTTACAAAATCTATCAGCAAATAAGAAATAAATACTTATATATTGACATTGCGCAGCACAGCGGCGCAGTGGTTAGCACGTGTGCGGCACAGTTCTGAGGTCATGAGATCGAACCTTCTGTGTGGAGTTTGCATGTTCTCCCCGTGCTTGTGTGGGTTTCCTCCGGGCACTCCGGTTTCCTCCCACATTCCAAAAACATGCACATCAGGTTTATTGGACGGTCCAAATTGTCCCTAGGTGGGAATGAGCGAGCGAATTGTCTGTCCCTGTGTGCCCTGCTATTGGCTGGAAACCAGTTCAGGGTGACCTCTGCCCACTGCCCAAAAATAGCTGGGATGGGCTCCAGCACCCCCGTGACCCTACTGAGGATAAGCGGTGCAGATAATGGATGGATCGATAATGACATTGTCGGAAAAAATGATAAGAAACCAAATCAATTGTATATTTTTAAACATGATTGGAACCTTCAACATGAACTCGTCTGAACATGGCTTCGCACTAAAGAATTTGTTAAAACATTGAATCGTATCTACACCGTCATGGCTGAAAGTGGCAAACGCTGAGCAAGTCAGGCTGTGACATATGGTGACATAACAGAAGCAAAAACTGTCAAGTTGTGTTTGATAACCATGTCATGCAAATACTTCATGTATAACACACTTGAATCAAAAGACAGAAACTCACCAGAAGTTATAAGCAAGGCTGTTTCACTGTCCTCTAAACTTCAGTTCAACAGTGGCCACAACCTCCCCCCAACCACCGACCCCCACAGCACCCCGTTCTGCGTTCCAATCTCAATAAAACATTTCTCGATTACCTCGCCAAAAAAATGAAGCGGTTGACTAATGGAATAAGCTTATTTGTTGAAAACTATAGTCTGACGAGTAGATGTGCATAAGTGCCATGAGCCAAACCAGGAAGTAGCTAGCCAGTCATATTTTAGGGCAGACGTACATTAAGCTCAAACTTTCTTTCTCCTTATTTTCCTCTTTCATGCATGCGTGCCCTCTCTCCCTCCTTCTATTTTGCGCTTTCAACGGGAGCCGTCTGCCCACTAGACTGACTTCCAACTCTAGTACCATATTTAAACCACACTACAGATGGAACTGGAGTTTTGCAAGCTAATATTACCCACATGCACTGTATTTGTGGCCGCATTTTTGAATGAATTGTTACCCAATTTTAAGCTCTACCTATCTAACTAGCATATTAAGGGAGGGGCCTAAAACTATTGTCCTGCAGGCCGCAATTGTCCCACAGGCCGTGAGTTTAAACAATACACACTATGCTATCCTGTGCGTGCAACTTATCTCGTGCTGACTACATCACAAAAGTAAAGACTGATGATTGAAGGGGTCAGTCGAAGTCGTGTCACAGTTGACATGAAATTAGTTTTTGTGATAGATTGTGTGTGAATGTGTTCAGAATGTCCTCATATGACATATTTGTGTCAAGAACCCACTCAGGGTGCTGCAGAAAAAAATTGCAGGAACACAGATTTTACAGCAAACAATGGTCTTTTATCGGGGCAGTGTTCAGTACACACAATGTCAGGTAGCGTGGCAACCATTTTGGTCCAAGATGCAGGTAATGGTTTGGTGTTCCAGTAATCAAGACAGCAAGTGTTAGGGTCCAAGAGCTCGCCAGACAGTACTCTCTATGCAGAAGGGCGGGCAAGGGTTCGGTACACTGGATTTACAAGACGTTGACACAACAGTGCTCAGGACTTGACATGGAAGACAATGAACTAACACAGAGGCCAGTGACACAGTGATAAAGAAGAGTTGTAATAGAAGGGAAAGGAACACAAGTGAAAACAGCTAAGGGGAGAAAAAAGACAGCAGAGAGAGGGGGGGAAAGAGAGAGAGAGAGAGGGAGAGAGAGAGAGAGAGAGAGAGAGAGAGAGAGAGAGAGAGAGAGAGAGAGAGAGAGAGAGAGAGAGAGAGAGAGAGAAAGTGATAGAGAGGGACCAAAGTGCAGGATTGTGACAATTTCACACTTTGCACTCTCTAAATTTATCAATCCGACAAGAGAGACTTGTGATAGAAGGGAAATCAAAACAAGTAGCTTTGGGGAGAAAAACTGAACCTGGAAGTGAGTGACCAAATAAGGGGAAGTCGGGAGAGATAGGAGAAATGAGAGAGAGATAGTGATAGAGGGGGAACAGAGTCCAGGTTTGCGACAATTTGATACGTTGCACTCAATATACATATGAATTCCTTGCCCAAAATAAAAACAATGCTGTCACTGTACCACAAACATTGTACACCTCAACCACACAGTTTGAAAGAGAATTATGGGGAGCAATCCTACACTGCTAGTAAAGAAAGAAATCTCCACTATTGCACACAGTAAACTGGCATTTTCCGGAAACTAGTCTTTGTATAGTATAACCTCTAGCAAAAAGTATGGAATCACCAGTCTTGGGCAAGCCCTCACTAAGACTTTGTATTCTGTAGAAAAAACTCAGATCACAAATATGAAACAATTGGGAAATGGAATCAGTGCATTTTGAGTAGAAAATAAGGACACACCCAGTCAATTTCCTTTCCTTAATTGGGCATCCGACTAAATTGAAAGAAATTGTCTACATCAAGGCTCCGACCTGTAAAGACAATCTGGCAACTGCTAACAAATACATAAAAGCCAAAGGTGGTGGAACTAAATACTAGTGATATGTTTTGATTGTTATTTCTCTGTCTGTTTTTCATGAATCCATATTTTTTTCCTCAGAATTGAATGATTCCATATTTATTTTCTCTGCACTTGCTCGATAAAAGTAATATTTACTGACGATTGCAGTGTTTTTTTTTATTTTATTTTATTTATTTGAGTGTTTTTGAATGCCAAGGTGTAGCAACTTTGAAAAACTTTTTTCATTTTCTCATGCTTTTATCTGAGTTATTTTTACAGAATAAAATGTCGGAGTGAGGGCTTGCCCAAGACTGGTGATTCCATACTTTTTGCCAGGGGTTGTAGTATAAAGTCAATAGTTGTTAAGGTGGTTTGGTGGTGGCTTTGTTGAACATGACAAACAGGGATGGCCGTTTAACTAAGTATTTTGAAAAACACAAGCATTTACGGTATCTTATTTCTTCTCCAGGTAAAATTTAATATGACTGTTATATTTGTGAGTGCGTTGTGCTGAGTCAGCAGCATCCAGATGGTCTCCCTGTTTGTGGTTGGAGTGTCACATAAATTATTTTAACCAACACTCTCGAAGCACAGCTCTCCCAGACTCCGTCATTGATACTGAAACATGTGTCATTGCATTTATATTCAGAATTGTTTCAGAGTTTTACAGTTAAACTTTCTCGTTCTTTTAATCGTCACATCAGTATTTCAAACAAATGAATTATTTTGTGGTATTTTATTGCACCTTATGATTATTCAAACATGGTTATTTATTCATGTACTTCTTGTTTTATTCACTTGTTGCCACAATGTATCCATTTATCTAGTCAGTATACCAAATCTATGTTGTTCTATGTTTCGATATACGGTCGGGAGGGTGCCCTTAAGTCTTACCAAACCACCTGCAGGATTCAATCTGCGTCAAGCTGGGGTTTTTCTTATAGCCAGCTTTGTTTATTGCCTTTTGGTATGTAAATTATTGTCAGCCATTTTGAACGCACACTTGTGAAAACATCAAAGCATTGTTTTGTACTCACGAGCCAAAAATATTTAGTTTTATTTGTTTTTATCTGTTTTATTTTAATTAAAAACCTCAACGTATCTGCTCAACTCCATCCTCTGCTCTACTTGTTGCACCGCACAATCTTGATTATAAACGAAGACGAGACGGAACAAAAAGTTTGTCCTCCTGCAACGTGATCAGCTTAAGCTGAAAGATTCACAAACTGTTAACAGTAGCCAGGTTTACACTGAGACTAATTCTGTGAGAAGATATGTGGTCAATTGTTTACATGAGAGGTGATCCAATCCTTTCAGGTATTTACTTGCTCTGCCAGAGTGTCCAGGTGAGCCGCATGGTGGTAAGACATACTGAGAGGGATGACTTGATTCATAAAGATAACGTTCCTTTGCTATGTAGTATACTATTTTTGACGGTTTTAATATTTTGATTAAAGCTTGAGCTAAATAAAAGCAAGGCTGTATTGTTTTATCAATGTGCAGTCAAAATGGCTGACAATCACTAATATACCAAGTGGGCGGGCTATGACAAAAACCTAATATTAGCAGTTCAGTGGAAAAATCCACACCAGCCCTCTGTCTAGTTCTGGGCCTGGCAACAACAAACAAAACTCCAGGACTTCTCCTGACTGCAAAGTAAAACACCATGTAAAACAATATAGACTCTGAACAACAACTGTTTGAATGGAAATCTCAATAAGTCAAGTAATTATATCAAAAAGTAAATTATTACAGTCAAATATAAAAATAATCATGAAGTGAAAAATAAAACTAAATATGTGACAAAATGAAAAGGATTTAATTTAAGAACTCATCCAATCGTGACTTCATAAGCAGTGACATATCAAATACTAATTCTGAAATACTATTTGATACGTTTAAAGTTTAGTAGACACTTAAAATAAAGAGAGAATACATCAATAATGAGTTTTTAACTTGCAAGGACAAAAGGAGAGGACCGTACAAAAAAAAACAATGTGAAATTTAAGTCTATTCTAATTTCCCTCCACCTTTATTAAATAGCCTAGGTTCCGAAAAGCAGATACGCCCTAAAGGATGTTGAAACCAAGAAGCAGCACCTTTATAGGCCAAATGCTACAATGACATAAACAGTACAAAATAGTCAAAATAATGGACAACAATGAGGTATAATAGTCAAAATAACAAACTGACATCAAATGCAATCTCCTTTGCAGGTGTCCGATATTTAATACAATTAACGCAACACCATTTGTTCAACATTAATTTTTAAAAGCTAAATTACTCATCATTTCAAGTCATCACTATTTAGTGCACAATCTTGAAAAATAAGTTGAGTGCTATGATGAACAGTTCCTCTGCTACCTATCTACCTGTGCGTCAGTAACATTGCAGTTTAATATGTAGATGTCCGTAATACGGCTTGCTGAATTTACATTACTTAGCTGCAAATTATCTTGCAAATTGGACCACTGAACTTCAGTGAGTAGCGAAAGAATGCGACCCTTTGATGAGAGTATTACAGTTCACCAATGTACAATAAGACCTCGGTTAATGGGGACCAAAACCACCCGCAAAAAGTGAAAATCTGCGAAGTAGCGACGACCCTTCAAAAAAAAAAATATATATATATATATATTATTATTATCATTTTTAATTATTATTTTTTAGACCCGGTTAATGGGGACCAAAACCACCCGTTAAAAGTGAAAATCTGCGAAGTAGCGGCGCCCCTTCAAAAAAAACAGAAAAATCTCATCTCATCTCATTATCTGCATCGCGTATCCTTATTAGGGTGACGCCGCGTCCGCCGAACTCGCGCGGCCCGGGAGTGACTTCCGCCGACTTCCAAACCCGTCGACTATTGTCGTCAGAGTTAATTATTAATGTTTTTTCTTTAGATCTTATTTTGTGGAGCAAATTAAAAAACATATTTGAGAATATTTTTAATCAGAACTTTTCTTGTGGAAAATCTGATTTGGCCCAGTTTCACTAGGACCCTAGTAGAGTGCAGTGCTAGGAGTATAATGGACTCAACCATTTTGAGACATTTGTTTTAATCATATATCCATTTATCATGATATTTATCAAATTAAAAGCAAGGAAAAAACAATTCTGAGCTATGTCTGTTGCACTTTTACTTTTTAATGCATATGATCAAATTTATTGCTTAAAAATAGGAATTGAATCCTTTTTTTGATTTGATTGTAAGAGTTTTGTCGGAGTTGATAAAGATATAAACTCATTGCTGACACAAATATTCAAGTAGAGGCATTTAAAAAGGTTAAAACTACTGCGCAAATGTAGGAGCCCGGCCCGGCAGCCATCTTGCTTGGCCGCCCATGCCGTTGCTGTTTTTTGGGGGGGACCTTTAATTGATAAATGTTGTTTTATTCATTCTACTGAGGAAGTGAGATAATTGTTTTGTATTTGATTTTACATTACTGAGCATATTTACAGAATTGATTAAAAATCATTTTGGCCGCACTTCTTTGTTGCTTTACTTGTTTCCTACACGCTGTAATAACAGTAACCTTGAAGTACCTTACCAACAGTGTCTGCAATTTACGTATCACTATTCTCTTGCTATTAATAATTTACAGTTGTTCTGCTTAAAGTGTGTGTCCACTGAGATACTGGCTTTTTCTCCTCCAAGGGACACCATGGGGGTAGTCAGGAGCAGCTGCGCCACCACATGCGACACAGTCCGATACCTCAAACTATTGTTATGAGTGCATGTATTATCGTTATGTTGTTAATGATTATTATGTACCGTACTGTATGTACATAAATATGTAATGTTATAGAGGTCGTCTTTTAGTTTCGTGGAGATTATAATAGGTGACACAGTTTTGCGTTCTTGCATGACAACATCGGCTGATTCAGTCAGCTTCTTCCTGTCACCGTGGCAACACGAGTCCTTGCAGCCGGTTGTCGTGGCAGCTGTTTACAGGCTGAAGACTGCCTCACCTGTCGCTCTCTGAAGAAATGTAGACATGCACTCATACAATCTAATGGGGAGGTGGGATTAGTGTAAAGCACCTGTGTCAAAGTCAAAGCCTGCGGGCCACATCCGGCCCTCGAAGAGGTTTTCTTTGGCCGCTGAGATTGATTAATTATTATTGGTTAATTATTGATTTATATTTTATCATAAACCAAGAAACGATGTGAATTTGTTTTCAATGTACCTTACTTTCTTGCACCTTGTTTTATTTTAATTAGCCGACTGTTTAGAAAGCCTTCATTTTTTCTTTGAAGCGATTTTAAGCCACTTTTGCTAAATTATAAAATATAGGCTTTTGCCTGAATAATACTGGCTTCTTTCATTTAATGGAGATTTTATATCAAGGAAATTTGTCTTTAATAGCTGTTGAAATTTAGATTACTGAAGGAACCATAAGAAATTCTATTTTTGTTGTTGATAAGTTTTAACTTTCAGGATGAACAGGGGAGTGAACCCAAACCTCAGATAAGTTGTGTTTTAAAAACTCTCCCCTAAGGCCTTTGTTTTGAGTAAATTTTCTAGGTTACAAAAGCAAAGTGTGTGGAAATAGCAACAATGATATAAACTCTTCATTATAGTCAAAACAATGAACAACAGTAAGGTATTAGTCAAAATGGCAGGTGTCCAATATCAAAAAGAGAATAAATGTATCAATTTGTTTTATGATATTGGAATACATTTATTAGCGTTTCAGTAGGTTGAGTTTGGTTCACGAGACTAAATGCTTAATTTAAAATTAGTAAAGTAATCTGAGGGTCATTATTTGGCTAATGTGATTACATGAGCAGAATATGATGCTAGAAAAAATATCACAATGCTATACAAAAGAAATCCCTTTGCAAGTCTCCTACCAATCCTGTTTTGTTTTTTCGGGGCTTCATATATGTTCGTGTGCGTGTCTGTAAATGTGGTGCTTTTTCAGTCAGTGCAAGTCTCTGTGTGCTGTGGGGGTGTCAGTGTTAATGGCTCTAGCAGGACTGCGTGTCAACCTTTAACATGGACACGTCTGGAAATATTGAACTAGTGTGTGCGTGCGGTAGTAGCAGCCACCATGACCTTAACCCTGCAGTTTGTCATGTGAACAGTCAGCGATAACATAAATCATTTTCCGACACCCACTGCCCTCTCATACTCTACCCAGCTAGGACATTTTAGGTACGATCTCACATTTATGATTTTAGTTTAGCTAAAATTTCACATTTTATTTTACATCAGAAATGCACATTTTTGCTCTGAGTGGTTTGCTGTTGTCTTTTTCATTTACAGTTTAATCTGTGGATTTTAATCATAAAGTAGCTCAACAGTGAACATACTGTACTTAGTTTAATGAGCTTCCATTTAAAGGGTTTCTTAGCGACCCACTGCCAAAATGGGGTATGTTGGTGTCACACTCTGAATGTAAACTATAGTTGAGAATGTGCCCCATATATACTGGACTGAACCAAAATTTCAGTCAGTATTGCTTCAGCGTCACATGTCCAGTATTGCTATGAATTCCCTCAACTTTGGGATGTGACAGTGTCATGTGCAAGAGTTACATTTTATCTCCGGGGCATATCTACTCATGAAAAGATGTCCTTGACCCCTGGTCAACAAAATTTATTGAGCAATGGTTCAATGCTGTATACTTTTCATTTTAATTCCGCCCTCATACCAGACTACAGTCACCTCGAATGTCTAATGACTTTTTTGTGTGTTGCTCAGTGTGTCACAGTCCTGTATCTAATGTGCCTCGACTGAAGCAGCCCAAATATGTATTCTATCCTTTCCCCCATTTCTGGCGTGTAAATGAGTTGAGAGTGAATGTGTATTTGGACCAGTGGTCATTCATTCATGCTTTTTAGAGTTAAGTTTGGGTTTTTATGTTGGAAAAAGTCAAGAATCCCAGTGTCTTTTTTGCTTGTTTCTTAGCGATAGGTATTCGTGCATCTGAAGGCTATAAAGAACCATGAAAATAAAAGTTGTCTTCTTTTATGGGTTTTATTCACTTGAAGAGATAGAATACAAGGGTCCCAGATAATACATTCAAGGTTGTGCCATTTTCTGTCAACCTTTCTTCAGGATATCCACGGATGCAGTTTGAAAGAAGTTGATACACTGCAATGGACTTTTGGTGGGTAGAGAAGGACCATTCACCCCAATGGCAATGACTCAACACACACTGAGAGAAAACTATCATGAAATGATATAATAGTTAACAAGACAATTAGAGACACTTGGACATTCCACACAAGGCTGAGGGAGATGACATGCCAAAACCAGAAAAGATAACAACAAAACATAAAAAGACAAAAAACAACTTGAAGAGATGCAAAGACACACATGAAATCAGATTTTTACTGCCCCGCGGTCTTTGTCATAAGATCAATAATATGTGGCCCACCAGGAATTCTGACCGCAGGATCAAATAAATTTTTACAAAAAAAAAAGAAATCACCATTTCACCATGTGGTGGCTGTAGCACTTGGCTTCTGTTAGAATATCGGACATGGCAACTGTAAATTAAAAAGTGAGTTTACTGTGCGGGCTGTCGCTTCCAGGACATCCGAATAAAATTTGTCTGCCTAATTTGCCAAGCGATTTTGGTTGTTTTCAAAGACGATAATATTACCAGGCATTGTCAGGCGAAACATCCTGACTACAAAAAGCAAAACAGAAACGACTGTAAAAAGATGAAGCAAGTGGAAGTTGTTTTAACAGCACAGCAGCGCTTTTTCACGAGACCCTGCAAGTCATAGTAAAATGCTAAAAAGGCGAGCTACAAGGTTGCAATGCTGATCACCAAGCACTGCAAACCCTTCACAAAGGTTGAATTGAATAAAGACTGTTCAAAAAATGCCAGGCTGAATAGTTAGCACTCACAGCTTACCATGTCTGGCTCGCTTTCTAAAAAGTTTGGACAGCCCTGACTTATATTGTCGAATGTGTCTTTGGATGTTTTCTTATTCAACAGTGACGTTTGTTTTTGCCCAGCAAATTCATTGGCCATGAGCTGTTTAGTTTAACATCTGTCCATATGTTGCTGCAATCACATCTATTACCTATGGCTGCTGTGTACAATAATGGATGGAGACAACATGCACGATGAAAGTAGTGTGTATGAGAATGAAGGAAACACAAAACGTGTAAAATGATAAAAACATGATAAAATTAGAGGAAGAAAAATGTATTTTCTTAAAATCCTGGTGATATAATGTGTGGATGCAGGAGATATAAGGTCGAGGAACCGGTCGCCTCCACTTGAAAGCGACATTTCCTAAGGGGGAAGGCAGGAAGTGTGCATTTTACTTTACATTTCTTCCAGTTTGCTGTTAACAACTTTCACAGTCACTGTCATAGTCAGAGCAATCCTTTATATGTATTGCTGCTTTCTGTTGCATTGGAAGCCATTTAGACAAAACATTCCACACAGCCTGTCAGTTAATGCTTGAAACTGTATGGCTTGACATTACATTTCATGTTGAAATGTTAAATTTTTATAAATCACATTTGTCAATATAAATAGTCAGTGGTATCTTTCCCATCCTATAGCAGTAGTGAGGCCAATTATGGATTGAAATAATATAAACTCGTGTTTTTTCAACCAGTATGCCGTGAAATCTTGTCTAGTGTGCCACAGAAAATTTCCCCATTTAATCTTTGCAAGAAAGCATGCCATTTTTTATTTTATTTTCTGCTTTCTGTAACATTTATTCATAGCAGTAGGTGGGAGAAGATTATCATTTTCTTTGTTTTTATGAACCAATTTTTCGGCTAATGACGTAACAAAAAAAAAATATTTAGTTCCTTTTTTTATCAAGTTGTTTAAGATTGCATTACAAAAATATAATACATTGTATTTTCCGCTCTTTACGGCGCACCAGATTACTGTATAAGGCAAAATAGTAAAATTGTTGGACTGGACTAATGGACTATAAGTAAATGGACTGCATTCATATAGCACTTTTCAAGTCAATAATTTAATAATAATAATTTCCTTTGTATTGTCATTCTTGAAATCCTCCCAGAGCACTTTACAATGTGCATCACTCTTTTCCCTTTTACACACTAACTAACCGATAATAGCATCAGTCATGCAAGGCAACTACCTGCTATCGGGAGGACACTGCGACATATTACACGTTGAAGACCGGAATCGAACCTGCAATCGCTTAATCCCAAACCGAGCGCTCTACCTCCTGAGCTAATGCCGCATCTATAAGCGATTTACAATGTTTTTTGGGTGACCAATCATTGCGCATATACGTTACTTTGGGTAGTAAAGCACATGCATAAATGCTTTATGCCAGAGGTTGTAAACATGGCTTGCGAGCTATATGTGGCTCGTTTCATGAGTATGTATGGCTCGGAGACAAAAATAATGCCATATCAAATTTGTTTGAGCTGAGCCTATTATAGTAAATGAGAATCTGAATTATGCAATTGTACAATGCACAGTGGTGTTTATACAGGGGAAAATCTAAGTACAGTTTACAGTCAAGGTGTTAGACCCAAAAAAAAAAAAAAAAAAAAAAAGAATACCCTGATTTGGCTGTACTTCCTTATATGGAAGCTCATTAAATAATCCATGTTCACTGTTGGGACACTTTATAATGAAAATTCATAGAAAAAAACTGTAAAGATGCCGAAACACTAAAAAATCACCGAGACGAATTTGATTGGGTGAGCGGTAGGTATGGGTGGAGCTATGCAAAGGACGCCAGTACTCGCTCTTGTCTCTTGCTGTGTGCCGTATGTGCTGAAGGAAAATTTCGAAAGAAAAGTTGGGATCATCGTTTGCAGAATTTTGTGAAATTTTTCACAAAATAATTCTGATTGCACCTTATTTTGAAACTATTATTTAAAAAAAAAAAATGAACCTCAACGATCTTAAGTAATAGCGGGAGGGAAACAAGTTTAAGGTCATTTTGTAAATGTTGGACCAGAGCAAGCTGCAAATATCCCAGAGTGCAGTAGTAAGCAATTTGAGTCATTGATAAAAATGAACTCCAATACCATGTTTTTATCTGGGGTTATGGAATCAGAGATTGTTATATCATAACTGTTATTATTACTAAATCTAAGCTTAAGACTCACTTCTGGGGCAGCAGTAGCTCAGGAGGTAGAGCGCTCGTCTTGGGATCAAGGGATCCCAGTTCGAATCCCGGCTCGTCCGTGTTACATGTCGAAATGTAATGGGTAAGACAGTGAACCCCTAATACCCCCAATAAGCAGGTTATTGCCTTACATGCCTGCAAGGCCGCTATTGGGAAATGTGGAGCACATTGTAAAACGCTTTGGGAAGTCATTGACTCTAAAAGCACTATATAAATGCAGATAATTTCATTTCATTAATATTATTGCTATTGTTGTTATTATCATTGGTGTCGCAGTGATGTTTGGTGACTAGTGGCATTATGACGTTGAGGGATGGGTACTCCGATGATTAGTGTATAAAACATGTGACTATTGTTAATATTATAATTATTGATATTCGACCTATGTATGTGTGTATCTTTGAAATTGTGTTGTATTTAGATACAAAAGACGAGCTATCTATAGAATGTTTTTAATTTTCACACAACATTTTACAAAAATATATACTACTCAAGTACCGTATTTTCCGCACTATAAGGCGCACCAGGTTATAGGGCACACCCCAAAAAAATAGTTTTTGGTCCTATTTTTGACATACATAAGACGCACCGGATTATAAGGCGCTACAATTGGAACGTCGACAAAACAGTTAGATAGTTCAGTCAAACTTATGACCCCCTTAACATTCCGAAAGCTTGTAAAGACGCAAATACGTGTTGAGAACACGTGCGGATGCGGTGTCCGTACGATGTCACTCAAATGCATCGTTCCATCATTCGGAAGGTTAAAGTCTTGGGATTCAAGAAATGCCAACCATTCCTTAGTTTCTATTTTCTTTTTCGCTCGCAACTTTACTGTGCATATGACAATAAACAAAAAATTGAGTTTAATTTAAAAATAGACACTCCATTCCATCCATTATCTGCACCGCTTATCACAGAAACATCGAGTTCAGTCTGAAACAAGATACAGGGATAATATATAGCCGGAGTAGCTCACCGAAGTCGTTGTGTTCATAATAATGTGCAGCCGTGGTCCTCTTATATCCGTGAGTGTAGTAAATCCAGGAGAATAAAATATTTACAAATGCAGAATAGTAAAAAATGCTTTCTGTAAGCCGTCAACCACTTCCTATACACATTCATCTTTTTCGGCCAATTGCAGGCTTTGTTTTGCCGTTTAAGCCTATGCCAGCCTGTAAATGATAAAAAGGATCCGCCCCTTGACCTCCGAATACCTTTAGCCAATAGTGATCGATTCAACTGATGATTGACACATCTTTTTCGGCCAATTGCAGGCTTTGTTTTGGGTTTAAGCCTATGCCAGCCTGTAAATGATAAAAAGGATCCGCCCCTTGACCTCTGAATAACTTTAGCCAATAGTGATCCATTCAAATGATGATTGACACATTGGTTAGCCAATGAAACGCCGGTAAATAAATCCCAGCATACACCGCGGACTACTTGGTGTTCGGGGGAAAATCTAGTCGGCGGCTGCAAGTTAGTTGCAAGACTTTGCGAATTAATATTGATCCATAAATAAGGCGCACTGTATTATAAGGCGCATGGTCAGCTTTTGAAAAAAATAAAGGCTTTTAGGTCCGCCTTATAGTGCGGAAAATACGGTAATTATCTATAGAGTTATCAATCTACCTTTAAGATGAACCACAAACCAAGGACTGCCCTTTTAAAAATAAAACGATTTACAGCTCAGAGACAGTTCCTTCCCCTGGGCCGTCACCACCCTAAAACAACGCTGTGAAAAAATATATCTTGCCAGGTTATTTGAAAAATGGGTTTTCTGTGTAATATTATTGAACTAATTTGCAATGCACTTGAACTTGTCTTTGCCTTGCCTTATGATGTCACAAAGCTATGATCTTTGATTTTTGCAACTCGGAGATGGCATAGGAGCTTGCTCTGTCCACTCCACGCAACGGCCCGGTATTGCAGTACCTCCGGGAACGGTGCATTCGCAATGATCGCAGCAAGGCTTTAGGGTTAGGACCTTAACTTGGCCTTTTGGCTGAGAGTAAGTGTCCCGGCTCCTAGACTTTGTAGCGTATTATGAACTGACCGATAACGGATAATGGATAATGATTTATGAACAAGCTAAATAACCCTTAAAACCCCTTAAACCCCCTTAAACCTCACTTTGTGTTTGCTGTTAAAAACGTAATATTGGAATATAATATTGTGAATGTGCGTAATTGCTGTTGAGATTGTCATGATTGTTTTCTGTTTTTAGTGTCAATAAATTTGTTCAAACCAAAAAAATTTAAGAAATTGTGTTTTAAAACCTCGGCCAGTCTCCAAGAATTACCTCGTAAATATGCTTGCCTATTTATCCTGTTATTCCTTTATCTCATTTTTCTCTTTTGTCTTTGTTATGTTTTCAGGTGTGCCATGTCTAATCTTTTTGCAAACAATCTTCACTACATTATTATCTGTAACAATATAGACTATTTTATTCTATTCTACCCAAGGACTCCTTTAAAACAGTAAATCAGTGTTGTTCAACTTCCCAACGCATATTGTGAAATATTTTTCAGCCAGATAAATAGACAATAGGAATAAGCTTTTTACTACTTCATGAGTTGTATTTTTATTTTACAATTAATCTTTTGATTTGCATTTTAATGCCTTTTTTCTGAAATTGCGCATTTCTCATGAATGGTGTTTCTTGTTCCATAAGGATAGGACATATTGCTTTTTTCTCATGTGCACCAGACATAAAGCAGAATAGACTACAGATTGACGACTGATTGTCCCTGGCCTATATTTAACATTTTAGCAGATGTCAGTATCTGGTTTTTAAAATTATTTTCACGGTCGATAAACAGTCCATTTAAAGCACATTAAATCATAATAAATGCCCTAAAGGTGCATTCAATTCCTAATAGCCCTTACAGCAACCTGCTGTAGTAAACATTGGACCCGAATGGAGACAGGACCCACTCGCATAACGTTTCTCACAAGTTTTATTGGAAGAAAGGGTTGGGGTTGCGCCCACGATCTGGGGATTGCTGGACGCGGGAAGCAGGTCGCTCTGAATGTGGAAGAGGGACTTCCGTGGCGAGCGTTGGCGGTGTCGGGAACGGAAAAAACGGGTCAGTAGCCGGCGTAGAAGAGCAAAAACATGGTCGGGATCGGAAACAAGTCGAAAGCCAGGAGAGGAGAGTAGACAAGGTCGAGCTCAAAACGGATCGCTTTTTGCGCCGTGAGAACAGACGTGATCGAGATCAAAACAGGTCGTAATTCGGGACGGGAGAGCAGATGTGGTCAAGATCATAATAGATCGTAGCGGGAGACAAACAGGAGCAAAAAACAGGACAGGCGAAAAAGGGCTTGCTATGTAAAAACAGAGATTCGCAAACGGACCGACAAAAGGGGACTGACAGGACAGAGTTTAAATACTGAAAGGGAGCCAATCTGTTAACAAGCTGCAGCTGGCGCCACGCGGGCGTGGCCCATTGGGCGCCGTGGCAACCGTGACACAAACAAGTCGCAGCTGAGTCGTCTAATGATTCACTCAGGAATGGGAATTTTCACTTGAAGAAATCATGTTTATTTTCCTATTGATTGATTGTTCAGATGTAGGGAGGGTTAAATACATCTAGAAATAGTGCTTTGTGGGGAAGTGGTCAAGGGAAAGGGAAAAAAATAGTGTGCCCATTGTCAGGAACCCACTCGGGGTAGTGTGGAAAAAAAGTTCAGAAACACAGATTAGAACAGTAAACGATGGTCTTTAATTCAGGCAGGGTTTGATACACGGGAAGTCAAGGAGTGAGGCAATAATCGAAGGGTAGGTGTTCCAGTAAACCCAAGCAGCGGAGGCGACAGGCCGAGAGTTTAGGCAGGCGCTACTCGTGCTCTGGAAAGGCAGGCAAGGGTTCAGTACACTAGAATACCAAAAGGTTGAGACATGAGTGCTCGAGATGTGACATGGAAAACAACAAACCAGCACAGAGCCAAGGAGACTAAGTGTTTAAAAGGTAATGAGGGAGTAAATTAATTCAGATGTGAGTATTGGAAACTTGAACCCGGAAGTGAGTGAATATATAAAATAAGGTTAGAGAGATAGGAGAGAGGAGATTGACAGAGTAAAAGAGAAAGAGGAGAAAGAGAGTAATAGAGAGGGAAGCGACAGAGAAACAGGGTACCTGCGTGCAGCATTGTGATATCTACAGCGTTTATCACATTTATAAAATTGTTGTATCATGCTATAGGTTTCATGGCAAATTTGAGCATACCATGACTAGCTGATTTGATGAGCTATTGTTATCTTTCAAAACTATTTAGCAGTATACGGCTTGTTCGCTAGACTAGGTAATAAATTATTTGGATTCTTTACAGAATGCATCAGAAATTGGAAAACCTTTGAAGATTTTTTCCCCCAGATTAGGCAAAACCAATGTTAATCTTTTGCCCCAGTTGATTCCAGCTGCTGACTGGTAGTCGACTACCACTACCAGATTAGGTCAAGTGATTAGGACGAGAAATGATATTTTTAAAGCACATTATTTCCTTTTGCTGTATTTTAATTGTGTGATAATATCATGTTCATATTTGTCAAAGCAATATACATTTTTTTAAAGGTTTTAGTGGATCAAGATTTGCAAAGACAGCAGTGAGAACTATATCTTTGAGTCGGTGCAAGGATTTGAAAAACATTCATTTTAGCACAACGGTGGTTTGATATTTAGCCACATCTCCCAACCCGTCATACGAAATAATTACGATCTTGAGAAAGTGCAAAAATGATAGTGGATCATAAACCACATTTTGTGTACATGATTGTCCCGGAACTGCTGAAGTTTCAAGTGTTGCTGTTATGAAACGGTATATGAAAGGCAATAGGAATAGCAGCATGGGAACATTTTTTCCACCGCATTTTTTAGAAGCGCTTGTGTCAGCATGCGGCTTCGAATTTTTTTCTCACAAGAATGTTGATCTGATAATTGGATTAATTATAAAATCGTAAAGCCCTACTGACTGTCTCTTTCCCTTTTCTCTTTTTTTTTGTTTGTCTAAAGGCTCTCTGAGGACGGAAGGCATCAAGGCGTCTGATGTTTTGCCTGTTTTGAAGGAAAAAGTGGCCTTTGTTTCCGGTGAGTGTCATAGAAATCATTTGCCCCCCACCAATGTTCCCTTTAATTTTCCACGGGTCTGAGCGTTCACACAAAGTCGGTGAGCAACGCTTGAAACAACAGCGAGCAACAGCAATCCCAAATGTGGCAACTTAGTCATTATCAAACATGTCCAAAACTTGACATCACGTTACATTTTGCTGAGTTTCCGGCGATGCAAAAATGTTTTTCACTTTTGAATGAATTGACTAATGTATTATTGCAAAGGTTGTACGGCCTACAAACGTCATGTGTCTTTACAACAATTCTTTCACAAGATTTCCATTTCTTTTTTTTCCTGGGATCTTTTGTCGCATAATACTAACATTTTTGGGGGCTTATTTAGTCAGTTGCACGATACACAACTGTATTTAATCCCATTTTTTAGTGGAAGTACAATGTTGGCAACAAGATTGACTTGGTATAATTGGAAATTATTTGAATGCAACACAAACTTTTTCTTCTTTTTCCCTGTTTTTTTCTATTTTTTTAATCCCTTTTAAAAAAAATCTCATTGTGTTTATTTTTTCCAAGCTGTTACTTTTTTTTTGTTCTCTATTTACTTTTTTCCTTTGTTTATGTCTTTTCTTTTTTTCTGGCTTTTTTTCTGAATTTGTACTTCTTTTTTCTCTTCCTTTTGTTTCTTTTTTCTCTCAGCTTTTCACTATTTTTTCATTTTGGTATTTTTTTCTTTTTTGTTCTATTCCCCCTTCCTTTAAGTCATTTTGTGCATAATTGTACATAATATTTGGTCATATAGGGATGAAAGAAGCAAAAACAACCTGAAGAGCCGTTTAGGACCCCAAAGAGCCGTTTCCTTTTAGTGAGCCGAGCCGAAGAAGCCGGTTCTCGATAAACTCTAAAAACTCCCACACGCAGTTTAGAGGGAACATTGCGCTGGATAGATTTTCTTGTGCGCTGATAATGTGCAGGCAGTGCGCGATTGCGCATGTGCGCAGTTTAGAGAGAACACTGCCCCCCACCCTGTAGTAAGTGTTGCAGACTGACACACTTTAAAAGGAGACTCCCATCAGAGGATTATGGGATGAAATATGCAGAGGTGAGTAGAGTAGCCAAATAATTTACTTAAATAAAAGTACTGTTACTTCAGAATATTATGACTCAAGTAGAAGTAAAAATTAATCATCCAAATAATTGATTGAATAAAAGTCAAAACGTCCTTGATGAAAAAAACGACTCAAGTACTGAGTAACTGTAGCAACGTTTTACGTATTTTTTGACTTTTTTTAATCAGATCATCAAGTTCCATCCAATCGACAATGAACTTAAATTAAACAAAAAATAGATTCACATAATCATGGTAAATTCAATGACTTTAAGCAACAACATAATACAATAATAATGAATCAAATGAATTAATTAAGCAGAAATAAGCACATTTAAAGCCCTAGTACTTTTTTTAACATGCTCTGCAGGCAGAACAACCAGCTAGCCCGAGGTTGGCAACCTAAAATGCTGAAAAAGCCGTATTGGACCAAAACAAACAACAAAAACAATTTTTTCAGGAACCAAAAACAATTAGAAGTGTTGTTTAAGCCTTATTATGAACGCAACACATGCTGTATGTATCTATATCAGTGTACCATTGAAAACTAAGATGGATGCAGCACGTCCTGTGGAGAGTGACATAACTACTCTTTAGTATGAAACTACCATAAATTTAACTTGGTTACTATACAGGACTGTCTCAGAAAATTAGAATATTGAGACAAAGTTCTTTATTTTCTGTAATGCAATTAAAAAAACAAAAATGTCATACATTCTGGATTCATTACACATCAACTGAACTATTTCAAGCCTTTTATTATTTTAATATTGCTGAATTTGGCTTACAGCTTAAGAAAACTCAAAAATCATATCTCAAAATATTAGAATATCATGAAAAAGTATACAAGTAGGCTATTCAACTAATCACCTGAATCATCTAATTAACTCGAAACACCTTGCGAGGGTTTCCTGAGCCTTAAAAACACTCAGCTTGGTTCAGTAAACTAAATATAAATGAGATAGGATTTTTGAGTTTTTTTTCAGCTGTAAGCCAAAATCAGCAATATTCAAATAATAAAAGGCTTGAAATAGTTCAGTTGATGTGTAATGAATCCAGAATGTATGACATTTTTGTTTTTTTAATTGCATTACAGAAAATAAAGAACTTTATCACAATATTCTAATTTTCTGAGACAGTCCTGTATTAATGAATGCCGGAATGTGTAATTGTTTTGATAAAATTGAATAAATGCAATTAAGGAATAAAATTTTCGATGTCATTTTTTAAGAATTGTATTTACCTTTTAATTGTTGATACGAGACACAGGCTGTGGCATAATACTTCTGACATACATTTTATCAAATCATCAAGTTTTTGGTTTTATATACGTCTTTTCTACCTGACAGACACAGTATGTTTTAGGACCATGAAACTATCCAATGTACAATTATTTGTATGCCAAATCACAGAGCATTATTTATCTATTCACACACTTACACTAGCAATGTAACAACATATCAATGCTATTAGTGACAGTGTGCATGGGCATAATAGTTTATCAAATTTTGCCTTAATAATTAATTAATCCCGTTGGGAAATAAGTGAATTAAGACGAAGTGGAATACATGATACTAACAGAGGCACCGTTAATTAAATCTGTACTGCTTTCCTAATTAAAATGCAACATATGTTACCTAATAGTGGTGAAGATCAAAGCAGCTGTGAAAGCAAGCAAGTGCAAGATGCATTAATGGTAATTTTTAACAAATATATTCTTAAACTCAACCACTGGTTTGATTATGCTTTACATAGTTGTTGTTTAGACATCTTTTTAGATCTTTTTTGAGATGGTGTCTCATATGCTGTTTTAGTCCGCAATTGTGTTAACCGTCACTTTAACTTTTACTTTGACTAAATTGTTTTAGAATTAGATTAAGAATTGTCTTTTTAATTTCCTTGATCTCAATTTTGTTAAACATTGTATGCAATGAGATTAGACATAGCGCTCCATGGTAAAATAGGTAAAATAGAGATTTTGAAAAGAAAATATACAGAAGACTATCGGGATGAATAGGCCAAAACAATAATAATTACAACATAGTTTAGTGAAATAGCATATTCACAGTTTCAATTGGCAACAAACAGGAAAAAAATTAAAATAAAAAACTAAGTTTGTCAGAGAGTTTAAAGGAGTGAATTCTCTCCACACAGTCTCCATTTAAGGTGAGTGAGGCTGAGTCTGTGCGTGTCCTCCTAAAGTCAAGTATGACTTTTGGATTTTGTGGCGTTAGTCTATTTCTCGAAAATATCGTCAGCGTCTCCACTGCCTTCCTGTATGCCTTCACATCCCCATCAGAGTTTATTCCACCAAGGTGGTGTGGTCAGCGAACTTCTAGATCGTCTTTGTGGGGTGGTCTAGTGAACAGTCAGAGGTATACAGTGTCAACATAAGAGAGCTCAGCACACATCCTTGGAGACATCCATTGCTCAGCATCATGGTGGGATGTGAAGTGGCGGATGCTTGATGGACAAATAAACATTTTCCTGATTAGAGTTTCTGTTTCAGATGTTTTTTTGCAGAAATTGTCAATGTATGTCTATTTTAAGAACTAAAAGTGCCAAATATGATTAATAATCTTCACCTTTTGGTCAAAAGACAGCTTAATTTTTGTGGACTCACTATTTTAAGTCGACAAATGGGATTACAGTGAAAATCATTAACGTTCTCCTTCCCTGCAGGATTTTTTTCGGGCAGGAAACGGCAAGGGAAAATCATCCAGGGTGCTTAACACCCAGAACATATGACTTATGTGAATTTCTCACATCTGGCTGGCGTTACACGGGAGCATGTGTGCCAAAACAAGCAGATGCAAAGAGCATCTTGCTGCACCCGCCAGTCCTGAAAATCCGACAGGAAAATCCAATCTTAGTTTTATAGCACTTTTCAAGAAAAAAATTGCAACCCAAAGTGCTGTATAAAACATTCAACGTACAATAAGAAAATTAAATCTCCTCTGTTTTTCTCACCCAACAACTTGGAACGCCAAATGCACAGACACACACAATGTTTAAAATAAAAACAAAATAAATAAATAAATAATTAAAGCTATGGCAAAGGAACAGACTAACCACGTGAGGATAGGGACCTGAGTGAGGCTCATCCAATCTCAAAGGATGGCAGCAGATGGCTGCAGGAAGGGATTTCAGCCAGCTAACCACACGCTGAGGCAGAGGCCCCCCACATGAGTAAACACTGAAAATAAGAAGTATCATCTCGTGAAGTGTATCTCAACTTTTCGGTCGCAGACCTGTTCGCGGTGGTCTCTGGCCTTTGCCTAGGATAAGTGATGCTAAAAATAACTGAAAGTCAATTGCAGTCCTTAACAGTAGATGGAAGTAATGCCCTGCAAAATAGTGGACACCCACCATTTCACATCACAGAAAATGAACAGTAAAGTTTGTTTGTTGAGCATCGAGAAAAGTAGATACAGCGTACAATATATGAAATATGGATTTTATTATCTTAAAGACAGAAGAGGACAAACAGCTCAGTGTGTTGTGCAAGTACTCTAAAGAATGAAGCTGTTTCCAAGCGGCATTTGGAAACAAAACACCACCAGAATCCTTTACTTAATAGATTCGTGAAGTGGACTTTTCTTTTTTAGATTTTAGTTGCGTCTTGTAATTTGGGTAGGATGGTGGGTCCTTAAGTCAGACCAATTTTGAGCTGCTGAACGAAATAACAAAAACATAAAAGTGTAGAAAATAAAGGAAAAATGCATTACAGTAAAATATTAGATGTAAAAATAATCAAACCAGATAAACTGATCAATTAAAAACTATATTACAAAAATGAGTATTGAGCCTACACTTGAAAATATCAAGGGTCCCCGCAGACTTGATGTCCTCCGGCACACCGTTCCATAGGCAAGGACAGATGTGGCTGAATTCTGCCTCGCCCTAGGTCCTGGTCATCATCTCTGGAACATTTGACAAACCTCTACCAGAGCACCTGAAAGACTGTGTGGGCTGATATAAAAAAGCAAATTCAGGCAGATAATATGACCCAGGAAATCCAAGTCAATTAAAATTTAGTAAAGCTTAAACCCTTCCATTCTGAAATGCATAGGGTACCAAAGCAGAGATTTGAAAACTGGTGTAATTTGTTCCCACCAACATGGTTCAATATCCGCATTGTGAAGGTCTAAAATCTTGTTTTTTTTTGCTAATAGTTTTAGAACAGAGGATTAAGACCCTTTTTTGTCCTGGTTGAGCTGTATATAACGTTTTCTGCCATCTTTGACTTAATAAACAATATGGTTCAGTTGCAGTGTCACAAGCTGGTAATGTCCACCAGACTGGGCAGAGAGCAGCTGATGATATTTTGGTCTGTGTTGCTTACTCTCTGTGTATTTTTTCTGTATGTTGCCATGCTCCTAGCACATCACACCATGACAGCGTATGCCGATATGCTATCATGATTTTTATGATTAGCATTATTCTTTGACCTGGGCAATTCCCTATTTAAGGGTTTTCTTACTCCAAAAAATGCACCACATTTAGCAGCAATGTTCATCTTATCTATATGCCATCAGCTCACAATGAAATTTGTAATGTTTGTTTCCATAGGTGGTCGGGACAAACGGGGAGGACCAATCTTGACGTTCCCTGCACGAAGTAATCATGACCGAATAAAACAGGAAGACCTAAGAAGGCTGGTCACATACCTGTCTACTGTTCCGAGGTACACAGAAATGCTTGATTCAAATTAAAAAAAATATTCTTCAAAACATTGTACATCTGAGAGAGCATTGTGCCAAATGCAATGACGATGAAGTGGCCAGTGTAGTTTGTTTAACGGTGGAATTAAAGCAGCAGATGGAGCTCGTGTTTGATTTGCATCAGCATGAAAGCGTTCAAGTGTTCGCCGTAGACTTGTACACACACGTTCACCTCAAGCCTCTTTAGTGCCTTGGCTTGCCTCAACAGCCAAACAGGAATTCAAGGCAGACTCGAGACAAGTACTGTATAAACAACCAAAAATCAATGTGCGTTGACAAGTCCTTGGCAAGTATCTCTAGTTTAGTCCGTCAGATTTCATGTTTGGCGTACCGTGTACTACTATTATATTTAATGGTCTATGTGCTGGTAATGTCCCATATATACATCATTTTTAATAGTTTCTACACCTGCGTCCTAGGATAAGCATCATATTTAACGGCCACTTTTCCAGTGAAATTTCACTGTCTGTATTTCTGATTTAGCTCAGGTTTATCGGTTTCGGGTGTGTGAACATGACATATGTATGGTGTATTGTGTTAAATGTCAGATTGTTCATGTGAAACTGACTTCTCATTCTTCTCACTTTACTCCAAAAGTAGATACTCAAGCTGAAACAAGTTCAACTCTCCCTGTTTCAATGAACTTGATGGGCCTAAAAAAGAACTAGTTTTAAGTGGACATGCAAAGAAAAATGAATCCAGGAAAGGGCTTTGAAATTTAGCTGTTTATGAACATGCCAAAAACCATCAATTATATGTTAATGTCAAATAATGTAAACTGTTATTAAAAAAAGTATCACATTTTTTAAGAACCCAAAAAGGGAATGGATTGCTGATATTTTGCATTGGAGTGCTTTCATGTGGGATACACATTTCAAAACAGGGGTCTCAAACGCAATTGAGTCGGGGGCTGCTGAAGGCAGTATCCGGGTGAGGTTGGGCCAAATGGGGTTTTCCACAAAAACAGCTGTGATAAAAGCATTCCACTGTTCTTAAAGGGACAGTGTTTTATATTTGTCCACTAGATGTCGCCGTTATGTGTCGTGCAACCAAAAATGAGTCCAAGGAAGACTACAAATTACAGAGACCTAAAGTGAAAGTGGATAAGAAAGGGATTAACACCCTTTCATTTTTCTCTCTTCTTTTTTGACTTTGTTATTTTTAGCTTTTTATTTTTTTCATTTTTACTTTAGATTTTTTTCTTGAGTTGTACTTTTTGTCTTATTTTTTTTTTGTCTTTTCTTTTTTTTTGTTTTCCATTTCTTTTTATTTTTATTTTCTTATTCCTCTACTTTTCAAAAGTGATAAGGGGTGCATTGATCACTTTAAGTCTCCGTATTTGTCTTCTTACGTTGTGCTTTTAGCACTTGTTTGTTGGCACGACAGGATACAGCACCATCTAGTGGGAAAATAATAGACACTGTCCTTTTAATTTACTTATTAATGCGAGGGCCTCAAACTATCATCCTGGGGCCCATTATTGGCATGCGGGCTGCGGGCTTTAAACCTCTGTTTTTGAACCACTGCCTTAACAAACATACTTCTGACTTATTTTGACTGCAGTGAGGATGTGTGCAAGAGAGGCTTTACTGTCATCATCGACATGCGAGGCTCCAAGTGGGAGCTAATCAAACCGCTGTTGAAGACGCTTCAGGAGTTTTTCCCGGTTGAGATCTGTGTTGCGCTCATCATCAAACCAGATAACTTCTGGCAGAAACAGAAGACCAACTTTGGCAGCGCAAAGTTTTCCTTTGAAGTGAGTGCCTATCGTTAAATCTAAAAAAAAAAAATCACGTGGCTTTAGAGAATATTCTCCTGAGGCCTCAATATATCTTTACATCAGACCAGCATGGTGTCAGTAGAAGGACTGGCCAAATTGGTAGATCCCTCGCAGCTGACGGATGACTTTGAAGGCTCTCTGGATTACAACCACGAGGAGTGGATGGACCTTCGAGTCTCTCTGGAGGAGTTCATGTCCAATGCAGCTACTCTCCTGTCACGATTAGAGGACTTGCAGGTGGGATACTAGTTTTACTGATAGATTTTACAAAAGTGGAATAATGGCCTTTTTCCTTGAACAGTAATTATTTGTTTTTCACGTGGGTTGCGTTCTCAAAAAGTCCTGCGATAGTCAAAACCCGTGAAGAAGAAACATTTATCCATTTACTAGATAACAATAACATATAAAAGCTGTACCAAAAAAACAATCATAAAACTACCAAAAAAATATCACTGTACACATAATTGCAGTATTAAGAATGGTCTCTATTGTTATGCCATAGTACAACAAAAATTGAATGCTTCTCCTTTTTGTATTTGAAAGCTATGTAGAAAACAGCCAGCTCGCTGCATGCTCCAATGGGGGATCCTTGGTTTGAGCCAGGTCTCTGTGATGATTAAAATACAAGAGTCACAAATGTAGTTGTTTCCCACAAGTTGTAGCTCCAGGTCATCCGTTTTACGGGAAATGGACCTGGAGTTGGTGGGATTCAAGCTCGGCAGGGGTGGCTTGTGAGAGTTGTTTCATAGCCGCAGCAGTAGGCTGGACCTGAAGCCCCTCTATTGCTTTCTCTCCGACCGCCAACTACTTCTCTTCTCAAACAATCCACGGAGCAACTGGTGGTAATCAGCATTTCTTTGCGCTCCTCTGAATTTCCTCTGAGTCCAATTAATTGATGAATTTCTTTTCAATGTAACAAGCCAATAAACTACTAGCTTCGCTGTTGTTTCGGGTGGACCCACTGACTTGAGTGCCCGCCTGCCCTGGTTGTTTAACTGGCAGCATACACCAGCCTATCACAGTCGGGCACACTGACAGTCACGCACACCCAACACACACACGGAGCCCTCCGACAAATGCCTATGTGATAACATTTGCTGTGTGTTGTCTGCTGCAAAACACAATGCACAATGAAAATCAATGTCATATGGAAACCGCAAAAAGCAAACCGCAACTGTATTTCCTAATGTTTTCAAAAGTTTTTCTTTCAGATCTTAGTTGTTGTTTGGCATATATTATGTATTGTTCTGAACATACATTTATAGTTTAGTAGACACTCAAAATCAGAAAAGAAGACATGAATTGATTTTAAACTTGCAAAGAGAACAAGGCAGAGCCCTCCGATAAAAAATTCCAACCCGTACCAAAAGCGCTGACTCATCTATTTTGATCAAATCTCCTACAGGTATGTTACTAAAGCAGATTTGTCCAAAAGGGTGTGGGAATAAAGCAGATTTGTCCAAAAGGGGTGTGGGATTCAAAGAACAGCATCATGATTGGCCGATAGCGACAATTATGTAAACAGCTCATAAAAGAAAACAGCAAACAACAGTGCAAAATAAATGTCAAAATGACTGGTATCCTATATAATCTTCTCTGCAGGTGTCCATTACGAAGAAAATGTATCTTACTTATCATTATTCATCCCTTCATTTTCTGCACCGCTCATCCTCACAAAGGTCGTGGGGGCTAGTGGAGTGCACAGTGGGCATGGGACACCCTGAACTGGTTGCCTGCCAGTTGCAGGGCACTCAGAGACAGACAACTCACTCGCTCATTCACACTTTTGAACAAACATGGGTTTTGGAATGTGGGAGAAAACTGGAATACCTGGAGAAAACCCATGCAGGCAGAGGGAGAACATGCAAACTCAGCAAAGATAGGCCGCGGTAGCTGGAAGTGAAACCTGGACCTCTGCACCATGGAGCTGTGTGCTTACCACCCATCTGCCATGCCGCTATTTGAACTATACTATTACTCAAATGGCTAGTTGATTAATTTGGACATTTTGCTGTTTTCTTGGTGCCTTTGTAATTGCAGCTTGATTATTCTAAAAATATTATCGTTTTACTTGTGGGCTGCAACAAGGGTGAAATTTGAGTTTATCATATAGCATAAGTAGGCGGTATCTTCTTTATCTCGTGGTGCGTATGATTGGAGAATCAGCTCTTTTTTGTGTAAGACTCACTAGAATCCAATTCTATATAGATGTTTGAAACTTGGGCAACACGGTGCCGCGCTTAACGCGTGTGCGGCACAGTTCTGAGGTCATGGGTTCAAATCCAGCTACCAACCTTCCTGTGCGAAGTCTGCATGTTCTACCCGTGCTTGCGTGGGTTTCCTGCGGGCACTCCGGCTTCTTCCCACATTCCAAAAACATGCATGTCAGGTGAATTGGCCGGTCCAAATTGTCCCTAGGTGTAAATGAGCGAGCGAATTGTCTGTCCCTGTGTGCCCTGCGACTGGCTGGCAACCAATTCAGGGTGTGCCCTGCCCACTGCCCGAAGATGGCTGCGATGGGCTCCAACACCCCCGCGACCTTACTGAGGATAAGCGGTGCAGATAATGGATGTTAGGTTTCAGTAAAATATTCGTTTTGTCTTTAATTATGCTTACAATTGCTCTGAATTTAGCCTATACGTTTTTGTTTACCCATATGATAGGCTTGGTCCACCTCAATATTTTCATTAAATTCTCATATTTTTGGGGGGTCTTTAGTTCATTCAATAACTATATTATATCACGAAACTATATAATATATAGAGGATTAATTTTGTAATTCAATATTGATAGAAAACTTCCTTTGTGCATGGTTTTACAGCGTTCGCTTTTTTGGCACGAGTCATTCTAAGGTCATCAACCTTTTTTAACATGAATTGGAAAGCTACTTTTACACCTGTCAGCTTTTTAAGATTTCGTAAGTTAATTGAGTCCATTACCATTTAAGCAAATCGTTTAATTTTTCTTGTTCTTGATTATTGAGTGAAGTATAAAGTCATTTAATTTTGGAGTACAGATTGATAATTAACTAAAGAACAGGTGGATGACCAGATCAATAAAAAGCGACATTGTATATTATTTAGCGACCCCTTGTGGTAAAAAAATCTCATTCATTAAAAAGACAAACATTGATTTAAATAATAAGCAAAACTACATTAAATATCATACAAACATGCATTTTTAAGTATTCATAGGTTGATTAATTTGCTTTTATTTGACATAACATGAGGCTCAACTACAGGAAGCTGACATGATTGTCCGCCATCTTGCTGCTACTGATACCCAACAAACAAAGAAATGAGAAGGAAAATGGTGTATTTTGGTCACTTTGAGTCTCCATAGATTGTATTCTTTCTTATGCTTTGTAGCACTCTTTTTTGGTTCCAATATACAATATAGCAACATCTAGTGGTCAAAGTATACACACTGTCCCTTTGATAAAAAAATGTGTGGTGTGTAAGGGACTCGATTGATTCAGGGCTTGCTTATCGAATAGGATAAAATATAATAAAAGTGTCATCATACTTCTGGGTATTAAAATACTGGATTTAAAGAGGCCCAGGTCAGAAATTAGATGCATCTCAAGGTGGAGCTGATTCTAGAGCATCGGTCATCCCAGCATTTATATTTTGACCTGGGAACTTGCAGCAGAAGATCTTTCAACCTCAGAGCTCTACCAGAATCGCGAACAGTTAAAAGTTCAGATAAAGAGCTTCAAAAACAAACATTAAAGGTTTAAAATGAATTCTAAAAAGGCAGGGAAGCCAATGAAAGGAGTCAAGAACAGATGAGATATGCGCGCGTCTGTTCAAGTAGCAGGGAAGCGGCGTGAAGCACAAGTTGAAACACAATATATTCAGTTTTTTCTTTGTTTAAATAAAGAAAATTTCAGGCCAACCACTGCTTGATATCAACAATACAATCAAACAAAGAACATTGGTTATTATTTGTCTTTACTGGCTAATGGATTGTTATGCGGTCCTCTTTAATGTCAATTTATGTAGTAACAATTTACCGCACATCCGGACCATACTCAGTTCTCTTAGATTCATTTTCTGAACTGTTGTACGACCTAGTAACCAATGCAGACAAAATAATAATTTTAGGGGACTTTAACATTCATATGAACTCCCCACTCAGTTCACTTACTGTTGCGTTTCGGTCTCTAATTGATACATTTGACATTTATCAACTGGTCGATTTGCTGACTTATAAAGATGGAAACACACTAGACTTGGTTCTGACTCGAGGAGTTTCAACCTCAAACGTGACAATGTTACCGTGTACTACCATTATTTCTGATCATTATTTAGTTACATTTGAGGTGCTGGCTAAATGTTGCATTAAAAAAAGGATTTAGCGGACGCAATATAAGCAATGGCATAGTTTCTAAGCTCTCTGATCTTCTTTCAGGAGTAGTTTCCTTTATATAAAGGCTCTATTGACTCACTCATGAATGAGTTTAATGCTACCCTGGCTAGTGTCCTGGATTCAGTAGCGCCCATACGGCTTAAATCACGACCTAGAATAGAATAGAATTGAATATACCTTCATTGTCATTGTTACAAAATGGGTTAACATATAACAAAATTGGGCATGACACTCCAGTTTCAGACATTCACAGTGAGGTAAATAAACCAAGAAGATAAGGAACAGAAAAGATAAGGTTATAAAACAAGGAGGGTAAGGTTATAGTTATAATGTACACAATATTTACACGAAGAAATGACGGCATGTAGGATGTTACATACAGTTGATATCGTAAGGGTTTGTGCAATATGCATTTGGTGCAAAAATAGTCA
This sequence comes from Urocampus carinirostris, assembly GCF_059441175.1. Classification (NCBI taxonomy): domain Eukaryota; kingdom Metazoa; phylum Chordata; class Actinopteri; order Syngnathiformes; family Syngnathidae; genus Urocampus; species Urocampus carinirostris. The sequence continues at coordinate 36,669,865 of NC_142362.1, read as the reverse complement.
ACATAGTGCAAAAAACAAATTCAACATTGTGCAAGGTGAGCAGTAAACATAGTGCAGTCAACATTGTGCAAGAAACATAGACATGAGTACCATTTTACGTTCGTATGAGGTAGTGTGTTTGCAAGAGTTTTCAGTTTTTTGTGTGGTGTGTGTTTAGGGTGGTAATGGCTCTGGGGAAGAAACTGTCTTTGAGTCTGTTTGTTTTTGTTTTGTGTGACCTGTAGCGCCTGCCGGAAGGCAGCAGGTCAAAGATTATGGCGTCGTCAGTGGAGTGGTTTGCCCTGGTGGGGGTCCAGTGTGAGTGGCAGGGAGTTTTTTATGACGCACGCATTGGTTTACTGTTGAAACTAGATAGCTTAAACAAGAATGCAGGAAATCTTAAAGAAAACGACGCGCTACCAAGCTTGAGGTGTTCTGTCAAACCTGGTGTGAGAGCTTGTTAAAGTATAAAGCAGCCCTTGCCTCTGCAAAATCAGCCTATTTTTCGAAGGTGATTGCAGCACAAAAGAATAACCCCAAAATCCTTTTCGACATTGTAGTATCGTTAACGAGGCAACAGATTATCCCAGATAGTTTTACCCATTCAGCCCATGACTTTATGGTCTTCTTTAATTAGAAAATTAAATGCATACGGGAAGAAATTTCAAAAGACACTGTTAATACATCACATATTCTCATCTCATTAGCTGCACCGCTTATCCTCAGTAGGGTCGCGAGGGTGCCGGAGCCCATCCCAGCAATCATCGGGCAGGAAACACCCTGAACTGGTTGCCAGCCAATCGCAGGGCACAGAGGGACAGAAAACTCGCTCGCTCATTCACACCTAGGGACAATTTGGACCGGCCAATCCACCTAAAATGCATGTCTTTGGAATGTGGGAGGAAGTGCACGGAGGAAACCCATGTAGCACGCGGAGAACATACAAACTCCGCACAGGAAGTCCGGTAGCTAGATTCAAACCCACGCAGAAGGTTCCTAAGACCTCAAAACTGTGCCGCACACATGCTAACCATTGCGCCGCCGTGCTATCACAGGGCTGAAATCTATAGATGCGAGACATGGTGGCTGTCCATGTAATTTTTCCCGATTTAGTGATCTGTCACTCGATAATCTTAAACAGGTGGTGAATCCGGCCAAACCGACTACTTGCCTGTTTGACCCGCTTCCGGGTTCGCTGATTAAAGTTCTTTTTGGGGTCCTTGGACCTTCAGTTTTAAATATTATAAACATATCACTCTCCTCAGGTGTAGTTCCAGCGGCTTTTAAGTCCGCTGTCATTAAACCTACACTGAAACGACCCAACCTTGATCCAGAAAGCTTATGTAATTATAGACCTGTGTCAAACCTACGGTTTCTTTCTAAAGTACTTGAAAAAGTTGTTGTACAGCAGCTGAATGATTTTATATCCGAGATCAATCTTTTTCATTTAATGCAATCAGGATTCAGGGCTAACCACTCTACTGAAACAGCCCTGATCAAGGTAACAAATGATCTCCTACTGGCAAAGGACTCTGGCGCTTCATCACTCTTGCTGCTGCTGGACCTTAGTGCTGCTTTTGACACTGTGGACCATAATATCTTACTAGAACAGTTGGAAAATGGATTGGTCTTTCAGGAACCGTCCTCTTATGGTTCAAATCCTACCGCTCAGATAGGACGCACTGTGTTAAATATGGCGAATTGACATCTGAGCCCTTTAGTGTTACCTGTGATTTTCCACAGGGTTCAGTGCTTGGCCCCCTTCTTTTCAGCATTTACATGCTTGCATTAGGTGATATCATTCGCAAGTATAATATCAGTTTCCATTGCTACGCAGATGAGACTCAACTATATCTTCCGATGGAGGAATCTGCCACACTAAATTGTGTAAATTTGGAGGCCCGCTTCACTGAGATAAAAGAGTGGATGTCACTCAACTTTTTGCGCCTTAACTCTGAAAAAAATGAAATGTTAGTTATTGGTCCAACTAAATGCCAGGACTTGTTCTCAAAAACTGCTCTGAACATTAAAAAATGTATATCACCCAGAGTGACTCAGTTAAAAATGTAGGTGTCATATTTAACCCCGATCCGTCCTTTCAAACACACGTGAAGAATATTACTAAAACAGCTTTCTTCCATCTTCGCAACATTGCTAAAATTTGTCCTATGCTGTCTCAGTCAGATGTGGAGATTATAATTCACGCGTTTGTTACTTCCCGTCTTGATTACTTTAATTCACCATTCTCCGGTCTCCCGAAGTCATAAGTGATAAGAAAAATGGTGCATGGCAATAATTGACCTAAGTTGTGACTGACATATACAACAATATGTACTAAATAATGTGCTTTATGTCAAAGGAGGTGCTATCAAAGAAGGAATTTCCCTCTGATGTTGAAGGATCGCGACGGTTGATAGAAGAGCACACACAGCTGAAAAAGAAGGTGAGCACCACCAAATCACTACTTTGCTTTGTGACAGTACGTGCTTTACGGGGTGAGTCGGTCGAGGAGGTCTTGGAACGACTTTGCCAGGAACTGGCTCACTCTCGCCGCCATCAAGGACGCCATCTGGACCTCCAGAAACCTGCTGGTATGGAGGTGCAGGCAGATCCCCCCCGTGGCTGTGCTCCAAATGGCTGCAGATACCATACAATCTGCGAGCGGCGGGCCTAGGACGCAGCCATAAAGAAGACTCGTCTGCACCCACCCGGAGGGGGGAGCCGGAGCTACACTGTGGGAGTCCCGGCAGCAACGGCCTGGGTTGTGGAACCCAGAAGGGAGAGGACCCACACAGAAGGGAGAGGACCCACACAGAGGACTGGAAGAATGCTGCTTGGGAGGGTGGGATGGCAGAGCTATGTCCTTGCACAATAGTATTGCCTTTTACACGCTGGTTACCTACTGTTAAAAGAAAATACCTCTGAAATTGTTTAATTGATGTTGAAAATGTCAGGAAAAAATGTTAAAACGTCATATCGTCATGTCATATTGTCAGATATAAAAAAATTGTGAATATGCTTGATGGCTGTTGAGATTGTCGTGTTTGTTTTGCTGCTGTTGGTGTCGGTGGATTTGTTCAGACCGAGGACAATCGACTTTGGCCTGGACGGATCAATTGACACTAACAAAGATGTTATATAAGGAAATTGTGAATATGCTTGATTGCTAATAAGATTTTCGAGAAGGGTTGTTCAAACCTCACTTTGTGTTTGCTGTTAAAAACGTCATATTGGAATATAATATTGTGAATGTGCTTAATTGCTGTTGAGATTGTCATGATTGTTTTCTGTTATTAGTGTCAATAAATTTGTTCAAACCAAAAAAAAAAAAAAAAAAAAGAATAGTATTGGTAAATGTAATGGGGTCATTCCCGTTAATCGGTGCCATTTGAGCCGCAGTGACCTAAAATAGGATGTTTTGTGTAAAAATGTGCTAACACTTATTTTTAAAATATTGTCTTGAATGCTTTACTGCCCTCTAACGTAGGACACACTGATTGTAGTACAAGTACACTAAGAGTAATAATTTGAAAGTCTCTTTCAGATGAAATGTTGAAAACATTGAATATGTTACATTTTTTAAGTGAAGGTTACCATGTTAAAATGGCCCTGAATAGTAAGAGTGACACACGTACATTCAAACTAATGTTCTCCACGTCATTCTTCACCTATATTTAACCTCATCACCACCAGTTTTCCAGTATTGTCCCTAAGCGTCTTTTTCACAAACTCTATAGGTGCTAAAGGCTCCGGTGGAGGATTTAGACCGGGAGGGTCAGCGTTTGCTACAGTGCATTCGATGTAGTGACGGTTACTCGGGGAGATGCTGCATCTCAGGTGCTGCTGACTTCCAAAGCCTTGTGCCTAAGGTAGCAATTAACCATCACACTCTAATCAGCATTTGAAAAATGAACAAATGAGTTATCATTTTTATATTCCCTTATTCACTCTTTGTCCATGTGTTTGCATGCGTATGTATCAGGTGGCGAGTCTGCTGGACAAGCTCCACTCCACACGGCAAAGTCTCCATCAAATGTGGCATGTTCGTAAGCTGAAGCTGGACCAGTGTTTCCAACTACGATTGTTTGAGCAGGATGCGGAGAAGGTATGGAAGTATGCACTTTTATGAACAATTTAAAAGAATGAACAGTAAATCATGGTGTTTTTTTTCATCCGATCGCGCATGTTGCATAGAGAAGTATTAGGTATTAAAGATTTATCTGTGGAAACTTGAAATGTATTGTACTTACTTGCCTATGAACAGCATGGTCCAAATAGCTGTGGCGGTATATAAAGATCTAGGCGTCTCAAAGATACATTTTTGAGAGAATGCGTGTGAGTATTGGCACAATACTGCCACTTCTGTTGATATGTATAAAGCTGTGTCAGTCAAGTTGTGTATAAAGTTAAATACGGACATTCGGTTAAATAAAAATGGTTTATTGTACCTTAAAAAACATCGCTAGATTTGGTTTGAGTGTATGACAACTTCTGAACACGCTGTTATTTTTTTGATAACATGGCAAATACAGCAATGGAATGGACACTTGGCCATGAATACCGTATATAATTCAATTATTCTTGGTATTCATTAATGCATCTATTAAAATGTTTTTAGTACTAACCACAGCCACAGATGGAGCAAAACCCTGTTCCGAATGAAATCAAACAATTGCCGTTTTCTAATCACTACAAATCTGTTTTTATCCATTGGCATCTGTTATTGGTCCTGTACATCAGATGCGTTGGAGAATATACCGGAGCCATATTCCCCTAGTGGGAGGTGGCTAGAGTCAAGCACATTCACATTTTTGACTCTTTCTGGGAGATTGATACAGAGGAGGGGATTCCCAGCCCCCTCGCTCAACCCAACTGATGTGTTGGGAGTCATTAGGTGACCAAACCCCCCAATTCCAACCCTTAATGCTGAGCGCCAAGCAGGGAGGCAATGAGTACCAATGTTGTAAGTCTTAGGTATGACCCGGCGTAGGCTTGAACCAGCAACCTCCCAGTCTCGGGGCGGGCGCCCTACCCCCAAGGCCACAGAGCTGGTTAATTTAATTTAAAAAACAGTGTCAGGTTTATTGCCTGACTCCTTTGAATAAAACATACCAGAGACAAGAAACATAAATTTCAACTAATGGGGAGATGTGATCCGGAATCTGATTTGGCTTTTTTTTAATTGAAAACAATTCAGACACAGTTAGCATAGTGGCCCCTTCTCAAGGTTTATTATTTTCCTCTTGCAGAGGTTTTTAGTTTTTCCTTACCTGCATGTTGGTTAAAGATCAGGGGATGTGTAAACCTGTGCAGTCCTTTAAGGCCATCTTGTGAGTAACGGCTATACAAATAAATGTGAGTTGACTTGTCTTGGTATTGAACGCTTCAAGGGGACACAACAGTAAATGGGAACGTAAACAGGCACATTCCGGCATGCCAGGGCACAGGTAAAATATCACATCAAGTAAACTCCGACTCTTATCCATGTTGCAATTTCCCATCTTGGGCAAACTGTTGAGCAGCATTACCATATATAAGAGTCCTACCCCAAATGTGACAAGAAGATCTCAAGTACAATAATCCTAATAATAAGCAAAACCATCCTTTCTAAATTTGATCAAATGTTCTAAAGGTCAAACATACAGTTTGAAGACTATAAGTCAAGACATAATGTAAGAAGGCGATCTTGACCTCTTTTTGGCGCTTAAGATCCTAAATGAGGCAGTGCACAAATTAATATCTTAAGCCGAATGTGTAAGCCATGGTTGACATCTGCACTATCTAGATAATCTGGAAGTTATTCGCACATACAGTTTTTTGAACATAGAATAATTCAATTGACTTTACTGGTAATCATACTCCAATCGTCTGTCATAATGAAGACGTGTGATGAAGCCCATCTCGATCCCGGGGTTGATCAAGAATTCTTTGTGCTAGGGGTTGGCAAATCAATCCAAATATAGATATAATATACTGATCAAGAACTCGCTCCTCCACCAATTTTCTTGAGTCGATTTCTGTGCAAACATAGCACACTCCCCTTTCTCTCTCACACAGCGCCCTCTGACTCTATGTCTGAGTAACTTCTTGCCCTACCTTGCCACTGATTAACCTTTTGTTTCTGGTCTGTAAGGGAGAAAAGGGTGCAACAGGAGTAAAACAGCAGCCAAATTGATCTCTACCAGAGGTGAAAATGACAGAGACAAACAGCGCAATGTGGACTTTTGAAGTGGTCCTCTACTGTGGCAACACCACCAATTTACATAAACACACGAAAAGAAGCTCACCCTACAGGGAGCAACGCGTTGCAAAAAGAACAAAATTGTTACTGTTGATGAACAAAAATCTGTTGTCACTATGGCAACAAAGCCAAAAGGGCTTCTTTCTTGGTAGAGAACCAAGGCTAGGAATAAGAGCCAAATTACACTTTATTAGCACCACCAACCTATTGTTAAAATACTATGCAATGGAAAGTATTTTAATTGTCATTTTGATGTTTTTAATAAGTATATGTATTTTTGTCACATTGCTGCTTTCTCTGGTTTGTCTCTTTTGGCTTTTGTTCTGAAACAGTTGTCATCTAAATATTTATATTTATTATTTACGTTTGCATTGTAGTTTTTTAATCTAAAAAAATACAATAAATTTATTCCCTTAAATCTTGTTCTGTGTTTATCACGATATTGACTTACTCAATTATCCAACAACCATGACATTTCCAAGCAGAAAGTATCGTTATCAGATAGGTATTGATTGATTGTTTAATTGGATCAGATTAATACCACATTTCCGGTTATCTTCTTTCCATACTTTGTGCAGATGTTTGACTGGATCAGCCACAACAAGGAGTTATTCTTGCAGAGCCACACCGAAATTGGCCGAGCGTATCAACATGCTGCGGATCTGCAGACGCAACACAACCACTTTGCTATGAACTCTATGGTAAAAACACACAATTCCTAAACACGCAGTGATACCTCACATTATATTTTGATATGACAAATTCTTCTCCCTTTTAGAATGCTTATGTCAACATCAACAGAATCATGTCAGTGGCGAGTCGATTAGCGGAAACAGGACACTACGCCTCCACTCAGATTAAACAGATCTCAGCTCAGCTGGACTTGGATTGGAAAAGCTTTGCAGCAGCTCTTGACGAACGCTCGACCATCCTTGCTATGTCCGCTGTTTTCCACCAAAAAGCTGAACAAGTGAGGGAACACTTTAAGTCTAAAATTGTCTGTTAGTACTTTCTGTTAGCCACCTCAACACAAAAAAACCTAAAAATCTAAGCCTACTTATGTCAAAAGAATGTAGCATTTCAATTCACATAAAGCTAATTTGTGCTTTGCACATTTTAAATGCCAATTTACCTCTAGAAGAGGTTTCGCCAACCTTTTTGGAGCTAAGAGCTTTCTGTTTTACAAATTAACAAATGTATAAATGTATTTATAATATCACTACCATTTTACTATTATGTAATTACCAGGTTGTGCTTACCAGAAGTCGGGCTAAAATTCCTCGAAAAAGTACACTTGGTAATTAATGACGTATTCATTGTTTTTCTTAAATTTGAGTCATTTGTCAACAATTTCACTGTTTTTCTTATGGCATATAGAAAATGACCCACCAAATGAAAACTCGTACGCTCTTCTTTCACTTGGAATAAACCCATCTATGAGTATTATGTTTAAAAGTGCTGTAAAAAAAAATCTATTCCAGGGAAGACACGGAGAAAAACATTTTTTGTTAAAAGATTTTGGGGAGGCAGTAGCTCAGGAGGTAGAGCGCTCGTCTTGGGATCAAAGGATCCCAGTTCGAATTCCGGCTCGTCCGTGTTACATGACAAAGTGTCCTTGGGTAAGACACTGAACCCCTATTACCCCCAATAAGCAGGTTAGCGTCTTACATGGCTGCAATTCAAGGCCGCTTTTGGGAAATGTGGAGCACATTGTAAAGCACTTTGGGAAGTCATTGACTTGAAAAGTGCTATATAAATGCAGATCATTTCATTTCAATCAAAATTTTTGCATTCCTTGATTTAATTAATTTAGCATTTGTCAGACTCAAATGGCCTATCCTTGGCTCTTTGCAAATAAATTAACACAAAAAACACCCCCAAAATGTATATTGATGACAAAATAACTTAGTTCAAAGAAAAAAAACAGCACTGCTTGATAAACTTTGCATACACGATTGCTTTTTGATTATAAATGACTCTTCTCAGATCAGTTATGTTGCCCCATTCCCAATCAAGGGGCTAACTTACAAAGATTGCAGGAAGTGGGATTTTTAAACAACGACTACAACATTGCTATTCCTGATATTTTAGCATGTTGGATGATCAAAATTGTACTCAGAAGTCCCTGAGCAACAAATTAGCCATCAGCCGTCAGTTTATAGATTTGGCGACATCTCACCTCTTTTTGTACCTGCTTCAACTCCAGAGAAGAACATCATTCCGACATTCATCACAATTCTTGGAATGATGTTGTTATCTCCTCAATTACTTAGCTGAATTAGTCCAGTTTCATCTCATTCATCTCAGAATCAAATTCATTACGCTGGTTTATGTCTTGAGTAATTTGCCACAAACTGGGCCCGGTGTAATGTTCTTTATTATAGAAGAGCAGTGTTGGGCAAGTTACTCTGAAGAAGTGTTTAGTTTTAGTTACTCACTACTTCTTCTGTTTAGTCTCAGCCAGTGGTCATCAAGTCTTCTTCTACCAGCTCCGTAGCCTAGATGGTAGATGTTGTAAAAATGCAGTCTGTAAAATTTGCTTTGCTCAGATGAACGACCCTTGTTTTTGAGACCGCTACATGTTTGAAGTGAATATGAGCTAAATTGCTCCCCCACAGGTTGTAGTTTTCAAAGAAAGCCAAGTAAGTCCTTGCTATCTGCATAACAGGAAAATGAAGATGAGTGTCACTGACCTAAAATTATTCTCTAACACTCCTGGGGGTGCACATCTCCGACAACTTCTCTGGTCTGCCAAAACCAGGGCTATGGTCGTGTAGTCCTAGAAGTGACTTCACTTCATGAGAGTCCTCAGGAAGAACAGTTTACACCAGCATACACGTCACACACATATGCTGGGAGCATGGTAGCAGACATAAAAACCATAAGGAGAGTCATTAACAGCCCAGAAAATCATTGGCTGCTCTCTCTTCATTGATGAGAACTATACCGGTTTGTGATACCACAGCAGAGCCAACAACAATATGAAGCAGCGGTCCACACTGCTCGGTAGCCTAGATGGTAGGGCGCCCGCTCCGAGACTGGGAGGTCGCTGGTTCAAGCCTCGGCCGAGTCACACCTAAGACTTACAACATTGGTACTCATTGCCTCCCTGCTTGGCGCTCGGCATTAAGGGTTGGAATTGGGGGATTTGGTCACCTAATGACTCCCAACACAGCAGTTGGGTCTAAAATGGCGGCGCCCTGTTTGGCTGCGGCTGCATCGGCTTGTTACAGTTTAACTGTACGGGTCAGGTGTATCGACATTTTGTTCTGTGTGCATGGTTACAAAGAATGACAATAAAAGTAAATTATATTCTTCTATTCTATTCTTCTTCCAAATAGTAGCTGAGTAACTGAATAACTATCATAAAAGTATCTAGTTACCAGGGGAAGTAACTGCATCCGTTACTTTAAAAAAAAGTTGTTATACGTCATAGAATTTGACATTTTCTTAGCAGTATTTGAGTCAGTTGAACAGGTAGTTGTGTTATAGAACCTTGTAATATTTATCACACTACACCAGTAACAGATTTATCTTACACTTGAAGTGCAACACATATGTAGATTTTAGATCAGTGGATAGTGTCATAATAGTCTGTGGTTTGCAATGATCAGTGGTCTTTGCAGCCCTTTGAGACTCTTTGTGATTAAGGGCAATATAAATAAACATGACTTGATATAAACAGTAAACAATACAATAAAATATCAATCAGCAGTAAACATTATAAAGTGAGTTTGATAAATTAAATGAAAAAAACATGGGAATAGAAACCAAAGAAATATACAATAACAAAAAGAAAATAGTGAAAGAGAAAAAATAAAAAGGAATAAACTTTGCATTTAAATAAACACATTGACACTGAAAAACACAGAAAATACAATAAAATATTCATAAATACACAAAAAAGTTAAATTACAAAACAACTCTAACCCTTTTTATGCTCAACAAATCCCCAAAAATGCATATTGACCAATCATAGGAGGAAAAAAAGCATCTCGGAGGGAACCAGCTGTTGATTGGTGGGGGCCGTCTCCTTTCGTTCTCTTCCAAGAGACAAGACATTTCGTCCGTGAATGACACAATTCTTAATTCAGTAATGACTTAATAACAATGACAACAAGCACCGGCGCTTTTGAATATTGGCTCACATTTTTCCCGACCCAGCCCTCATTTGTACCGCTGAAAAGGGCTCCGGGTTTGCAGGGGTGCGCCGTTGGTGTTCTGCAGCCAAAGTAATGCAATGCATTTGACGGTCAGTTACGTTAATGTTGAAGAAATAATTAGTTAGATTACCTCGTTGCTGAAAAAATAACGCTGCTATGTAACGGCGTTATTTGTAACGGCAACACTGCCAAACACTGTAGAAGAGTGGGCTGCAATGACATGTGTACACTTCTGCAACAGTGCACACATGCAATCTCTTCTTTTGTCGTATACCTGCGCGCGTTCACATAGCACCCTCCTCGGCTTGAACAACAAAGATGCTGAAGATTATGCGTATCTTGATGTAATCGGGATTTTGCTATCATGGCCACTAATAATAGGGTGACAGCAGCCGTTCTGGTAGCATGAATGACAAAGAAGACAATGATTAGTTTGTGATACTCCATCCATCCATCACTCCATCCATCCATCCTTCCATCCATCCATGATCAACCTTCTTACCCTATATCTAAAGCAGCCTCTTCTGAAAGGAGCATTTAGAAATGAGCTTTTTAAAGAATTACCGTCTAGTGTTAAAAGTTTTAAAGCAAGGCCTTTTTTTTAAAGACAAAGTCAACATTTTAGAGAAATGTCAGCCTGGTTTTAGAGACTGCCTTTTTAAATATCTTAAAGGCTATCGGGTACAATATAGATTTTCATAAACTTACAGTTCTCGTCCTGCTGGATCTAAGTGCACAGTAAGACACAGTAGATCACCACATTTTATTAAATTTACTATTTTTATTCCTACCTCAAAGACAAACATTTATAAGTAAGTATGGATAATTGTTCCTTCAGAAGCTATGAGATCAAATTCAGGGTATTTTAGGCCTAGTACTTTTTAATATGTATATGCTTCCCATTTGGGGATGTCATCAGAAGACACACAGTCAGTTTCATGGTTATGCAGACGACACCAAACTGTACATTGCCATGTCCCCTGATTACAGTCCTATAGATACCCTTTTAAATTGGGTTTTACTTATTAAGTCATGGATAGCAAAGAACTTCCTACACCTCAACCAGGACAAAACGGAGGTATTGGTCATCCATCCGAATGTCAAAAGAGGAGACTTTAACTAAAATATACAAGATTTTAGACCTTCAGATTGTTTTTTACTCTCAATTTTATTCCACGTATGAAAAATATAGTTGAAATTGGATTTTATTAACTGAAGAATATAGCCATCCCTATTCTCTCTCAGGCAAATACAGAGGTGCTGGTGCATGCTTTTATATTCTACATTTTAGATTATCGCAATGTTCTACTCTTCAGTTTTCCCTAAAACATAATTGAAAACTTGCAACTACTACAAAGTTAAGCAGCACAGGTGCTTACAGGGATCAGGAGGAGGGATCACATTACACCAGTTTTTAAATTGCTACATTTGCTCCCAGTGTGTTTCAGGATTGATTTTAAGTTGATTTTACTCTTTTTAAAAATGTTTTAACGGTCTTGGGCCATCTTATCTGTCTGATTTGCTTTTATAATATCAGCCCTCGCAGTCCCAGAGGTCCTCTGGCAGCGTTTTTTTAACTGTTCCTAGGGGGAGGACCAAAACCTATGGTGAAGCAGTATTCATCCGCTTTGGTATGGTATGGAACTCTCTGCCGGAGGACTTCATGTCTGCAGGGAGCCTTGGTATTTTTAAAAGGAGGCTGAAGACTTTTTTTATATCAGTGTAGATAAGACTCCCTCCGGTCCCTTTACTCATCATTAGTCCTTTTATTGCCATAATAATTTTTATTTATATAACTATTCATTTTGTTTTTATAGTATTTTAACCATTGTGTATTAGTCGTTTCGTGTTGTCGGGAGGGGACAAATAAGGTGATCCTATAGTCTTATTGTACACCGAATGTTTTTATACGGCTTGTTGAGTGGCAATTTATTTCCTGAAAGTTGCCGTACAAATAAATTTGGAAGTGGTGGGGTAAGTTATTTGACAATGTCAAGTTTTCTTTCTGCATCTGGGCAATTTCTTGGAACGGCACTTAAGCAATGTTAGGACTGCCCCTATACTGATACATTGAGCCTACTCTGCTAGTAAATAAACCAGATTGCCATATATTGTCCGTCCTGGAGACAGGAAGCCACTTTTCTTGACCAACTCAAAGCAGATCTGAGGCAATCCTGACATTTATCTTACAAAAATTACTCGAGCTATGAGAGTGTGTCATGTTTTACTGTTTTTTTTTTAAACAAAAACACATCAACACCGGCCGTTGAAATCCAAACATCCAGGGCACTAAATGAGTTAAGTAATGATTATGAATGAAAATATACTAATCATGTTATGCCAGTTTTCAAAAACACCCTGTATAAATCTTTTCCTTGTTCAGTTTTCAAAATTCTTAGAAAATCACAATTACCTATCACTGGTTAGCTATCTTCGGAACCGATCCACAGGCTGCACAGTTGTTGCATGTAGAATTTCAAATTTCTCAGTTGATAACCGAATTGCTTGGACTTTGCAGTTTTTGTCGGAAGTGGAGGCCTGGTGCAAGGTCTGCAGTGAGGGGGGACTCCCAACTGAGATGCAAGAACTGGAGTTGGCCATCCACCGCCACCAAAGCCTTTACGAACAAGTCACTCAGGCCTACACTGAGGTAAAAAGCACCACAACCTTAGTAAAACTACCAGCAAAACTAGATTGTAGCAAACTTATGTGGTATTCCTCAGTATGGGACTTTTTTAATATATATATATATATATATATATATATATATATATATATATATACACACACACACCGTAAATTCCGGACTATAAGGCGCACCTGATACAAGGCGCACCTGATTATAAGCCGCACCCCCCTCATTTCGGGAGGAAAATGGATTTATATATATTAGCCGCACGCATCCACATTGAGATAAGAAGTCCTTTGTAGATGAACAATTTTAATTGGGAGAACCTGTATAGGTTTGTTGTTTCTCTGATGCTTGCTATTTATCAGACATATCATGGTATACCTCTGGCCATTAGGTTGAAACGCTTGTTTCCAGCGAAGGGACTGAATCAAGGTACTGACTTGACCCACACGTGTCGGCACATCTATAATATCATGGTCTACTGAATGAAGGGAAAATGATACCGGTAGTTATCATTTGACGCAGATCTGCAAAGTCCAGGTACCCGTTGAAAGTAATCCAAGGAAAAAAAAGTGTATATTTCCACAGGTAAAGGTGGGAAAAATATATATGCACTTTTGTCTGCGGTGTCCACAAACACTCACCTTTACTGGTTTCTACTTCCCATAATCCCCCGCGTCTGTTGCGCCCCTTCTTTTTAATTGGTCAGTGCAAGACTTATCAGAACAAGTGTCCAAAATAAATACTAATAAATACATGACAAAAATATACAGTTGCAAATACATATTATACATGGTTACACGTATTTACAAAGAAAGACGGTACACCGAGAGAGTTTTCAAAGCTTTAATAATAATAATATAACTTTCCTCCCAAACCGTGCCTGTGAAAGGCACCACCACGCTACTCTTAACATATATATATATATATATATATATATATATATATATATATATATGTATATGTATATGTATATGTATATGTATATATATATATATATATATATATATATATACAGTGCATCCGGAAAGTATTCACAGCGCTTCACTTTTTCCACATTCTGTTATGTTACAGCCTCATTCCAAATTGTATTAATTTAATCTCTTATCTTAAAATTCTTAAACAAAATACTCCATTATGACAATGTGAAAACGTTTTTTTTTCACTTTTTTTGAATTTATTAAAAATAGAAAACTAAGAAATCACATTTACATAAGTATTCACAGCCTTTGCTTAATACTTTGTTGATCCACCTTTGGCAGCAAATACAGCCTCAAGTCTTTTTGAATATGATCCCACAAGTTTAGCACACCTATCTTTAGGCAGTTTTGCCCATTCTTCATTGCAATAAGTCTCAAGCTCAATCAGGTTGGATGGGAGACGTTTGTGCACAGCCATTTTTAGATCTCTCCAGAGATGTTCGATCGGATTCAAGTCTGGACTCTGGCTGGGCCACTCCAGGACATTCACGGAGTGGTTCTGAAGCCAATCTTTTGAGATCTTGGCTGTGTGCTTTGGGTCGTTGTCCTGCTGAAAAATGAACCTTCGCCCCAGCCTAAGGTCAAGAGCGCTCTGGAGCAGGTCATCCAGGATATCTCTATATATTGCTGCATTCATTTTTTCCCTCAATCCTGACTAGTCTGCTAGTTCCTGCTGCTGAAAAACATCCCCACAGCATGATGCTGCCACTACCATGCTTCACTGTAGGGATGGTATTGGCCTGGTGATGAGCGGTGCCTGGTTTCTTCCAAACATGGCGCCTGGCATTCACACCAAAGAGTTCAATCTTTGTCTCATCAGACCAGAGAATTTTGTTACTCATGTTTTGAGAGTCATTCAGGTGCTTTTTGGCAAATTCCAGACGGGCTTCCATGTTCCTTTTACTAAGGAGTGGCTTTCGTCTGGCCACTCTACCATAAAGGCCTGATTGGTGGATTGCTGCAGAGATGGTTGTCCTTCTGGAAGGCTCTCCTCTCTCCTCTCTCCACAGAGGAACGCTGGAGCTCTGACAGAGTGACCATCGGGTTCTTGGTCACCTCAACTGACTAAAGCCCTTCTTCCCGATCGCTCAGTTTAGAAGGCCGGCCAGCTCTAGGAAGAGTCCTGGTGGCTCCAAATGTCTTCCATTTACGAATAATGGAGGCCACTGTGCTCATTGGGACCTTCAAAGCAGCAGAAATTTTTCTGCATCCTTCCCCAGATTTGTGCCTCAAGACAATCCTGTCTCGCAGGTCTACAGACAGTCTTTTTGACTTCATGCTTGGTGTTTGTGCTCTGACATGCACACTCAACTGTGGGACCTTATATAGACAGGTGTGTGCCTTTCCAAATCATGTCCAATCAACTGAATTTACTGCAGGTGGACTCCAATCAAGCTGTAGAAAGATCTCAAGGATGATCAGTGCAAAAAAGATGCGCCTGAGCTCAATTTTGAGCTTCATGGCAAAGGCTGTGAATACTTATGTAAATGTGATTTCTTACACATTGTCATAATGGAGTATTTTGTGTAGAATTTTCAGATAAGAGATTAAATTAATACAATTTGGAATGAGGCTGTAACAAAACAAAATATGGAAAAAGTGAAGCGCTGTGAATACTTTCCGGATGCACTGTATATATACAGTGGTAAACTATTTGGCCCCCTTGAACTTTGGGACCTTGGCACTTTTCAGACATTACTAACTGTAATTTCTTGTGAAGTGGAACACACTTTATGGATATTTTAAACTTTTTTAACAAATAAAAAATGAAAAAGTGGTTCTGCAAAATTATTCAGCCCCTTTACTTTCAGTGCAGCAAACTCTGTCCAGAAGTTCAGTGAGGATCTCTGAATGATTCAATGTTGATCGAAATGACTAACGATGATAAATGGAATTTACCTGCGTGTAATCAAGTCTTTGTTTGAATGCACCCGTACTGTGATATTCTCAGAGGTCTGTTTAAAGCGCAGAGAGCATCATGAAGAGCGAGGAACACACCAGGCAGGTCCGAGATACTGTTGTGGAGAAGTTTAAAGCTGGATTTGGATACAAAAAGATTTCCCAAGCTTTAAACATCCCAAGAAGCACTGTGCAAGCAATAATGTTGAAATCGAAGGAGTATCCGTCCACTGCAATTCTACCAAGATCGAGCCGTCTCCCTAAACTTTCAGCTCATACAAGGAGAAAACTGATCAGAAATGCAGCCAAGAGGCCCATGATCACTCCGGATGAACTGCAGAGGTCTACAGCTGAGGTGGGAGAATCTGTCCATAGAACAACAATCAGTCTTATACTGCACAAAACTGGCCTTTATGGAAGAGTGGCAAGAAGGAAGCCATTTTTTAAAGATATCCATAAAAAGTGTCATCTAAGGTTTGCCACAAGCCACTGTGGAGACACACCAAACATGTGGAAGAAGGTGCTCTAGTCAGATGAGACCAAAATCGAACTTTTTGGCAACAATGCAAGACGTTATGTTTGGCTTAAATGCAGCAAAGCTCATCACCCTCAACACACCATCCCCACAGTCAAACATGGTCATGGCAGCATCCTGGTTTGGGCCTGCTTGTCTTCAGCAGGGACAGGGAAGATGGTTAAAATTGATGGGAAGATGGATGGAGCCAATTACAGGACTATTCTGGAAGAAAATCTGATGGAGTCTGCAAAAGACCTGAGACTGGGATGGAGATTTGTCTTCCAACAAGACAATGATCCAAAACATAAAGCAAAAGTTACAATGGAATGGTTCACTCAAAAAAATATCAAGGTGTTAGAATGGTCAAGTCAAAGTCCAGACCTCAATCCAATTGAGAATCTGTGGAAAGAACTGAAAACTGCTGTTTACAAACGCTTTCCATCCAACCTCAATGAGCTCGAGCTGTTTTGCAAGGAGAAATGGGCGAAAAAAATATCAGTTTCTCGATGTGCAAAACTGATAAAGACATACCCCACCCACTTGCATGACTGTGTCCCACTTATTGTTGATTCTTCACAAGTCTGAATGATGTTTAAAGTCTGAAATGTGGCAAAAGGTCACAAAGACAAAGTTCAACGGGGCCATATGCTTTCGCAAGCCACTGTGTATATATATATATATATATATATATATATATATATATAATATGCCCCTCACAGGAAGGCTGGACGTGCTAACCACTCAGCCGCCGTACTGCCTTATGCCACAATATATTTGTAATAAATTAAATGTTTGCCTCGCTCATTGAAGGTTGGCTCCAACTGACAATGACCATCATTACTTCTGTTTATCTCTCATCATACCACATTTTCTTTGTATGTTTATATAGGTCAGTCAGGATGGAAAAGCCCTCCTGGATGTCCTTCAGAGACCCCTCAGTCCCGGCAACTCAGAGTCTCTGACAGCCACCGCCAATTACTCCAAAGCGGTCAGTAACTTTCAAAACACTTCACTCAGTAGAGGACGGACCGGGGCACAAGAGTCCTTATGTAAAATAATTGAATATTTTTTATTTTTACGCCAAGAGCAGTTAAATATTTGACTTTTGCAGATGACACCACTCTGCTTTGGGTCATGTAAATCATCAATTAAAGTACAAGTCCAATTAAACTACACACAAGAAATATGTTTTTATATCGATATTGTACTCACTGTTAAAATTACAAACCACCCCACAGTGTTGCCATCATTTTAAACATTTGTTACTTATAACATCAAAGTTGACTTTGAGCATGTAAAGTCCTTGACCCTCTGATTAGTTCCGGCTCCATGTTAAAATCATAACACTCATTATAAACACAAGTGTCACATATTTTTAAATTTGAATCTGCAATTGCACTGCAATGCAGTAAGCCAACACTAGATTTTTTTTTACCTTTGTTTGATCATTTGTATTTGACAAATGTAATAAAAAGGTACGAGGTGTAGTGTTGCATGCACACTGATCTTTAAACTCAAACCTAAATTTGACTTAAACATAACCTACGCCTCAATTTAAACCTCAATTCAAACCTCAACACAATCCTCATTTTAAATGTGTTGTCCGTAACTTCGAAATATTGTACCTGGTGATGCCATCTTCTGGCTGAAATTGTCATTGCACGCCCTGTCATGCTTCTTTTGTTGTGCGAGCAAGTGTGTAGAATTCTTAGACACGCTCGAATAAACTCTTACTTTTTAAATTTTTGGAAGGTTTGGGTTGGCATTTGGACTGTATTGGAATCAGTACTTTTACTCTCACCATTTTGATCTCAGAATAAAAGAAAACATGTGAAATAACTCTACTGCCCCGTCTCAGAGTTGGCCGAAATCAGAATTTTTCATTTTTCAATGACTCATCATTCATTCTTAAAGATAAAAGGTAGAATTAATATAAATATATCAATATATATATATATATATATATATATATATATATATATATATATATATATATATATATATATATATATATGTGGTGAGGGGCCCTCTCCTTGTGAGAGGTAAGAGAATTCTCCCACCATGGTCTGTGTGTCGTAAGAGGCGACTAAAGTGGAGGGAGCGAGGGGACTGGGGATCCTCTCCTCTCTATCTCTACTCCCTAAGAGACAGCAAGGCAAAGAAAGAGGGGCGGGAGACCGAAAGGTCTCGCAAACCCTAGTTAAAGGGTCACTAAATGTGAGAGGATGTGGAAGTAAAGCGACTGAGTGGAAGAAAGAGGAGATCGGAAGGATGATGACTAAAAGGAAGGTTGATGTGTTAGCCTTGAGTGAAACAAAGATGAAAGGAAAGGGTGAATTACAGCTTGGAGGTATGTATGGTAGAAGGTCTGGAGCTACGGGTGGACATGCTAGAGAAGGAGTGGATGTGCTTGTGAGTGAGAAAGCAAAAGAAAAACTGGTGGAGTGGAAAGAGATATCTTTCAAATTGATGTGGGTGAGGTTGAAGTGGGGTGTAGAAGTATGGATGTTTATAAGTGCATATGGACCTGGTTCAGAAAGAAGCGATGAGGAGAGAGAGGAGTTCTGGAAGGACTTGTCCGAATGTGTGGCAAGTGCGAAAGAAGGGTGGAAAGTGGTAATACGAGGTGACCTGATTGCTAGAGTGGGTGAAGAAACGGTTGAAAATGTGATTGGTAGATATGGAGTACCAGGAAGAAATGAGAGTGGGAAGAAATTGATTGAGTTATGTGTGGAAAATGAGTTGGTGATTGGAAATACACTGTTTAAAAAGAGGGACGTAAATAAGTATACCTTTGTCAGAGTGGATAGTGGCACGATGGTGGACAGAGCACTGATGGATTATGTAGTGGTTAAGAAAGAGATGTTAGGTAGAATGTTGGATGTGCATGTTTACAGAGGTGAAATGAGTGGTATGTCTGATCATTTTTATGTGGGAGGAAAACTGAGAATAGATTGATCGTGGAGGGCTAGTTATAAGAAGAGTGTGAGGGAAGAGGTGAAAATGTCAGAGTTTAATAAGGCAGAAAAGGAAAGAGAGTTTAAAGAGAGGATAAGGGAAGAGTATGAACGGATTTGTAGGAGAGAAATGGAGAGTGTGAAAACTGAATGGAAGTGGTTTAAAGAGGCAGTGTTGAGGAGTGCAAAAGAAGTGTGTGGAATGAGAAAAGTTGGTCGAGGTATTAGGAAAGGAAGTGAATGGTGGAATGATGAGGTATCAGAGGCTGTGACAGAAAAGAGACGTGCCTTTGAGGAGTGCCTGCAAGATAAGAGTGGCGATGCGTATGAAAGATATAAAGTGAAGAAAAGGTTGGTAAAAGCGGCAGTGGAAGCAGCCAAAAGGAAAGCAAATGATGAATGGTGTCGAAATATAGGAGTGAACTTTGAGGAAAGGAGAAAAGTATTCTGGAAAGAAGTGAAAAGAGTAAGAAACATTGAGTCTGGAAAGGAAGAGAAAGTGAAAGATAAGGATGGTAGATTGCTGGTTAGCGGAAGGGCAGTCAGGACGAGATGGGCAGAGTATTTTGAGGAGTTTCTAAATGTGGAGGAAGGGTGAGAAGTGAGAGTCGAGGCGATCGATGGTATGGAGAAAATGCCCGTGTTGGGTGATTTAAATGTGAAGCCTGTGGAAACATGGGAGGTGCAAAAGGCAGTGAAAGAAATGAAAGGGGGGAAGGCACCTGGGTTGGATGGTTGTACTGCTGAATGCCTGAAAAAAGGTGGCACAACTATGATTGACTGGTTAGTATGCCTGTTGAATGTATGCTTTTTAAATGGTGTGGTTCCTGTTGATTGGTGTAGTGCATGTGTGGTGCTATTGTATAAGGGTAAAGGTGATAAGTATTAATGTAGCAATTCGAGGGGTATCAGTTTTTTGTCTCTGCCGGGTAAGCTGTATGGAAGAGTCTTGATTAAGAGAGTGAGAGAAATAACGAATGAGGTGGTGATGGAGGAGCAGAGTGGTTTCAGGAAAGGAAGAGGATGTGTGGATCAGGTGTTTGCAGTACGACAGGTGTGTGAGAAATATTTTACAAAAGGTAAGGATGTTTATTTGGCTTTCATGGACTTGGAAAAGGCGTTTGACAGAGTTGATAGAGAGGCGTTGTGGCAAGTGATGGTGATGTATGGAGTGGGTGGAAAAGTGTTGGAAGCATTGAAGAGTTTTTATATGAACAGCAGAGCATGTGTAAGAGTAGGGAGTGAGACAAGTGAGTGGTTCCCTGTGTTGACTGGTGTGAGACAGTGGTGTGTGATGTCACCATGGCTGTTTAATGTGTACATGGATGGTGTGGTGAGAGAGGTGAATGCAAGAGTATTTGGCAGAGGTGTAGAGATGATGGACAACAGTTGAACAGTGTGGCAGGTAAGTCAGTTGTTGTTTGCAGATGACACAGCGCTTAACGCTGATTCTGAGGAAACATTGAGAAGGTTGGTAACGGAGTTTGGAAGAGTATGTGAAAGGCGTAAGTTATGTGTCAATGTGGGGAAGAGTAAGGTGATGAGGAGTGGGCATGACGTTAGAAATCAGGTTGCAAGACGTTAGAAATCAGGTTGCATGGACAGGTGCTGGAAGAAGTTGAAAGCTTTAGGTACTTGGGTTGTGATGTGGCTGCAGTTGGTGGAATGGAGTGCGAAGTATTGCACAGAGTGAATCAAGGAAGCAAGGTTTTGGGTGCTCTGAGGAGGGTGATGAACAACAAGAGTATGTGTATGGATGTTAAGAAGGGACTGTATGAGAGTGTCATTGTGCCGACTGTTGTATGGTGCAGAGACTTGGAGCCTGAATGCAGATTTGAGAAGAAAATTGAATGTTTTTGAGATGAAGTGTTTGAGGACTATGTTAGGAGTGACAAGATTGGATAGATTGAGAAATGAAATTGTGACAGACAGAACTGGAGTAGTCGTGGAACTGAGCAAGAGTGTTGATAAGAGAGTACTCGGTTGGTTTGGACACATGGAGAGGATGGATGAGGAGCAAATGTTGAAGAGGATCTACAGAGCAGAAATCAATGGAAGGAGACCAAGAGAAAGGCCGCGATTGACGTGGGTGGATGGTGTTATGAGTGCACTGCAGGAAAGAGGTCTAGATATAATGGAAGCTAGAGCTCTTGTTGGTGATAGAAATGAGTGGAGAGGTGTTGTGAAAGGATAGTGGGATTGTGGACTCGTTCTCAACGATGGGCTGGGCACCCGTCTGATGCGGCAGGGGTAAACCAGTGAAAGCTGTCGGGCCCTGCTGTTGAACAAAAGAGTGTGTTGTGTCACCCTGACCCGAGTGACATGGCCGCTTTCTAGTGTCCCATTTCATCTGGAGGGACGAAAGCATGACCAACTTAGGTGCCGAGGTGCCTAACTTGTTTGGGTGTTTGGGCATTTGGGTTGGCCATGGTCCCAAAAAACTTTGTGTGTGTGTGTTTTTTTTTTTTTTGCTTTTTTTTTCCCTTTTATTTTCCTTGTTATTGTATGTGTTTGTCTTGCTGTCGGTCACCCCCTCTTGAGGGATATGACCTAGGTATATATATATATATATATATATATATATATATATATATACATATCCGTGTCGTTTCCCATGGCCCAATCACCTTTGTTTTTCTCAACACATTTTCAAAAGGGTTCGAATTGTCTTTTTTTGTGAAGGTTCACTGTATACTAGATGTGGTCCATGAGGTGCTCCATCACCAGCGCCGTCTGGAGAACATTTGGCAGCACCGAAAAGTCAGACTGCATCAGAGACTGCAGCTGTGTGTGTTTCAGCAAGATGTCCAGCAGGTACAAGCACACACCTATGCACACTTGCACAAGCGCATTGTTCTGCTCTCTTTGCAAGTACAGTACACGATGTAGCAGCATCTTAAAGTGCTGACTCAAGATTGGCGTCAAAGCTCTACTTTAATCCAAAACAGAGTAAAACTAAAACGTACATCAAAAAATGTACAGTAAAACGAAATGTTTGGTTGCCTACCCTTCTAACCTACAATAACAAACAATACAAAAGAAAGACGGTGTAATATTACTTGAAGCCTCTGAGGATTGTATCATCCTGCAGTGACATGTGTTTCTCATCAACTGTCTTTATCCGTCAATTCCCCAAAATGCGGAACACTTCTCAGATCAGAGTTTCCCTTTGTCACGCTGGCACCAGCGCTGATGCTTCAGCAGACAAATGAAGCATGGAAACAAGTTTGAAGATGAGGAGATGAAATTTTAAAACCACTGCAAAAATGGGGCTTCTGTCAAGGGGTAGCCAACTGCATGGACAAAGTAAGTCCTCAGTAAATTGGATCCATCACTTAGATGTTCCACTTCCCCCATGAATACAAATATTTCCTCCTCCATGTTCTGAAAGTTTAACTTGACACAGAATGTTTGCTAACATACTGTCAACAGAGAGAGATATGACCAACACTATAATGAATCAAGAACTTGACAGACAGCTAAATCTTCCGGATAAGCCAATCCAAAAATCCACGGTTAAATCAAGGAACTGAACATAAATTAGACAAAATCTGGAACAATAATAATCAACTACATTCTCGTCACACGCGAGTTCCTCAGGGGAAAATATGAGGTCCATTTATCGAGTTGAATTACAAAGCAAAAATCAAGGCCATCCTTTTTATTACCTGTGTCTTTTTTTTTTGTCAAATCTCAACCCTACTAACTTTAGTGGATTTTGATAGGAAACCAGAAATAAGTATATTTCCCTCCTACACTAAACATTTACTTTTAATTGACCTGTTAATTTGCCAGTCAAATTAAGGCTTATATCATTACTGCCTTTCCCCCTCAGTTTTACTCCTTATTCCAGCAAATCTTGTTTAAAAAAGTGATTGAAAAATTGTTGCTCATGCTGCATCACAGAATACAGTGCTTGAGTTGATGGCGTGGTAAGGAAGAATTAAGTTCCCAATCCCTAGAAAAAGCTTACTTTTGCCCTCACCAAAGAAGTTGAATGGGTAACGAAGAAGGTAGCAAAGGCAAGTGGGTAGGTAAAAGAGGAAGTTACGGGATTGAGCCTTTATAGCGTAAATCTCAGCTATGCTGCTGCTAAAATTTTAAATCACACAATTTAAGTCGTTTCGCAATAACTTGTGAATAAAAATGAGTACCGTACTTGTTCAATGATGAAAATATATTTACATTTGAAATAATTCTACAAAGTTGAAATGAGAACATAACCACTGCAGTTTTTTTTTCTTAAATCACAATATTGATGGTAATGATAATAACACAAAAACAAATGTCAATGTGTTTTTTTAGCAAGTTTTAGGTGTAAAATGCAAATTAGAATAGCACAAAAATGTATATTAAGTGTTTCTCAACCTTTTTTGGTTAATTTCTGTGCAGCCCTTTGAGACTTTTTGTGATAAATGAACATGACTCGACTTGACTACTACCATACAATCACAGCTGAGATCTTTCCTCTGACTGACTAGGGGCACCTTTGCAACATTTTGCTATTCAAATACCCATCCAAATTATTACAGGAGTCAATACAGGAGATACAAAAGTACATTTAGGTAAGTCAGCAGCCAGATCACTGATGCTTGCGCCCGGGATGCTATATGCTAATGCTACAGGCCATGTTAGTAATGGTAGTTGCCAACACTAGCGTCGGTGACATTACCACCTAATGCTAATAACCTGGTAGTGATAAAAATGTGGTAAATCAATGCCAGTGACTGTCAGAAACTCTATGACATGTCCTATATCCATATCTTCCATTACAAGTAGGGAAGGCATAAGCTAAAATTCGTGAAAGTAAAGCTACATAAGCCAATTATGCTGGAATAAAAAGTTTTTAAGTAATTAGAAAAAAAAATCATATACAGCCTATTCCTACCTAACAATGTCAGCAGCACTAGCAGTCATTTATTTTAGTTATTTATTATGTGCAAAGAAAATGGGTTGGAATTCCTAAGCATGTTGAAAGGCTTGATACGGAGCCTTAGAAGGGAGGAGGAATTTAGCAAAACCATCAAAGAAAGAAGAGATCTTATTGACGCGTCAAATCAATTCAGCGGGAAAACAGTTTGTCTAAAAACAGCTGTCACTTACCAGTATCTACAAGGCCCTGGAGAGCCCCGTCGAGTGATTGTTGCCTGGCATGGAGGCGCACGCGTGTAAAGCACAGCACACTTCCAAAGGAGAACAAATCACTGCCAGGCGGCACGCGATATTTTCCCCTCAGAGAGGATGAACGACCTAAGGTAGAGCTAAGGCATATGACGTGTACAGTTTGATTTGGCACATACGACCTTCAACAGACCTTGCGCTCCCCGCAAGATAATAAGTAATTTTTCGAAAAGCAGTTGACACATAGATCTGCATTGACATGCGTTGCTTGTATTCATCTTTGAACAGCTTAGGTTACCTGGCAAGCATGAAATTTAACATTTTCTTTCAAAATTGCACTTGTAGCTTGACTTAAAAGTATGGTCGGTTGATTACAGAGACCAAGTAGTGGTGCCGATACTAGCTGTTTTTTTTCACTATCAGTACTTGCTGTAGTAGCCAATACTGGTGTTTCAAGTCAAGTCATGTTTGTTTGTATAGCCTTTTATCACGAGGAGTCTCAAAGGGTGGCACAGACCTCAGATTATTGCAAACTACACCATCCCCTGATCTAAAACCCACACGAGGGCAAGGATAAACCCAAAACCTTAACCTGAGGAAAATGAAAAAACCTTGAGAAATGACCGCACATGAGGTTATCCCCCTTCCACGATGACCAGGCCGCAATGGATGTTGCAATAACAAATAATACACAGATATTGTCAACATAAAATATAGGTATGAATAACCTATAGAATAGAAGTGTGTTTTAAGGCTATAGGTTGCAGATCGAATCCCAGTGGGCAGAGCATTCCACAGCACCAGGGCCCGAATGGAGAACGCTCTTGAACCTGCAGATCTCTTCTTGGCTCTTGGGATCACTAGTAGACCAGCATTTTCAGTGAGAAGGCTCCGGACTGGAACATAGGGGGAAATCAAATTTGTCAAAATGTTTCCTGCCTTTTAGTGGCATTAATCATTTAGGAACCTGAAATGAAATGGACAGTGAATTGCAATTACTGGTTTGACTAAATGTGGTATTAAACATATTTGGAATTAACCAATTTTTTTAAGGCACAATGATAATGTTCCCTTAATTAAAAACCAAGAGGTGTTGATCCCAAATATGGCTGACATTTCCATTCTTGTTTAACCATAAAGCATAAAATATTATCTGTGGATTAATCAAACATTTGATTTTGGTACACCTATAGTAGTCTTCTCAAATAACAATGAAATGTCCATTAGGTATTAATAGGTTACAGTAGCTAAAGCATAATCATTTCTGCACCTGCTGCCCTTCTCAGACCATTAAGGAAGGAGGTGAGATTGGCAGAAATTATTTTATTTGATCTATTTATATTTTATTACGCAAGAGGCATGTCCTTTGTTTTATTCATTCATTGGGCATTTATTTTTACTTTATGGCCTGTAGAAAAAAAAATGAGTCAAATCATTATTTAAAAAAATATTTGATTAATAAATTAATCTTAATAGACAAGTTAAATATTTTTATCAAGATCCTCTTGCCTTTTGGAGCGTCTTAGCTTTATCGAGATAACAGATTAGAAACCTCTTTATCAGTCCTTAATCTGAAAATGGCTGCATGTAATTTTAGAAGAGTTATTTGTACTGTTTTAGGGCTTTTTGTAATTTTAGCTGACACAGACACAAGTACTCAATGAAGTTAAAATCATGTGAAAGTTTTACACTAATACACACAGGAAGATACACTCGGAACTAACTAAGGCTAATAGGTGGCGAGAGAGAAAGCTAAATAAAAGTTGGACTAAGATAAAAAATGAAAAGACTGAAGAACACAATTGTCTGAAACCAACTTATTTGGAGACTTCCTAACAAAGCAATGTGAAACAAAGGGGACATTTAACCGGACCAAATGAATTCTCAATTTGCACCAATTATACCATCTGGTTGTTAGCACGCAGCTGACGGTGCAGGGGTCCAGGGTTTGTTTCCAGCTACCGCAGCTTCTCCGTGCGGAGTTTTCATGTTTTTTCCGTCTTTAAAGAGTATTCTCCGGGCACTTTGTTTTCTTCCCGCATTCTCAAATTCATGTCATATTAATTGGCCAGTCCAAAGTGTCCCTCAGTGTGAATGGGAGAGTGAGTTGTCTCTGGCTGGCAGGCAACCAGTTCAGGGTGTCCACGACCCACTGCCGAAGATAGCTGGGTTGGGCTCCAGCATCCCCGTGACCCGAGTGATGCGCAGAAATTGGATGGATGGTCTGCAAAATTGCGGCTTGCTAATGGCTTAGCATGAAGCATAGTTTGATAATTATAAGGCGAGAAGGCTGGTGGAAAGCTAGGTTGGAACAACAGCTCTAGGATTGCAGCTTGAAATCCTGAAGTCCATTAGTCTGCTTTTCTGCAGTGTTCAATGTTTATACGGTCCTGTCTAAGTCCTGGAAGCATCCTGACTTAGCTTTCTAGCCTTGTAGTTTGGATCGTTTTTGGACCTCGAGCCTGTCGCGACAGTGTTGGCAGCTCGTGGGGGAAAGTGAGAATTACACACCTTTTGGGAAAACCAGCTTAAGAATGGAGAAGCTCAGAGGAGCTTGACTAGCATGGACTAAAACTGATTGACTACCCCGTGCTTATTAAGACAATGCCTTCTCATCTATTGTTGGGGCCTCCCATTTTGTGCTCCCACAAAGGGTATAGAGATGGCCAATTTAAATTATTTGATTGGTCACCCATCTTTGTTGACTTTTTGTGTAATTTATTTTAAGTATATGGGCGGAAAAAGGGGTAAAGGAAAATAATTCTTTCTCTCTGTATTGCCAATATAGTGCTTTGAATATATCACTTAATGATCCTAAACAGGGGTTCACCGTACCACAAATCTAATCTTACTTCAAATTAGAAAGCAAGATAATTTGGTACACGTTTAAATCAATCACTTTGTTTTGCTAAATCTGTATTATGAGTTCCTTCTCCCTCCTCAGGTAATGGACTGGATTGAAAATCATGGTGAGGCTTTCCTCAGCAAGCACACTGGCGTGGGAAAGTCCCTTCATCGAGCTCGAGCCTTGCAGAAACGTCATGACGACTTTGAAGATGTCGCTCAGGTTGATTTTTTTTTTGTTCATTTTTTTTGTTTTTGGTATTGTAGAGGGTTGGCGTGTCTCTGTGAAAAGCTAGGGCTGCGCTTTTACCAATTATGACTTCACGTCAATGGTTCTCGAAATGGGGACTCTTACCCGTGTGGGTGCTTCAGGTGGCATGTAAGCTATTAATTAAATCAAAAGTATAAAAGTGCAGTTCCTATTAAAATTATTTTGGTGCAATAGTTAAACAATGACACTATTTAAGAAACATTTGAGTGCTGCACATAAAAGAATCCTAATTTCAGAAGGTAACTCGTTTTAAATTTGTTAATCGTTTCTTTTTACGATAAGAAGTACAATGGTGTTAATATTTTTCTATGTACATAATATAAAAAAAACTTGCTCCATTGCCATTTTTTAAAATCATTTTAAGTTTTTCTCTTATTACCATAAAAAGATAAAAAGAATAACTAGTAAGAAAAAATGTGGGGTTTTTTTGCATTTTATTTTACAGTAAGGAAAAGTGAGACTTAGAATTAATAATATTATTGATTTATTATAATTCTTCAGGTACATCATAAAAAGAAAAATATATTTAAAAGCAGACTAAGCAATCCTATTCAATTAGCAGAGGGATGCTGCAGAGCTAAACTCTGCTGAACACTATTGGACTGCTCGAGATGGCTTTAATGGAATAATACTGGTATTGGATTCTAACCCAGTACTTAATGATAACTATGCAATGTTCTAACCTAGACTATAATGCTCTAGGCCAGGGGTCGGGAACCTTTTTGACTCAAAGAGCCATAAAAGCAAAATATATCAATTTGATTTTGAGAAAGAGCCACACCATATATTATGAGACAAATTTAATAAATTGCTAAACCTGCACCCCAGACAAAAGCTGTCTTCAGCACATTTATTTTTGATGATTTGATAAAAATTATGAAAAGAGAATAATGCCAGAGGGCCTCAAGAAGTGTACGTATGAGGATGAGAAACTGTAAGCACAAAATATTGTTTCAAATGGTTCTTTTTTGTTGCCATAATTTTATCTCCAAATGAAAAAAAAGAACCACTATAGATAAGTAGCTACAAAAATTAAAACGTTTGATTAAAAAAAATATAGCCCAAAAAAGAAAAATATTTGCATTATTTCGCTGGAAAATCACGTACAAAAGGTAAAAAACACTGCTTTAGAGTCTCAGTATTGAGGAAACACACCTGCAGTGTAAAATACACTGTGAAACTAGGAATTATAGTATTTGACTGGCAAGAGGCATTCAGTGAAAAATTTCTGTTTCCAACTGTATCTGTGATATATCGTCAAATAATGTATCGTTGTATCGATTTAATTACTGTATATTTCTTATTACTGATTACAGCATTCTACTGCATCCAGAAAAATATCGTAATTGATGATACAGTATGTTATGTTAACCTTACCCCTTTGAATAAAACATATAATAAGAGACCAGAGACATCAATTTTAGGTCATGTGGAGATACGATCACTGGAAATTCAGTCTCATCCAATTATAACCTTAACAGCTTCCCTTTTTTGTTACAAACAGTTCAGTCTCAGAGTTGTTGGGGAGAGCTATTTAAAACTTCAAGGTGACATGGCTGTAACAAGAGGGTAACATAAAATGAATTCCGGCATCACAATAATAGGGCAATGCAAATTATCTCCTCAGGCCTAGTGTTGGCAAGCTTAGGTAGTTCATTACCCCCAAGATGATGGGACTCTCTGAAGCAAGGAAAATATCTTACTCAACCACATGTGAAGTTCATTATCTGTAGCAAATGCAAACATATACAAGAATCCTTTCCCCAGGGAAGTAAATACCAAGAAAACCCTAGAATTCATGTTTTGCATACATGGATACCAGAAAGTTGTACACAGTAAGGTAATAAATTGTCTACACAGAAATGCTGGAGTCTGGAACCAAACCCTAAGATGTTGTACTATTTGGCAGCAATGCTAACAAGTCAACTATCGTGCTGCCCTAGAGTACTGTTCTAAAATTGAACCCAACTTTCTTTCGTGAGTGTTTTCATTTAATGCTGCCTATAGAAGAATTGTGATGAGAAGTGAATGCAGACTGTTAAACACTGAATCGGTCAAAGCAAAATGTATGGAAACTTCTATTCTCTAAAACGTGAGCAATTTGCTTGATTTTCAGGCTTTATCTGGTGACTTTGTTGGTTCTGTCATTGCATTCCCATCTTGGGAACCACCAAAATCCGACAGTTTTTACAATTCCCACCCAAAATACACATACTGTATCAAAATGCATGAACACCTTTGTAGTTAATTTTACATGTTATACAACAGTTTACCGTTATGTGTTATGTGTTGTTACCTTATCTGCAGTTTAGTTAACATAACACTGAAAATACTCTTATTACGTTAATAAATGAAATAATCTGACATCCTCTACATGAGTCAGTGTGGCTCAGAATCTGTTTATCTGTGTCTTCATCCATTTTCAATGAACCTGCATCGGATCTTTTTTGACTAGTCTTAGCCAAGCTAGGGAGTGAGCAGGGTTTGGTGTTTACAAGGAGAATCCTCCAAACGCAAGTCCGAAATAGTGCTCCAAAAAAGAGTAGTAAGCCACATAGTAAGCGGGTGCGATGTCCACTTCCAGAGAAATGACTTCCAACCTGGGAATCCTCCAAACACAAGCCAAAAACAGTGCCCCAAAGATGTGTAACAAGCTAGAAAGTGAGCGGGGTGTCCCTTTTTAGGAGAACAACCTCATAACAGGGACTCCTCCAAATATAAGGCAAAAACAGTGCCCAAAAGCGGGTAAGAAGCCAGGGAGTGAGTGGGTTAGCTGTCCATTTCCAAAAGAATGATTCCAATCAGTTCCCAAAAGAGGGTAACAAGTCAGGGTGTGAGCAGGGTTGGGTTTTTACTTCCAGGAAAAAGACCTCCAAGCAGGGAATCCTCCAAACACAAGCCAAAAACACTTCCCAGAAGTGGGGTTACAAGCAAGGGTGTGAGCGGGGTATGGGGTCTGCTTCCAGGAAAAGAACCAAAATGCAGGGAATCCTCCACACACAGGCCAAAAACACTGTCCCAAAAGTGGGTAATGCACAATAGTCCGGTAAAAGAGAGTGAAACTTCTCCTTAAATGCCTCATGAAGTCATCGATCATCAGAAGCGTGTTAATTGTAACCTATTATGCGAGTTCCTCCCCAGGCACTGGGAGTGCCACCAAAATAAAGTCGTCTAGACGCCAAATAAGTCGATTTCATCAAACACGCTATAAAACTCTCAGGAATAAATCATGACAGATCAACAATTTTTTGATTACAAGCTAGCACTTTGGCAATTAAATTATAATTATAAATCTGTTGGTGCGGTGCTGTCCATCAGTAAGCGTAGCCAGACGGCAATGGTAGCCTGGTGTGGTTCAGTTCATCACTGGCGTGATGAGACAAGCGTAGGTACGGTATTTGTAGCCTGGTGTGGTTCTGTCCGTCATGGATGTGGAGAGACGGGTGCAGGTCAGTTTATCAGGCGGCTTAGGTAGTCCAACAATCCGAGAAAGTAGCAGTATCTCAGGAGGTAGAGCGCTCGTCTTGGGATCAAAGGATCCCAGTTCGAATCCCGGCTTGTCCGTGTTACATGTCGAAGTGTCCTTGGGTAAGACACTGAACCCCTAATACCCCCAATAAGCAGGTTAGCGTCTTACATGGCTGCAATACAAGGCCGCTATTGGGAAATGTGAAGCAGGCGGCAGTAGCCCAGGAGGTAGAGCGATCGTTTTAGGATTAAGGGATCCCAGTTCGAATCCCGGCTTCTCCGTGTTACATGCCGAAGTGTCCTTGGGTAAGACACTGAATCCCCAATACCCCCAATAAGCAGGTTAGCGCCTTACATGGCTGCACAGATCACGGCCGCTATTGGGAAATGTGAAGCACAATGTAAAGCGCTTTGGGAAGTCATTGACTTGAAAAGCGCTATATAAATGCAGATCATTTCATTTCATTACAACTCGCTCGCTCAGGCACACCAAGGGACAATTTGGACCGGCCAATTAACCTGACGTGCATGTTTTTGGAATGTGGGAGGAGACCCGATTGCCCGGAGGAAACCCACGCAAGCATGGGGAGAACATGCAAACTCCTCACAGGAAGGCTGTTAGCTGGATTGGAGCCCATGACCTCAGAACTGTGCGCACACGCTAACCACTGCGCCGCCGTGCCGCCCATTTAACATACCATCTATCAATAATATTGACCTTTAATGTTTTTGCTGCCATTTAGATTGATATTTATTGTTTTTTTAAGGACATTGTTTATTTTGAACACCTCCAAGTAGTAAAACAAACTTCAGGGAAAAAAAAATCATTTTAATAATAAGCAAAAGTAAATTAATTATAATATGAATGTACATTTTTAAAAAACACTCATCGGTTGAGGAAATTAATTTGGTTTGACTTAAAATGAAGCTCTCCCAGAGGGAGCTTACATAATTGTTTTGCCGCTACGGGTACTCCCAAAAAACAAAAACTTTGTGAAAGGCCGGTAAAACATAAGAAAGTGCTGCAGCTTGAGTCTCTGGCAATAATAGCCAAAATAACAAACTACCATCCTAAGCAATCTCCTTTGCAGAAGTACAATATTGAAAACAAAACAAACTTATCATTAAGCAATGGTTATATGTTTTCCTTGCAGAACACATACACTAATGCTGACAAGCTCTTGGAGGCGGCCGAGCAGCTAGCTCAGACGGGCGAGTGTGACCCTGAAGAAATTTACAAGGCGGCGCGTCACCTGGAAGTACGAATACAGGACTTTGTGCGGCGAGTAGAGCACAGAAAACTGCTGCTTGACATGTCTGTGTCCTTCCACACACACACTAAAGAGGTAATGTGATACACTTAAACATCACTATTACTGGGTGTGCTACTAAAAACAAAACAAAAAACAAGTCATAGTTACTGGTTACTTCATTTAAAAAGTAATTTTGTTACCCTGCAGATGACTGACACCCAAAGTAGAGTGCTGCTCTGAAAGTAGTCACAAATTACCGTATAAACTTACATTGAAGCTGACCCCCAAAAACTGCTTAAAAATTGCCACATAATAAAATAATTCGAAAAATACAGGTATAACAACATGTGAAAGCGGTGAAACCTTTTCATTCACTGTGTAATATTGAGAACTTGCAAACAAACACTTTACCGAGATACCCTTTATCCATCTTGTCTTTTGTCTTTCAAACAACTTGAAGATTTTCTTTTCCAGTTATGGGTACATTCCAAAATTTTATCTTGTATTTTTCAGGCATGGTGTATTGCACAAATAATCTTGTGAACAAAATGACAAATATTCAGCACTCTTTTACTGTAAGTTGGGTGCTTACGTTTCCCCTATTGATTTTGTTGTCCTTGTACAAGCCATGCCCATGCGCTGCGTACCATTCGCTACTTGTGACAAACAAGCAAAAAAGTGCATATAAACGTATTTCAGTATTTTATTCCGTTGCAATTATGGCTTAGATGCGAGTAAATATCGAAAGGTGAATATCAGTAGGGAAAATATCAGTAGGGAGGAATTCAGCGTTCCCAAAACTCTGCTTGAGATGGCGCCACCGTTACTGTATTCACTCATACTGTGTAAGTACATAAAAACGTTCCCACAGTTTTTAACATTGTGTTCAATGTTGTGTTCTTTGCGGACTGAGTGTGTAATAAAACATTGTGTGCGAGGAGGAACAGTAAAGGATCAAAGGACGTTATAATTCATGATTTACGTTTAATTAGTGAAGTAATGCACCATATTGTGACAACGGTTGAGTTACAAAATGTTAGTAATTAATGCGTTACATTACTCTTTTCTAAGAAATGTAATTGTGTTCCAGGAAGATGTTCTTTTATCACACCACACACCCAACACTGCCTATCATTATCATTGAAAATATTGTAATGATTATCAGTTTCAGATGTTTTATTTGCACGGCTGACCTAGTATAGAGTAAACCCTTTCAATTTTCCTCATGATTACCACCACAACCACTCCTAGTTGTGGGCATTGGTTGACTGTTAAAGATATTAAATAGAATACATTGCATATAATTTTTCCATTTCTACCGATGATCAGAATCCCTCTGCCTACTCATTCAAATTCCCCAAATATTGTGTTACATCACCTGCGCTTACACTTTAGACCAGTGGTTCTCAATTATTTTCTGGCGCGCCCCCGCTCGGAAGAATAAATTTTTGTTTTTTGTTGTGGTCAAGCTGTGGTCTTGGATGGAAGAGCTCCAGAAACAGCTGCTGGATGACGTTAGCTGTGACTCTGTAGATTCTGTGCAAACACTCATTCAGCAATTCCAGCAGCAACAGACAGCCACCTTGGAAGCTACACTCAATGTCATCAAGGAAGGGGAGGAGCTCATGCAGCAGCTCAGGTAATGCAAATTTTCAAATTAATGTATTCACATGAAATAGAATTTGTCTGAATATGCAAAATAGAGAAAAGCGTTTTAATTTTTAGACCGGATAGGGTTCAAAGTTTGGCAGAGGGGCTTGCCAAAAAATGATTTGATTTTTGTTATCTGGTGATACAGTCTTGCTATGGATAGCTCGATGATACATGAGAAAGAAAGATAATGCTGGCCTATCTAATTATTTTTATATGCATTTATATTTGTATTCAGAAATTTAAATGTATGTGTTTTAGTTCATCTTTATAAATTTTTTTGATTTGAGAAAACTAGTTTTGAAACAGTCAGAATAGAAGTAAAGTACCCACTTTTAGGCACTTAATTTTATAAATGGCATTTAAAAAAAAGTGTTTGCATGATATTTGATACAAGCCTGTACAAATGGAATACAAAAACACCAAAGAACACTAGACACAAAGTACTTTTTTTACCAGCATATGCATTGTCATTTTTTTTAATTATTTTATTGGGCTGGCTGGATTCAAAAACCTTGGTGGGCCGTAATTGTCACGCGGGCCATAGTTTTCTCATCCCAGATGTGGCCATACAAAAGTATTCTTTACAATAATATGTAGTTATGATTTTTATTTACTGTATGTGCATATACATTCTAAATAAAACATTCTGCTAATATAAGAATCAAGGGTCAAACATATAGAGTTGCAAAATGTCCCTTTAGAAAACGTGCTGGATAGTGATGAATACAATAAATACATGAAATGTTACCAAACAAAGAATTATTGTGCATATTTTCCTTTATATGCTTTATTTTTAAAACTTGTTTATGGCATGTGAAATTGTCACCGCATTTTTTAGGACGTCCATAAAAATATGGTATTTCAAAAAGAGATTTGCACAAGCATAGGAGTGACATATTTAATAGAGTGGGAGCAAAACTGAGTTTGGTAGTGATTTAAATGTAGATAAAAAATTAATAATTTTCTTTTTAAGTCTTCAAAAGGGTAGCATGGTAAAACACATAGATAAACAAATTGAATTCCTAATTATCTGTTTGAAAACTGTGCCAAATATCTATCAAACGTTGTATGTTCACTATCTTTACTTTCAGAGACATTTTCCATTACGTGTGGCTCCTCAGAAATGATGCTAACTTTTGCTTGAACAAAAGTGCTACCAGACACATTAACCCAAGTGTCTACAGTTCACCAAAAATGATTGCAAACTCAGAGTTCATTTGCTTCTTTTGTTTGTTTTTTAACAAAAGGCACTCTGCTCATAGGAGGAGGGGAGAAAATGATAAACCAAAACAACAGTTTGCAAAAACACTCGGCTGGCTGGATAGAAAGAGTCCTGAGTGGGGCACAAACAGGCGCCAAGGGATCTGTCAAGAAACCACTCGAATTGGTGTGGAAGTACAGTGCAGAAACACTGATTTTTATAGCAAACTTGAGCTCTGTCAAGCAAGGAAAATCGTAGGCAGCAGGGATACTGGTCAATAGCCGGGACGGTAGAGCAAGGGCGGTATCGAGTCCAGAAAAGAGGTCAGCAACAGGTATCAGGCAGGAAACAGGGCAAAACAGGTCGGTGGTCGGGATGACAGAGCAGGGTACAAACGGGTCCAGAAACAGGACGGCAACAGGTATCAGGCAGGAGAAAACAGGGCAGGAAAATGTCGGAAGGTATGAGCTTGCCTAGCTGGGAGCATAGGTTCGCAAACGGTCTGACGGCTTCCTCTTGGAAGCCGGGGGTTTAAAAAGAGTCTCTGAGCCAATCAGCGCTCAGGGCTGTTGGCACCAATTGGGCAGTCACAGGTGCCCTGAATCAGCAATCATGAGAAATTGTTTTTTTAATGTAGCAATTTGTCTCTTCCAGAGATGCTGCAATGTCAACAAATAAGACGCCGCACTGTAGTTCCATTGCTCATATCCAGGGGGTGCTGCAGCAGCTGGATGAAGCCCAAGGCCAAATGGAGGAGCTGTTCCACGAGCGCAAAATCAAACTTGACATTTTCCTCCAGCTACGTGTCTTTGAGCAGTACACTGTAGAGGT
Organism: Urocampus carinirostris; assembly: GCF_059441175.1. Lineage (NCBI taxonomy): Eukaryota > Metazoa > Chordata > Actinopteri > Syngnathiformes > Syngnathidae > Urocampus > Urocampus carinirostris. Next base: position 36,633,855 of record NC_142362.1, on the reverse strand, counting down.
ACCCTTTCACCCTTTAACCTAGAGATTTTCATTAACTGTCGCAATTCAGTTTGAGTGACTTCATTTATACACATATCCATGATCAAAGCCGCTTTGATCAATTTCTGCAGTGCAATAAGATAGATCTAAACAATAATAATTGAATGTCATTTTATGTTTGATTAAATATTAAAAACCCTCCCATCTCTGATTAAATTTTCATCTAAAAATAAATTACAACCCCAAAAGTGAAACAAAAGTGTTTCATAGCAGATGGGCAGACAGTTTGACACTGGGTACCTTTACATGCAGGGAATACTTCGATTAAAAATAGAATTCTGATTTTGGATCCCAATCACCCGTTTCAATTACTAGTGATAAACGAACAATCCCGTATAAATTGCGTGTGCGAATAAACCAATTGCAAGGGGGAGAACACAATTAACATCATGCAAATAGACCGTCATACTCGTCTCTAATGTTTGACATAAAAAAAAAAAAAATCATTCATGTTACTAACCACAATCAATGAAGCGTTGCACTTGTTTCCTCCTCGCTGCAAAAATGCGCCCTGTTGCTGTATGTCATGTGTTTACCACTTGTGCTTATACGTTGCTTGCTATGTTCAGCGACTTAACTAAAACTTTAAACAGGTGGATACAAATTTAGCCCTGGGGACAGAAAATAAAGCAGAAAAGAGAAAGAAATCAACAAATACACTTGAGGCTGGTTTAGCTGCATGGATAGATTTAGAGTGTCTCATTTGTCTATGTACTACAAGTCCAGAGAGAAAAAAAAAACATGAGGGTAAAACCTGAATGGAATGGACAAATAGAGTCGGAATCGTTGAATGAAAAGTCAAACTAAGCACTTTCGATCGGAGTGAGATCACTATCAGAATTCTGTGTGCTTATCATAACCACAATAGTTGCAATTTTCCGTTTATAATAAAGTAACAATATACTGAATATTGATTCAAAGTATTAAGTATAACTATCACATGCATATAACACAGTCTTGATGAATTAACTGGAGTGAACCACAAACAGTAAGAATCATATATATACCGTAAATTCCGGACTATAGAGCGCACCTGATTAGAAGCCGCACCCACCACATTTTAAGAGGAAAAACGATTTTGTACTTACACAAGCCGCACGCGCCCACATTAAAAAATGTGACACAAACAAAAAATTAACCCAAACCCAACTTTAAGTCCCGCGATTGAAACTAAATATCCTTCATTAAGGTCCACAATCCAGAAATCACAGCCGGCAAAATGAACGGAAAATGATACCGGTACTTAAGGTTTGATGCAGACCTGCAGAGTCCGGGTCCCGTTGAAAGTAATCCAAGGAAAAAAGTGTATATTTCCAAAATTAAGGGTGGGGAAAAATATATATCCACTAAATATATATCTCCTGACGGACAGACCTTTTCGTTTCATAAATCTAAGACACCACGACGGTCCAGTCTTCTAGAAGGTCTTCCAGTTCGGGCCACCTAGTTTAATTACATCGAAAAGCTTTTTTCGCCTTTTTACATTTCTCCAGTTCTTCCCGCTGCCGTTTCCAGCGTCTCACCATCGATTCGTTTATGCCAAGTTTACGTGCAGTAGCTCTGTGTCCTTCTTTATCGGACTGCTCGATTGCTTTTAGCTTGAAAGCTGCGTCATGTGCCTTTTTTTTTGCATTTTGCATGATGAGGGTATGTTTACGCTGATTTAATTTATGCACAAGCCAAGAAGTTGCAGTCTTCCTCGGCGCATATATTCCAGCGGTCTAAATCTTACCTTTTGTACTCGAGCGCCGCTGGCGGCCGTTAGAAAAATTGCATTAATTGGCCGCATCACTGAATAAGCCGCAGGGTTGAAAGTTTGGGAAAAAAGTAGCGGCTTATAGTCCGGAATTTACGGTATATATATATATATATATATATATATATATATATATCATCCCATCTCATTAGCCGTACCGCTTATCCTCTTTAGGGTCGCGGGGGGGCTGGAGCCCATCCCAGCCATCTCCGGGCAGTGGGCAGGGGACACCCCCAACTGGTTGCCAGCCAATCGCAGTATATTATATATATATATATATATATATATATATATATATATATATATATATATATATATATATATATGTGTGTAAATAATACAATTTAAAAACTATTGACAAGATTACATTCTTCTTTACTTTTTGGGCTTGACTATATAAGCCTGCTGAGGTAAAGTCCAAATCTGACATAAATTCTCAGTATTCATTAAAACATTTTTTTAGATATTGGTTTAAGAAGTTAATTTATTGCGCTTTTTCCCTCAAAATGAGTGTAATATCTTTTAACGAAATATCATATCATTATTTTTTGAACAGCAGTTTTGATTAAGTTTACAAATTAGTAGAAATATAATTGTCTTTTTTGTCATTGAATACAAGGTAGTGTACATTGTACACAATAATATGTTGCTGCATATAGTGGTAACAACGTAATGAACATTGTTTGAAATAAAATAAGACATGGCACTCCAAGGTAAACACAAAATCAAGACTTAAAAGAGAAAAACAAGATAAAAGAAGGATACCTATGTAAATTACAAGGTAGTGCTTGGAGACTAGCTTAAAATGTAAAGCTGGAGAGCCAATAACCGCTCCACCTGAGCGCGCTACCATCTGCAGCATCTTGCAGCCATGTTCGTTTTATGAAGTCATTATACATTTTTAGTCAAAACAGCAATTTTTAACCATCCCTTTTAGTCATATTTGGATGATTGGGATTCAATGAAAGTTCTATTTGCTCAGGTAACAGCTGAGTTAGATGCCTGGAATGAGGACCTGTCCCGGCAGTTGAACGACGCTGGACGCTCTAGCAGCAGCAGCAATAGCGGCGGTAGTGGCGGATGCGGCAGCGCGTCCTCAGGCGGAACGGAGGACATCGGGCTGGCAGAACAAAGGCTGAAGAGGCACGCGGAGAGAAAGGCGGCCATGAACAACATGACCTATGAAGTCATGCAACAGGGCCAAGACTTGCACCAGTACATCATGGAAGTACAGGCCTCAGGTAAACCTGTTATGTAGCATTACATATGCATTATCGATCAATTTTCATTTTGAACATTAGGGATGCTTACCTGTTGGGAATAGTCTGATTGAGATTGGAATTGGGATTGGTGTATTTTGTACAAGTCAAAGTAATCAATTTAGGTTGGGGTAAAGAGCAGTTCACAATTATTATTACCCACAAATAAAAATACTGGGATCAGGCTATTAATGGGGGGAGGGCTAATTTGAGAGATTGGGGTCAGAAGCCCTTAGTTTCCCCTTATGGCCCGACCATAGCGACGTGTACGCAGTAATCCCTAATTTGTGTAAAGTTCTTATTTGAAAAAGGAGCTAGAATAGTCAAAATCTACAAAGTAGAAACATGTATTCTTTTCTTAAATCCTCCATTATACTTTGAAACCATAAAAACAAACCCTATTTACATTTACAAGCATTTCTTTAACAAATGAAAGTGCTGTACTTTTTTTAACAAATAACTTTAGAAAACGTGTTGGATAGTGATGAATACATTAAATACATGAAATGTTACCAAACAAAGATTTATTGTGCATATTTTCATTATAATTTGAAAAATAATCTTGCTGCTATATTGCACTACAGATAACACACAGGGTCAGGGACACTATGCTTATGATAGCAAAATCACAAATATCCCATCTCAAAATATCCACGGTTACCGTATCCCTTAATTGCCTGGGTCGTCGCGGCACCACTCCGAGGGAGAGTCGTGATAGGAGGGAAATCAAGGCAAGTGATTGCAGCAGTGAGGAGGAAAATTGCACCTGGAAGTGAGTGTTCCAAATAAGATAAAGTGGAGAGAGATGGTAGAGAGGTGCGATAGAGAGATCGAGAGAAGGAACATCCAGAAAAACAGAAATGTGACAGAAAGAAGCCAAGCAAAAGAGACATGATTAAGAAAATATAGAATGATTCTACATTTTACTTTTTATAAGAAAATAATGATTTCTCACTTTAATTAATTAGCTGTAGTGGTTTCTTTTTCGCACCAAAAGTGTATTTTGTTGCGTCGTCTGTGTTTACAGGTTTGCTTGTACATTACTTTACGGAAGCATGGACTTAAACTTCAATCAATATTTAACTTTATAAACTTGAGACATTGTTTGACGAACGTTGAAAGCTATTCAACAAGGGAAGGTTTTTTTCCCTGCAATGACCTATTGAAAAACGCAAATCTTCCGTTTCCTAATTACTGTTTTTTTTTCTTCATCTCCATTTTCTTTTTTTCTGTGCTCCATTGACGGCATGTTATAATTTCCCACCGTGAGTAATGGGTCCCAGCCACTGTTTCTACAAGCTTTCAATGCTTTCAGCAGTTTGGTTTTCACTCCAGCTTCCTGTAATAGAGTTCCATTTTTTCCATAAACTCCCTTGTCACTCGTAACCTCCTACTCCAAATATACATCAACAGCAGATCTATCATGTCTTCTTTTGTCCACCCCCTTAAAACAATTCTGACAATGACCTTTTTTGAGTCAGAGTTTTGGACCTTCTTTATGTCAGTATGTGTTTGCATTGTGAGAATGAAGGTTCAGCTACTGCTCATATTTATTTCTCGACTGTCCTACTTTGTTTTTTCTGATCTATTCCATGCTTTTGAGATATTTAAGTAGGAATAGGCGTGTACTGATATCAGGTTTTAGTGTTGATAACAACCTTTTTTAAAGTATTGATACTCGCAAACTTGTTTTCAACCTTATAAACAGCCTTCAATCCATTCACCTGTCTGCCCATCTTTGTTAGGCTTCTGGGGGTGCTGATATAAATGAATAAATGTTTTGTATATTCAAAGCCTCAGAAGGGAAGCAAACTGACAGGGATTGTATTTACTGTCATTTTACAGTCCAATGCGATATGTCGGGTGCAGCTGTTTTTACCATAATCTCAACACCAATTTTTACTTACTTATTACTTGCTTACAACACATGTCTGGTCATTGGCTGTACTGTACTGCAGGTTTTTTTGGTAAGGATACATTTAGCTTTTTATAGCCAATGTGACTGGAGTTTGTTGTGTCTTTATCCCAGGCAGTTTTCTATATTGGGCAGGAACATGTTTTTTGGGGTAGAAAAAAAACTGATAGGAAATCTGATAGAAACAAGGCAAGCTATAGCACTGGGGTGGGCAAACTTTTAACATGGCCTTCCTCATTGGGCTCAAACACTTGGCTGAGGGGCTGGCCCAGGAGGAAACAAATAAATTGACTTTTTGTATCTGCAGATACAGAATCCCAAATACCATACCAAGGCAATACAAAAATAATAAATAAATTGTATTTCTAATCAATTATTCACAATTTTTTAAATAAAAAAATATTAAAAGTTTAAAGTTTAGTAAACATTCAAAATAAGGAGAGAAGACAACAATGGATTTCAAACTTTTAAGAAGAACAGGGAACCTCAGACTTCCGTGATAAATTCCAACCTGTTCTCAAAGGCCCTCCGCTGAGCCTTTTTGATTAAATCTCCTTGATTACAAAAGTAGAAGGATTTTCCGAAAAACCTCGCAGAAGGGAATTCCAATAAATGGTATGAATATCAAAGAACAACAACATGATTGGCTTATAGGGACAATGATTTAAACAAATCATAATAGTCAAAACTATGAACAACAGTACACAATTGAAGTCAAAAGCTTTCCAATATTTAAAACAGAATATACTTATCAATATACATGTTATATATCATCTAATGTGGGTTTACCATTTTATAAAATTGGTTTTAACACACTCCAAATTAAAGCAATACATGGTGTCCCTTTTTCTGTCACGATTCTGTCACTTGCCTGCTTATTGCCCTTACCTGTGCTCACTCTTTCTGACGCAGCTGCCACTCATTCCTTAATTATCCCTCTCCCTATTTAAGCTCTTCATTCTCGTTCAATCCTGGTCACTCCGTCAGCGAACTGCAGCGCATGCAAGGCAAGCAGTTTTGACTATGGCTCCCGTTTTGATCCCGACCTGTTTCTGTATCCTGCCTGATTCCGTTCCCTGTTTCTTGTATCCATCCCCAACCACGCTTCGTTCTCCTGTCCCGGCTACCCGACTTGTTCCGATCTCTGATCTTTTCCTCGTACCTAATGTGGTCCGCCCTAAACGGCTCTGCTAAAAGTTGTATAAAGGCAAAAAGTCACAGTGGAAAATAAAGCACAAAAGTTCTGAGCTCAGTTGGACATTGTAAACACATACTTAATAGAAAAAATATTTAACTTTCAACTTTTTTCGAGGCACCTCAAACGACGCATCCCATCTTTAAAACAATAAAAAACACAGTGAAAAATGTGAATACATTTAATTTTGTTATCACAGAGAGTTGTGACCTCACAATCACACTGATCAAAAACCTATTGGGTACAATATGTAACATGGGGGAAAAAAAATCATTGATTTCAACAATTGTGCCTTATAGGCATTGAGCTGACGGGGGAGAAAGACATGGACTTGGCCTCTCAGGTTCAGGAGCTGTTGGAGTTCCTGCACGAGAAGCAGCAGGAAGTGGAGCTCAGCGCCCAGCACACGCATGCTAGACTGGAGCAAAGCCTTCAATTGCGCCACTTGCAGGCTGAGGTCAAACAGGTACATGGATTTCTTGATTGGTAGCACTAGTGAATGATGCTACAAAGAAAAAGTATCTCTCTTACCGTATGTATTCGTGTTTAACATGGACTTGTGTATATTTTTGATTAGAAATTGGTATAAAATGTTGTTTTGCAGCCAAAACGGGAATGGAACCCGAATTGCAGTTGTGGTATAGATGACATATGAAAAGGCAGTCTCGTATCACACAATCTTTAGTAAGTACCAGAGACAAGTGTTAAGATTGTTGTGTGTTTCATATGTTACAATGACAATCAAATCTAATTTATTATTCTATTATATGTTAAGCATTGTAAATCACATTGCCATTGTAACCTGTGAAATACACCAAAACATTAACATTCGCCTCTGGTATCGCAACTAAAGGTAGTGTGGTAGTGTAATAAAAACACGATGCCTTTTCATGTGTCATCTATATTACTGATGGTCCAGTGGTTAGATTTTGTCTCTCTCTCTCCCGTTACAAAGGTACAAATACTGATACAAGTAATGTTTTCGATAATAAGTTACAACCTCGAGTATAACACGCGCCCAAACATATTTTTTAGAAGAGTGTGTTATACATAAATAAATACTGTATTTGCACTTTGCCTTTCAAGAGTTGCTTTGGCTCTAATAATATAGGACTTGTGCTGATAGGAAGGACACTCCTTTTTCAGATAGAGGCAACTGAATTATTAAACTTATTTTATAGCGAAGTGCTCATAAACCTGCAACTTTATCACAGCTTAGTTTTGACACAGGTCTGCAAAATGAAGTTTAAACATCATAAGAGGGTGTTTCTTTTGTAAACACAGACTGAGTGTGGAGTCATTAAATAGTGTATGCTGCACATTTCCACCAAATGTTCTAATGCTAATTTAAAGATAGGAGTCTTGTCTAACTTCTGAGTGGTGGAATCTCACGCTTCCTTTGTTGAGTTTGCATGTTTTCCTTGTGCTTCTTTGGTTTCATACCATATTCCAAAGAACATTCATATCAGTGCTCACTGAGCAACGCTATCCAACTCCTTCCATGATGTGTGTAGTCTGGCGTTCTCTTTTTTATTTGCCGGAACTCAAACTTGTATTTTCTGCACAAAACAGACACGGCTACACCACAGAATTAATTAGATTATGCCCAATTCCAAATGCTCACAGTGTATACTGTGAATTACAAAGGCAAAACTCAAAATGTGAAATACTTTAAATTAACATGAGCAAAATGTGTCTTGGGATAGTCTTTCTGTAAAAGACATTACTTGGCATCACATAATACATACAACCTTTATGTTTCGGCGTTAATAGGGCCTTTACAGATGTGCTCTTAGCTACAGTAAAGTCAAGTCACATGTACTGTATATATATTGCCCTTAATCACCAAAAGTATCAGAGGGCTGAAACCTACATGAGGGCAGCAAAAAATTAAAAAAAAAAACTCAGCATGAGGAATATTAATAATACCAGGCTTCAATGGATGTTGCAAGGGCATAAGCAAACAATAAACCATTAACAACGACAATAATTAAATATATATAATAACGAAGATACTGCAACAAGGCCTGTTGATAGCATCGGCAAGCTTCCAGTCTCAAAATCCTGACATGAGGTTCTAGATGACAAGATACATCAGGTTAAGGCACCGGTCCAATGGCTCAGAATTCATCCATCGTCCATCTCCCTTTAGGACAACCGAACAAAAGTTAAAACATCAGTGCTGAACTAGCGATTATTTATTTCCAGTGCTAGTCAGCCCTCTTTGCTACCAGATATTGTGAATTGTCCTTAGTTTACGAGCCAGGTTTATAGCAAACAAGCCTTAATGATCCAGCGTTGACAGGCCAATAGATGATTGGATTTAGCTGCCTACAGTGGTCGGTAGTTGGAAGCTGCAGTACCCAGAGGGTGTTTGAGACCCCAAGTAAGCAGACCACACAAAAGCAAATCTTTATTGATTTTGTTGGTATTTGTCGGGGGTGCCTTGACATGAAACCTAGCTAAAGACTCTTGCGGAGGTCTAAAATACAACTGTGTACATTTTCATGAAAAATTGGTTCATCCATTTCATAACACACACACACACACACACACACACACACACACACACACACATGTATGAAATCTGGATTTATAAAGTAGTTTAGATTAGAAAATAGAATTTTTTTTTAATGAAAACAAGAAAAAATTGAAAACAATAAAATTCAAGCAACGCTCATACTTGTACTGACGATGTTGATGGTTCCTTGGTTATTAGTGCCATCTCCTGGACATTTGCAATAAGAGCAGGTTACTGTGTGGTTTCTACATTGTTTAAGAACCTTTTCGACTTGAAAATGGTGCTCTTAAAGGCTATTCCAAAAACAATATCAAAATCTGAAAATTATCTTTATTCGTTCCAAACAAGAGTGATGTTTTGACATGGACAAAGGGGACAAGTCCCGAATATAGGTAAGATCTGCCCGACCCAAATTTCAGGTCAGCCTTAAATTTTTTTGACTAACCACACGTCATTATTCTTCGTTGTTTATCGGTCTCCAGTTTTCAAGCCGTCACAATGATAGACGGCATTTTAATTTCCCCTGAACTCTTAATAAAATAAAATAAAATATGTAAAATTGGCGATTAATTGACCGTCCCAAATTGTCCCTTGATGTGAACGCGCGAGTGAGTTGTCTGTCTCTGTGTGCCCTGTGACTGGCTGGCAACCAGTTCAGGGTGTCCCCTGCCCACTGCCTGAAGATAGCTGGGATGGGCTCCAGCACCCCTGCTACCCTACTGAGGATAAGCTCAGGAAGTAGAGCGCTCGTCTTGGGATCAAAGGTCGCAGGTTCGTTTCCCGTATCCTCCGTGTTATATGTTGAAGTGTCCTTGGGCAAGAAACTGAATCCCTAATGCTCCCAATAAGCAGATAGGCGCCTTGCATGGCTGACTCCCAGTTGGTGTGTGAGTGTGTGTGTGAATGGGTAAGTGTGAAGCACATTGTAAAGCACTTTGGGAGGTCTTCATTGACTTGAAAAGCGCTAAATAATTGCAGACCATTTATTTATTTATCCTCTGAACGTTCGTCTCCCGTTTTATTTGTTGATTATGCAGAAAGAGATGCGCTTCATAATGTTGTAAGCAGGGCGCGCTGGAGGTGTGAGTTTAAGTTTAAGTGATGAGTTCAAATGAGTCAAAGCCTCCCTAAAAACAACACGCTACAATAATTTGACAGTTCATTTCAGTGTAATATGCTTTATGTTAGAGCATACATGTGATATTCTGACGATTATTGTTTTGAATCGCTGGTTGGTTGCAATAAAAGCAACTCGTTTACGTGTCCATCATTCAGTAAGAAAATCTGGTATGTTTTAATATTTTCAGTTTGCTCAAAAGTGATTTGCAAGGTTCAAATTCTCTGTGCTTACTGTTTTATTACATGTTCCCCAAAAAATGAGAGGCAAAATCCTTTTAGTGACATTTGCCGGATTGAAGGGGTTGGGGCAATTGTCGGCATTTTTCCACACAACACAGGCAATATTGAAATTTTCAACACAGGCTTAGAGCGCCCTTTTGGGGTTTACTGTAAAGATAACATGTTAAATGATATACCCTGTGATAATGTGGCAATAATTTTATAGATGGTGAAATGAAATGAAATGATCTGCATTTATATAGCGCTTTTCAAGTCAATGAAGACTTCCCAAAGCGCTTTAAAATGTGCTTCACATTTACCCATTCACTTGCACTCACACACCAATAGAGGCCGTGCAACTATGCAAGGCGCCAACCTGTGTATTAGGGGCATTAGGGGTTCAGTGTCTTACCCAAGGACACTTCGACCTGTCACACGGAGGAGCCGGGATTCGAACCTGCGAACTGCGACAATTTGCATCCCTGGCCAAATTGTAAAAAAGCTGCGACTTATAGTTGGGAAAATACGGGTGTCGGTGGGGATCCACTCGATGGATTCCGTCCTCTTCTTGTGCAGCCCGTGGTCTGGCTCGACAGCAACTTCCAGCACTGTTGGACCCGCGGCGGGCATCCAGAATAGGCCTAAAACCCCCCTCCTCCAGTCATCACAAATAAAATATGAAATTTCAGGTTTGTCTCTGGCTTGGTCCTGCAAATCAGGTTAATTGGTCGGGCTTGGGCTGAATCTTTAAGGCCCTATCTTATCTCTAGTCTCGACCTCTATCAAGCAATCATTGTTTTGTCCCCACCAATATTATATGATCACTTAAAATATTTGCTTTGGCCCCACCAATGCCAAGACCAAACCCACCCCCTTGATTATAAAGCATTATTTTCAAATTTTGGAAGCTCTGTATTTTTTGTTGTATGTTTACCATTACAGTTAACCACTCGATATCTTGACAAATTAGTGTTGTATTCCGATATGATGAGTAAATACTGATAAATAACAAAAAAAACAACAATGTCCTTTGTACTCTTTAGGTACTCGGATGGATTCGTAACGGTGAGTCCATGCTAAATGCCAGCATGGTGAACGCCAGTTCATTGTCTGAAGCAGAGCAACTGCAAAGGGAACACGAACAGTTCCAGATGGCGATAGAGGTTTGTTCCTGTGTGCAAAAAGGCACACAACTGACACACATCACATGCACTGCCACTCTAACTGTACTTGAGCAATAATTGTTTCTGCATGTTTTCAACAGCAGCAGCTGTGCAATCTTTCAGACACCCACACAGTCCTTTGAACTCAAAACACACACCCACGCTAACATCTACATCACTCACGTTAGGGACACTTCAAGTATGTCCTTCTCTTTTTATGTTGATTCCTTAAATCATACCCCATCGTCCCCTCCTTTCTATTTTAGTCTCTTTTTCACGCAAACTCCCTCCAGAAGACCCACCAAAGTGCTCTGCAAGTCCAGCACAAAGCAGAGGTGAGGTTTGCTTCACTTTTTGAGATTTAAAGCATAATTTGAAGGCTTTGAAGTGAAAGATATTCAAACGACCAAATGAGAATGATCTCTGTGAAAAAAAGTATCTTTACTGATCGTGGTTAATAGACAATAATAAGGCCTTCATGCTAAAAAGCACGAGAAAGAACATAAACTACGGAGACTCGTAGTGCACAAAACGCACCATTTTACAGATTTTTTTGAAGTGTTTCCTTATCCGTATCTGCAAGATGATGGATAATCATGTCAGCTCCCTCTAGGTGAGGCTCATGTTGTGTAAAGTAAATGCTAATTTTGCAACCTATGATGTATTTCAACAAGGACATGTTTACATGATAGTTCATGTAAATTTATTTATTACTTAAATCAAATTAGTTTTTTTATGAATTATATTTTTTACCAATAGGAGACACTAATATTAATACACACTTTCCTTTTAAAAAAATGTACCGGAGATTATGGGAGTTTTTGACTGCTGAAAAGTCTGGAAGTTACTAGCACAGAAAGAAAGTTTCCCGCTTAATACAGCTGTGGATTGCCATGAGTCAGGCAGATAAAGAAAGAGAGCGGCTATCGCTCAGTCCATTCTTTTTATATGGATCAGTGACACTTGACCAGATCATGCCTCTTTGGGTGTGGTCTCAGATATCCGATATCACCAGTATCAGATGACGGTGTTTGATGTTGCTAAATTTGTTGAAAAGCCAAAGAAGTGGGTAATTTGCATAATTTTTTTGTACTTGAGAATGTCCTTCCAATCCACATAATTACGTATGGTGAGAACATTATTTTATCAATACATAGCCTTGGATGTTTTAATTACATTCAAAACTTAGCAGATTTCATTATAGAACATCGCGAATTGGTATGTCAGGGAACTATCCAAAAGGGGATTCAGTCATTCCATCCATTCCAAAAGAAAAGGAGGAATGTGGTAGTCATTTTTGTGCTGGGCTTATTTTCTTTACAATATACTCATACATTGCTAGAATCTTTGGCACTTTATCAGTTGTTGCACCGACAGAATTTGTTGCTTTTCTAAATAGTCCAACCAAAAAAAAAAAATTAAAAAAATGTATGTTTGCTCGCAGATTATCGTGCTAATTTTGTGTTTATATTTTCCACTTTTAATTATTTTGCTAGATATTTTTCTGAATGTACAAACTGGACTAACTGCAGTCTGGGGTGGTCAACTTTGAGGAAAAAAACAATAACAAAATAAAATTAGATTTTTTTTTTAACTATACTACAATAAGAATAATACTTGGAATAATCAAAAATATCGACCAGAATAGAAAATTAATTGCATTATATTTTTCCAATGGCTTTGGACTAAACTTCTTGCAGTGTGGAGCTGCCAGCATTGATGAAAGCATACACAAACAAAAATAGAATTTAAACTGTCTATACTGTTTGAAATGAACACATATGCCAAAAAAACAATAGCGATTTAGTTGGACTGATTTGATTATATACTATATTTTTAAATGAGATTATATTTTTATGCTTTTAAAAATATCTATTTTAAACCAGATCTTTTGAACAGAGGAAAACGATAAGTTAGAATAGTTATAATAAGTTAGAATAGGAAAAATACTATTTGAAATGAGCAAAATAATCTGCCGACAGAAAAAGAATCTTTGTTGTATATTCGAGATGAATTTAAATTGAATTGAATTACTTAAAAGTTCAGCGTAGTACACTACAAAAACTATTGCAAGTCTTAATTGTGCCTTTCTTGGTCCAGATGATGCTCCAGGCCGGTCACTATGACCCAGAGGCTATTCGTACCTGTGCTGAGAAAGTTGCCGTCCACTGGCAGCAATTGATGCTGAAGATGGAGGACCGCCTGAAGCTTGTCAACGCTTCGGTGGCCTTCTACAAGACATCTGAGCAGGTACATTTGCGTGATTTCTAGCATACTGCCCGCTTAATATGCAAATTTGTGTGAATGCTGTTGTCATGTTTAGGTTTGCAGCGTTTTGGAGAGTCTGGAGCAGGAATACCGACGAGATGAGGACTGGTGTGGGACTCATGAAAAAGTGGGAACGCAGGCTGAGAGTGACCACCTTGTGCCACTTATAAGCAAACATCTTGAACAGAAAGAAGCCTTTCTCAAGGTTATTCCACTCCTCACACTCCTCACATATGAGATTAATTTGTTCCCTTATCGTGCCTGTATCTAGAATTTCTCGTATTTTTAGGGAATTTTTACAACACAAAGTGACTGAAAACCAATGATGGTGTCCTGCGTTCCAAAAAGGACCGATGATAGTCAAAATCTGCCAAGAAGAAACCTTTATTCATTTATGCACTTATTTATCAAATACTTTAATAAACATTGAAACATAAAAACAAACCCTATATACAGGCTCACGCTTGCGCATTTGTTCAACAAATAAAAGTACTGTACTTTATAAATTTTTCATTTTAGGGGGTTGCGTTGTATGAGGTTTCTTTAAAAAGTTGAAAGTTGAATATTATGTCTTTTAAGAATGTGTTATCAATGCCAAACTGAGTTCAGCCTTTAATAATGTTTTTACACTTTGCCTTTCTGCTTGTATCTTACTTTTATCAGAGCAACACATAAGTTAGCAGAGTGATTGCACACTCGTGTTCGGGTTTTTATTTTTTATTTTTATTCTGGGATGAAAATGGTGAAAGTTAGAAAAGGACTGTTTCAAATATAGTCCAAATGCAATACCCAAATGTCAAAAAGATGAAAGAAGAATAATTTTGGAGCACGCCTCAGAAAGTCACACACTCGTACATGACATTCACGCAGCTTGATAGAGGCTGCAATAATTATTGATTGTAGCCAGAACATGGCGTTAGCAAGTAGTACATCCAGACAGAACCTTTAACAAATAACTTCTGCACTGTCGAATTATGATGTTAAAAATAATCTACTATTATCTACGATACTCTATATAACACACTACAGTGGGTATTAGCACATCACATTGGGTATTTGTATATTGTATTATTTTTGCTTTATTATTGTATTGTTCTCAGCGCAGGGATGCTGCTGGAAATTTGAATTTCCCTGCGGGGATGAATAAAGTATCTATCTATCTATCTATCTATCTATCTATCTATCTATCTATCTATCTATCTATCTATCTATCTATCTATCTATCTATCTATCTATCTATCTATCTATCTATCTATCTATCTATCTATCTATCTATCTATCTATCTATCTATCTATCTATCTAATCTTATAATGCACTATTGCGTTCAAAAAGGGATGGAAATTAGTCAAAGACACTATCCAGTTTTACTAAAGATAATATTTTGTCACCAACATGTTGACCGGGATGTCAAACTCAGTTTGGCCCTCTGGCCACATGCAGACTTCCTGTTCTCAGGGGGATCGGATCAGTAAAAAAATGTCAACTTAAAATGTTGAGCTGATTGTAGTTTTTCAGTAGTGAGGTTTTAAAGCCTACCTTGATGCCGACCCAACTTATTATAATAATGGATGACAAGAGATAACTTTCTGAGCATAAAATATTTATCTACAAACAATGGGAAAACATTAATTTCATGTTTGGCATTAAATTCGTTACCTGGTATTTAGTAAGTCTTGAGTGAATGCAGTTTTACACCGAAAACCAGTTCACCATGCCATACAAACTCAAGTGGGAGCTATTAATAAAATCTAATTTTTGCCTTAATTGGTTTTGGTTTGAAATGAATAGAAAAGAAATACAAGATACAAGTTTTAGCAGTGCATGGGCAATAAGATCAAACTACTGGGTTGTGCATAATGACTATATCCTGCCCTCTCTAGCGGCCAGAGGGAATATTTGGTTTGCATTTATTTTTAAAAAAAGCATAACTTTTGATAGTACTGACCCATTTACTTATATTTTGACATACTCAGAAATTTATGGCGGACTCAATCACATCATCCAACGGGCTGTATCCAGCCTGAGGCCCATATGTTTGACAAACCTGAACAGACTTTATTGGTAAATCCCCAAAGTGTTTAAGGTGCATAATATTACAATCAGGTATTCAGGAGGAAGACTGTTATCAAGGTTTGACAGGCTGAGCGAGAAAACCAGTTTGTCATCAAGTCCAGGATATATAATCGAAGGAAGAATCAACAGGTTCTTGTGAAACCATGAAAATAAACCCAACTCATCACACACTTTTTTGAAATATCAGGATTAATTCAATTTCCCAATCCCTTCTATACTGTTTACAATCTAAGGTGGACTTTGTCAAGCTTTTGGTCAAAATGGCAAAAAAGTTGACTTCTTCACATCTCATATTGCCAATCTGACCATGTATCCTGGTTACTGTAATGTCTAGTTTCAATTTGACCTTACCAATGACTAGTTAACATGTGCTTGAGTGGCTTTCCTTAAAAGACAAAAAGGTTTTCCCCTGTATGTGCGTGAATGGTTGTCTGCCATGGTGTGTCTTTCTATTGCTGACAACCATTCCAGGGTGTCCACTGCCAACAGCCTAAAGTCAGCTGGCTTGACCACCAAGACTGCTTAATGGGAAAATAGTATTTGTGTCTATTACAGCATGTCATCATCATAAGATGTTTTCCTTTTTATTTATTTATTGATATTGTTATTTCTTAGGCTTGCACACTAGCCCGCAGGAATGCAGAGGTTTTTCTCAAATACATCCACAGGAACAATGTGAGCATCCCAGGAGCTGCGAGTCATGCTAGAGGGCCTGAGCAGCAGGTCAAAGGTAAAATGACAACATTAATTTCGACCGCCAGAAAATTGGGATACACCTCAACTTAACTGAAATTTAAATCAGCGTGTTACAAAGCTCCCTGTTCAAAAGAAATGATTTACCCTTCATCACATAACAGTGCTACCAAATGTTATGAGTCTTCTATAGTTTACTACTTTCATCTATTGCAAATTACAAAATACGGTACTCATTTTCAATGATAACTATGAAAATAAAAAACACAAAAAAATAAGCCAAAGCAAATTTTTGTCTTGACAATTTGGACCGTTCCTTGGTTTCTTAATGGTATATTATTTCTACCTGCTGGACACTTGCAGTAACAGCAGGTTTTGTTTGTGGTTTGTTTCTACTTTCTACTTAGAAATGGCACTTTTAAATGCTATGCAAAAACATTTTCAAAATATGAAAATTGTCTTTACTCATTTTTGTAATTAGATTTTAAATGTTTGATATGTTTGACATTGTAAAACTGACATTGGACTTGTTTCCTTGGGGAAAATTATTTTCAGCTATTCTGAATGAGCTGCTGCAGAGGGAGAACAGAGTCCTGCACTTCTGGACTTTGAAGAAGAGAAGACTGGACCAATGTCAACAGTTTGTTGTCTTTGAACGCAGCGCCAAGCAGGTCTGTGCATGCGTGTGTTCAAACTTTGAGCTAAAGTGCAGCGCCAAAAAGACATCTGGTGTCTTTTATGATGGGAACATTTCTTTTAGGGTCACTATCGTATCATAAATATAATGTTGGTGAATGTGTTTTTGCAGGCTTTAGAATGGATCCAAGACACAGGTGAAGCGTACCTTGCTACGCATGTGTCATCTGGGGACAGCAGCAAAGAAACACAGCAGCTCCTCAATGACCATCAGCACTTTAGACATACTGCCAAGGTATATAGTGTGTGCTACTGATGGGATTTACTGGCTCTTTTGAGAGAACAGTTTAGGCTTTGCTCACTAAAAAGAGCCCGCTTTTTTGTCCCTCAAACAGCTCTTCAGATGTGTGTGTTCAGTTCTAAAGTGCCTGGGGAGGTTGTTGGTTGAACAAGTTCTTTATGAAATGTTGGTCTTGCAGACAGGTGGTTGGCAACCACCGGGCCGCGGACCTGTACCAGGTTGTTGGTCGTATGGTAATGGGATGCACGAAAAAAAAAGAAAGGCTTATTTTTTGCTTATATTATATTTATTTGTGTATACATGCATTTTTTTCCAACCAAAGAAATAAATCAATGGTTGGGTGAGCATTGTACTGAGGTTTTATGGTAGTGTATTTCCATATTTGAGCAATGACTCATCAGTCTACAATATTACTGACCACATTTGATCAGCATTGGGTACAACAGAAAGCAAACCCAGATCACGGTGGTGAGAACACAAAATCCCAACTACCAGGTTAGTTGGATTGACAGATAGATGACAGGAAAAGGCATTACCGTATTTTCCGCACTGTAAGGCGCACCGGGTTATAGGGCGCACCCCGAAAAAATGGTTTTTGGTCCTATATTTGACATACATAAGACGCACCGGATTATAAGGCGCTACAATGGGAACGTGGACAAAACAGTCAGATAGTTCAGTCAAACTTATTACCCCCTTAACATTCCGAAAGCTTGCAAAGAAGCAAATACGTGTCGTACACACGTGCGGATGCTGTGTCCGTACAATGTCACTCAAATGCATCGTTCCAAATATCATTCGGAAGGTTAAAGTCTTGGGATTCAATAAATGCCAACCATTCCTTAGTTTCTATTTTCTTTTTCGCTCGCAATTTTACTGTGCATATGACAATAAACACTTGGAATTGAGTTTCATTTAAAAATAGACACTCCATTGCATCCATTATCTGCACCGCTTATCACAGAAACATCGAGTTCAGTCTGAAACAAGATACAGGGAAAATATATAGCCGGAGTAGTTCACCGAAGTCGTTGTGTTCAATAATAATGTGCAACCATGGTCCTCTTATATCCGTGAGTGTAGTAAATTCAGGAGAGTAAAATATTTACAAATACAGTACAGAATAGTAAAATACTGTTTTCTCTATGCCGTCAACCCAACATGCTATTCACATTCATCTTTTTCGGCCAATTGCAGGCTTTGTTTTGCCCCTTTAGCCTATGCCAGCCTGTAAATGGTAAAAAGGATCCCCCCCTTTACCTCCAAATAACTTTAGCCAATAGTGATCGATTCAACCGATGATTGACACATCTTTTTCGGCCAATTGCAGGCTTTGTTTTGCCCCTTTAGCCTATGCGAGCCTGTAAATGATAAAAAGGATCCGCCCCCTTTACCTCCGAATAACTTTAGCCAATAGTGATTGATTCAAATGATGATTGACACATTGGTTAGCCAATGAAATGCCGGTAAATAAATCCCAGCATACATCGCGGACGACTTCGCGTTCGGGGGAAAATCTAGTCGGCGGTTTGCTGCATTAGTTGCAAGACTTTGCGACTTAATATTGATCCATAAATAAGGCGCACTGTATTATAAGGCACATGGTAAGCTTTTGAAAAAAATAAAGGCTTTTAGGTGCGCCTTATAGTGCGGAAAATACGGTATATTTAAAATCACCATTACACTATTTTTACTCACAGTACCAGATAGAGAGTGGACAAAAACAGGATTAGTACGGGTGCTTGAAATCCTTGAAATTGCTTGTTTTAAATGTTGAGTTTTCAAGGCTTGGAAAGTACTTGAATCTTGGGTGGAGTCCTTGTAAATGCTTGAAGTTGTTGCCATGTTTCTCCACAAGTTTGCCATTGTATTTCTTCTACCCTTGCAATTAACAACGACTGGCATTAGTTTGTATAGCATTGTACTACGAAACGTCATCACCCCCCACAGCCCAAGAGGACATGTTCATGCTACACTTAAAACGGGCACAATGAAGTGTGTATTAGTGCGAGGATTACTGTAAAGGGAAGAACTTCTTGCTACTGAAAATGTAAGCTACATATATCACCTAACACATATATGGGAAGATATTTTTTTTCAAAAATATTTACAAGAGTATTGTTCAGATCCAGGAATATATTCATAATTTACTCAAGATCTGAAAATATGTCTTGCTAAATGCACACGTACTATTTAAAATTACACATGTAGATCGCATATATATTTGTGGATCTACATAATTCACCCTGGATTTCTTTTTAAATGTTTTTTTTACTGGAGAAATTTAAATAATGGTTTTGAAAGTAAAAAAAAAACTGAATTTGGCCATGAAAAAAAGTGTACAAACCCTGTATGAATAAAAGCAAAAAAAGGCAAGCACATGAGGAAAATTCTTTGGTGTATCTGATGATGAATTGAAGGACATAAAATAAATACATTGTACATTTTATTTTGGTGGTGTGTTAATAGTTTATATTTTCAATAAATTATTTTAATAATAGCCTTGTGTACTCAACAACATGGTCCTGAGTAAAAATATCGTGATGATGAGATAAAATCGAATGCCTTTTCTTATGTGTTGTACATCTCTAGTGGTCCAGTGGTGAGAATGTGGCACTTTCACCGCTGCGAATGGGATTTGATTCCCGGTGCATCCAATATTATGCAAACGTGTTCAGCAGTATTTTTAATCTGATCATTCATTACTCAAACAAAACTTCATGAATAAGACACACCAAAACCTTAAGTTATTTTGTGGGTAAAAAATACATTTCAGTTATCTACGGCATAATTAAAAAATAAGGCAACCTTTTAATAAAAAAAGGCCATTTTTGTTCGTTTCTGTGGTGCCTGGTATGGGTCCACGGCCCGGTAGTTGATTTAAAACACAAATATTAAAAAGTAAGCCACTTTTTGTATACCTGTGTCACCAGCAAACAAAAGAGAAGGTAAAACTCCTTATCCAGCTGGCTGACAACCTGGTAGAAAAAGGCCATGTCCACGTAGTGGAGCTGAAGCGATGGGTGAGCACGGTAGACCGCCGTTACCGCGATTTCTCCCTGCGAATGGCCAAATACCAGGAGAGCCTAGAGAGAAGCCTGGGCGTCTCCTCCGAGGTGAGGATATTTACCCGTATCTACTCAACGTCGACTCAAGGAATATATTTGGCTTTCTTTATCCCTACAGGACAACAAGGACTTAGAGCTGGATATCATTCCTGCTAGCTTGTCTGACGACCCTGAGATCAAATTACGAGAGCCCATCGATGAGGTCAACGAGGAGAAGAGGAAGTCGGCTAGAAAAAAAGAGTGAGTCTATGTCGGATAAAATAAACTACTCTGTTGAGTCATTGTTTGAATCATAGATTGGTCCAGTTTCTCTCTCCTTTGCATTAACCCGTCACTGGCAGAATCAGGTGACCAGTAAAATACCACTGTACGGTATATACAGTACTCGCATTTAAGCCTACATTGCATATAAGCTGACCTCCCTAAAACTGCCTTAAAATAGCCACATATGAAAAGAAATGTGTACCCAAAATTTGAATGACACATGTACCTAAACAACGGTAATTATTTAAATGTTTAGATTATAAAAATTAATATACTAGTAATAATGATAAAAAGAAAACTATTTAAAAATATTTTTTGTACTGATGGCAGACAGTCGTACACCATGTTGGTATTTCGCAATCATGTTCTCCTTCAAAGCAGTTGTCGGTGTTACTGTTTTCCACTCTTCATTATCTATAGTTTGATTGGGACCCATTACTATTGGAAAAATAAGATATAAAACACGTTAATTCACAATAAAATGAGATGTGGTCGCTGTCAAAAACATTTGGGACGGCGCCAACTGACGGAACCAAAATAATTTATTGTGTGAAGTATGAGGTCACTGCACCGTTGTGGGGCATTGTAGACACAAGATAGAGGCTGAGCTACGTGGGCTAGGCGAATCACACTATTAGAATACAATAGAATAGAATATAATTTACCTTTATTGTCATTGTTACAAAATGGGTTGAACATATTGTGACAACGAAATTAGGCGTTTCATTCCAGTCTCACATAAGGTTATAATTTACACAATATAAAGGAACAAAGAAGATAAGGGTTATAATTTACACAATATTTACACAAGAAATGTGGGCATGTAGGATGTTATATACAGTTTTGGGATCGTATTAGTGCGATATGCAAAAATAGTCAACAATGTGCAAAAATAGTCAACATTGATTAAATGAAATAGTCTGATTTTCGAGAGTTAAACTAGCAGAGAGCCTGATTTAAGTGGCTCCGCCTGCCTCCCTAGTGTCAATTTTATATGAATTAACTAGACATCATTGATATAAACTTTAACTGCAAATCAAAGTACGTAATACAAGGAACGTTTAAGAATTAAAATCAATACATATACTGGTATACAGTAGCATGTGACAATCTAAAGAAAAAATATTCTTCAGTCGTTTTAACATTACCATTGACAATACCTCACTAGACTTCACAAGACATTGTTTTGCTCAAAGTATAACATCTCAATATTTGTGTTAGTAAAATTACTATTCAAAACAACAACAACACTGCTCTGTATGTAAAAATGTTATAATCAATGTCAATATTTATTTATATATGTTATTATTTAGGTTCATCATGGCAGAGCTCCTGCAGACAGAGAAGACATATGTCAGAGATCTCCAGGAATGTCTGGAGGTAAGAAAACTAGCAACGTCTTGCCGACCATTTTACTCAGCCTAAAAAAATATACTAAATTCAGACATTTCTCTGGTTCATTTAATTGGGTTGTAATCGTGTTTTTGTTTCATATTCGGGCTTGTAAAACCCAATCTCCAATTTGACACAATAACCATATGAACGTTTTTCTTTAAATGTTTACAAAAATGCATCTTGAAGAAGGTTTGGTATATTCGACTAAGGGGCCGGTCACACAGACATTTGCGGCTGAATCACGGCTAAAATTTTGCGTTTTTTTTTTAGCCCGTGGTTGCCCGCGATGGAAAATGCGCAAAATTGGCCAACCCGCTGTTCATCGGTGGTATGCCCGCAAAACACGCCGGCGACTGTTTCGCTTCCTCATCGCGTCATTTCTGCGTCATTTTCTCGTGTGGACCACGGGTATAAAAGCTCCTGAGCCGGTGTTGTGCCCAAATCCGACTCCTACGCAACACATCCAGCCCCCCCCCCCCTCGCGTGAACGCGCATTCTGCTGCGATGGCTCTTGTGGGAAGCGTACATTGACATTGGTGACTTTTGCATCCGCGTTAACAAACGCAATTTGTAGAATACGATCGTGCTTTATTGTTTAAATAAACGCGTTATATAGACTAGGATCTCCCAATTGTTATAATTAGCTCGCTTTATAGTTTTAATAAGCGTTTTATATAGAATACGATCGCTTTCGTTGGAAGCGCAGCAGAATGCGCGTTCACGCGAGGGGGGGAGGATTTACCGTTCGATTACGTTCACAACAAAAACAAAGACGGAATGGTTTAAGTTGTATTACATTTCCAACAAATGCAAGACGAAGTGGTTTTGGTTATATGTTCGCCATTACATTCCCTAAAAGTGAGATAAAACGAGGTAAAAGTGGTTGTAGTAGCGAGGGGATGCAAATCTCGGCACCGGGCTGTAGAGATCATAACCGCACAAGACACAGTCCCGTGAAGATCAAGATTTCAAGCTATGGCATCATTTTTATTTTATTATCTTGAAAAGATATGTCAAGAAATAAAAATGGATTAAGACGAGGTCACTACGCTGACGGGGATCCATGTTCACCCCCTTGACGTCTCGAGCACAACTGACGTGTTCTCGGCATTCGCGCTGTTTATACGCGGAGAAAGGCGTTTGACCGTCACACGCGTAACACGCTAATTTCACGTGATAACACCGCGATACAGGCGCAGAACATGCTATTACCATGCTCCACCCACGATTACCCGCTGAAATTTCCCGTCCTACCCATGTGTAACCACGCCCTGGCCGCGGCCAGAGCACGTCGTTCCGCGTCATTTCCGCGTCATTACCTCTTGTTGACCACGTGTGCGGCACGCGGTTTAACACGTGCTCAAACTTTTGAGCAGCTCAAAAGTTTTGAGCGCGGCCAACCACGTGAAAATTTCCGACCGCGAGTAAAGCACTGCTCTATCTCGTCTATATGGCGGTCTCAAAACGTCCAACAGCGCCCAACAGCATCTGCTTAACGGCCAGAAATTTCCGGCCGTGGTTCGGCCTCTATACGCTCGTGAAAGGTTGTGTACCCGCGCTCTGAAGAATTGAGCAGCGCAAAACTCTTTCGCGCTGCCACCCGCGCGCGAATTTCCGACCTCGTGTTAAGCACCGCTGTATCTCGTCTGAATGGCGATCTCAATGCGTCCAATAGCGTCCGCCTCAAAGGCAGAAATTTCTGCCCGTGATTCAGCCGCAAATGTCTGTGTGACCGGCCCCTAAGTCATGAAAGACATTGATATGTTTATGGTTAAGTAGACATTCAAAATAAGGAGATAAAACATCAATGAATTTTGAACTTGCAAGGAAAACAGGAGAGAACTGTATCCAAAAGTCCTTCACGATACAAACTTTCAAATCTGTTTTAAAAGCCCTCAACTGATTGCTTTCTTTTTTATGAAACATCCTAGGTTACAAAAGCAGATCCTCCCTAAAGTGTGTGTGAAACATAGAATAGCAACATTATTGGTCAATAGTGACAATGATGTATTGTAAACAGTGCATAATGTCAAAACAATGATTAACAATGAGTGTAGTCTAAATCAGTGATTTTCAACCACTGTGCCGCGACACACTAGTGTGCCGTGAGAGATCGACAGGTGTGCCGTGAGAAATTATCCAATGTCACTTTTTAAGATTTAAAGTTTTATAAAATATTTATGAATCATTTTCTGCAAATATTATGTCATTGTCAAGTGTCTGTGTGGTAAAAACTGGGGGTATTATCAATTATATTGTAGTTAAACATACGGTTCAGTGTCATTTTATAACATTTTTGGTTAGTGGTGTGCAGCAAAATTCGTATGTGAAAAACATGCCCTGACTTGAAAAAGGTTGAAAAACACTGGTCGAAAAAATGAACTGGTATCGTATGCAATCTCCTTTGCAGGCGTCCGATATTAAAAACAGAAACAAACAGAAAAAACACTGACAAAAATATCTTGACTATAGGGTTCGGATATATAGACAAAATATAAAATCTCAATTTCAACATTCAGCCTAGATCAGGAGTCTCCAACGTTTTGCTCGCGGGAACACCTTAGAAGCCCATGGCCCATTTAATTTCAAACAGATTTGTAATGATTACTACCAGATATTAACAAAGCAACAGCATGTTATAAGCATAAGTTATTATTCTAGAAATGTATATCCAAATGGTAGCCCTTTGCACCAATCATTAACAAAAAGCTCTCAGCTTTAAAAAGGTTGGTGAGGCCTGACCCAGATAATTATGATTTTAACCAGTCCCAAACAAAAAACCCCACCTTACACACACTTTTTTTAGAAACATTTTATTCATTCAAAAATACATCCTATGGAAAATGTTCAGACAACAAGAACGTAGTTTGAATCAGTTTTAATGCGAATTTGGGCTGTGGAAAAAACTGGTTAAAGCTTTTGACTAACTTTCTTACATGCTACAATTCTCTAGTTAGTTACAGTTAATTGATAATCAACACCTGTTTCGGGTCATTCAAACTGAACTCTTAAAATCCTACTCTTTTGTTTTCGCAGTAATTCATTTTCCAATTTTCCAATTCTAAAATGCCAAATTTATGGGTTCTAATTTATTTATTGCCAAGCAGTAGTTGAAAATCAGGTGTGCTACAACACAAGCATGTACCTGAATGTGGTTGAACAGCTATCTATCTATCTATCTATCTAGCTATCTAGCTAGCTAGCTAGCTATCTAGCTATCTAGCTATCTATCTATCTATCTATCTATCTATCTATCTATCTATCTATCTATCTATCTATCTATCTATCTACCTTGGTCATATCCCTCAAGAGGGGTGACCAACAGCAAGACAAACACATACAATAACAAAGAAAATAAAACGAAAAAAAAAATAGCAAAAAACACAAACAACATTTTTTGGACCATGGCCAACCCAATTGCCCAAACACCCAAACAAGTTAGGCACCTCGGCACCTAAGTTGGTCATGCTTTCGTCCCTCCAGATGAAATGGGACACCAGAAAGCGGCTATGTCACTCGGGTCAGGGTGACACAACACACTATTTGGTTCAACAGCACGGCCCGACAGCCTTCACTGGTTTACCCCTGCCGCATCAGACGGGTGCCCAGCCCATCTTTAACAACGCATCCACAATCCCACTATCCTTTCACAACACCTCTCCACTCCTTCCTATCACCAACAAGAGCTCTAGCTTCCATTATATTTAGACCTCTTTCCTGCAGTGCACTCATAACACCATCCATCCACGTCAATCGCGGCTTTCCTCTTGGTCTCCTTTCATTGACTTCTGCTCTGTAGATCCTAATCAACATTCGCTCCTCATCCATCCTCTTCATGTGTCCAAACCAACCGAGTACTCTCTTATCAACACGCTTGCTCAGTTACACGACTACTCCAGTTCTGTCTCTCACAATTTCTTTCCTCAATCTATCCAATCTTGTCACTCCTAACATACTCCTCAAACACTTCATCTCAAAAACATTCAATTTCCTTCTTAAATCTGCATTCAGGCTCCAAGTCTCTGCACCATCCAACACAGTCGGCACAATCACACTCTCATACAGTCCCCTCTTAACATCCATACTCATACTCTTGTTGCTCATCACTCTGCTCAGAGCACCCAAAACCTTGCTTCCTTGATTCACTCTGTGCAATACCTCGCAATCCATTCCACCAACTGCAGCCACATCACAACCCAAGTACCTAAAGCTTTCAACTTCTTCCAGCACCTGTCCATGCAACCTGATTTCTAACGTCATGCCCACTCCATCACGTGAACACTTCATCACATTACTCTTCCCAACATTGACACATAACTTACGCCTATCACATACTCTTCCAAACTCCGTTACCAACCTTCTCAATGTTTCCTCAGAATCAGCCACAAGAGCCGTGTCATCTGCAAACAACAACTGACTTACCTGCCACACCGTTCCACTGTTGTCCATCACCCCTACGCCTCTGCCGAATACTCTTGCATTCCCCTCTCTCACCACGCCATCCATGTACACATTAAACAGTCATGGTGACATCACACACCCCTGTCCCACACCAGTTAACACAGGGAACCACTCACTTGTCTGACTCCCTACTCTTACACATGCTCTGCTGTTCATATAAAAAATCTTCAATGCTTCCAACAACTTTCCACCCACTCCATACATTACCATCACCTTTCTATCAACTCTGTCATACGCCTTTTCCAAGTCCATGAAAGCCAAATAAACATCCTTACCTTTCGCCAAATATTTCTCACACACCTGTCATACTGCAAACACCTGATCCACACATCCTCTTCCTTTCCTGAAACCACTCTGCTCCTCCATCACCACCTCATTCGTTCTTTTTCTCACTCTCTTAATCAAGACCATTCCATACAGCTTACAACAAACTGATACCTCTCGAATTGCTACATTCATACTTATCACCTTTACCCTTATACAATGGCTCAACACATGCACTACACTAATCAACAGGAACCACACCACTTAAAAAGCATACTAACCAGTCAATCATAGCTCTGCCACCTTTTTTCAGGCATTCAGCCTGTACAACCATGCAACCCAGGTGCCTTCCCCCCTTTCATTTATTTCACTGCCTCTTGCACCTCCCATGTTTCCACAGGCTTCACATTTAAATCACCCAATCGCCTCGACTCTCATTTCTCTCCCATCCTCCACATTTAGCAACTCCTCAAAATACTCTGCCCATCTCATCCTGACTGCACTACCGCTAACCAGCAATTTACAATCCTTATCTTTCACTTTCTCTTCCTTTCCAGACTCACTGTTTCTTACTCTTTTCACTTCTTTCCAGAACACTTTTCTCCTTTCCTCAAAGTTCACTCTATCTTTCGACACCATTCATTATTTGCTTTCCTTTTGGCTGCTTCCTCCGCCGCTTTTACCAACCTTTTCTTCACTTTATATCTTTCATACGCATCGCCACTCTTATCTTGCAGCCATTCCCCACAAGGCACGTCTCTTTTCCGTCACAGCCTCTGATACCTCATCATTCCACCATTCACTTCCTTTCCTAATACCTCGACCAAATTTTCTCATTCCACACACTTCTTTTGCACTCCTCAACACTGCCTCTTTAAACCACTTCCATTCAATTTTCACACTCTCCATTTCTCTCCTACAAATCCGTTCATACTCTTCCCTTATCCTCTCTTTAAACTCTCTTTCCTTTTCTGCCTTATTCAACTCTGACATTTTCACCTCTTCCCTCACACTCTTCCTATAACTAGCCCTCCACGATCCATCTATTCTCAGTTTTCCTTCCACATAAAAATGATCAGACATACCACTCATTTCACCTCTGTAAACATGCACATCCAATAATCTACTTAACATCCCTTTCCTAACCACTACATAATCCAACAGTGCTCAGACCACCATCTTGCCACTATCCACTCTGACAAAGGTACACTTATTCACGTCGCTCTTTTTAAACAATGTATTTACAATCACCAACTCATTTTCCACACATAACTCAATCAATTTCTTCCCACTCGCATTTCTTCCTGGTACTCCATATCTGCCAATCACATTTTCAACCATTTCATCACCCACTCTAGCATTCAGGTCACCTAGTATTACCACTTTCGACCCTTCTTTCGCACTTGCCACACATTCGGACAAGTCCTTCCAGAACTCCTCTCTCTCCTCAGCGCTTCTTTCTTAACCAGGTCCATATGCACTTATAAACATCCATACTTCTACACCCACTTCAACCTCACCCACATCAATCTGGAAGATATCTCTTTCCACTCCACCAGTTTTTTCTTTGCTTTCTCACTCACAAGCACAGCCAATCCTTCTCTAGCATGTCCATCCGTAACTCCAGACCTTCTACCATACATACCTCCAAGATGTAATTTACCCTTTCCTTTCATCTTTGTTTCACTCAAGGCTAACACATCAACCTTTCTTTTAGTCATCATCCTTCCGATCTCCTCTTTCTTCCACTCAGTCGCTTTACTTCCACATCCTCTCACATTTAGTGACCCTTTAACTAGGGTTTGCGAGACCTTTCGGTCTCCCGCCCCCCTTTCTTTGCCTTGCTGTCTCTTAGGGAGTTGAGATAGAGAGGAGAGGATCCCTAGTACCCTCGCTCCCTCCACTTTAGTCGCCTCTTACGACACACAGCGGACCACGGTGGGAGAATTCTCTTACCTCTCACGAGGAGAGGGCCCCTCACCACAGGGAAAAAAGCTAGAGGATGGAAAAGTGGTGAAAATATTTTGCAATACTCTTTTGCTTTGCACTTACCTGGGTTGCAACTGCAAACACGACAATTGAAACATGTTTCTGTTTAATCAACACACCAACATTTTTGAGTCAATATTTTTAAGACAAAGTGTAAATAATATGCAGTGCTGGGCTTGGTACTGAAAAAAAGTAATGAGTTAACATTACTAGTTACTTAATTTAAAGAGTAATTACGTTACCCCATAGATTATACCCAAAAGTAGCACTCTACTCTAAAAGTAACTATCTAGTTTCAAATTACCGTATATACTCACATTGAAGTAGACCCCTTAAAGCTGCTTAAAAGTAGTCACATGGTAAAATAAATGGGAGAAAATGTGTACGCTAACCTGTGGAAGTGGTGAAGCCTTCATATTTCGTATGTAATTTTGAGAGCTTGCAAAGGAACAGTTAGCCAAGACACTCCATATCCATTTTGTCAATGGGCTTCAAACCACTTGAATATTTCCTCTTCAATTGCTAAGTATTGTCTAATATGTTTTGTTTCCCTAGGCATCAGGTACTGTATTGAGAAAAACAGTTTTACGAATAAAAAGACCAACATTCAGAACATGTGTACCATAAAATCTGTGCTTACGTTTGAATCCACTGATTTACCGTTGGTTTGTTTTTCCTGTATAAATCACACCCGTTGCCCACGCACTGCCTAGCATTCACTTGGTGAGTGTTGACACACAACCAAACTTGTGCATTTAAGCTAAATCCCTTGATTTCAGTATATTATACAGTAAATACTGGTTGGATGCAAGTATATATGGTAGGAAGAACATCACTAGAAAAATTGATGAACACTGTGCTTGAGACGGTGCCACCATAACTGTATTGAGTTGTACTTTGTAGGCTTATTATAAACATGCCAAACCCACTAGAATGACGATAATAGGATTGCAAAGGCTGAGGGTCAAAAGGCTTTTCTGAATGAGAAGAGAACAGGTTGAAATTCGTGTTAGACATTTTTTATTAATAATGCTCGTTAATGAGAAAAGTAATTGCTTTACAGGAACACATTACTTTGTATTGTGTTAATTGCAACAGTGGTTATGAGCCAAATGTAGTGCGACACATCATTTGATGCAACCCGCGAAAGATTAAAATTTCAGCCTGTTTAAAAACGGAACGAAAGTGTGCTTTGTCCAAAAACTACGTTTCCCACTGCGTAGTAAATTTATCCATGTCAACTACAATACCCCAAAAGTGACAATTTACCGCCACAACACGGCATTGTTTCCATATTAAAGCCAATGAGTGGAATTGAGAAAAAATTATCCCCAAAATGTCCAAAGTTTTCATGTTTTGTTACATTTAATCCAAACCATTATATATGTGTAGTGATATTGTTTTTAATACAACTGGAATGTTTGTGACTTTAATGATAAATGAGTTCAATTTTACATTAAAGAGAAGTTACATTTATTTTTACATCCCATGTAATTACATTTTGTTACTAAAATTTGCAACAGGCCCCTTGGGGACAGCCATTATGCAAATGTGAAGTTGACACCCCTGCATAAGGTTGACACCCATATAGTTTTCCAAGGCTGGGATCTGAAGATTGTCATCTCTGAGTGCCCTGATTCAGGCTTCTTATTCTTAACTAACTCTACTTTGCTCTTGCTAGAATAAAGTAACTTTTCCCACTAGGTGCTTTTGTTTTTAGCTAACAACTTGATCAGTTGGTCACTCACTGCTGTGTTACTGCCTCTCCCGCTTCAAATGACAAGTATTATACAAGTAACAATGGAAGGCATACAAAGTGAGCGAGGTATGCCTGAATTATCAAACTATATGGTTTTGAAATGGAAACATTGTCCAAGTAACCACTACATGTCACTACTTACACATCTATGTTCAAGCCTTGGCAGCAGTTTCTGTGTTTACACCGGTAATGTTTTGTTTTGTACAGCAAATAATAAGTGCTAGTTGAACCTGTTTGTTCCCAGACCTACTTGTGCGAGATGCTCAAAGGCGGTGATGAAATCCCACCTGCTATCGCCAATAAAGAGAACGTCATATTCGGCAACATGCAGGAGATTTACGATTTCCACAACAAGTGAGAGACTTTTACAAGTTATTGATCAATGAACCTGCTTTGTCTGTCTTAG
The DNA here is from genome assembly GCF_059441175.1 of Urocampus carinirostris. NCBI lineage: Eukaryota > Metazoa > Chordata > Actinopteri > Syngnathiformes > Syngnathidae > Urocampus > Urocampus carinirostris. The sequence goes on along the minus strand of NC_142362.1, from coordinate 36,603,091 downwards.
GAGTTTAATGCACTTTACCTTTGCGTATATTTTTTACAATGAAAGATACAGACGCCTTTAATCTTTCAGATGCACGGAGAGACAGCAATAGCTGGAATTGAACCATTGTCCACTGCACCGTGGGGTTGCGCGCTAACTACTTTGTGCTTCTCAATTATTTTCTGTTGCGTCTGGGTAGACAATTCACCCTCCCCTCCAGCTGGATGAAGAATTCCACTCGTATCCCCTAAAACTAACTACCAAAACCTTAACACTGTATACAGATTAACGTATATGAGGATTGAAAAAGAAATATGGACCAACTTTCAACAAAGAATAGCATTATTAACTCTTACAGGAACAAACTAAAGTGCATCTGAAATTCAAAAATAAAATGAAATTTCTTAAACTATTCTCTTTTGACTGACTATGACAAACCTTCGATCAGAGAATGGTGAAATAACAGTCTGTGATTTGCAATAATCTGTAGACTGTGCAGCTCCTTGAGACTCCTTGTAAACATAAATGCATTCATATAACGCTTCTCAAGTCAACAAAAAACCCCCAAAGCGCTTAATGGGCTTCACACTTTTCCCTTTTCCACACTACCCAACTGATAACAGCGTCAGCCAAAGCAACCTACTGCATATCGAACCTCCAAACTCTTGATCCCAAGACGAGCGCTCTACCTCCTGAGCTAATGGTGCCTTATGATAAAGAACTGTGCAAATAAACAAAAAATTACATACGATCTGTAAATAATTCATTCAACCAACATTCTTTTCTTGAGAGAAGCAAAATATTGAAAAAAAAACCTGCAAAACAAAAATATATGAAATTATTAGTTGTTAGTTTAATCAAAGACGATATAAATTGATCAGTACGTTTTGCAATACACGGCTTTACAACGCTCCCTGGCGTAGAGAACGTGCAATTGCATTTAATCCTGGGAAGAAAAGAAAAAATTGACGCGTGCTCGGGGGGTACCTCTCTATTTCAAAACCACTGCCCTAAACAGCAGAAAACATTTAATTAAGTAAACAAAAATAAACAAACAAATACTGATTTAAATGTATGTTGTACTAAACAGGTTTGATTTTTGACCATTTGTAAACAAAAATATGTGAAAAGAATATTATACGTTAAAACGACAAAAACTCAATTGAACAGTCATTGAAAACATGTAAAACAATCATCTTTTTAAGTAAATTGTTTTTGTTCATTCGGCAGATAATTTTGCTTACCCTTATCTTGTGGACATTCTGTGGGGAACTTGAAACAAAATTGTGTAAATTCTGGACCATTATTGCAATTAGAAAGAATTATGTAGCAAGTAACAAACAACATGGAAATATGTTGGGAGCTACAAAAGCCCCCATCCAGTGGCTACAAATCGTCATGGTCTTTTAGCCTAATTTTTGTTGCAGGTTGCAAAATATCCAAATCCATGTTTTCAATCTATTGTAGGCTTAAAGATTTAAATATTCTTATTATGAATACTTTAGGCACGGAATTCATTTATTTTTTTCTCTCCTAGGAATTGTGCCAGGATTTGTGTCTAGTAAATGTCTGTAGTTAACCAGCACTTTCCTGCCGTGATCATTTTTATCATGTTCTCCCATAGAGATTTGGATTTTCAAGAATAGATGGCAAAAGCATTGTCATCACTAAATTCAAATTTTGAATTATAACATTAGCACATTTTAGGAAAAGCCAATCCCTATGAGGCTCAAACTTGGACTTTTTTCTCTCAACAGTGGGGTGTGTCGTTTTAGGTGTCCTTAAAAAGTTGAAAGTGGCTCATTTTCTCTGAAGTATGTCAACAATGCCCAACTGAGTTTAAAAGCCTGTATACTTTATTTTCTAGCACATCTGCTTTTATCTTATTTTTAGCTAAGCTGTTCAGGGTGGTACACATTAGGTAGTAAGAGGAATGAGAGGGGTGGGGGTGCTGGAGAGTGACGTCATGTTTATCCCTGCGGTTTTATAGTTTTTTTATATTTCCGTCCATCCATTATCTGCACCGCTTATCCTTAGTTTGGTCGCGAGGGTGCTGGAGCCCATCGCAGCTATCTTTGGGCAGTGGGCAAGGGACACCCTGAACTTGTTGCCAGCCAGTCGCAGGGCACACAGAGACAGACACTCGCTCATTCACACCTAGGGACAATTTGGACCAATTAATCCGACATGCTTTTTTCTGGAATGTGGGAGGAAACCGGAGTGCCCGGAGCAAACTCATGCAAGCATGGGGAGAACATGCAAAGTCCACACAGGAAGGTTTGATCCCATGACCTCAGAACTGTGCCGCACATGCGCTAACCACTGCGCTGCCGTGCTGCCCTTGTTTATATTTATTAGTGGAAAATGAAAATAGTGTATGTAAAAAGGCCCGTTTCTAGTACAATCCAAATGCTAACCCAGAACCTAAGAAAGTGGTTCCCGAAGAGTTTATTTGGGCATTTCTAAGAAAGATACTTGCAGGCGCAACATAAGAAGCTTGACAGAGGATGCAATGATGCCCCAAGCCAGGAGATGGCAGCAGCGAGTAAAAACGTCCAAATTCCGTACAGCTCCTTAACTGTATTGCCGTTCAGCTTGATCCTAAAGTGAACTGCCTTCCCTACAATTGTGAACTGCCTCTTCTGCAATAGTTACATTTAATCGTTAAATACATTATTTCCCCAAATTTCTGGTACTTTTATTCCTTTCTTTTGGGATGAGTCAGGATATGCTTTTGTGTTCACCTAGAACATGCAGTAAGACGCATCTTTGTTTGTGTGCACTCACAGTATTTTCTTAAAGGAACTTGTAAACTATGAACAGCTGCCAGAAGATGTGGGCCATTGCTTTGTCACCTGGGTAAGCATTCATTTTAAAAAATAAAATAGCAAAAAAACAACAACAACAAAAAAACATGTCACAAATTACCAACTTCAAACTTCCTCTGATTTGACACAGGCTGATAAATTTCACATTTACGTGGATTATTGCAAGAACAAACCCGACTCCAGCCAGCTCATCCTCGAGCATGCCGGCACCTTTTTTGACGTAAGTCCTTTTACACTGTTTAAATACCAAAATAGTCTGAATAGCTAACTTACCAACACAGATGACAGGAAATGGCAGTTTAATTTAATAAATAAAGTTCATTATTTACCTGTCAAGCACATAATGTATGTTTTACAGTCCATAGGTTCTGTTTTGGGATATCTGTAGAATTTTCATGAAAACAGAGGCATGGGATTCAACTTTACTGTTAATCACAGGATTGGGGTGATACTTGAGAACAATGTTGCTGTTTAGTCAGTATATTGTATATAAATGTTTAAATATATTGTCCAAATTTATTTTAAGTAGCCCATCCGTGACTTGTGTTTTAAGTAACATAACATCTGGATCTGTGGTTCCTAAAATGTTCTCTGGTTGATAAATGGTGGTCAGCAAATACAGCTACGGTGGGTGATTTTTTATGGGAGTGGCCCCCAGCTTTGGCAACATCCAGTGGACATATTTTAAACCGCGTGTTGTTTTATGTGATGTGGCTAGTTTTTCTCTTGTGCTCCTCTCAGCATTGTCTCGCGGGTCGGATTAAATCTGTTGGGGGCCCTGATCTGGCCTGTTAGCCATATGTTAGATACCCTTGCAATCTGAAATTATCTAGAATCTAGATACTTATCCAGAATCTAGATAACTTGCAGATTTTAAGGATGTATCACTTATTTTGCCAAATAAATAACATATTTAAAATATATATAATAAATTGAAAACAACATTTTCTGCCTGTAGGGTAATACATTTTATTCTTGTGATTGGCTTGCTGTTGATAATTTCATAATTTTTTGCAAATAAATTGTGTGATAATTTGAAACATTATTTGTTGGCTGCGTGAGCAGGACATCCAGCAGCGACGCGGCCTGGCCAACTCTGTCTCGTCCTACCTCATCAAACCGGTGCAGAGAATAACCAAGTACCAGTTGCTGCTCAAAGTGAGACACACGCTTCCATGTCGCAAAAGCAATCAAAATGCTATTTTCATATTGCTGGTGAGAAATAATGAAACCTGGCGTGCTTTAGGAGTTGCTGTCATGCTGTGAAGAGGGCAAAGGGGAGATCAAAGATGGTCTGGAGGTCATGCTAAGCGTACCAAAGAGAGCTAACGATGCCATGCATCTTGCCATGCTGGAAGGTATTAGATGCCACACTATGTTCAATATTTTAGGATTGCAGTAAATTTTGGACTACAGAGTGCACCTGATTAGAACTTGCATGCTCAAATTTAAGAACAAAACTCAATTTTGTCTTGAACAAGCGTGCCGAAGTTTAATCTTCAGGCTTAAGTACAAAGCACGCCTGATGCAGGTTTCAGCTGGACTGCAAGTCGCTGATGTAACGTGTTTTCGGATCATTCAAGATGGAGACCACCTGAGCAATTACAAAAGCGAGCACATATTTACCACTATGACGAAAGAAAACGCAAATGAGGGCTGTATTGCGTAAAATGTGAGCCCTGTGTTTCTAGACGACAGAGCCAGGGCAACCATACTGTAGAGAATAGTGCCAGATTACAACAATGACGGGGTTTTTGTGTTGTCATCGATGGTTGCTATGGTAATGACCAAATAGCAGTCACTTGTCATTAGTTCTCGAGGATATAAGGAAACTCCAATGACCCCACATGACTCAGATGATACGGAAAGAGAAGTGTAGCATTTTTGATAGATAACTCCCACTGGTTTTTAGTTCAGATATATAAAGACTTAAATTGTAGATGAAAAAATTAAAATTTTGTGAGTTCGTTGTACATATAAAATAAAGTACTGTCAAACCTCCAGTTTTACCTCTTTTATGTATTTTATTAATAATCTTGGCAAACTCCCGTACTCATTACTCTCAAAGGGTCGTCATAAATGTTTTCAGACTTTCCCACATTGTTTTGCAATTAGAGCACATGTGTTGCTGATAAGAGCAACTCGCCGTTTTCCTCTGTGCCGCCACAAATCCAAATACAAAAAAAAACATTAAGCAGTTAGAAGCCACTGTGTCTAGAATGTAACAAAAAAGTAGCAGCTTGAATGTTCAGAATTTATGGTACTTTTACTTGGGCAAAAACCAAACGCTTTCAGTTCCCTCTCTCGTGTAAAATAATTCTAAATCTCAAACGGATCTGAATTTCCCTTCCAGGTTTTGAGGAGAACTTGGAGGTTCAGGGCGAGCTTATTCTGCAAGACAGTTTCCAGGTTTGGGATCCTCGCTCGCTCATACGAAAGGGGCGGGACCGACATCTCTTCCTGTTTGAATTCTCTCTGGTCTTCAGCAAGGAGTTCAAAGACTCCACAAGCAGGACCAAGTATCAGTACAAACAAAGACTACTGGTGAGAGTAGTCCATTTTCAATAAATGTTGACTGTTATGAGTATGAATGGTTTTCCATCTCCCAGTGCCCTGCAATTTGCAGGAAACCAGTCCACCGTGGCCCCAGTCCAATGCCTGAAGACAGCTGACATGGGCTACAGCATACCGGCTACCTTAGGGAGGACAAGCAGCTGGAAAATGAATGAATGACTGAATGAATGAAAGATTGATTAAAGTATAATGGCAGATATTTTTTTATAGATGTATAATTGATACTACATTTTTCATTTCTACTTCAGACATCAGAGTTGGGGGTGACAGAGCACATAGAAGGTGACCCATGTAAATTTGCACTTTGGGCAGGACGAACCCCTTCCTCCGATAATAAAACTGTACTGAAGGCAAGTAGTTTAGTTACTAAACAGTCATTAGTACACTACAATCATACATTTTTACCAAATTGGCAGAACATTTTGTTCATTTTAAGTCAATTTTTTCTTATGTTAATGTTATTTGTTCTTTTTCTTAATAAGTAATAAAATATATAAAACAGCCCTTATTCTCGTTGGTAACAGCAAGTGAACATTGTTTGCAAATAGATTAGACATTAAACTCCAGGATAAACACATAATAAAGACTTAAGACAGAAAGGCAAAAATGATATTTTTGTCTGTGTAAATAATGAATTGAGTACTGTATATACAATGACCCCCTCGCAGGCATTCAGTGTCGAAGCCAAACAGGAGTGGATCAAAAACATAAGGGAGGTGATCCAAGAGAGAATGACTCACCTGAAGGGGGCGCTGAAGGAGCCCGTCCATCTACCTAAAACAGCAACGCTCACCAAGCCTTGCAATAACGCCAAGCGGTAACTTTGTTTGACTTTGGTTATATTCATTGTAATCTGTGTCATCACATTACTATTCAACTGTATTTCCTTGTTGTTGTTTTTTTCTACATTATAAATGCTTGAAAAAATAAACATAACTATCACGGTGCACGGTTCCTTAACCCCTCGAGTTGTTGGGACACCACTTTCTTTGGTGCGTCATGGGCAAGTACAGCCTGGCTGCACTCATCCCTCCCAAGGCCGAAACAAAACTATAAATACAAATAATCCCCTTAGACCCATCAAAAAGGATGACTTTTGGCTGCAAGTAGTGCAGCAAATAGAATCTGATTAAGTTTAGGTTTTCTCATATGCGAAAATAAATGTATTCAGTGTACGGATCCCTTATCCGCATGGGTCATCGGGGCACAAATGAGGACGAATCTCTGGACAGCCTTTTCCACTGTTAACGGTCCCTGCCGTGTTTTTGGTTCTGGCAAAGTTGGCACCAGCCCATTCCTTAATGTTGTCGTACCAGTTTTTTTTCAGTCTTCCACTTCTCCAGTAGGGTTAATGTGCCAACTGATGGTGTTGCGCACCGTTTCGGTGGTCACATAAAGGTGATGCCTAAATGTTTCCTGTATCATCGCATCTCCTGGATTTTCTTTTCCAGTTTTTGTCTCAGAGTTTATGTCTTGCAAGCATCGAGGAAGATGGAAGTAACCAAGGTATGCATGAGCCTGATCTTTGATTTGACTGCTATGTTCACGTCCCTCCAGATGGGTTATGGTCTGGCAAGTGCGGCTGCGGTTTGAACTATCCTGGCCATGATTTCTGGTTCCGGCCCCTCTTCTGATATGACATATCCAAAAAAATTAAATTTGGTGACAGGTTCTAGCTCTCTGTGGTTGATTTTTGTGGTAATACCCTGGGAATTGTTGGTCATTACTTTTGTTTTTTTCTTTGCTGATTTCAATCGCTTTTTGGGTTGATGCTTTGTCCTGGCGGTTGACCAGATCTCTGAGTTCTTGTTCGTCTCATGCCAATCCAGCAATATCATACGCAAAATGGAGGTTAGTGATGTTGTCTCCCCCAATACTGACTGTACCTTCAAGTTTCTCCAGAGCTTCGGACATGATCCACCCCAGGAATATGTTAAATAAAGTTGGAGAGTGAATGCAGCCTTGTCTCACGCAGACTGTGGTTCAAAACCACGCTCCAATGTTACCATTGATGGCTGATGAGACGGATGGTTCTGTGGTTGGAGCATAGTTGAAGGTTTCCTTTCTTTAGTAGCATAATTACGAGCACTAATGTCCATGCCGATTCCCACTGTTTGCCAAATCTTTCCGCAAATCTTTGTCAAGATGTCTATAGAGCGGCAGTGGCTCAGGAGGTAGAGCGCTCGTCTTGGGATCAAGAGATCGCAGTTCGAATCCCGGCTCCTCCGTGTTACATGTCGAAGTGTTCTTAGGTAAGACACTGAACCCCTAAATACCCCCAATTAGCAGGTTAGCGCCTTACATGGCTGCACGGCTACTATTGGGAAATGTGAAGCACACTGTAAAGCGCTTTGGGAAGTCTTGATTTGAAAAGCGCTATATAAATGCAGATCATTTCATTTCATTTCATATAGTTTGCTCACCACTATTAAGCACTATTGCGTATGAGTTCTGATGTTGTAGATTCCTTGAGACCTTCGTTTCGTTAATAGCTGCCTCTAACTCTTCTCTGAGCATAAGGAAGTCGTCACTTTCCCTTGGGATGGAATTCTTAAGGACCTCAGGGTTTCCATGTGCCGGGTGGTTGCAGAGTTTGGAGCAGTAACTGTCCATCTGTTCATGATCTATTTTCTTCAGTTAGCTTATTCTCTGCCTTACCCCGAATGCTGTTCTTCAGGTCATTTACAATCTGGAATGCTTTCTTTGATTGTTCACGATGAGGCACTCTTCTAACTCTTAACATTGGTCTTCAAACCATTTCCCCTTTGCTTCTCTTAAGCTTTTTCGATTTTTTTTGTTGGTTGCTTTGTACTTGGCTGCACCTCCAGGGCTGTTGCTTTCCTTCTTTAGTTTTCGCCTTAAGTTGTACTGCAGGAGAATTTCATTTGTCACCCACGGCTTTTTCTTCTTTTGGTGTTTTCCTACAATTTATTTCGCTGCTTCAGTCATCCTCTCTGAGAAGTTGGTGGTCAGTGATTCGACACCTTTGTCCAAGGCGAGCAAAAGAGCAAACGTCCCGCCAATAAAGGCTTGGAAGCTCTCGGCCACCTCTGGGTCTTTCAGTCGCTCAAGGTCAAGCGTGACTTTTTGACATTCTGTTGGCAAACACGGAAGTTCATCATGACCAGGTTGTGATCGCTTCCCACATTGGCTCCTGGACATGTGCGTGTTCTTGTTGTCTTGATTGCACTTTCAAAACGTTATGGAATCTTTAGTTAAATATGGTATTATACAAAAAAAAATGTTTAAGACATCCCCACGATGTGTGAAATAAATAAATACATTAATTTAATTAATTCGATAAACAATTAAAAAGAAGCATTCATTTACCAGAATTAAGTATAAACTTTTAGATAATAAAAAAACAACTTCCTTAGCGACGGACAGCCAAAACGGGGTATCTTGATGTGGCAACCTGACTGTAAACTTAAGTTGAAACTGAGTTGAAACTCATATTTACTGGACCTACATATTTGATTACAGCATCTCTTTGGCTTTGCATAATCTGAAATCGTTTTTTTACTCTCCCAAATTATAACAAAGCACAGAAATTTTGCATGAGTTACGTTTTATCTCCGGGCCAGATGTACCGAAAAGAGCCATATCTGTCTCGTAAGCCATAGGTTCCCGACCCCTGATATAAACCGTAGTTTTATACTGACCTTAACTTCTAGATGAAGTCATAACACTGCTGCTTTTGAATAAACGTTCATGCAGCGAGAAAAACAGTACTGAATGGTTTGACTTGCTGGTATTTTGCTAATGGTGTCACTAATTTTGATGTTCTGGCCTGGGATGGGCACAAAATCAGAATATGTACTCTCCCTATCATCCTATGCCACGAGGCAAGAGAGTTGCATGCCTCACTGTGCATCTGCCGACTCTCAGTAATGTGTTACATCACGGGTCAGGAACCTATGGTTCGTAAGAAACTTCTCTTCATTAGTACACATGGCTTGGAGATAAAGTTATACTAAAACAATGCTTATCTATATCATTTCAATCCTGACAAGCAGAGAGTCAAGTTTAATGCGTGTATGGCTGGCGCGCAAGGTTCGGTCCAGTATATAAAGAGCGAACTCCCCACTACAGTTTACAGTAAAGGTGTCACACCAACAGACCCCATTTTAGAAACACATTACTAAGTAAATCTTTATATGAAAGCTTATTAAACAATTTAAGTTCACTATTGAGACACTTTATAAAAACCTGCAAAAAAACTGTAAACAGCTAGAAATGCCAGCCAAGCACATAGAGCAATTTGATTGGGTGAGCAGTTGGGTTGGGCAGAGCTATGCAAACAGCGCACTTCTCTCTGCCAAGGGCCAACAGCATAAAGGTAAAGATCCTCGTTTTCAGTATTTTGTGATATTTTTACAAAAGAACTCTGCTTGCACTTAATTCGAAACCATTATTTATGAAAAAAAAGAAAGTCAAAATGAGCCTCACAATCTTGAAAATTTGCAGGAAGGTGACAAGTTGAAAGTGGTATATTTGTAGTAGATGTAAGATCGGGCCTAAAAAGTTCAGTTGCCTGTGTGTATATAAACCCGAGCCTTCCCAAACCCTACGGATCAACTAAACGAGCCCAAAATAAACCTGAAGCACTTGATTTGCCACCAAAGTAAACACGAAGCTTTGCTCCGGCCGTGCGTACTTCATCGCTGTGTGTTTTGGCTGAACTACGCAGCTTGGGGTTTACTTTGGGCTGAGTACCTCAAATCAATTTTGCACTAAAAGTGCAAAGCCCAACTGATCGATTTAGCGTCGAAGGGCGCATCCTGGCGAAGTGCAGCGAACGAAAGTGAAACTGAACAAATGGCACCGAAAAGAAACTCAAATTCTGCAGATTACAATATGCAAATAGTGAAAGATTTGGCCAAAAAGCAGAAGTAAAGTTTGTAAAGTTTATGAGTTATTGGCAAGAAGCGGATATGACGTCTGACGTGTTGAACGAGGAAGCTGCGCGTATTTTACCCCAACACCGAGGAGGAAAATTGATTTGGATTTAGTGATTTTGAGTTAAGTTAATAGTTTTGTCAGCATTTTCATTTATGTAAATAATTACTTCAGTAAAATTAAGTGCATTTGTGTAGATTCTCCACGAAAAAAAAATAAAAAATGAAAAATAAAAAATAAATAAGGAAACGGCTACAGAGAAGCCCAACCCACCCGACTTAATTATTGACATTTCAAGCCCGAACCCGGCCCAAATTTTGGGCCCGGGCCCAACAGCTTACCTCAAATTTGGAAATATGGGACACAGGCCTTGGCAGTATTCTAATTTCATACATTTTGTCAAGTCACACCGTGAAATTAAATTAGCAAAAAATGAGTTTTTGTGTGGAAAGCGGGTTTCAGCTTTAATAATAAAATAAAATATTTTGGTTCTATGGTTGCATGAGTCAAATAGGTTTCCAACCCTTGCGTTACATATTAATTGTATTACTAATATTCCTAATGTGAAAATTCTGTGGTTTTGAATAACAGTATCCAAATATTCTTAATAATTAATGAGAAATAACTCTGAATGCCTATAACCATACAATATATTTTCAATTCTATATTTTCTTGATGAAAGGTGAGGCTGGTTGTCACTGGTAATCTATTTTGTAACAATACCATTATGGATGTGTGCTCAGGGATGGAGGTGAAGATGGAGACAGTCAGGGAGACTGCAGTAGTCAACCAGACACCATCTCCATAGCATCCAGAACCTCGCAGAACACCGTTGACAGCGACAAGGTCAGAAAGAAAATTAATGTGCTTGTATTATGCTGATGTAATTTGGTCAGTATTGCTCCATATTGATTAGGCTGCTCCCTTCTAAATATTACCCAAAACTTTTATGTGGAGATATTTGTCTCAAGAATTGTACGCACGATTTACTCAAGATATAAAAATCATATTTCTTGATTAATGCACAAGCAAGATTCAAAATCGTATATGTAAATCAGAGATATATTTGTGGGTCTGCAAAATACATAATTCACGCCAGATTTCCTCTTTTAATGTATTAAAGAAATAAGTCATGCTTATTTGTATTACCATTACTCACAAGAAATCTCAAAAGGCTGAGAGGCTACAGACTATTACAAGATACAGATCTAAAACCTACAAGGAAAAACTCAAAACTTCAGCATTAGGAAAATGAAAAAACCTTGTTAAGGGGACCGCACATGAGATAATCCCCCTTCCAGGATGACCAGGTTGCAATTGATGCTGCCAGGGCATCAACATACATCGTCAACATGAAATATAGGTCATTCATGAACTAGTGTTAAGCTTGTTTTATGCCTTGATTTGAACAGTTCGACTGAGGTTGCAGATCGAATTTCGGAGGGCATAGCTTTCCACAGCTCTCAAACCTGCACATTTCTTCTTGGCCCCTTGGATCAGTATTTTCATAGGGAAGGCTATGAGCAGGAACATAGGGGGAAATTAAATCTGAAAGATAGAAGGGGGAAAGTCCATACATCATTTTGTATTACAGCAACAGAACCTTAAAATCACATTTTAAAATGACAAGGAGCCAATGCAGGGTAGCTATAATCAAGGTAATCAAACTTTCTTGTTTTAGTAAAAGCTTCACCGCAGCATTTCTTACCAGCTGCTTCGGGAGACCGGAGAGTGGTACATTACGAGACAGAACGTAACCAACGCATGAATTATAATATCAGTATCAGACTGGGACAGCATAGGGCAAATTTTTACAATGTAAGACTGTGATCACGCATAAGATCATTAACAAGTAAAACTTTGGAAACAAGCGATCTAGAAAGACCAAGTTTCAGCTGTGCTGAACCTTTTAATTTATCTGAAGTCTTTGTAGCAATCGCCACAAGATGTCGACGTTCGGCCATGTTGTGTCTCGGACGATGGCTTGGTAGGATCATAATTTCTTTTGGTTTTAAAGTCCTTAAAAAGTGCTTAAATATGGCCGTGGAAAATGTGTACGAACCCTGTCTTTTGCATTCAGGGAAAAGCAGGAATTAATCCACAGATATCAACAATAAATACATTATATCATTTTCAGTGAATACTTTTGACAAATACACACAAGCTATTTTATGAACATTTCCCTTAATCCTCCTGCTTTACAATTGCATGTGCACACAACACAGACTCGCAATCACACAAAGTTGCAAAGCATTGCCAAGCTCAGTAGTAGTACACAGTGTGGCCTTTTCTCTGTGCAACCCCACGCCCACTCACTGCATGCTCCTTAAATGTCACACATTTTGTGATGCATGTTGACACATCTTTTCTTGTATCCCAATGCATTTTTTGTCCAATTCATGCTCACGAGTTGGAGTTTTTCTGCTGTCAAAAACTATTTAAGTGTTTACATTCCCTTTGTTAAAGTGAGTTTTTTTCTCTATCAAGTTTGCGTTAACAATGTCCAACTAAGTTCAAAGAGCCTTTGTATTTTTTTTCACTGTTCCTATCTGCTTTTATCTTACTTTTATCATCAGTGTTCTGGCCACGAGCGCATTAGGCTTGAGGAAAGGAAGTGGTGTAGAGCAAATCCTCGCTCATGTGTGAGATTTTCTTTAATTGCAGTATGAAAATGGTGAAAATAAGAAAATGACTGTTCAAATACAGTCCAAATGCCAACCCAAAACCCCAAAATTTGAAAAAAGCTAAATGTTTGAATTGAAATTGGACATACATCAATTTCAATGAAACATAAGTGCACATTCTGATAGAGTTGAATTCGCTGTGCTGTTTTAAACAGGGCCACATTCAAATTTGCTTGCAGTCAGGCACACACAGTAGCAAATTGCACATTCCTAGTAAAGAATTGTACAGTACTTGTGTATTCCCCTCATGGGTTATTTCACAATCAAGTATAAAAAAGAAAATTCATTCGATAAACAATTAAAAGAAGCATTCACTTACCAGAATTAAGTAACAACTTTTAGATAATAAAAAAAACAAATTTTTGATTATTTTTCAACATTAAAAAATCCAACCACTTGAGTCATCCGATAATTATATTTCTCTGAAACCAAATATTTTACATAGAAATGTCAATACTGTCATTGAAATAATGCGGCTCAAAATTATTATTTCATGGATTAGTAAACTCTCAAAATAAGGACTGAAGACATCAATGAATTTTGAACTTGCAAGGAGAACAAGAGAGGACTGTACAAAAAACCCACGATGTCAAATTCCAAATTTGTTTTTTTTTACACCACTAGAAGATACTAAGTAATATAGTAAGTTCCTTTAAGTGAGCAAAAGTATTTTGCGAGGTAAGTCATACAGTATACACTTAAACTAAGAATTAAAAACATCAATGCATTTTGAACTTGCAAGGAGAGCAGTTCCAAAAGCCACCCCCGCCTTGATCCCTATCTTTTAATCAAATTTCTAGGTTACAAAAGCCGATCCGCCCTTAAATGTGTTGATTCAAAGAACAGCAACTTTGTGGGCTGATAGTGACAGACAACAGTGAGGTAGAACAGTCAAAATAACAAACTGGCATCCTACACAATCTTCTTTGCAGGTGTCCAATATTAGAAACAGAAAAAACTTATCAGACTGACAATTAAATCCTGTAGCTTTGAGGTCATGAAATACACTATACTTCTTTCCCAAATAGAATACAGTGAAGCCTTATAAGAAGTAAAGTGAAAACTGCCAATTGGTTTCCTGAGAATAATTTCTTAAAAATCACAGAGCACCGCAAAAAGCTGAAAGATTCCAAATGATAGCAGCACAACCCTGGCATAGTCACATGTTCCTGTCCGTTTTAGTGCGGGAGGGTACAGCCTCTTGTGGTTTTTGTAAATGGTTTCTTTTGTATGAGTTTTTTTAAATTCTTTTTTACCAGCTTACTATGAGAGGTTGTGAATCTATTCAATCGTGGTGACAACACTTGAAGAAATTCTTCTTTGAAATTAACAATGTAAATAATGAATCTTGCTTTGACCAACATAAAACTTCTATGAACAGTTTTATCAGGGTGAGTCATTTTCCAAATCAGTTGAGTATAATGAATTAGTCATGAACACAGAGCCCCTGCTCTCTGCCCAGTCTTGAGGACATTGGCTCTCAATACCACAGCAAAGTGACATTGTTATTAAAGTCTCCTCACTTCCCAGCTTCCACCTCTTTGAGCAGGTGGGGGCGTGTCCGATTGTGAGTCTGGGGGCGTGTTCGTGTGCTTGCCCTCACATTGCATACTTTTAAATACATGAAGTTTTAACTATTTACAATTCAACTTCTCACCAGTGTTAACTGAAACTACACAGAACCCCGAAAAGATGCAAAAGTATAAATTGAATTGTGTATAACAAAAACAAAAATATTAGTCTCTACTTAATATTGGCATTTAGAAACACAAAGTGATAACATTTGAGGGACTGTTTAAGATTCTTCTGCCAGTGATAAAAAAATGCACACAATGTTTTGGAGCCATTATACAATTAAAATGATTCAATATAAGCATCATTTTCCTGCTTTGCCCAGTTTTTAGAAATGTCCTTTTTGTCCTCCGTGTTGCAATCTTCCGTTCTTGTGCTATCAACACCACCTACCAACCCCTCCCTCGCCTGCTCAGCAAATGAAAACGTTCATATTAACAAATCAACCAATTAACCAAAAGTGAGTGAGAGGACAGAAATAATTTGTCATATTTTTATTTTTAATACAAGTTTGAGACCCAGCCAGAGTTTTCATATGGTATGGGAAAAACTGTGTTTTACATGGGCAAAGATCAAATCTTAAAGGAAGTTGCATATTAAGTGATAAAAGACATTCAAATACATCAATGCATTAAATGTTAGTTAATAGTTTTGTTTTACAGTGGCTTGCAAAACTATTTGTCCCTCTTGAACTTTGTGACCTTTTGCCACATTTCAGACTTCAAACATAAAGATATAAAACTGTAATTTCTTGTGAAGCATCATAGGGACACAATCATGAAGTGAAACATATTTAATTGGATATTTAAAAAAAATTTTAACAAATAAAAAATAAAAAAGTGGGTGTGCAAAATTATTCAGCCCCTTTACTTTCAGTGCAGCAAACTCTGTCCAGAAGTTCAGTGAGGATCTCTGAGCAGGTCCGAGATACTGTTGTGGAGAAGTTGAAAGCTGGATTTGGATACAAAAAGATTTCCCAAGCTTTAAATATCCCAAGGATCACTGTGCAAGCAATAATATTGAAATGGAAGGAGTATCATACCACTGCAAATCTGATCACTCAGGATGAACTGCAGAGGCGGGAGAATCTGTCCATCGGACAACAATCAGTCGTATACTGCACAAATCTGGCCTTTATGGAAGAGTGGCAAGATGGTAGCCATTTCTTAAAGCTATCCATAAAAAGTGTCGTTTAAAGTTTACCACAAGCCACCTGGGAGACACACCGAACATGTGGAAGATTGTGCTCTGGTGAGATGAGACCAAAATCGAACTTTTTGGCAACAATGCAAGACGTTATGTTTGACGTTAAAGCAGCACAGCTCATCACCCTCAACGCACCATCCCTACAGTCAATCATGGTGGTGGCAGCATCATGCTTTGGGCCTGCTTTTCTTCAGCAGGGACAGGGAAGATGGTTAAAATGGATGGGAAGATGGATGGAGCCAGATACAGGACCATTCTGGAAGAAAACCTGATGGAGTCTGCAAAAGACCTGAGACTGGGACTGAGATTTGTCTTCCAACAAGACAATGATCCAGAACATAAAGCAAAAGCTACAATGGAATGGCTCACCAAAAAACATCTCATCTCATCTCATCTCATCTCCGTACCGCTTATCCTCATTAGGGTCGCGGGGGGGCTGGAGCCCATCCCAGCCATCTCCGGGCAGTGGGCAGGGGACACCCTGAACTGGTTGCCAGCCAATCGCAGGGCACACGGGGACAGACAACTCACTCGCTCATTCACACCTAGGGACAATTTGGACCGGCCAATTCACCTGAAATGCATGTTTTTGGAATGTGGGAGGAAACCTGAGTGCCCGGAGGAAACCTGAGTGCCCGGAGGAAACCCACGCAAGCACGGGGAGAACATACAAACTCCGCACAGGAAGTCTGGAGCTGGATTTGAACCCACGCAGGAGGTTCCCATGACATGAACTGTGCCGCATAAGCGCTAACCACTGCGCCGTCGTGCTGCCACCAAAAAACATATCAAGGTGTAATATAGTCATTTTGGTGTCCTCCCACATTCCAAAGGCATGCATGTCAGGTTAATTGGCCTGTCCAATTTGTCCCGAGGTGTGAATGAGCGCGTGAGTTGTCCTTCTCTGTGTGCCCAGCGACTGGCTGGCAACCAGTTCAGGGTGCCCCCTGCCCACTTCTCGTAGATGGATAGAATGGGCTCCAGCACCCCTGCGACCCTAGCGAGAATAGGCAGAGCAGAAAATGGATGGATTACTTTTTGCACTTAATAAAAGAAATACATTTTAAATTCAGCAACACATTTGTACCTTTTAAAAGGACAGTGTCTATTATTTAGCGCCGTCTAGTGGTAAAAAAAACATAATAATTAAAAATAAACAATATTGTTTTGTTTTGATGAATGTGCATTTTTTTAATATACTCATAGGTCAAAAACGCGTATTTTACAAAATATATACATATCAAAATAAAGCTTCAACCCTAAACTTTTATTGTAAAAAAGTATGTTTCTAGCTTTTACCATTGTTTAAAAAACAACAGTTGAACATTGCTAAGTTACTTGAAAATACTTGTTTCTGAGACAACAGGATTTTTGTGAAAACTTTCCCTTCCATGTTTTTTTTTCTTGCTTTTGTGGCCCCTCCTGTATCTAAACAATGCTTTCCATAAACAACACAAGGGCACTTAAATGTTTAATAACATTTATTTTTGAACGACGCATGAACTCTGCAAGAACATTTAAGAAACCAACATTTCCAGTGATCACATAATTTCGGGGCAGCACGGCGTCGCAGTGGTTAGCGCGTGTGCGGCACAGTTTTGAGGTCATTAGAACCTCCTGTGTGGAGTTTGCATGTTGTCCCCGTGCTTGCGTGGGTTTCCTCCGGGCACTTCTGTTTCCTCCCACATACCAAAAACATGCATGTTAGGTTAATTGGCCGGTCGAAATTGTCCCTAGGTGTGAATGAGCGAGTGATTTGTATATCGCTGTGTACCCTGCGACTGGCTGGCAACCAGTTCAGGGTGTCCCCTGCCCACTGCTCGAAGATAACTGGGATGTGCCCCAACACCCCTGCGACCCTACCGAGGATAAGCGGTGCAGATAATAGATGGATGGATCACATAATTTTGGCCACCATGTCATTGCAAGAACACTGAACTTATGCATGAACGGTGTATGAACTTTGCAAGAATCTTTCAGCACCCGATGAAGTGATCACACAATTTCGGTCACTGTGGTGGTTGCATTTCCTCGGACTACCGTGTTCCTGCGGACGTGAAGGAAATGTCATCCCTCTCTGACCAGACGATGATGATGGGATTTCACCATTTTTTGGGAAAGGATTTAGCTCTGTTGAAGAGTTATCTGCCTATTGCTATTTGTTTATATTTTGCAACTCACCACACTGCCTAACAAAGCCTACTTGACATATGGGGATATCTACCCACACTCATTCGCCTGATTCGAGAAGCAAAATCAGAAAGTCCTCGATGTGTGGACAATGATCTGTCAAAGCCACTCCTGCCATCAAATGGTGATTTATAACACTTAAATTATTCACAGAGGTTTGATACTTACTGAAAAGCAGCGGGAAAACCCTTATCGTAGTTTTTAAAAATAAAACAAGAAAAACAAATTATTTACATTTGGCACTCTAGAAAAATGCTTCTGAACAGTTATTTATACGTTATGGCACTGAATGAGTTATTGAATCATGTCTTTTTCCAATAAAATTGTCCTTGAATAGTTTTTTACCCTACAAAACCATTTCAGACCTTTACGCTACTTCTCTCTAAAAATAAAAAAACCACAATATTTGAATTAAATTTCACGCACAAAACTCATTTACAGTGGATGTTTGGGCATAAAGAAAAGGTCACATTGTCAGACATGGGAAATTGGCATCAATTCATCTGCAAGCGTGTCAATCAGTAGGATGTACGAGTGTGACCAGTCGAGTTACTGTTTTGTCCAACTGGATCTTACTTAAAATGGTTTGCACGTTTTCTAATGAATCAAATTCATTCACCATAGCGAAGCAACCATCTGTTGGACGTATGACTGTTGTGGACACACAGCCGTTCTCACTGCACACTAACGCACACTCATGCAGACTCACACAGACACACACTCCAGCTGTTTGCTCATTGAGCGAGGGAGCGAGCATGAGTGCGTGTTTGTTAGGTTAAAAGTGATCTTGTGTTGTCAAAAGCAAGAAACAACAAGGAGCGCTGGACATGCCAAAGTGGATGAGATTTAAACTATTTAAAGAGAGCAGCAGAGTGAGTACTTGCACCCGAGCATCTTTTTTTTGCAGGCGAGACTCGGCGAAGGAAATGAGTGTTGTGCTCTTGCTCTTTCACTGCACTTACAGAACTGGAATTTTAACATCATAAGATAATAACAATAATGCTGGTTCTTGCGATCTTTACTTGAAATTCAAATTGTTGTTATATTTTTTCCAATGCATTAGGGCATTTTATTGCATGAAATTTAACATTTTGATAAATATATATTTTTGAGCATATGCAGCAATCTCAGCTGTTTTTTGCGAAGGGTTGTGTTCGGAAAATGTCCCGCGAGAAGTACAAATCTGGGAACTAGAAACTTATATTCTTTTATTCATTTATGAAAAACTCAAGAATAAACCCATTTAAAGCCTCAAGTATTTGTTTAACAAATTAAAGTACTGAACTTCACTGTAGCTTTTTTTTAAATAACATCTGTACTGTCAAATTTGAAGAAGGCATATTGGACCGAAAAAAATTTGTCTGGAGCTGCATAGGTAAAGCATTTTATAAGCCCTATAGGAAAGGAAACACTATCTGTATCTTTTTATATTCATTTGAAAACATTAAGAATGTGTCTTGTTTTGCCCACCAAAAAAAAACATATATTTTTTTATTTTTGAAAAAGCATCGGGGAGCCAATGGGGAGCGCCAAAGATACGCATGATGCTCCAGAGCAAGTTTAGTTGTCTGAGAAGTCCAGAATTGTTGGCCTTAGAAAGCTTCTTAAGAAGCCACCATTTGTGCTTTGGTGGGTCCAGAACGTTTTGTTGACTTGATGGCTTTGAGAGAAACTTGAAATAGAAAAAGATTTTCACATACATAATTTAGGTTTGTCAGGCTGTTTTATGTATGTGTGAAACTCAGACCGCAATGTAGTTGACACAAAGGCAGCCTTGCAGAAAAAGGGTGGGCAACTGCTTAGCCAATCAGAATTCAGAACACAATGCACAATGAAAATTTGCTAAGTGGCAGAACCAAGATAAGTAAAGCGATACAGCAAGGGATAACCTTACAGAAAAAAAATGTTTTTAATATACATTAAAATGGCGACAAGTGTACTGTAATTTTTATAGGTGTAAGCAAACAACACTTCTAAAAAAATCCATAGTCACTGTACAGGGATAAGTTTGTGATTAAAAAGTGATAAATTTGTTCAAATCAGGGGTCGGCGACCTTTTTGAAGCTGAGAGCTACTGGTTTTGTTACTGATTAGCATGACGAGCTGCCAGTTTGAGAAGCATTTCCAACAAAACATGTTATTACGATGTTGTTATTATGTTATTGCCTAGTTGTAATTATTGGAAGTTAAAACAAACTCAGTCAACCACTAAACATCATGCCAGTTAGAAATCACAACTCTGAGAAAATCACAATGACCCATGATATTTTTTCAGGACCAGTCAGTGGGCTCTTCAAGTGGTCTTAGGTGGCTACCTGGTGCCTTGGAGATCAATGGAATAAATTGTTTGTTGAAACATGCCTTCTTTCTGCACTATAAAGTGTTCCGGCTTATAAAATGCACCCACAATAAATAGTCTTTTGTGAAATAGTTTTCCCATGTAAGGCGCGCTGGACTTCAATGGACATGGAATTACATCTACAGTAAAATAGCGAAGGTTATTTACAAATTGTTACTGTATAGAGTATTATGTATTTTTATCTATGTATTTCCAATTTTATCCACCATAATTTTCGATCTATAAGGCACTCTGGATTACAAGCAGCACTTTCAAATTTCTGGAGAATTTTGGGTTATAGATGCGTTTTAAAGTCCTGAAAATACGGTGATTTGATCGTACATTGTAATTGTATTATCGGTATTGTCATTGAACATTGTTTGCAACAAGGTTCGACGCAGGGTAAACACGTAATAAAGACTTAAAAGAAAAACACAAGATTAAACAATGTTGGTATAATTACCATAATCATTTGTGTGTAACGTGTATGCACTTCAATTTGATTGAAAATCAGTTTAACATTTTGTTTCACTTTCTCCCAACTCAAACTTTGCGGTTGGATGCAACGGGAATCCAATCCAGGTGAGAGTGGTGAAAATGCAGTATCCTAACCACTGAACCAAGAGCAATTTAGGAGACGTATGAGCAGACATCACAGTAGTTTTATTCACGATACCAGAGACGCCTAACACGCAAAAGGCCCCCGTTTCGAGACCGGGTGAAAGCATGTTGGCCTGGAGAGAGATGAGCGCCACCGGGCTTTCTATAGCACTGTGAGTCCAGTGGTCAGGAATCGACGCTTCCGCTGCCACAATCTGGGTTCGATTCCCATTGCATCCGGTATTTTGCAATAGTGGTAGGCGATATTTGTGGACTAATCAATCGTAGAATTTCCCGAATAACAGGCATGCAAACTATGAGTTCTACAAAAATGCACGTTTATAGACGATGAAATATGGAAGCCAAAAATATTCTAAAGGTTGTGCTTGGAGAGTGGCCTTATTGATATACTGTATATATTTATTTTTTTAGCTAAAAGTGTGCGGCTGCGGGCCGTGTTTGAAGTCAAGAATAAAAAGTTTAATCATTTATGACTTGGGCCAATGCAGATCACAGCGCCGTGTTGACATTCACTTAGTGGGTCGTAAATGTGCACGGACCATGGTACGGCGTCATGCATGTGTGTTTTTGTGTGATGAAGACGGAGATTAATGGTTAAACTGGGCGTGAGTACACGCGCCTGGCAGGACAAGCATGGAGACAGGAAGGGGGCCATTAAGCTGCTAGACGCCCTGAGTAAAATCCAAGCATCCCTGCGCTATTGCTTGTGTCTTTGGTAATAATCAGACAGCTACACTTTCTTTTATTTTCTTCACTTTTTTGTTTGTTTGTTTGTTTGTGTGTTTGTTGGTGATTGTTTATCTATGCACAGAACATTAAAAAAAGGCGCTAGTGAGATCATCCTGAATTTGTTTGGAGACTACTTTTTCAAGGACTGTTAATATGAATGGTAGGTTGGAGATAGGGCCGAGAGTGTTGAAGATTTTGGTGTCCGAACCGGGTTTTTTTCCGAAAGTGAGTGACAGTGGCAGTTTTGAAGGCAGAGGGAAGAGTACAGTGGAAAGTGAAGAATGGATAATGGGAGAAATGAGTGGAAGCAGAGAAGAGAGAAAGAATTTGACCAGCGATGAGGGAATATGGCCGAGCAGACATATGCAAAGTTTGTATAAAGAGATTAATTCAGATAATTCAATGGTTCCTAGGAGATGAAAGGAGGAGAACGGATGACTGTTGGGACAGGGTTCAGGTGTAGGTAGAGGAGAAGAATGGGAACTGAGGAGCTGGTGGATGGAGCTGATTTTGTCATTAAACAGGGGTGTCAAACTCATTTTAACTCGGGGGCCACACGATAGAACAAACATTCTGTCGGGGGCCGCATTAGTAGATTAAAGAGAAAGAAAAAGAGAGATAAAGAAATAAGACAAAAATGGAGGGAAAAGGAGAGAGGGCAGGACAAAGAAAGAAAAAGAGACGGTGAGAGCGTGTTAAACAAAAGATAACAAGTCGTGAGAGAGGGAGAAAAGTAAGGGAGAGGAAGAAAGAAATCCAAAGAGAAATAGAAAGACAGAAGAGAGAAAAGAGAAAAGAAAGCGCGAAGGGTATGAAGAGAGAAAGAGAAAAGGAAAAAAGGAAGTTAGTGCAAAAGAGGTTCAAAGACACAGAGAGAGAAAGAGACAGAGAGCAACAAAGGAATAGAAAAAGAGAGACACAGAGAGTGAAAGAGACAGAGACAGAGTGGGAGAAAAAGGGTGGAATAGAAAGAAAGAGAGAGAGAGAGAGAGAGAGAAAAATAAATACAAGTACAGTGTCTTTGTGAGAGGCACCTGGCTTTGGCAACATCAAGTTAAAATATTTCAACCTGCAGCTTGTTTTTCTCTTGCGCTTCTCTGAGTGTTGTCTCGCGGGCCGGATTCAATCCCTTAGCGGGCCTGATCTGGCCCACGGGTCGCCTGTTTGACACCTGTGTCATTAAAGATACGCATCAAACAGTTGCAGGTGTCGGTGGAATAGAACCCGCGGGGTAGTGGGTGGGGGCTATAGGATGGGGAGTTGGTATGATCTTGGTGACTTAACAGAAACGTGACTTGGCGTTGCTTTCTTGAGAGGACATGAGTCCTGAATAATAGGCAGATTTACTATCCGCAATGGAGACTTTACAAAAAAAGAATGTGAGTGTTGTAAATGTTTTTGTGAGTCCAGTTGTTTTGTCAAGGCGTTCCAGTTGGCGTGCTTTGGTTTTCTGTGACTGAAGTTCAGGGGTAAACCAGGCAAGAGAGTTGAGGATATTAGTTAAATTGTTGTTGTAGAGCAGACCTGGGCACTCCGGTCCTGGAGGGCCGTATGTTCTGCATGATTTTTGAGATTTCTCTGATCCAATACAGGTGATTCCAATCACCAGTATCGTTAACGAGCACTTGCTAGCTTGCTAACGTGGTTATAATTTGTAACACCTGAGTTAAAGAAGAGCAAACTTCAAAATCTGGCAGGACGTATGGCCCTCCAGGACCGGAGTGCCCAGGTCTGTTGTAGAGTCTGGGTTGGTGGGAAAACCTAGGTGATACTGACAGTTTTGGAACAGAAAATATTAACATCGATGTCCTTAAGATTCCTGAATGAAAGACTGAGAGACAGGGTAGAGCACTGAATGTGGGGAAAAAATGGTCCATTATAGGAAGAGTGTCTGAGCAACAATTGGAGGGGGTAAAACCAGAGATATAGATTAAGTCCAAAGTGTGTGCTTTGGTGTGTGTTGAAAAGTCAATATAATGGTGGAGTCCAAAACTTTCTAGAAATGATCAAAAAAGTCTCTGGTAAGTGGCAGATTTTTATTGTCAATGTGAATATTGAGATCTCCCAGCAATATGATGTTAGGGGACAGAGTGAAGAGTTGAGTGCGTAGGCTTGCAAAGTCTGTTAAAAGATAGGTCTTGGGCTTGGGAGGGTAGATGAATGGTGCCAATAACAGTGGGAGAGGATGCCGACAGCTTGAAAAGAGTGCATTCGAATGAACAGAATGCAGGGATTTCCATATCCAAACAAGAAAACAAAATCTTACCCCACAGAACTGAAAATAGAAAACAAATAAATTACACTTCAAACCAACTAGTAACTGCAATAAAACATAATACTCAAAAAACTGTATACGTTAATCCTCTTCATCAAATGTATGTAATATAAATATATGATTGTATTTTCAGGACTATGAATCAATTTTAACGGCCCTGCATGTGACTTAACTGAGTCTCATGATACAGGCAGAAGACGCTTGGAAGTTTCCATTTCGCTATCCCATGATTTTTCTAGCTTTTTACTCACTCATTTACCTTGCTAGCCACTAATGTCACTTGGCTGCGGTTTATGGCTCGCTCTAAGCTGCTATTGTTATTAGAAGCTTTTCCATGTAAAGAAAGCTTGTTTTGTCTTTGAGTGTCATTAGTTTTCCACAGCTAGTGATGCAAGTGAACGTCTGCGTCCCGTGATTCAGGTTCCCGCCCCTTGACAATTTTCCTGGTTTGTTTTGTAGCTTCTCCCACTAGCCACTAAACTTAGCCACTATACTGTGGCCTACTCCAGCTCTGACCAACTCCAGCAATTTTTTTTTAAGCTGTACCAGGTAAATCTAGTTTTCCCAGTCTTTCATTGTCACAATTAGGATTTACATCAGCTTTAATGACCCATTGTTTGCCAAAATATTTCATTGCTTACGCCCTATAAGATTTGAAGGCAAATGTTGTGTGGAAAGTGGTATATTATTCCTAGGTTTCTAAATGGCTGGAGCGATTTTTGTGAAAATTTACACAGTTGTAATTTAAGACTTCAAGATTCTGTTTGAATGGGTTTTGTGTCAAGGCACCACAATAAATACAACAACAAAAAAGGAAACATTTGTTTCTATGTGGTCTGCTATGGATGGGTCTCTAAAAACCTCATGTGGCCTAATTGGGTACTGCAGCCCCCAACCACTAATTAATCCCAGCAACCGAAAACAATCTTCTATCTGCCCGGTAATGTCGGGCCATTTTCCCTTTTTCCAGTAATCACTTTTATTTAATCCCCCTTTTAACTCTTTATGTTTTAATGGGTAAATAATGTTATAAATCAGAGCACAACCATAATTATGTGGCTAACAATGGTGACCCTGCCATAGCGGCACCCATCAGTTGAGAGGCCCATAAATGCTTTATGCTAACTTGCCCGGCTTTTCGTCATTCACAGTGTCACCACTGTCAGCTGCATTAGCATTAGCTACCATTAGTGACCAGCATCATAGAACATGTACAAAGTACACAGTAGTCCCTTGCTGTAATGACAATTATTTCTCAGGATTTCTCTGTGTTCTGCAATGGAATTGGCTAAAAAGTCTCCAACGTCATCATTAGAAAAAAGGTGCAGTTCTTTTAACACTGTGGTCACAAAATCCCAAATTGATGAGCAATGATATCTGCTTCAACATTTTCGTGACTGCAGTATATTCTGTATATTCTGTGTTGTTGAAGGGCTTTGTTGACCAAAGCTAGCTAGCTAACTGTTAGTGAGATAACAAATTTACATCAATGTCCTTTATTTCACCTTGTTGCTTGTTGTTATGTTAACTCAAGAGATGACGCTTTTCTATTGCAGCAGCGCATGATATTCAGCTGACTTCTTAGCCTGTACTGTTTCCTAGATACATGCATACATGCTTTGTGTAATACAGGATACATAAGACTTTAGACTTGACATGGCATAGAGGTGTCAGAAATGTTTGCTGCCTTAAATAATTTAGAAGCAAAATGATTGATAAACGAGCTGAGTCTCATGAAAATGGTTACATGTCCCTACTCTTGGATTCAGCAATCATCTTTTAAAAAATGTGTCATGTATATACAAACATCTCTGATTTCACATTGACACTAAATAATAAATCAAATGTGAATTTCCCTTCGTGCATGAATAAAGTATCTATTTATCTAACTATCTAATTTTAGAATTAGATTACACACACAAACAAAACTGCCCATACAGATTTTCAACCGTGGCAACAGTTTACCCACACTCTTTATGCAGAGAAACATAGGAACTGTGCATGCAGTTTGCATGACAAAACCCATCAAGTTAAATCAGACTATCTGCAGTCAGGCAAATACCATAATTGTGGGTCTTTGTGTGTTTAAATAACCTGAAAATCTTAATTATTCTGATATGAACCAGTTTGTAAACACACTCAGTCATACAATCATGGATCAGGACCAATGAGCTATTTTCAAGGTGAAAGATAGATTTGTAACTCACCAAAATCCAATTTTGTTGATTTTGCTCCACTAAACCTCATGTATATGGCACTATAAAACAATAATGACTGCATACAAAGGGCTGTACAAATAATAAAAAGAGGTCACACAAAATAACATAAAGTGACGTTAGTAATGATTAAACAGTATCAAATAGGTCAACAAGTACACAAGAGTAAATACATTGACAGACTAACATAGAATACTGCTCTAGTCAAAACCCAGAGACAGGTTCTAAAATTGAGTTTTTTTAAATATTTTTTTTAAATAGCTGGTGTTCATTAAAAAGACAGTGTATTAACCATCGCCTCCTAGTATTAAAACACGTAATTAATTAAGCAAACAGTATTTATCCTATTAATAATGAGCAAAAATACATCACTATCGTATAAACATAAATGTTTACAAATACTTGTAGCTCTCGAAATTAGGAACCATTTTCGTTTTACTTATTTTACTCAATTATTTTGGGATTCATTTTACATAACAGGAGCCTCACCCGAAGGGAGACGAAATCCGCCACCTTGTCAAGTATCAAATCAAGCAGCATGTCTGCCATCTTGCTGCTATGGGTATTCAAACGCCTCAAAAAGGCTGGGCATTTTTTTTTAAACAATACGTTTTAATCACTTTGAGACTTACTTGTGCTTCTTAGCACTTGTTTTTGGTTGCACTACACAATACAGTGACATCTAGTTGTCAAATAATACACACTGATCCTTGAAATTGAGTGTTTATCTTTTTAGGTTATAACTTGTACAGCTCTGAAATATGCAACAGATGAAATTGGTTTGGGCCAAAGTTCAAAGTGAAAATGGTAAATATGCAATTTGCTATAATGCTGCACAAAATTAAAAAAAATGTTTTGAAAGTACGTGCAAAACACTCAAAAAAGGTATGTGTCCTTTTTCTTGTCTTGAGACAGTCAGTATGGCTCTTTGAGTATGTAATGTTGCTGAATGTGTCAATTAGTGCAATCTGAAGGTGTCAATGTCCTACACTAAAGTCTAGGCACACACAACCTTTGTAATGGAAATGTTGCAGTAAATACGTCGCCATTCCAGAAAAAGCAGACTTCCTGTCGAGCTGTTTTCTAGCCATCCTTGCCTCTGTGTTTTTATTTTCCAGCCTCATTTTAGTTTTCATCTGTTGCAGTAGGGTTCAAGTTGCATCATACTGACAATTTCGGTTGCTCTGTTTATCTCCATCCGCAAAATTTGAAGGAGTTGGAGCGTTTGATTGTTAAGAAAATTTGTGTCAGAGCTTGTCTAAAGCACTCGTTTCTATTTATTTGGTTATGGAAAGTGATGTAACTGACAGAAATACAGTATCTTATTTGAAACTTTAAAAGTATTCCCAGTTTTGCTCCCTCCCCACAATATGTTGCACTGTGAGACTTCAGAAATGTAGTCTCAAAAGTTTACCTATCTGGCTTTTTATCAAAAGCTTTATTGGGTGAGTTTACCAACCACGTTTCAGCGTGCGTTCCTTGTTTGCTTTCGCCTCCTTTAAAGTAGGCAATTGCGGCTTTTTGTTTGTGTTTTCTTCCAAGTGTTTCACGGTTGGTACAACTTTGTCTGCCGAGCTCTTCATTAGTGTCAATGCTTTCCTGTTTTGTCTCCTCCTGGTTGAAGCTAAGTTGGCTGCCAACTGTGTGTTCTGTCTGGCTAGCTTGGTGTTAGCGCTATTTTTGCCGTGCCCCATGGTTTATTCCCAGAAGTACATTTTCCACTTTTCGTTGTTCTAGGTTAGCCTGGCTTCTCACTGCCTGTTGTTTGGTCGGACAGCCCGATGTTTTTCTTTCCGACTCTGTGGCCGCCCTTTTTTTTTTTTTGATCAGTCCTGGTTAGCCCCGGTTTGCGTCTCTCTATGTATTGTTTTGGCCCCTTTTTAGCTGTTTGGCCTTTTTGTAACCATTACTGCATCCACCTGCAACACAAAGTCTAGCCACATATGGAGACTGGCTTTCAAGGGTGATGGTCTTTCTCCTTAACTTCACAGCTCAGGATGACAAAAACAAGGTATGCTGTCTTAAAAATAATTGGGATATACCAATGAAATAGAACTAACTGTACTATTTTCTTACATTTTGTATGTTTAAAAATTTGGTAATGAATTTAAAGGACACAGCTTATTGTTTTTGTTATGAATAAATGATAAAAATGTCCGGTTGCCTTCTTCAAGTTGTGTATGTTTTCATCACGTTACGGTTTTCACATTAACTTAGCCTATGTCATGTTGCACGCCCTCACCCCTCTAACAAGCATACCCCTCCCTCTCAATAAAAGCCCTCTCAAATGAAAAACTTGCAGTGTCAGCGGTAACGTGATACTTGAATAGTGCAAATGGGATGAGGCCCCACAACGTCAAGTCACATGATTGTCTAATAGGGGTTTGGCGGTGGGCTGTGCCGCTTTGTGAGGTCACGGTAGGAAAAACACGTAATGTTTGGCACCGTGGACTCGATCGTCCCAAGCTTTGTGGAAATTCCCCTCTGTTGTGTCAAACATATGCTCGTTTCTATTGCTGATAAAGAAAAACTCATTTTGCAGCAAACTCCAGACTTCAGGCAGTAACTCGAGCATGTTTGAGGGCGAATTAACGCTTTTACTGTGCAGAAAGCCACAAGCGCAAAGAAAAGAAATAGCACAATTCTGCGAAAAGAGCTTTCATTCATAGCGCGGCTGTCATGCTGCGCCCTGGAAGCATATGACCCTCACAAGCCGCTGGCGCACTTCCTGTTGTGTGCAAGCACATGACAGATAAATAGCAAGGTATGGTCAGCACACCAGAGCTTGTTCAAACTTAAACTCGATAAATAATTGTTGAATGTCAACTAGAGCTGAATGATTTTGAAAAATACAGTAATCTCTTGTTTTTCTTTACTGACACTATACAACAGTATAAAGAAATTAGAGGGATTCTAATTTCGGTGTGAGAAAGTGATGTAGAGAATGACCGGCTAGCTGCACGCGGCATTGGGGATCCTTGTGTCGATCCGGGTTTCCGTGAAAGTTAAAATACAATGGTCACAAATGCATCAGTTTCCCACGAGTTGTAGCTCCAAGTCCTCCGTTTCATGGGCAATAGATCTGGCGTTGATGAGATACAGGCTCAGGTGAGGTGGCTTGTTACAGCAGCCTCACTTTTACTTTATCTCCTAACGCCGCCTCGGTCTCCTCCCAGACTGGATACCAATTCAGGGAGCACCTTTTGGCGATCAGCATTTCGTTTCCCTCTTCTGACTTTCCTCTGAGTCCGATTTAATTAATACATTTGTTTTAAATGTAAAGAACTGCTAAAATACCAACTGTCGCCGGTTTGTTTTGGGTGAACCCATTGACTTGTGCGCCAACCCAGCTGTTTGACTGACAGCATACACCAGCCTGTCGCAGTCAGGCACACTGATAGTCACGCCAACCCAAGACACACAATCGGCATCCCGCCCACATCATGGCATTTGCTTTGTGTTGTCTGCTGCAAAATACAATTCACGATGAAAATATGCAAAGTAAACCACAATGTAGGTAGGGATTACTGTAATTGAATCACATTTTGAATTGTAGAACTATGAATTCAAAATGTTATCATTTTTAACGTCATTCTTCACGTGTCATTATACTGCTAATCCGCCATTTTGGGGATACTCCGCACTGTACCAGGCCAAGTGTTGGCCGTGCACCTTAGAAACAGTAACTAGTTACAGTTATGAGTTACTTCATTATAAATATTGATCTGCATTTATAAAATAGTAGAGTAACGTAGTAATCCACCAAGAATTAATGACCGCAGAATTACAAAATTGTATTATTAACACGTTACAGAACTCGTTACCAAGAAAAGTAATTGTGTTTTAGGAATTAGTTTTTTTTTTTTGCGTTGGTTCCAACACTGCTCATGAGTCAAGACAGCATTGGACTGAAAAAAAACAGATGTGAAAATGTTGTCTTTAAAAGCATTCTCGAGCTACCTCAGTCGAACAGTGTGAGACTAGACACCTGCTTTTTTTCTTGCTGTTGTCAGGTATAGGGTAACCTGCAGCTGCCAAGAAGCCTGGCTGGCTGTTGCTAGGTGACCTTAAGCCTGGTGAAGACCACTTTCCACACAGTGGACCCGATATTTTTAAATGAGGGGCAAATGATTTGCACTTTATAATGTTTCTAAATAAGGAAAAACTAGCTTTGTTAGCTGTGTTTGCAGTTCCCTGCATGCATGATGATAAAATTCTGTTTTTATTATTAGACACTTTTAAAGGACATTCCATAGGATGAAAGTTTGTTTCTTTGACTCATATTGCACACTGTTATTTGTTGTTTTGACTATTATGCACATCATTGTCAGTATTCGCCAATCATGTGTCTGCTTTTTGAATATCACACCCTTAATGGCCTATCTTCTTCTGTAAGAGATTTTGGTAAAAACAAAAGGGCTCAAAGGAGTGTCTTTTAGAACACATTTATTTTTTTAATTTTGGGCTTTCTCCCCAGGTTCTCATCGCAAGGTCAAAATCCATTGATGTCTTTTCTCCTTATGTTGAGTGTCTACTTATCATTGCACCTGGTGTGACTTTGCAAAAATTCTAGACTACAAGTCTTTCAAGTTTTAGATTTGAAGAAGCATGTTCGTTTGTGTTGCTTGAACACGAAGGACTCATTTCCTGTGTCAACATTGATGCTAATCATGACTGAGGGCCTTAAGGCAAGGCTACAGACTGTTCCCAAATGCCAAGTTGCCTGTAAAACAGCATAACTACAATTTTCGTCTCACTTGTGCCAATGCAACCAGTAAATTTGCTTATATATATTTTTAATTGTCTCTTTGGAAAAAAAAACTATGACCTTTTTTCACTTTTTATTCCCTTTATGAGTAAATTAGTTCAAAGAAGTACTATAAATGTTAAATTAACAAGTGAGTGTTTGACTTTAAATCTACTTATGTCACTAAAATTTCAGGTTTGACGTGTTGGCTCATAAGTCATGGGGAATTAAAAGTTTTTCGGGAGCCTTGCCTTCAGGATCAAATTTTGTAGTTGCAGACATTTAATCCCCCTAAGTGACTGCTATAGGTTCTCTAAAAACAAAAAACATTGCGAAAGCTGTGCAAAATAAATGAGAAAAAAAATATTGCTTTTTGGTTACTTGGACTTTCCGTAGTTTATATTCCTCAGAATAATGTTGTTGATTTTATTTTATTTTTTTCCTAAAATCTTTGTTTTTGTGCCTTTTGCAGCTCTCTGGTGGTTGTGAGTTGACAGTAATTCTTCAGGACTTCACGGCAGGATGTAGCAGCGAGATATCCGTAAGCACTGGTAAGCGTCTTCCCTTATGGCAGGGGGTTAACTCATTTTTACCAAGGGGCCACATCAGTGTAATAGCTGTCCCCAAAGTGCCTGACTTAACCTGTAAATGTAACTAAATGTAATTGGCATGTAAAATAAATGTTACTACTGCTTCATGTAAAGAAACCCTGAATTAAATAATTATTCAAGCCACTAACATTACTTTAGCATCGAAAAAAAGTCACTACGCATACATACTGTAATGTTATAAATCAAAAACAGTGATACTTCTACATACGAGCAACTCAAGCTCTTAGAAATTCCAGTTAAGATGTTTTCTAGCAAAAATTGCGGCCAACATCCAAGGTAAAACCCAAGTTCAAGTATACCGAGACAACAGGTAGGCCCAGTTCCACACCCCCTGGTTTTCACCCTCCTGTGAAGGCGGCGTGGCAATTCCTGAAATTATTCATCCTATTATTGTTTTTTTTTATGTTCGATTACTCGTTTAATGTGTTTTCAGTAAGATGTGTTTTATAGCTATTTAGGTTTAACTTTGATGTTTGTGAGGCAAACAAACAAAGTATTTGGTTTATAGTTATTTTAAATCACCAAAATTTGCTCGAGATACAAGCAATTTTAACTATGAGCATGATGTGGTAATAAATCAAGTATGTTGATGTGTCACCATAACAAAATTAGAATTTGTTTTTAATATTTTTAGGATAATTTATTTGTCAATTCCACTAATTGGCGTGGATATAGGATACTGGCGCTCAGCCGTCACTTCGCAGATATAGTCGACAGGCATCCTAGGCCAAAGCACTCTTTTACCTGTTAATTACAGGTATATCTCATCTCATCTCATTAGCTGTACTGCTTATCCTTATTAGGGAGCCCATCTCCGGGCAGTGGGCAGGGGACACCCTGAACTGGTTGCCAGCCAATCGCAGCTGTTAATTATATAATATAATTTAATGAATAATGACACTGAAGGGCATTCCTTCATTCATCATTATTCATTTTTAGACGTTTAGACATCTTAAGGTCTTGCGGGCAACATAAAACAATGTGGCAGAACACATTTGGCCTGCGGGCCATGAGTTTGATACATGTTTCTTCTTTCATTGTCTACATGCGCTTGTATTCTTCTTTGACATATTTTCTTATAATGTCTTATTACTGTCTTTTTCACTCCAGGCCAGACTGTGGAGCTGCTGGAGAGGCCCAGCGAGCGACCCGGCTGGTGTCTGGTTCGGACTACCGAGCGCAACCCGCCTCAGGAGGGTCTCGTCCCTAGCTCGGCACTTTGTGTGTCCCACTCACGCTCCAGTGTAGAAATGGAGTGCTTTTTCAACTCAGGGAAAGGTTAGTAAAATCTTAAGTTCTTGGATAACCTATCAAGAACTTTGTTTTTTGCCTAAAAAAAATAACTCAAAATTTAGGTGCGCATTATATATGAGGTTTTACAGGAGGACATTATTGTATTCATGAAATGATTGATCAGTTGAAAAATATCACTGAACAAAATCCCGAACATTCGATACAATGGGAATCGAATCGGGTAGGAACAGAACGCTGAATCCTAAGCACTAGCCCACCTGTTATATGCTGTAGATAACAAGGACAGCCCAGGTGCCTGCAGATCTGTTTTGAAAATAGCTTACCAGTGCTGGGACATTATGAAATTCTAGTAGAATATATATATATATAATATATATATATATATATATGTATGTAACCGCGGTGTACGTGTCCCACCAAAGATCCACATTCACGCTGGACTGGATGATGAGGTTTTTATTATTACAGTTTCTGCAAATGGATGAGTCACAACATTAGCTTTTTCTGCTGGGTCTGATCTCTTTGATCTCTACAAGGGGAATTAATATTTAGTAAAACAGAAACAAAACGAAAATAAACGTAAACAGCTTGACAATATCAATCACATTACTATGCATGGTGAGAGATTTGTCAGCTGGGGTTATAATGTTTAAAATTAACTTCTTTTGTGGAGCACCAAAAGATAGGTCTTACCTTTGTAGTTCTCTCTGATAAGACTAACAACAAACCCCGCCTCCTGGTCACATGTTAGAAGCCAAAACCAAACCCCACCCCATACCAGCAGATGGCACTGTTGGACTCAGCATTGCAGGACATTTACCAAAAACTATACACATATTTCAGCAGGAATTTCAATAAAACAAAAGTTATTATTACACCCGTTACATATATATATATATATTTTTTTTTATTTTTTTTTTAAGCATTTTTGAAGGGGCGTCGCTACTTGGCGGATTTTCACTTTTCGCGGGTGGTTTTGGTCCCCATTAACCGTGATAACCGAGGGATTACTGTACTATTATTGCAATCATTTTATTTTGACAGTAACAATTTCTTTTAATTGAAAAGGTTATTTTTTGGTATTTTCTCAATTGTTGAAAATTGAATTTGAAAGTGAATTTAAATAGATAGATAGATAGATAGATACTTTGTTCATCCCCGAAGGGAAATTCACATTTCCAGCAGCATCCCTGAGCTGAGAACAATCGAGAACAATCGAAAATAACACGGGAGCTGCTGGAGTGGCTGCCATTCGTGACGGCGCCGGAAGAAAAGATTCAATTTGAATCATGTACAAACAAACAAACAATTGAATCATGTACAAACAAACAAACAAACAAAATATTCATGTTTCAATAAGTGGAGTGTTAATAAAATGGGGGGAAAATAATACTGATATAACCAGGTAAAACTAATTTTAAGTTACCTGTCCAAATGAATGTTGTGCCATCTCACCTTTCCCACTCTCTCTCCTCTCACCTTTCCCACTCTCTCTCCTGCAGTTGACTTGCTGCTGCTCGCTCCTGAAACTAATAGTATACCCTGTCAAAAAAGTTCTATACAAACATGTTTTGTCTGACAAAACATTGTCTTGCCATCTAGTGGGAGGCTGTGGAATTAAAAAAGAAAGTAGTAATGCAATAAGGAACAGTTATAATATTCCCAAAACAAATCTCTAAGATGATTTTTAGCTATCTGATTTGATGTATTTTTAATGAAGGCAAGATATACGGCAAAACCTTAGTAAGAAAAAAATTAAATAACTGAGTAAACATAGCATTTGTTTAACAAATAAAAGTATAGAACAGACATGTTACTTTTTTCCACTTTTCTGTTGTACATAAAAAAAAAACAAGTAGAAAGACTGTTTTGCCATCCAGAATACAGCAAAAAATGCACAATGCATATCTGTGATGTAGCGAAACCGTGAAAAATAAACCATCTTATATTTAGCAAGGGATCCTTGCATATACATACATACATACATACATACATACACACATACATACATACATACATACATTCCGTTGCCCCCCTTGAACTTTGTGACCTTTTGCTACATTTCAGATTTCAAACATAAATATATAAAACTATAATTTCTTGTGAAGCATCAACAATAAGTGGAACACAATCATGAAGTGGAACATTTTTTTTGGGATATTTTAAAAGTTTTTCAACAAATTAAAAATGAAAAAGTGGGTGTGCAAAATTATTCAGCCCCTTTACCTTCAGTGCAGCAAACTCTGCCCAGAAGTTCAGTGAGGATCACTGAATTATTCAGTGTTGATCTAAATGACTAACGATGATAAATGGAATCCACCTGTATGTAATCAAGTCTCTGTATAAATGCACCTGCACTGTGATAGTCTCAGTTGTCTGTTTAAAGCGCAGAGAGCATCATGAAGAACGAGGAACACACCAAGCAGGTCCGAGATAATGTTGTGGAGAAGTTTAAAGCTGGATTTGGATACAAAAAGATTTCCCAAGCTTTAAATATCCCAAGGAGCACTGCGCTAGTAATGAATGAAATGGAAGGAACTGAAAACTGCTGTTCACAATCGCTTTCCATCCAACCTCATTGAGCTTGAGCTGTTTTGCAAGGAGCAATGGGCAAAAATATCAGTTTCTCAATGTGAAAAACTGATAGAGACATACCCCAAGCAACTTGCAGCTGTAATCGCAGCAAAAGGTGGCGCTACAAGGTATTAACTCAATGGGGCCGAATAATTTTGCACACCCATTTTTTAGTTTTTTTATTTGTTAAAAAAAGTTTAAAATATCCAATAAAGTGTGTTTCACTTCACGATTGTCTCCCTCTTATTGTTGATTCTTCACAAGAAATTACAGTTTTATATCTTTATGTTTGAAGTCTGAAATGTGTCACAAAGTTCAAGGGGGCCAAATAGTTTCCCAAGCCACTGTACATACATACAAACACACATATGCTCTATACACATACACATATATTTATATCATTCCTACTTTGCAGAAATGCACATAATACTGGTGGTTTTGGAATGAAACATAAAAGCAAATATGACATAATGATTTTAAAAGATTAATAGAAAAAGTGTTTTAAAAAAAAAGTTATTAGGAACAGGTCTCTTATTAGCCTTGAGTTCAACCAGTTATCTGTTTTGTTTTGTTTTTTTCCGGTTGATTTGCAGGGTTGGGTAGGGTTACTTTAACTTGATTACTTTCAATTACCGTATTTTCCGCACTATAAGGCGCACCTAAAAGTCTTGTGTTTGTTCAAAAGCTGACCATGCGCCTTATAACACAGTGCGCCTTATATATGGCTCAATATTAAATTCGCAAGGTCTCGCAACTACGAGAAACAGCCGCCGACTCCATTTTTCGCGCTGTGCATACTGGGAAATATTAAACGATTGGTAGTTGCCGGGGCTCGTGTTGTATTTGTTTACTAAGTGGCAAAATGGCTACCCCATTAAACTGCTTAATTCATATTCAACAAATACAGTATTTGTCTGAATCCAGGGTTATGACTGGTGAAGATGTAAAGCACAATTTACCTTAAACAAACGCAGAATTATTCAGAATGTCACGTTTGAGAGAGAGAGAGAGCGAGAGAGAGAGAGAGAGCGAGATTCTCTTTCATACGTGCATTTGTATAAGAAAATGGCTCCTGTTAAGAGACACGCGTACAACGCCGAGTTTAAACTCAAAGCGATCAGTCACGCAGCACAACACGGCAATAGAGCGGCAGCGAGAGAGTTAAACTTAAATGAATCGATGGTACGGAAGTGGAGAAAGGATGAAGATAAGCTCCGCCAAGTAAGGAAAACTCAACAAAGTTTCCGTGGCAATAAAGCAAGATGGCCAGAGTTAGAGGAGACACTTGAACAGTGGGTTGTTCAACAAAGAGCGGCAAGCAGAAGTGTCAGTACGATAACTATACGTATGAAGGCAACAGCGCTGGCACAAAAACACCGGACGTGTTGGATGGCCCATTCACTGAGATATGGTCAATTCGAACACAGCAGAAGAAGAATTCGAGGGATTCGTCGATGAGGAGCTTATAGAGTGATCTTTGTTTTTCTTTTGTGTGTTTACGTTTTACATTTTACAGTTATTATGTTATTGCTTTGCACTCGTTGTTTTTGCACATTACGAGTGTCACTTTATTGCGATTGCACTAACGTTTCATTTAAAATAACAGTATCAGACGTTTTTTTCTTTGCGTGTTGACTAAATGGACAAAAAATAAAATGATATGTCGATGTTGTTCAAAGATGTGTCACGAAAATGCTTTACCTCAGAGAAAATAATAAAACGGCTGTTTATTTATTTTGGGAGTGAATGGAGTTGTGGAAAGCTTGTTTGTTAATAAAGTTTGACCTTTTTGAATATTTTGTTGACATTCCCTTGAGCGTGGCAACATCTAGAGGTTGCATAAAGTAACTACATTCTCTACTGTAGTCAAGTCGTCACATTTATTTACCGTAAATAGCCCTTAATCCCAAAAATGTCTCGAAGGACTGCACAGGATTACAATTACAAAATTGCACAATTACCTGAGCATGCACTTATAGCGCCTTATAATGGGGTGCGTCTTATGTATGGCATAAGTTTTAAAATATATCATTCATTGAAGGTGCGCCTTATAACATGGTGCGCCATATAGTGCGGAAAATACGGTACTTTTGGATTACTCCAATACCAAATATGCTAATAAAAGACAAAATAAACTAAATATGAATAAAATTATGACTCACAACACGTGGTAAGCTTTCTCTCCTAGCTTTGATCTCTTTGATCTCCGGCAAAACTATGTAAAATGCGACAGAAACAAAAAGAAAATAAATCAGCTTGCCAACATAATTTTTGCCGCTCCATGTATTTCGTTACTCCCCAAAAATTTAGTAATTTTATTCATATTTAGTTTCTTTTGTCTTTTATTAGCATATTTGGTATTGGAGTAATCCAAAAGTAATTGCAAGTAATCAAGTAAAAGTAACCCTACCCAACCCTGTTGATTTGTTAAGTTTGTGACGCTAGGTTTCCTGGAACACGCCTCAAAAGAAAAAAAAAGGGAAATCAAGTCCAATCATTTTTGTAGATGCAAATCAATTGGCAAGGAAACTAGATTCCTGCAGTTAAAGGGAGGAGGGCTTCATGCAGCTCCTC
Organism: Urocampus carinirostris; assembly: GCF_059441175.1. NCBI lineage: Eukaryota > Metazoa > Chordata > Actinopteri > Syngnathiformes > Syngnathidae > Urocampus > Urocampus carinirostris. Next base: position 36,565,220 of record NC_142362.1, on the reverse strand, counting down.
CTCTTACTCTTCCTCCTATAACTACTCCTCACTAAATCCCAGTTCACTCACTCTGCCTCTCTGGACTTGTAAAAAATGCATTTTTGTGTGAGAGTTTGTGTGAGTTTTGCGTGTTACAGGTGTGTAAATGTAGCCACAATCGGAATTGCATGTATGCACGTGTGCATGTTTTTGTGAGTGTGCGAGAGAATGAAGCGAGGTTGGAATTGGTGTGAAAGGATCTTGGTCCGCTGTTGTTGCTGCTGCACAAGTAAGCTAAAAATACAGTACTTAAACTTCACAAAGGGAATGTTGAAACTTGTTTTTGTGTAAAGGCTTTCTTTTCTATGATTCTTTTACTGGCCCCCAAAGTGTAATGATTTTCCTGTGAGTTTATAAATGAGTTTTTTTTAAATTTTAATCTTTGAGTAAAAGATGCCAGGAAGAGATTCATTACGTACACTGAAAAAATTATCCACACCTCAGTGTGTATTTTGCTCTTGTCATTGTCATCAACTTTATTTTTAAATATGCTATATGCAAAACATACAGCACAAATTAGATTACTTGCACTCACCCCACATACGAGCATGTAATAAAAACCCCAAAATATAAAAAACAACTAGGTAGAAATAAGCAAAGCATAAGAAAATGTAAAGTTTAGAAGTTCTTTATAAATCCATGATATTTTTACTGTATTTTCAAGTAAAAACCAAAACTTAAATTTACTTAAAATATGAGTAAAATGATTTTAAAAATGTCTCTTCTCAAAGACAGTAAAATATTCTGAAGATTTGATGGTATTTTAATATATATGTACAGTATATGCATATGTGTATATTATGTTCACTGTTTGTATATATTTATGTATGCATGTATTTATGAGTATATGTATGTATGGATGTATGCATGTATATGCACATGTGTAAATGGGTACAATATGGCTCTTTCAACATTCTGGGTTGCCAACCCCTACCAAACAAATTGTCCTTGTTATTGTTTTTGCTTGTCAGCATGTGGGAGTTATGCTGTCAGTGCACCGTGAATCTTACTATTCCACGTGATACTTTAGATATGATAAATGTACCCTCAGTCTGATTCTCTGATTTGTCAGTCTTGTAAAACAAACCTAGGTATTATTTGTCAAGCGGGTCAGCATGCCAACTAAAGGTTAACTTTGTGGTTTTAAGCATGCAGCTGCACCGGACTTTGGCCGGGGAGTGCTCTGTGTTTTATTGTGACTGTACTAGATTGCTACTGTATGTGGCTAAACTGGTTGTACTGGTTGATACAGCCAAGCTCGCACTTGTGGCTGGAGTTCCTCTTCGTCAATCCGGGCAATCACTGATTATTACAATTTCTCACCTTAGAAAATACTAACAATGGATAACACCAAGGCTGTATACAGTCCATCTTAGAGAAATGAGCCAGTGTGATATAGTCCGTATTATCAGAAATCACGTGATAAAATTTGCTGTTTGATTTGACGATGTCATCAGATGTGTCCAAGTATTTTTTTTTACTTTTGCTTCAGTAATTATTCGGATGACCACTTTTTACCTCGACTTGAGTAATATTATTCCGAAGTAACAGTACTTTTACATAATTAAAATGTTTTCCTTCTCTACCCACCTTTGAGTAGTTTGTGAGAGTGCGCTCGAAAATGATGCTATTACAAGTGCTGCCAAATTGTATGATTTATACAAATGGTGAAAACTTAAGTCAGCCCATGTCTTATTCTTATCTTAATTTACTAAGTTATAAAAACTACCCCACATTTTGAAGTGAATATTTCGATTTCAAAACTTCCCTGTACTACGACTGACTTGGTCCTCTTTTCTTTACCTATAAGGGGATTGCTGAATTTTAATGTTAAATATTTACATGGCTTTTAAATATGCTGTATATACTCACCTATAAGCGTCCAAGTTCACAGTCCATGGTTCCTTGAGCTGCCTGGGTTGTCAGGGAGACCAATTCATGTGATGAGTCTTGGGCAATTACAGCCTGGGGGCACCCATGCTCATTTTTCTGGTAGGGGTTTACTGCCTTAAATGAAACAAATGGTAAAGGTTTCCATCATTTACCAGCCTCCTGATCTGACTTAAATACAGCACCTTCATCATCTTGCTGCTGTTGTTGTTGGTCACCTATAACTGGTTTAAAATCGCCACATTCTAAAAGAATCACGTACCAATAATATTGATGAAATGTGTACCTAAATAAAAATACATAATTAAATGTGTACACAAGAAAAAACAATATATTTATAGCGCTTTGATAGCAGACACCATTTCAACTATCATTTCCTTCATTGACTCGGTCATTGTTGTCACTGTTTTCCACTTTTCCTTTCCCTCATCACAAACTTTCCCCAGGCCCATTATTATTGGCAAAAAAGCAAATGCATTAAATTACAATGAAATAAGATGTGGTCCCTACCAAATACAATCAGGACGGCAACATTTGACTGAACAGGAAGAAGAAGGGCGGCATTAGCTCAGGAGGTAGAGCGCTCGTCTTGGGATAAAGAGATCGCAGGTTCTATTCCCGGCTCCTCCGTGTTATATGTCGAAGTGTCCTTGGGCAAGACACTGAATCCATAATGCCCCCAATAAGCAGTTTGGCGCCTTGCATGGCTGCACGGCCGCTATTGGTGTGTGACTGTGTGTTGTGAATGGCTAAGTGTGAAGCACATTGTAAAGCGCTCTGGGAAGTCTTCATTGACTCGAAAAGAGCTATAAAAATGCAGATCATTTCATTTCAAGAATGGGGGACATACATCCTTGGACACACGATAGAGGTTTAAGTACCTGGTCGAGGTGAAGTCAGCGAGATAGACCTTAATTCAGTATTGTATTTTACAATTTTAAATATGACTTACATGCAAGTATATGCCATATGTATCTGAAGTATAACTAGTTGAGTATTAATTAGCACCTCTACCACACAATCAAGCTGTGTTTGAGCTGGAATCTTAAATACCTGTCAACCTGTACGTTTTTGCCGTACAAAGTACGTTTTTTATGTATTTTAAGACGTGTACGACGTACAAGAAAATCTGTACGGAAAAAAAATTGTCAATTATGGGTACCATCCGGTATACACCGACTATGACGAAACAGCAAATCATTCGGGTCAAACGAGTTCGCCGCGGTAGCCTCTATCTCGTTATCGTTTTTTTCGTTGCAAACGAAGCAAGCGGTTTGATGCTATTGTGCGTATGCATCTGTCGCCTCGGATTTCGTATAGTAGTTATGTAGTGAAAGGAAGTCTGTCACTTTTTAGAGAACCGGCTTTTTCGGCTCAACTCATTAAAGAGAGCCGGCTCTCAAACGGCTCACTAGCGTTGATGCATTATATTACGAATCATTATTGTTTTATAAAGAAGTTAAGAAAATAAGGAAGTATAAAAGGAGAAAATGAAAAAAGACAGGTTTGTGGTCATCCCTTCAGTACCAACAATAATTTAATGTAATGCAGAAAATGAATTAATAATTTAAATAAGAAAATGTATTATTCTACTTAATATTTGCATGTATTTTTTTCCTTCTAAAATGAACGTCCAAGCTACTTAATTTTTGAACTTTTTTATAATAAACCTCATTCATGTCGAGCAACTCAGTATCTCACAACAAAATGTTAATTAACAATATATATGATATAACGAAACACATGTACAATATAACATGTTAAACTACATAAATAAACATGTTTAAAAAAATAGTGTGTAAGATTATTTTGTAAGGGAAAATACAACATTTTGTAAGGGCATGGAGCCGTGGAGGTTGACAGGTATGCAAGTGGCACATTCTTAACTTCTGACTCGTCTGATCTCACTCGTCACTGGATTTTTTAAAAAACAAATACAATACTGCAATCCTAAGAATGACATTCCTTTAATTTCTTCCTGTACATTGTCCAAGTACAAGTATAAACTTGAATGTTTGCATGACAGAATGTTTTTGATTTATAAGGAAATGAAGATTTTTTTTATCTCTGATACGTGATTGTATTTTTAACAAAAGTATAGCAAAAAGATTGTTCAATAAGAGTAATTTAGTAACTTAAGTCTAAATCATCAGAAAAAGGTCACTCACAGTATACTGTAATTTCCAACTTTACAAATGTTACCCTTTTCGTCCAAAAATGTAACTTTTTTATGTGTATTTTTGTAATTTTTCTATAGGTACTTTAGCTCTTTTTTCTGATTTGATGAGAAAGTGGATTCTTTCTCAACTAGCTAACAAAGTAATTATAGTTTGGGTCATTTTGAGAGTATGTTTCCGTAGTGGTGAGCACATTCGCTGAGCATGCAAAAATGTCCCCGGTTCGAGACCGGGTGGAAACTTATATTGGCCTGGTGAGGGATGGGCGCCACCAGGCTGTACTTGTCCAAGACACACCACTGGAAATGGTGGTTAAGGGAACCAACCAACCATATTGAGAGTATTTTCAAATGTAGAAAATATTTCTTTAGAAAAGCAAAATTAACTACCATTTGCTATATAATCAAGTGTTATTTGTTTTTCTTATTTTATTAGAAGAAAAACAAAATAACAAACGTTTAAAAGCACAGACAATAACAAACTACAGAGACTCAAAATGACTAAACTGCACAATGTTTCTTCTTTGTTTTTTGCATAACCTTTTACAAGTTTTTTTGCTTTTGGGGGGAACCCATAGAAGCAAGATGGCAGACAATCATGTCAGCTTCCTCTAAATCAGGTTTGGGCAAACCTCAGCCCGCGGGCCACATACAGCCGTGAGGCTTTTTAATCCGTCCCGCCAAACAAAAGTGGTCAAAGTCTAATGACAATATATTTAATAGTAAATACTACTATTTTTTTGTCCCAGCTTAGTTACTTTTGTATGTCTACTACTAATTACTACATAAATACCACATTTTTTTTCAGTTATATAAGACAAAAATACATCTAAAGTAATACTACAAAAATACTACAGAAATGCGACAAAAATACTGTTACGGAATTATTACAAAAATGTAAAATTAATACTAGAAAAATACGACTACAGAAATACTGTACTACATAACAGAAACACTACAAAATACTACAACAGAGAAACTACAGAAACACTACAAAAAATACGACTTAGAAATACTACAGAAAGTCTACAAAAACATTTTACTGCAAAACTAAATATCAAATCGGTGCCTAAAACAGGGACCTAATATATTATTTTGTTTAATTGTGAGGGTTTGAAAACAAATTTAATGAGTATAATCTTATTAAAAAATGTGTACAGTATAAAAAAATTAGAACATGTCTGCATGTACAAGTATTCGTGAATGAGAACATTTGGATAGGTCTGCAGGACTGGACGCATCGCCGCTTTTTTTTAACCCAAAGTGCCCCCCCCACTCAAAAAGTTTGCCCACCCCTGCTTTAGGTAAATCCTCATGTTAGGCATGAATAAATACAAATTTCTTGACTTAAAAGTTGTTGTTTTTTTTAAAGCATGTGATTCCTGTATTTTTGCGTATTGTTTGAACCAGTATTGATTTTTTTATTTTGGGGGGGATTATTTTTTTTTTTACCATTCGGTTTACGGTTCACGGATACATTAACCTTCAGGGTCACGTGACGTCGCCAAGTTGCGCAATCAATGTTGAAGAAGAATGGCAGAATTCATGTAAGCTTACAGCAGGCCATTGATACAAAAAGATCGAAGATCATAGATAGAAACCTCTCAAAAGTGGCACAGAATATGTGCTAGCAGTAAGATAGCAACTTTATTTCAGTTAAAAAAAGTGCTTGAAAAGTGCTTGAATTTGGCCATGTAAAAGGTGTTTGAACCCTGTTAATTACAGAATGAAACAGACTTTGTGTTCCAGTGATGGCACTGCTCCAGTTTATCGTTCTTTTTTGCGTAAGCTAGCAACAATAGCACGGTTATTCCTTCTCACCTGGCCTTTAGCGGCAAATGACGCTCCTCACTCATCACTCATCTTTTTTTCTTGCCTTCAGGACAGGACGGCACCGTAGGAACCTCAGTTCATTAAGGTTATTACTGATGCTTGCAGAATAAACCGATGACTGCTAAAGAAATCAGCAGAGCTTACATTGGCATAGTTGTCCTCTAAAACTGGGGTCACCAACCTTTCAACCACAAACATAGCCTCCTCAAAAAAAAAAACACTGGGCAAATTGATATACAATGACTTTATTTAAAAAGATAAATTCAGAGTTCTTATTAAGAATCCTATGCAGATGTAGTATGTAACAATAGTCAAAAAGTAATTGACTACAGTTGGAAAAAGCAGGCCTACCAAATACTGTGAACTCTGTAGTTTACTACGCCAGTTTATAGCAAATTACAAAATACGCATTTTATATGAACACTAGGAACATTGGGGAAAAAAATCAAGCGATGTTTTCTCCCTTAGTTGATGTTTTTTGTTTAAATACAAAGGCTAGTTCAATACACTTATACTGCATTTCTAAACAAAGAAAAAATAAAATATTGATTGACTTAATTTTGTCTGCAATCCGACATCTCGGGAATACATCAGGAAAAAAATAATGTAGGCATATTCAATTATTTTTTATTCCTCGCTACTATTTCAAAAGGACATCCCACTTTCTGCCTTTTTTGTAAACATTTCATTAATGTAGGGAAAAAAAAGAGCTTTTCTAGAATAGCAGTGACGATATGCATGTTTCATCTCATCTCATCTCATTAGCTGCACCGCTTATCCTCAGTAGGGTCGCGGGGGTGCTGGAGCCCATCCCAGCAATCATCGGGCAGTGGGCAGGGGACACCCTGAACTGGTTGCCAGACAATCGCAGGGCACACGGGGACAGACAACTCACTCACTCATTCACACCTAGGGACAATTTGGACCAGCCAATTCACCTGAAATGCATGTTTTTGAAATGTGGGAGGAAACCGGAGTGCCCGGAGGAAACCCACGCAAGCACGGGGAGAACATACAAACTCCACACAGGAAGTCTGGAGGTGGATTTGAACCCACGCAGGAGGTTCCCATGACTTGAACTGTGCCGCACATGCGCTAACCACTGCGCCGCCGTGCTGCACGATATGCATGTATGGATTAAATATTCAGACTTCTACATGAACATTTTATAATTATTTTTTCATCTATAGATAGACATTTTAATCAAATTAGTTAAGAAACACTCAGAACCAAGGGAAAGTACCATATTAAAGAATGTCCCCCTTTTATAAGCTCTAAATTTTATTATATTTGTTGAAGAACTTCAAATGCTATATGGCAAGCTCAAAATTTTTCATTTTTTATTTTTTTATTAAATTTGGCAAATCACATTTCTCAGTCAAGGAGAGTAAAAGCATTCCGTATGAAGCGATGACACAAAGTTTAGCAGTCCCTCAAGTGAAAAAATATTTATATTGACACAGGATAGCAGAGGAGACAAGAAAAGACTGGTATGCTTGCTATGGTAGAAAATGTCAGCAACGGACAGTATGAAGCCAAAAAATAAAGCTGTCACTTAAAGACATTACAACCCAATAATGCTGATAAAATGCTTGAGTTTTTCCTGCAGCGACAAGGGAGTCGTAATAGAAGGGAAATCAAGAAAAATGCCTGAAGCATAAGGAAGAATATTGAACCCGGAAGTGAGTGACCAAATAAGGCATGGTCAAGGGAGACAGGAGGGAAGAGAGAGAGGGGGGAGTGATAGATGGAGACAGAAACCCACTTGGAAACAGGGACCAGAGTGCAGGATTGAGACAGATGATTATATTTTAGTTTCGTTTTTGGCCTTCGAGGAAGTTGTACTGCTATAATCATAGAGTGGAATGTTATTAATCAAGTGTGCGTAGTGGAGTTCTGTGTAGTAGAGCAACTATCAAGTGCTAACGCGGCTTTTGCTGAAAACACATGACACTGCTCTTTCACAATAGCACTTTAGGGAGTAACGAGTGAAGTAGCTGAACAAGCTTGCATGCGCACATTAATCCGTATGTGTGCGCACCACATGACTCATCACAAATGTTTCTTTGGTTTTGAACATATTTTTACCATATTTATCTGGTAAAATAAGAAAAATCATTCTTAAAATCAGTTGTGTTTAGTGTGGAAACATTTGTTGGCCTGAAGAGGCATGGCCGCCACCAGGCTGTACTTGCCCAAGACACACCACAGAAAATGGTGGCTTCAACCTGAGTGGTTAAGGCATCCAAACCAACAAACAATATTTTTTTCTATTTATTATTTTATTCTAGGATTATTTTCTACTAGTTTCTATTATTTGCCCAATAGATGCTGCTGTATTGTGTAGTGCAGGGTTCTCCAATGTGGTGCCCTCGGGCACCAGGGTCCCCCCTAAGTACAGTTGAAGTGCCTGCAGACCTGTTCTGAAAAAAACTCACCAGGTGCTCAGTCATTGGAATTTTCAAGTAAAATTATTTTTTTATTGGTTGAGTTTATTTACCCTATTTTTAATAATTAACCTGGAAAAAGCATCATAATAACATACTGACATAATAAATTGTTATTTAGGAATTCAAATAAATAAATTGAGTGATTAGCGTGTCCGCGGAATAGTTATGAGGCAGTTGGACCTAATCCAGCTACCAGCCTGCAAAGTTTGCATGTTCTTCCCGTGCTTGTGTGTGTTTCCTCCGGGCACTCCGGTTTCCTCCCACATCCAAAAAGACATGCAGGTTAATTGGCTGGTCCAAATATCCCTAGGTGTGAATGGGGTACTGACTTGTCTGTCTCTGTGTGCCCTGCGACTGGCTGGCAACCTAGTTCCGGGTGTCCCCTGCCCACTCCCCGAAGACAGCTGGGATGGGCTCCAGCACCCCCGTGACCCTACTGAGGATAAGCGGTACAGATAATGGATGGATGGATATTCCAGTTCTTGTGCTTCATGAAAAAAAAATATCTATTCAAGTATTGATAATTATTTTTAGGCAGTTAATTAAGAGACTATAAATGAGAATTTATTCATTTATGAAACAATTGTATTTATTTATCTATTTATTGATTTATTTTACTGAAAATAAAACAAAATAATTCCAATTTATGGGTTTTACAAAGCGAATGAGCAGACAATGTGCATTTTTTTAGCTAGATATCTGGCTAACTTTTTAGCTTTGTATACTAGCTTTGTTCATCTTCCTACATGTTTAGCTATTTATCAACCTAACCAACCTGGCTTTTTACATTTTTTGTTTTTGTATCTGGCTATTAAGTTTTTTCTCTCTGAGCTAGTGATCTAGCTTGCTGTTCCTTTTGTACCTGTTTACTTTTCTAGGTAACTATCAGGCTTCTTTTTAGCTATTTACCAAGCCATCTAGCTACGTTGCTATTTTAGAAATATATATCAGACTGGGTGCCGGTTGCGCTAATTTGTTACAAAAATTAGCACTCGGCCTGAAAAAGGTTGAAGACCCCTGGTGTAGTGCCACCAAAAATGATGCTAAAAAAACCCAGGGAAGAATACAAACTAGGGAGACTCAAAGTGCCCCAGGAGTGTAATTGCTTTTCTCCTTGTTTTTCTGCCCTCTTCGAGGACATAAAAAATAAATCAGCACATTTTTTCTTCTCTTCTCCTTTCCTATCGTTACTTGCCCTTTCTTTTCCATTTGACTCAACTGCTAAAGCAAGCTAATACATTGAAAACTTTTTTGTCAAAGTATGCATCACCTTTCAATTTACTACAAAGCTTTTATACTTTTATTTAATTTGGTATTTGTGTTTAAGTTCAAATTAAAGTAAACAACGTTCTTTAAATGCCATAGTAAGCATTAGGTGAAAATAATAAAAAATGTTCATGCAAATGCATTAGTGTGCTAGTGGACGGCCATTCAACAGGGCCAACCCATGAATGGTGAAAATGCACCTAGAAACGGTGCACTAGGCTTTTAATATTATCTGGAAAAAAGTTTTATAAACTGTGATTTGGGTCGGCAATAGCTCAGGAGCGATCAGCTTGGGATAAAGAAGTCGCAAGTTTGATTCCCGCTTCTGCGTGTTATATGTCCTTGGGCAAGACACTGAGTCCCTGATGCCCCCGCTAGCAGGTCTCTGGCTGCATGGCTGACGCTGCTATTGGTTGTGTGTAAAAGGGAAAAGTGTGAAGCACATTGTAAAGCGCTTTGGAAGGTCTTCATTGACTTGAAAAGCGCTATATAAAATGCAGACCATAAATTGCAGAACAAACCAGTAGGCATTTTGTAAAGGGACCCTTGTAATATTTGACCAGTATTCACTGTCCCTTTAAAGGAAGCAAGCAATCTGCCACTATAGTATAGTATGCCTATTTTGATGTTTTTTTTTCTTGTTTTACCAGGAAAAACAGTTGATATAGACTTAAAACAAAGATTATCTGTCCATACGGTAAAACTTTTTTGCAGTGTCCGTGTGTGGGGGTGGGGTGTGGAGGCTGTGCGCATGTTAATGTGTGACTTTTTATCTTTGTGATGCCTCTGCAGAATTTTAAGACTACAAAACCATTGAACCAAAAGGATAACATCCTGAAACTGTGTTGAGAAAAAAGTATTTACATACACAAACTTAATTCGACCAGCGTATGTCCACAAACACTCATATGCATGTATGTATGAGACACACTCACATTCATGGCTCCCTTAATTTTCCGGTGGTGTGTTTTGATCATACAGTTTCAATCAGGTCTTACCAGGTCTTATTTTTTTTCTGGGGGGGGGATTCGGGGGTTTAACCTGAATCATGATTTGGGTGGTTTTATCCATTGTTAAAGTAAAACATAATTAGTGTTAGCTACCCACTACTTCTTTCAAAAGGTAACAGAGTGTTTAACTGAATTACTCTATAGTAAGAGTAACTAGTTACCAGGGAAAGTAACTATTTCCGTTACCTCAAAAATAAGTTGTATGTCAAAGAATTCAAAATTTTCTGAGGAGTATTCGAGTCAGTTGAATAAAAAACAGACGGATAGTTGTGTTATAGAACCTTGTAATATTTATTGCACGTCGCCAGCAACAAATCTATCCTACACTTGGAGAGCAACAAAAATAAGACATAAACAATATAGTAAAATAACAATCGGCACTAAACCATATATTGTGAGTTCAACAAATTAAATCTAACTCTCACGAACTGAGATATCTGGCCAGCATTTTGTTTGTTTACGATCAAAGTCAATTGTAAAAAAATATATAGTGGGTTTTACTCTATAGAACAAATCACAATCTCTAGTCAGAGAACTGCTTCAGTAGACATAGGCTACTGTACTTCATGTATTTTCACGCAAGAAATATAAACAGTTAAAAAGTACAAAGTTTATTCAACACTGCAGTGTAAAATAAATATATCAAAGTTTCACAACCTGAGACAACTGGACAAGTAGAAATGGGCACCTGCGCTTCAAATATTTTGTTTTCAACAAAATTCAACAGTAAAGCTATGTGAAGTGACAATCCAATCCCTTTTTCTACCTCTCTCAATCATTCCCGTCTCTCCCTCTGTCTTTATCCTCTCCTTCTCCCTTTCTTTGACTTGCTACGGCTGGTAGTTTCTTCAATTTATTTAAAGTAGCGTGCCGCTATTGACCGTAAGTAACGGTGAAGGCATAGTAACAGCAGAAAAAACAATTTGTTAGATGACATTGTAAAAAAACCCCTAAGGAGATTCCTTTGACATTCTATTTCCAGTCCATGACACACTTGCACTATACGCAAGGCCGCACCTATTCCCTCCCAGCTGCGTTGGTGAGCACAGCTGATCCACCAAACCAGACACATGACTGCACACGTAAGCTCACACGGACTGCAAGACAAAAGATGTGTTTTTTCCTCGTACGTTGTTCTCTGCATCCTGTTTCTTGATCAGATCGATGACAACCGGTTGTAAAAAGTGAGACAGCAACGGTCTCTGTCATTTTGTCGGTTCGTCTCGACACTTGGATGAGTTATGCAAATCCTGGTGTCACGTCAAGCGAGGTCAAAGATACAGAAAACTGAGACGACAAAATTTTTGGGAAATTTTCACATTCTTTGACGACAAGTACCTGTACACAACATGTATTTTGTTAGTCTTTTAGTTATTTATATAGTTACTTATTTAGTTATTTATTTAGTTACTTATTTGGTTGATTGGTTGATTAGTTGGTTGGTTGGTTAGTTAGTTGAAAGAATAGTTAGTTTAGTGCAATGGTTCCCAAACTTTTGCAGGCTAGTGCCCCCTTGGCTCCCTGGTGAATTCCTAGCGGCGTGAAGGTCGCAAATGCTGCTTTGATGGAGGTTTGATTACCTCTCAGTTCACTTGTAGATGCACCTTCTTTATCTTTTACCTGAAATCCTTTTTGACATGCCGTGTATTTTAATATGTGATCATTTTTAAGGTGCTGGTACAAATTACTTGTGTTTCCTCTGGTCCTAGCGGCTACGCCAAAGCAAATTCTGCAACGGGCGTTTTTCTTCTGTTCCACGTCCGCTTCTTCAAAACCAAAATAGATCCAAACACGTGATGTACCGCCCTTCTTCGGTGCAAGCTTCGTTTCCTTCTCGTTTGTTGACTCTGGGACTACGTTTACAGAGTCCGCCATGACACTTAACGAGCTCAGACAGTGGGTGTGGCATAGAGTGGTGCTTGCAAACTTTGAATCGCGTTTATTGGCTTGTGCCATTATTAAAACTTGACTCTGCTTGGTCGCCGCTTTTAAAACTCGAACAGTAACAATTGTGGTTGGCCAAAACTCCCATCACTCACTACAAAACTTTGAAAAATCCACAGTGCTTTGCGGTTTCATAACCTTACTACGTCACATCGCGATGTCGATTCGATTTCGGTTAATCGTGCAGCCCTAACGTGTTGTATACAAATCGTCAAACAAATGTTAAAACTTCCGACTTCGGACTGCTGCCCCCCTACCGCCCCCCTACAGCCCCCTTCTTCCTCACCGCCCCCCGCAGACCTTTCCACCGCCCACTTTGGGAACCACTAGTGCTACAAAATACTACAAATCTTTCTTAGTTTATCACACCAGTTTAGATCAAATTACAAAATACTAATTTTCTGGGAAAACTGAAAATCTAAAAAATGTTTTAAAAAAGAAAATCAAACAATCCTCCATTTTTTAATTGAAAATGTTGGTTGGTTTTCAGTGTCACCAAATACCATGGTACTGCTACATACTTCAAATCAAATCAAATTCGTGAAGCACTGTTTAGACAATGACTTGGCACTCTAAGTGTTGTTATAATATATATTGTTATAATACACCGTAAATTTCGGACTATAGAGCACACCTGATTATAAGCCGCACCCACCACATTTTAAGAGGAAAACCGATTTTGTACTTACACAAGCCGCACCTGTATATAAGCCGCATGAGCCCACATTAAAAAATGTAACACAAACACAAAATTAACCCAAACCCGACTTTAAGTCCCGCGATTGAAACTGAATTGGTTTGAACAATTTTATTGACACTATTAACAGCAAATAAACAATGTGAAGTTTGAACAATTTTTCTCGACAATCTTAACAGCAATTAAGCATATTCACAATTTCGTTATTCACAATTTCGTTATATCTGACAATATGACGTTTTAACAATTTTGTCCTTCATTAAAGTACACAGTCCAAAAGCCGGGAAAATGAATGGAAAATGATACGGGTACTTAAGATTTGATGCAGACCTGCAGAGTCTGGGTCCCGTTAAAAGTAATCCAAGGAAAAAAGTGTATATTTCCAAAGGTAAGGGTGGGAAACATATATATCCACTATTGTCCGCCGCGTCCCCAAACAGGTCTCACCTTTACCCCACTTCCCGTCACCCGGCGTTTGTTCCGCCCCTTCTTTTTCATTCGCCCGTGTAAAATATATCAGAATAAGTGTCTAAAATCAATACAAATAAATACATTACAAAAATATACAGTTGCAAATACATATTATACATGGTTACACATATTTACAAAGAAAAACGGTACACCGAGAGAGTTTTCAAAGCTTTAATAATAATAATATAACTTTCATCCCAAACGGTGCCTGTGACAGGGCAGTTAATGGTAGCAACACGCTAGCAACACGCTCGCAACACACTAAACGGGTCTGTTAAAAAAAACATACCGTACTTGTAAAAATCACGGTAAACCGTCCTCATCTTCCTCCTTAGAACTGAAGCCATCAAAGTCGTCTTCCTCAGTGTCGGGAAGAAAATTTGTCTATATAGACGTAGTCCCACCCTCCCGCAGCCTCACTCGCGCTGTCACTGTCACTGGAACTCTCATCCACTCCTGATTCTGTGCCCTCCTCTCCGTCACGCAGCAGACCTGCTTTTCGCAACCCGTTGGTGATGGTGGATTTTTTGATGTGCCTTTCTTTTTGCATTTTGCATGATGAGGGTATGTTTGCGCTAAATCAATTTATGCACAAGCCAAGAAGTTGCAGTCTTCCTCGGCGCATATATTCCATCGGTCTAAATATTACCTGTTGTACTCGAGCGCCGCTGGCGGCCGTTAGAAAAATTGCATAAATTGGCCGCATCACTGAATAAGCCACAGCGTTGAAAGTTTGGGAAAAAAGTAGCGGCTTATAGTCCGCAATTTACGGTAAGTGTTTTTTTACCTCACTGTGAATGTGTGAAACTGGAGTGTCATGCCCAATTTCGTTGTCACAATATGTTAACCCATTTCGTAACAATGGTAATAAAGGTATATTCTATTCTATTCTATAAGAACATTAAGTGTACAATAAGCTAATAAAAAACCCTCCTTTTTACCCATTCACCAACCCAGAAAAACCTTATTCCCAAACACGCACAAAGGTTGACCTAAAATAAAAAACAAAATCAATAATAATATAATTGAAATATGATTATGGCAAGGCACAGACTAACCATGTGAGGAAAGGGACCCACACGGATGAGGATCGCAGCAGATGGCTTCAGGAAAGGCGTTTCAATGTTGACCGATCGTATTGTTTACCTAGGTCACTCATGAACACCAAGCTCACGTTTATCTATTATTTCCTGTTCGCTTCAACTGACAACATTCTTTTTTTCCAGAAAACACCTTACCATTTCCTTTTCCGGAACTCCTGACTAGGTTCACAAAAGGCCACAAAAAAAAATCAATACGATAAAAAGCAACTTGCTGCAGAAAATAACCAAGTGCTCTGGGTCAGGTTTCTGATAGCATGAAGTGCATGTGTTAACTCTGCGGTCAGCGGTTTCGAGCGGTGAGTGGTTTCTAGTGGTAGCCTCTGGATATGGTCGAAATCTTGGATTTTCTCTTTTTGTTCAACAAAGATCTTGCATATCAAAATCCTCACATCTCGAGCAGGTCATATGTATGAGATACGATTGTACTACGAATATTCCGTAGTTTACTACGCCAGTTAATAGCAAACCACAACATACAATTTTTTATGAGAACTATGAGGATTAAAAAAAAATGCAATCAAGCAATCCTGATTTTTGTATTCACGATGTGGTTTTGTCCTTCAACAGAAAACTATCCTGTTAGTGGCTCCGATGGAAAGACTGAGTCGGTGGCGAATCTTCAGCCGCAATCATCCCTCAACTCACTACATTCCAACTCGCCAGGACCCAAACGCTCTGGAAACACACTACGGAAATGGCTGACTAATCCCGTCCGTCGCCTCAGCCACGGAAGCTCTGTGAAGAAGCTGCCCAGTAACAAACAGAAAAAGACAGGTGGGAGTCAAGTCAGTGTTCCCTCTAAGCTGCGCAATTGCGCACTGCTCGCACATTCTCAGCGCACAAGAAAATCTAGCCAGCGCACAAGGGTCCTAAACGGCTCTTCAGGTTGTTTTTGCTTCATTAATCCCAACATGACCAAATATTATGTAAAATTATGCACAAAATGACTTAAAGGAAGGGGGGAATAGAACAAAAAAGAAAAAAATACCAAATTGAAAAAGTAGTGAAAAGCTGAGAAAAAAGGAAGAGGAAAAAAAGAAGGAAACATTTAGAAAAAAGCCCCAAAAAAGAAAAGAAAGAAACGTAGGAAAAAAGTAAATAGAGAACAAAAAGAAAAAAGTAACAGCTTGAAAAAAATAAACACAATGAGATTTTTTTAAAGGAATTTAAAAAAAGGAGAAAAAAAAACACGGAAAAAAGAAGAAAAAGTTTGTGTTGCATTCAAATAATTTCCAAATATATCAAGTGAATCTTGTTGCCAACATTGTATTTCCACTAAAATTATGTGATTAAGTACAGTTCTGTATCTTACAACCGACTAAATAAGCCTCAAAAAATGTTAATGTTATGCGACAAAACATATCAGTAAAAAAAAAATAAAGAAATGAATATCTTGTGAAAGAATTGTAAGAACAAAGGACGTTTGTAGCCCGTACAACTTTTGCAATAGTACATGAGTCAATTCATTCAAAAGAAAAAATAATTTTGCATTGCCGTAAACTGTAAATGTAACTTGATGTCAAGTTTTGGACATGTTTGATAATTCATTATCTTGCCACACTTGGGATTATGGTTGCTCACTGTTGTTTCAAGCATTGCTCACCGACTTTGTGTGAACGCTCAGACCCGTGGAAAATTAGAGGGAACATTGAGTCAAGTGCTCTTAGGCTACGTTCACACTGCAGGAAAATCTGATTTTTTGCACAAACACGACCTGTACCCGACCCGTAACTACTCTGCGATGCTGCACTCACACGTTTCTCTGGACAGACGTTGCTGCCACTGCCCCACAAAATGCCATCATCAAAATCCTGGCTCCCGTTCTTTCTAATCTTCTTAAAATGTTGTACATGTGCTGCCTCCGGTAGCACAATGACTTAAAAATTGCTGGATACGCTTCCCCGTTTACTCATTCAATGCCAGACGTTTATCTCAAATGGGAAGTGCCGCAGCCAGCCAATTTTTGCCATTTTGACTCATTTTTGAAGGCATACAGAAGATTTTGCTCTGTAGCTATATAGGCATAGGACACATCAAAAGAACCCTTATCATCCATCCATCCATCCATCCATTATCTGCACCGCTTATCCTCAGTGGGGTCGCGGGGGGTGCTGGAGCCCATCCCAGCTATCTTCGGGCAGTGTGCAGGGGACACCCTGAACTGGTTGCCAGCCAGTTGCAGGGCACATAGGGACCGACAATTCTCTAGCTCATTCACACCTAGGGACAGGGTTGGGTAGGGTTACTTTAACTGGATTACTTTCAATTACTTTTGGATTACTCCAATACCAAATAATGATAATAATAATTTCCTTTGTATTGTCATTCTTTGTAAGAACGAAATGTCGATACACCTGACCCGTTGTAGCAAATTACTAAATTTTGTGCAGGCTTGGGGAGTAACGGAATACATGGAACGGCAAAAATGATGTTGGCAAGCTTTTTGGATTTGTTTTCATTTTGTTTCTGTCGCATTTTATGTTAGTTTTGCCGGGGATCAAAGAGATCAAAGCCAGGAGAGAAAGCTTACCACGTGTTGTGAGTTATAGTTTTATTCATATTTAGTTTCTTTTGTCTTTTATCAGCATATTTGGTATTGGAGTAATCCAAAAGTAATTGAAAGTAATCAAGTTAAAGTATCCCTACCCAACCCTGCCTAGGGACAATTCAGACCGGCCAATCAGCCTGACATGCATGTTTTTGGAATGTGGTGGGAAACCGGAACGCCCGGAGGAAACCCACGCAAGCACGGGGAGAACATGCAAACTCCACACAGGAGGTTCGATCTCATGACCTCAGAACGGTGCCGCACACGCGCTAACCAATGCCCCGCCGTGCTCCCCCACCCTTATCCCCAAAAAATATTCTTTTTTACCGATGAAAATACTCATTTTCAAGAAAACCTCTAAAAACATGATGCATTTCAAACAGTACATCCATTTTGGTGCTTTTCTTTTTATATATTTCTGATTAGTGCTTTACACTAGGGCACTTTGTGTGCAAAATAACATATTATTGCAAGAACACTGAACATATGCATGAACGATCTATGACCTTTCCAAGAACTTTTTAGCCCTGTTGTTTCTGGTGAAGGTATCACATAATTCGGGTCATCATGCCGATTGCGGACGTACACTTTACAACATCCCTCTCTCCCCAGACAAAGGAACTTGGTCATCTTTTTTAGAAATAATAAAGCTTTGAAGCATTAACAGTCTGTACTGATATGTTCGTTTTTCTCAACACACTGCGCATACTCAGCTGCCGAATATCGGCAAATGGGCCACCTCCACGCTGCCATACAGAAAGCAATACTTGGCACAAAGTGTGTTGACAAAGATATGATCAAGGCCACTCTGGCATTTAGTGGAGATTTATCTTACTGAAAACATTCCCAGAGGCCTGATACTCACCGAAGAGCTGCTTTACTACTGTATAATAGTTAAATAGAATAGAATAGAATAGAATATACCTACATTGTCATTGTTACAAAATGGATTAACATATTGTGACAACGAAATTGGGCATGACACTCCAGGTTCACACATTCACAGTGAGGTAAAAAACCCAAGAAGATAAAGAAACAGAGAAGATAAGGTTATAAAACAAGGAGGATAAGGTTATAGTTATAATTTCCACAAAATTTACCCAAGAAATGTCGACATATAGGATGTTACATACAGTTTGGTATCGTAGGGTTTGTGCAATATGCATTTGGTGCAAAAATAGTCATCATAGTGCAAAAAAATGGTCAACATATGCATTTGGTGCAAAAATAGTCATCATAGTGCAAAAAAGATAGAAACAAAAGAAAAAAAAAAGTATTTTTATGTTTTGTAACTAAATGACACTTGTAAGAAATTTAAGAAAAAAAAATTATACTTAAAAAAAAGACTAAGAAAAGAAACTTGTTTTACTGGAGAAATCTATTAAAGTAAAAATACATTTTTGACATTGACTTACAACTAGAATCAGATCTGGGTGAGCTATGGCAAAATCAAGTTTTACAGAAGAAAATCTTTGATAAGAACGTTCAACCCATCTCAAATGTTGTTGTTTTTTTTAATGAGTCCCTTTAAACCTACATATTCAGATTCAGATTCAGATCTACTTTATTGTCATTCTAGTACACGTGTATACAGAACGAAATGTCGATGCATCTGACCCCCACAGTTTCCTTGAATGTACAGATATAAATAAAGTTGTATTGTATTTTGGCTACGTATAGTATTTTACCATAGTGCCGATAGTGCAAGAAGAGTAGCTAACCTCCTCAAACTATCATGCCGCGGGCTCCATTTGGCCCCCTGGCCATGCGTTTTAGCCCCCTGGTGTACGTCTTCACGTGACACATGTACAAGCTATTGTAAATACGTTCACAAACTGTGTTCATTTCAGTTTAATATACATTGAGTCATGAGTTACTTTGTCTACTGATTGATCGGCAGGTCCTGGGGTTGGAAGAGATGAGAGCAGGAAGGGACCACATGACCTTAACCCGCGGGATGACATCATCGATGAGGTAAACAATCATCAAGAAATAAATCTTCCTCTATATATTATTGCAAATACCACATTTTCCGCACTATAAAATGCAAGAAGTAATCTTTGGTAATATAATTTTCATATATAACACACACTGGACTATAAAACTCATAGAATTTAAAACTATAGTCAGAGCTAGAGTTGCATAAAAATTATAAATACATTTAAATTAGAATAAGGTATTTCATATAACAGAAATTAACATTATGACATCTGGTTTCATGAGTAAAATAAATTCATAAATGGTTACTCTGCTGTCCTAACTTCTAAGTATATTCTTTTCGCCAGCTGGTCAGCTAGTGATCGACGTCCTGAATAGCCATACTTCTTTTCTTTAATTGCTGTTAGTTTGGAAAATGGCCTCAACCGTTAACCTTATAAGGTCGACATAAAACTAAAAACCAAGTACCCTATTTTCCTCACTATAATGCAGACCGCATTAAAAATAGTAGAAAAGAAAGTTATTTTGTCCTATATTTTTAATAGATAAGGCGCACCGGACTATAAGGTGCATGAAATTGAGACTACAGTAAGACCTACAGTGTGGACAGGTACATATTAATGCAATTCCATTTACTCGATTTGCAAAATATTGTATGCAATGGGAATCAAACCTAAGTAGTCTCATGGTAACATTTCAGCACTCTCACTCCTACTACTTAATTTTTAATTACCATTGCATTTGATGTTTTGCAATTTAGATCAGCGATGTTTATGAATTTGATCGATCGTTACTTAAATTCAGTATTACCGTAAAATGTTGTAAGGCATATCAATTATAACTGTTTGCATTTTCAATCTTATCTGCCGTATACTGTGGTATATAAGGTGCACTGGGTTATAAGGTACACCCCCCAAATTTCTGTCCTGACTGAAGTTTTTAGGTGCACCTTATTGTCCGTAAAAAAGTCCCGTCAGCTTGCTGACTATACAGATACTGTCAAGAACCGGAACAGGAGGTGAACCCAAATGGGTGACGTTTCTCACACAAGCTTTTATTTTACGGGAAATGGGGCAGTCATGCACGTCAACCCAAACGGCAGTGATTCGGCGATTGTTCGGCGGAAGAGGGGATTAATACCGGACAGGACGGGACAGACAGGATTGATATCAAAACTGGATATAGAAATTAAACAGGACAAACGAGACGGGAAAGAAACCGGAGATCGATATTAAACAGGACAAAATAGATGGAAACAATACCGGACAGGAAACGCAAACAGGAAACCGGACAGTGTCTAAACCCACGTATTTCGGGAGCAGAGGTTCATTGACGGACTAACAAAGGGAGAGTGAGAGCACTGAGCTTAAATAGAAGGGAAGCCAATCTGTCAACGAGCGGCACCTGGTACCACAAGGGCAGGGCCAATTGGGCGCCATGGCAACCGTGACAGATACATTCTAAGCTAAGCCAAGATATGCTATCAATAAATTAAACGAGAGTACTTAATTTTGTACAAAACGTTAATCTAATTAAAAATCTTCGTTCAAGTAATAACAATACGTTTGATACTAAAGAGGATTCACAATGAGCGTTCGAAAGTTGGTGTCTGAGCTGCAGTCAAAGTTAAGCACCAGTCTTTTGTTTCCTTTTAGAATAAAACAATTAACATGTTAACCACAAGAGACTATTCAAAGACCAATATGGTTCTTAAAGGCAGAGTAGTTTCTATTTGCAGTATTATTTGATTGTATCTATACATTTCCAATTTGATCAGCCGTATCTTCTGGTGTATTAGGCACTCCAAATTACAAGTTGCACTTTCAAATTTCTTACCAATTTGGGGTTTTGGGTGCACCTTTTAGTCCACAAAATATGGTATTTTTAAGAGAATTATATTTTATTAAAGCTGACCATCCTTCCCCCCTCAGCACATACTCAGCAAAGAGGGTAATCTCCTGTCTAAGACACCATCCGGCATCCAGAGCGGAGGCGAGGAGGAGCAGGATGAAGAGGCACACACCCCTTTGCCTCCCCCCATGGAGATCATCAAAGACCCTTCAGCACAGGATGAAAAGGTGACACATTATTGCAATTATGAATTCAAAGAGAAAATGCAGTGTAGTTGATTGCAGTTCATCCACATAGCACCTCTTCATCCACATAGTACATGAAATGGTATAAGGAAGGTTTGAAAATCTCATCTCATGTCATCAGCTGCACCGCTTATCTTCAGTAGGGTCGCGGGGTCTCATTAGCTACATCGCTTATCCTCAGTAGGGTTGCGGGGGTGCTGGAGCCCATCCCAGCAATCATCGGGCAGTGGGCAGGGGACACCCTGAACTGGTTGCCAGCCAATCGCAGGGCACACGGGGACAGACAACTCACTCGCTCATTTACACCTAGGGACAATTTGAACCGACCAATTCACCTGAAATGCATAGGTTTGAAAATGCTTCATACAATTTAACACCGTAACGCGTGATGGTTTTGTTAAATTGTTGCTCTTTCTGGTTAGGGAGCATTTATTTGTAGGTTTAGAATTTGCCGATTTCCACAAGCCTGTTGTTGTCTTAGCATTTCACTTAACCTAATTCCCATTTGTCTGTCTTTGCCATTCTTAATTACATACAGTATTAGCATTTACGCACCACCACCATTGTGAGTCAAGTTTTTTAAGCTCCTATGCCAAAGTGAATATCTTTCTTTATCTCGAAGGGCAAGAGTTTGATATGCATTTATTAAAATATTTTTTTATGTCTTAAATATGTTGTTTCTATGTTATTACCAGATTAATTATTGTGAGTAGGGTTAAATAAAGGCAACCACCAAAAACAATTTCACTCAAAAATCACAATGACCCAGCACTGGTGAGCCATTTTCACAAAAGCTCCCCGGGGCCATAGCTGTTTTTAAGGGGCACCCTGGTGCATGCGGGCTCCATGTTAGAGACTCCAGCCTTAAAATAAATGAAATTAGCTCATATGCCAGAGGAAGGGTATTTTTTTTTGCGTTAGTTTGTTTTTCACCAAGATCCAAAAAACAAAAATGAGCCAAATAAGCTATTATCTGTCATACCAGACAATTTTGCTTATTTTGAGTATCATTTATCGTATTTTACTTCAAGGCACTGTGTAATATTTGACCTCTAGATGTCCCTGGATAGTGTAGTGCAAACAAAAACAAGTGCTACCAATCACAAGGAACAATACAAACTATACGCAGACTGAATAAATGAAAAAAATGTGCAAAAGGTTACATATTTTATACTGCGAAAACCAAGAGATCAGTGGTTTAATGGTACTGCAACTAGTCTTCTATTAAGTAAAGTGTGTATTACAAAGGTATGAAATACTAAGGATGAATTTCACTGTTAGTGTTTTTGTATGAAAATTATCCTGCGTAATAAATTGGCCTAATTAAACGTAATCTTTATTTTTCAGCCACAATTATTGACACTATTTCATTACACTTATTTGTAATCTCCCAGCAAAAGAATTTCAGATATCTTCAGAAGTGATAAGACTAGACATTGAGAAAAGGACTAATAATAATAACTGCCCGGTAACTGAGCAGTATTTTTTTTCTCGAGATCTTTTTGAGGAACTGTGATGGTATCATGTTATATTTGGTTAGGCACATTCCTCTTACTTGAAACAAAGCATTAAGTCAGTGATTGTCTCAGCACATTCATACAATGACCTGAAATTCAAGTTATTCAGTGATCAGCTGTTTCTTTTTTCCCCACTACTCCCCCTCTACTGTTTCTGTTAGGTTTCACTCTTAACTTTTTTTTTTTTAACTTTTCACAACATGAACTGCTGGATTCCTTCCTAACACATTCTTGTTTTCTTTTTTCCTCTCTTCTTGTTGCCTTTATCTTACAGTCATCGTCCTTGCTAACGTCTCTGCAGTCGTCCTCTGAGGTGCCCTGCGCTTCGGAGCTGGTGAACGCGATAGAAAAACTGGTTAAAAACAAGATGGTGAGTACATTCCTAACTACCTATCTACCTATTTCAAACTACAACTACAACTACTACTACTACTACTACTACTACAACAGAATAGAATATACCTTCATTATTATTGTTACAAATGGCTTAAACATATTGTGACATCGAAATTGGACGTGGCACTACAGTTATTTTGACTGTAAAGATAAAAGATTAAAAGAAGATAAAAATAATTTGGATGTATATGAACACAAAATACTTTCACAAGAAAGTGTGGACATGTACCTACCATCGTAAGTCCCTATACCTACCTTCCCACTAGCGTCATAACTTTCTATACATAGTAACCTCATTACTCCCTATACCTAGTTCCCTACCTACCTCGTTAGTCCTTCCCTACTTACCCACCTGCTTCATTACTCTCTATACCTACTACCTCATTACTGCCTTTGTCTACTGACTGCCTCATTACACCCTGTACCTACCTAACTACCAATTTACTCCCGTACTTCTTATACCCGGGGTCTCCAACCTTTTCAAGCTGAGATCTACTTTTTGTTACTAATCCCGATACTCCCTTTTAGATGTAAGATCCCGACAGGGCTCGGTCCGGGCTTAAAATGTGAATTATTAAGTCGGGCCGGTCGGGCTTATTACCAAACTATTAGTTTTACTCAAAATCACTATATCCAAAGAAATGTTCCTCCTCTGTGTTGGCAGTGGCGATTCTAGGGTCTAGTGGAGCAAGCAGAAATTCCTTGGGGGCCCCTCACCACCGCCTGACCCCCACACACAACAGAATTTCACAAGGACAAACTCTGGGCCTTTGTCATTTAAATAAAGAACCAACAAATTGGATGGTCATGACAGGATGAAGGTCTCAACTGTGTAGTGGAGGTAGATGTTGGATAACTGTCATCAGCTGGCAAAGAAGGGACATCATTGCTTACCGTTTCTTTAGGCACTAATGTAAGAAACTTCAGCAATGATCCTAAAATAAGCGTATCTAGAAGGAAAATAGGCTATGAATGGTTAATAGGCTGTATTTGTTTCATCCATTACATGGGTTTGATATTTTCACATTTTGTAATAATTCTTGAAAAAGACAATTCAATGTTTATCGTAGACTAAACCACTTATACAGTTTTCACAAATGATTTGATGCTATAAAATCTGCACAGGTTGATGATTTATGAACATATGCACAGCTTGAAATGCAGCTGCAAAATAATAAATACAGATTATTGGCCTTACTGTTACAGATTTGCTGATGACAGCTTTCACTTCACCAACCAACTAATAACGTGCCACGTTTAAAAACATTAATTACGTTTTCTGGTTCGACTATATTATTGGTTTTAAATGGCAATCATAACGCCACAACATCTTGTTTTACAACATCATGAGTATCTTGTATTACCCTAAATGGGCTTTTTCTTTAATTAAAAGTACTATTGTATTGTAACCTACTTAATAATATAGAAAAAGCTTTTGATGTAAAAAAAAACATAATGAATAAAGTATGGTCACGCTATTGTTAGCGTGAGTGAAACTAGACTAGCACTATTTGCACTACATAATTCATTATCAACGATAGGGGAAAAATACTATTGATCTCTGTTTATTATTATATTGCTACCACCATCTTGCTTTATTTTCTCCTCTTCTTCTTTTTTTCATTCCCAAAACGATAGTTTCTCAACCTAATGAAGGTCTCAAAACGCAATTTTCAATTATTCTCTTAACTTCTCCATCAACTGCAATGCAAATTTTGACTCTTTGTCGCCACCTAGTGGGGGCTCCAAGCAACTGCCTGGTTTGCCTAGTGTTGGGTCAAAAGACGCGTGACTTCGTCCTTCCATCTGCCTCACGTCAGATGTCATTTCTGCTTCTTGCCAATCGCTTACAAGCTTTACAAACTTTCTTTCTGCTTTGTGGCCAAATCTTTCACTGTGTTCAGCTTGTAATATGCAGAATCTGATTTTCTTTTCGGTGCCATTTTGTTGAGTTTCACTTTAGTTTGCTGCATGTCCCCGAGATGCGCACTTCAGCATTAAACAGTTCATTTTAGAGCTGCACTCGCTGTGCACACTTGATTTTAGGGACTCCGCCCCAAGTAAATCCTAAACTGCGTAGATTAGCCGAAAGGCACATTTTGGCACTGAAGTGCGCACAGCCGAAGTAAAGCTTCGTGTTTATTTTGACGGCAAATTAAAGCATCGGGTACATATTGGGGCTGATTTTTATAGGCCCGATCTTACCTCTACTCCCTTTACCTCCCCTGTGAATCTAGAGATTCTAGGGCCTAGACCCACTTACCTAATTACTCCCCATACCTACCTGCCTTCCTCCCACACATACGGACGGACAAACTACACACACTCATCCCCGCCTATTTGCTCATCAACCTGTCATGCACGTTTTTGGAATGCGGGAGAAAACTGGAGTGGTAAGAAAAACCCCACAAGGACAAAATGTAAACTCTCTGGCATTAAACCTTAAACCTCTCAACTGTAAGGCATGGGTATGGTAACTGGGTAGCAGGTCTATGTTACCCAGTTAGCCACATTGGATTTAGCATTCAATGTAAGTTACATTTCACTTTGCAAAAATAATCACTGGCTGATAATTATTTTGCATTAGGGAAAAGTTATACAGTGGAACCTCGGTTCTCGACCATAATCCGTTCCATTTCTTTGTACGATCACCGAAGTCCTTTTTTCCCATTAAAAGTAATGTAAATTTGTTTTAATCCGTTCCAACACCCTAAATGTTTACCACAAAAGTAAACATGAAGCTAACCCAGGCTAATCGTACGTTCGAGTTAGCGTAATCTTCCGTACGAAAGATTACGCTAACATGAACGTGTAAAAATAAAAAAATCAGGTAGTTTACACGTCATTTAGCACCCGGGTCTCCACAACAAGTGGTGAACAGTTAAAGGATAAAGAAAAGAATTATGAGTAGGATTTCTTACCTTGGCGGTTGTCTGCAGAAGCCATGCTGTATTCCTGAAAGAAGGGAAACTCGCACACCTTCTTCATATTTTGCTATTATTTCTTTCTTAAATGCAATATTTGTAGGCACTACCCCTCTTTTTTCACCTGTAGCAACTTTGCTGCTTGCACCAACCTTCTTCCGAGGCATAATTAGGAGTTAAAACACTCCCTTCACCACTTTTGAAAAACGAAAGCAGAGAAGGAGTGCGCGTTGCTGTGACAACAGTTCTTCACGAGGGGTGTGGGCAATCTACACTCGTACGCCGCTCAGCATCGCCCCTAGCGTACCGGCGTTCGAACTCCGATGTTTTGAACGAAAAGCGAAGCAAGAATTTCTGGAAATTTTGGGTCGAGAACCTATTTGTTCGAACTGAGAGGCGTTCGAAAACCGAGGTTCCACTGTACTACTTTAACCTAAAATTAAATGAGGACTTCATCACACCTCACATTCAAAATGTTTGCCTTATTTTGATACCAGCTCGGTAGCCTAGATGGTAGGGCGCCCGCTTTGAGACTGGGAGGTCGCTGGTTCGCGCCTCGGCCGAGTCATACCTAAGACTTACAACATTGGTACTCATTGCCTCCCTGCTTGGCGCTCAGCATTAAGGGGTGGAATGGGGGGTTTGCTCACCTAATGACTAAAAATGGCTGCGCCCTGTTTGGCTGCGGCTGCATCGGCTTCGCTACAGTTTAACTGTACGGGTCAGGTGTATCGACATTTCGTTCTGTGTGCATTGTTACATAGAATGACAATACAAGGAAATTATTATTATAATATTATTATTATAACCACAAACAATTTTAAAGGCTAATTTATTCTCTGTGTATATTTCCTGTTTCTCTATAGATTATTTTTTATTTTGTTACAGAACTTAGAGCCAGGCGAGCACCCGGTCTTTTCCCCACTCTCCACAAAGGAACAAAGTACTCCAGTCCAGCCCCGGAACCCTGAGCTTGATCAGAGAGCCAAAGCCATGAGGTCGCGAATGTGAGTCTCCCACCTAAGCTCACACTACCAAACATGTTCTTCGCATGTTCATGAATTTTTAACTGTCACTCAGGTTCGTTCTTAATGAGCTCATACAGACGGAGAAGGACTACGTCAAAATCCTGGGCATTGTGGTTGAGGTGATTGCAAACAATTTTTAGTTTAATTACGTTAGGTTTTTAGAAATGATGTTGGTCTTTCCATATCACATCCGTTGGGGGGTAAACCAAGTCAATTTTGGTCAGGTGACTGTGTGTAAAAATTCACCACTAAAGGTTGCTGTGTACAGTGATGTACGGTTAGGTTCATTTCTGGTGAGGCACAGACAGATCTCCAAATGGATGAACCTACTGTACAGATTATTCATCAATTTATTGACAACATGGAAAAAAATAACATTTAAAATGTTACCATCTTACCTTTACCTATAGATTAAGTCTATGTGCCGCTGCTTTTTAATAAAGGCCAAGCTAGGTGACAAAAATTTCCGAATGGCTGCACTTAAAATGCTTTTAGCTTAATAGTACTACTTTTTCTACTGATTTGCCCCTAGGGCGGGTACCAAATCAGAATAACTGGTTGTGGTCTCACTATGCCCCTTGACACAGGGCATGCAGTTGAGACAAGTACCGGACAAGTACAGATACCGGGAAATTATAGCGTACTTTCCGAAATTAGACAACACTGCCACCTTTTTTGAAGGCCGTCCCAAATGTGAACTCACAAAGTAAGGGAGAAAAGCCTCATTTAGCAATACAACCTCATTTGGTTTCAACTAGGTCTCACAAAGGCTAATTAGGTTAAGATTGTGATCAATGATAAGATAATTAACAACTAAAGCTTTGGAAGCATCTAATATTCAGAAGCACAAACGTCAAAATCTTTTATGGCATGATCTCTGTTGCCCTTGCAGGGTTTTATGAAGAGGATAGAAGAAAAAGGCGTCCCTGATGACATGAAAGGAAAAGAGAAAATTGTCTTTGGTAACATCCATCAGATATTCGACTGGCACAGAGAGTAAGTTCCTGTTGTGTCCTGGGAAATTCTGGACTACAAGCCGCTACTTTTTTCTTTTTCTATTTTTTTGCTTTATTTTAAATACTGTGGATTTAAATATGGGGCAGCTTATTTTTTTCTTTCTCATTGCAGCACCGGGAAAAACGGCGAATTGTTTTTTCAACAGCACATCTGCTCTGAATAGAAAACACCGTTGTAAAGTCTGGAAACTTTTATGACACCCATTGAGAGAGAAACTAGTCCCCATTTTTGCCAACATTATTCAAATATTGCATAACAGAATTAAAATGAAAGGTTTGACAGAAATGTCTTCAATATTTACAACGTACTCACGATATCAGACATGTTACCTCAGCAAACTGCTCCTCCTATTTTAAGCAATAATAAACCTTATGAACGCAATAGGCCATCTTTTTACACACAGCAAGACAAACTATGTAGAATATAAATAAAGATATTTAGTGTATACAAGTTGATTTTTTTTTACCAAATAAACAACAAAAACAATTATTTTAGCATCTTGGTTAGTTCTCTCCCCATTCTCAGTAGTTTTAGTTTTGCTCATTATATGTAGTGATGGGGCCAAAATGGGCAAGATGAGATGAAAAGCTTGGGTTTTTTGTCTGCTTGTTCGTGTTGTTTTTCCAGTACAAAAATTGTTGAACAACGTAAACAATTTGAAATAATCCCAAACTGTATAAATTGACTGGTATGTCCATTTTTTTCACTCTCAAATCCATCCATTATCTGTACCGCTTATCCTCAGTAGGGTCGCGGGGGTGCTGGAGCCCATCCCAGCTATCTTCGGGCAGTGGGCAGGGGACACCCTGAACTGCTTGCCAGCCAGTCATAGGGCACACTCTCAAATCAAGCCTTCAATTTATACCTGCGAATAAAACAGTAGTTGATGTAATCCATCAAAAATGCTACATTCCTCTTTCCAGTGCAATTATGTTGAAGTTTCATTTAATCCTTTAAGAATGACAAGAAGTAAATTCAGTTTCGGTCATTACTGTGGCTACCATCAATGACAACTACAGACACTATCTTCCATTGTGAATTTCCCTGCGGGGATGAATAAAGTTATCTATCTATCTATCTATCTATCTATCTATCTATCTATCTATCTATCTATCTATCTATCTATCTATCTATCTATCTATCATTATAATGTTGCTCTGGCGTTGTCATCTAGAAATATATTGCTCACATTTTACGCGTCACAGCTCTTGTTCTAATTTTTTTCAGGCGCATTGGTAAATATGTGATTGTCTTTGTAATCGCCAACTTGAATGGTCACATCTAATCGGGTGTGCTCTGTAGTCCAGAATGTATGTTTATTACTGGCTTCTAGCCATTGTATAACAATACTATTCTGTGCTGGCAGCTTTTTTGTGGTAGAGCTGGAGAAATGTCTCGATGACCACGAGCATCTCCCCGAACTCTTTATCAAACACGTAAGTGGCGAAGACAAGGAAGTCCGCTTCCTTTGTGAGATTTACCGAGCATGTTTTTACATTGCTGTTTTTATTCCATAGGAGAGAAGACTGCACATGTATGTAATCTACTGTCAAAACAAACCCAAGTCTGAGTTTATCGTCGCAGAATATGACAATTATTTTGATGTAAGTTACTATTCGTAGTCTGCCTTACAAGTCTCAAGTTTTTTACAGTCTTTGTTTGTATAGAAAAGTATTTGATCTCCTCAGGTTGATTTGACTTTTTTCCCACTTCTCCTCTGCAGGGAGTCCAGCAGGACATTCAATCCCGGTTGACCATTAGCGATGTCCTCATCAAACCAATCCAAAGAATCACCCAATACAAGCTGCTACTAAAAGTATGTGTTCCCTATAGCAATTTTTACACTCATGCCAGGACTAACAGGCTCAGAGGCAATTTCTTAGCCAAGGTCATCACCACCCTAAAAAGCACACATAAATGTAAAAATATATACAGACGCTGCCCAACCTACGAACGAGTTACGGACGATCGTTCATAAGTTGAATTATTTCGTAAGTTGCTTCAGTGCTATATTTTGTATGTTTATGGTTTATTTAATTGTGTTTAAGGCTTGTATAAGTAACCTGTATTGTTTTGTACTAAAATGCTCTGTAAAGATAAACAAAGTGAGATTTTACTTACTTTTGGAACCTGTGCTTCAAGAGGTCCTCCTCCGTGGTAAAAAGGGGCCGAAAAAGAGCGTTCCAACCATTTTCACAAACGCATCAAGCTTCCTTATTCCACTTTTGTTTCAAAAGAAACGTCTCGCCTCTTCCTGACACTTTACATTAACCATATTGAAAGGATGCACAAGATACTAAACAATAAAAACATCAAAGTTTTACAGTACACGTTGTTATGATTACACACGAACCAGGAAGTATAGGCCGGATTTCTTCTTCCTGTGGATGCTGGGTGGATGCTGGGTGACCTCTCACAGCGCGACGTGGCTGAAGGAAGCACTATAGTACAGTCCTCTACTCGAAAATGGTGTACACAATACAAAATCTAACTTACAGCTATGTCCGGATATTTTTCGACATCCCGAAAAAAATTATGTAATCTGCCGGAATCCGTAAATCGAACATACGTAAATCGGGAGGTGTCTGTGTCCACGACTTATTTGGGATTTTTCTTTTGTCATTGCTAAATGTTTTTTGTTGCTGCTAAATGCACCATTCTTTAATTGCACAATTATTACAACTTAGGCCAGTCTTCAAGCACTCCTTCAAAAATATTTTGGACTATTTATCCTGACGGTCTCATATCTTATTTTTCTCTTTACATGTTTAGTGCCATGTCAAATCTCTTTGTATACAATGTTTCACAACATGATGTCAATAACAATAAAGTCTGTTCTGTTCTATTCTAAACCACCATTTTTTTGTAGGATTTCCTAAAGTTCAGCTCGAAGGCAGGAATGGACTGTGAACGAATTGAGGTAAAAAAAAAAATCTTGGTTGCCATTTAACACCTTCCTTAGCAACAGTACCTCTTAATGTCTGATTGTTGTTTTCCTCTTACAGCAAGCATTGGATCTGATGTCTCAGGTTCCCAAATTGTGTAACGACATGATGAACTTGGGCCGGCTACAAGGTTATGAGGTATACATTAAATTTATTGCAAACTCGAGGAATGGGTTCTAGGTCAAAACTCATTGTGTACGACTCAAAATATAGAGAGACAAACAAAATTAGTAACAATTCATTGGAAATATACAAGGGCGGCCCAGCGGCTGAGTGGTAAGCGCGTCTGCGGCACAGTTCTGAGCTCATGGTATCAAATCCAGCTACCAACCTTCCTGTGCTGAGTTTGCATGTTCTCCCGGAGCTTGTGTGGGTTTCCTCCGGGCACTCCGGTTTCCTCCTACATTCCCAAAAAACATGCATGTCAGGTTAATTGGCCGGTCCAAATTGTCCCTAGGTGTGAATGAGTGAGTTGTCTGTCTCTGTGTGCTGGAAACCAGTTCAGGGTTTCCACTGCCCGAAAATGGCTGGGATGGGCTCCAGTACCCCCGCCACCCTACTGAGGATAAACGGTGCAGATAATGGATGGGTGGAAATATTGAGAAATATATTTTCCTATTGTTAATGCTTTTCAACTTTAAGTCTATAAAGCGTGAAACTTACATTGTGTCACAATTACGCACAATAGCCACTACTTTGTACTGCTGTCCGTGTGGTTTTGAACAAGAAAAACTGAATTGTGTCATTTTGATGGCGGGTAATAAAAACCACTTTCGATATGAAAATTGTGCTCATTTATGCTACCAAGTTTTTTTTTTTCTAATCTGAAATTTGGAGCCCATCCCAGCAATCATCGGGCAGTGGGCAGGGGACACCCTGAACTGGTTGCCAGCCAATCGCAGGGCACACAGGGACAGACAATTTGCTCGCTCATTCACACCTAGGGACAATTTGGACCGGCCAATCCAGCTGAAATGCATGTCTTTGGAATGTGGGAGGAAACCGGAGTGCCCGGAGGAAACCCACGCAAGCAAGGGGAGAACATACATACTCCGCACAGGAAGTCTGGTAGCTGGATTTGAACCCACACAGGTGGTTCCCAAGACCTTAGAACTGTGCCGCACACGCGCTAACTACTGCGCCGCCGTGCTGCCCCATTAAAATACTATTTTCACTATTTTGCAGTGCTCTACATAAATACAGGTCACAATGTTTGTTGTTAAAAGCAATCTTGAAAAATGTTTGCTTTCAAGATAATGTAAAATAACTGGGTTGTTTGAGACAACCACCATAGGTTTGTAATTAACAAAGACACCAGTCATGTTTATCACAACCCAAATTAAAAAGGGTCTTTTTGTTTGAACCCCGTGGAATGTTGTTAAGAACAATGTAAAAAAATGGGTTGGTTACAGAACAAAATATTTGAATAATTTAAACTCCTCCTCCCCCAAAAATATGTATGATTTTTTTTTTTTTTTTAACCAAAAATATTGGATCGTTATGTAAACTAGATCACTTAATCCAGATAGCGGATTGGTCTCTTCAAAACAAATTTTGGGTTGCTTTCCTCTTAATTGTTTTTAAAGTGCAGGATGAGACTCGACTCATTACCTGCTATAAACACTTATGTACTTCGAAGATATGTTTTAACTGGGATGTTCATATATAAGATAAGAATTAAACAAGAATTGATGACGAGTGCTTTTTGTGCCCAGGGCAAGTTAACCAATCAGGGCAAGCTGCTGCAGCAAGAGACTTTCTTCGTGACAGAGCCTGACACCAGCGTCTTGTCACGCTCGAAAGAACGGCGGGTTTTTCTCTTCGAGCAGATCGTCATCTTCAGCGAGCTCCTCAGAAAAGGCTCGTCCACGCCCGGATACCAGTTCAAAAAGAGCATCAAGGTATACGCGATGCTGACGCAACTCCCACGCCAAATGAGTACAACTGTTGAAAAAGTCAGGACAAAAACCAAGGGCTCCAGTTTGGCTGTATCATTGGTTGGGACCGAATCATACTCTAACCCCCTCCAAAACCCATCGACACAACTGCAAGAAATTATATACCGTATATATTTGCATAAAAGCCAACATCGGATATAAGACGACACCTTAAAACTGCTGTAAAACAACTACTGTAAATTCCAGACTATAGAGTGCACCTAATTATAAGCCGCACCTACCACTTTTTGGGTGATCTGCCACTTTTGTTTTTACACAAGCCGCACCCATGTATTGGCCGCGCGCGCCCGCACATGACACAATCACAAGCTTAATCCAGACCAGGCTGTAAAGTCCACAATTGTAACAAAATGGATAGTACACAATCCCAGTACCATAGTTAACATCATAAACGGAAAATGATACCCGTAATTAATGTATGATGCAGACTTGTAGAGTCCGGGTCCCGTTGAAAGTAATCCAAGGAAACAAAATGTATATTTCCAAAGTTAAGGGTGGGAAAAATATATATCCACTATTGTCCGTTGGACAACAGACAGATCTACCGGTAACTCAGCTTTAGCCTATTTCCCATCAGCCCGCTTTTGCTCCGCCCCTTCTTTTTGATTCTTTCGTAGAACACTTAACAGAATAAATCTCTAAAATAAATACATTACAAAAATATACAGTTGCTAATACATATTATACATGGTTACACATATTTACGAAGAAAGACGGTACACCGAGAGAGTTTTCAAAGCTTTAATAATAATAATATAACTTTCATCCCAAACCGTGCCTTTGAAAGGTACCAACACGCTAGTAGGATCATGCTCGCAATGTATCAGACGTGCCTGTTAAAAAAAAGGCATCCTGAAATTGTGAAAGTCATGGTAGATTGTCCTCAACTTCCTCCTCATAACTATCGCCAGCAAGGACGTCTTCCTCATTGTCGGATCGTACCTTAACTTCACAGACAACGTATGCTTAAACTTAGAGGCCGCAGTCTTTCTTGGCGCACATATTCTACTGGTCTTAATCTTACCTTTTATACTCCAGCGCCGCTGGTGGCCGTTAGAAAAATTCCATAAATTGGCCGCTTCTCTGAATAAGCCGCAGGGCTGAACATTAGGGAAAAAAGTAGCGGCTTATAGTCCGGACTTTACGGTACTGACCTTAGGAGACAGTGAACCCTTTTCAAATGCTTTGGGCTTCAAATCACTCGAAGATCTCAATGTTTAGGTACTGTTTATGTTTTGATTCAGTGTTCCTACTTTTCGCCTTGGGTCCAATTTCCAATGATGTATCTTTTCTCAATTGTCTGATATAGTTTTAATTCATACCAAACTTTATTGCCACTTTCATGTTGTCTTTTTTCTCCCTGCATGGTTAATTTTTACAAATGAATAGTAGTGTGTTTAAGTAGCAATTCATCATTCTACATGGTCTTCCCATTAGGTCTCCTATTTGGGGCTGGAGGAGAGCGTGGACAACGACCCATGCAAGTTTGTTCTGTCATGTCGCGGCTCGTCGGAGCAATTCACCCTGCAGGCCGTCAACGTTGACGTCAAACAGGTCTGGGTTGGACATATCAAGGCCCTGCTTGATGCGCAGAGCACCTTCCTTTCCGGTGAGATCCTAATGCTCGCCTTCACATTATCCCTCCATTTTTTTAAAAATCATTATTCTTTGCTTTCTGTCCTTCAACACAGCATTAGTGTCTCCCATCGAATATCAGCAAAAGCGTGGTGGCAGTTCATCCCTCACTAGAAATCGCTCGTCCGCCAGCAATCGCTCAACCACACCCTCTCACAGTCGACCTTCGTCAGCCGCTGGCCTTGGTGAGAAGGACGGCGAGAGAGGGCGGAGCCAGCTGACTACATCGACCTCCAATGGCAGCACATCGTGCTTTGACCCCAGGGTGAGTTTTACCTCTCACATTTTGTTTCTTAAAGTAGAAGTCAAAACTAAGAATTTATATCCCCTAATCATAATTTCTTGTATGGGGCACCATCTGTCTAAAGTTTAGACAGAACCGGGATGTTCATATATAAGATAAGAATTAAACAAGACTCTAAACCATAGTTGGGCCGCATGTCCTGCATCATATTAGAGGTTTATTTTTTCTTCTTTAACTAAAGTTATACAAATTATCAGCTGACAGGATCTTGTTCAAGGCCCTGGTAATTGTCATCACCTGTATTGGAGCATTGAAACCTCAAATGTCATGCAGGACAGGCGGCCCTTGAGGACCGGAGTGCCCACCTCTGATCTTAACACGGAACTTAATATTCCAGGGTTGCAAGAGCTAATCGATAAAATCAATGAAAATCGATGATTAAAAGCTTCGGCAACTCTTCAGATCATCGATTCGTTTTATCAAGTGATTCAAGTGATTTTTTTTTCAAGTACGTTAAGAGACGTTATAAAAATGTTATGTTACATTTTTTTAGATCCAATTATTGAACATTGCATCATTCACAAAAAAGATTGACATGAAAGGTTTAACTTTGCGGTGTTTGACTGAAGTTAACCATTTTCAAGGGAACAGACAGTGCTGCAAAAATGCAGAAAAAAAAATCTGAAAATAAGTAAATAAAATAAAATAAAAAGACATGTTTAACTTTACTGAAGAGGCAAATCTTTGGCATTTATCATTTTCATATTGGGAATGTTTATCATATTCCAAAATTTAACCCCCCCCCAAAAAAAATTGTTGACAACATTTTGAAAAGTGGGTTTGTTTACATTTTTGGCATATTTGTTGTGGATAAATAACATTTCTACACATAAATTTAAATGTGTTGCCTTTCGTTTTGTATGATAAGTTAAAAAAATTTCTTACATATTTACAGGTGTATAGCATATATTTGTATGTAAGTTAATTGACAAACTCTTGTATTTTTTATTTTTTTTAGATTACAGAATATGTTGTTTAATGTGTTTTTCAGTCCAAAACTTCAATATTTGAAAAAAGAGGAAATTAGAAATGACTTTAAGAGATCCGGTTACTTGATTAATCGAAAACATAATCGACTGATTCATTGATTATGAAATTAATCGTTAGTCTCAGTCCTTTAATATTCATACAATATTTTGCTCATGATTTGCAAAAACAAAATTACTTGTGGGTAGATGGGCAGATAGGTAGGTTAGTAGGGTAGGGAGGGTCACTTTAAACATATAATCCGATACAGTTACTAGTTACATGTTGATAAATGCAATCAGTGACGTAATCGGAATACTATGATATTGCAGTCATGTAACTTGATTAGTTTCAATTGCTTTCGGATTACTCCAATACCAAATATTCTATATAATATTATCGCAGTATTCCACGTAGTTTGTCTTGTTGAGAGGTAAGTGATCGAAAGACTGTTAATGATTTGTAAGCACTCACTGTATACTCAAAATTAAAGTTACTGTAACTTTAAATAAACATACACATACACAAAAAATACAACACTATGTTTTTACGTTTAATAGTTTGTATGCGCACACTGAAACCAGCTGATGCTGTCGGTAAGTGGTCACAAGCGAAGAGCGGGCACGAGCGGTGAGCAGTCTAGAGCAGTCTCTAGTGGTAGCCTCTGGGACTGCTAGTGACCTGGATTTTACTTTGTATAGCGTTAGATTTTTTTGTTCGAAGTAAAACTCATATATTGAAATTCTCGTGTTTAGAGGTGCTCGTGTAAAGCCGTACCGCTGTATACCCTATTTGTAAAGAGAATAAATCACTAAAATAAATGAGCCGGGATAAATTAACAATGCTTTTAATGTAACTGACTTGAGGCTGTGTAATACCCCCACGTTTGTATATGATATCTGAAAGATTTTGATATTCTTCCTCCTCTTTCTCATGATCCCGACCTCCTCCCAAACCCCCTCAGAGCGACATCAATAATGGCATCCCGGCTGTTGTCCAGCCCTCATAGATTGACCCTGTAACCTTGTCCTCCTTTTCTTTCATTTCCAATCCACCCCCGCCCGAACTCCAACCCTGGTCTTGTCCTCGTCTCGGTCAGGAGGCGGACGACAGTGGCTGCTGCAACGGCGCTTCGTCCACAATGCGCGTGGCGCAAGACTATTCGGCCCTCAAGGAGAACGAGATCTGCGTGACTCAAGGCGAGACAGTGCAGATCCTGGCCACCAATCAGCAAAACATGTACCTGGTTTACCGGGCCGCCGACAGCCAATCACCCGCCGCTGAGGGCTGGGTGCCGGGCCATGTCCTGGCCCCCACCCACAAGCCCTTAAAAGACTCCTCCTCCGCTATGTCCTTCTCTGCGGCGGTGGCCGACTCCAACAAAATCAAGTAAGTGGTAGCGGGTGTCGTCTACCCTGCAGACCTCTGATGGGATCGGATGGCCTACCTTTTACGAGTTCCCTTGCTGGCGTCACGTTGCCCACGGTGACACTTTTTTTGAGTTGCTGACTGCCGACAAACTCAAGCTAGTCTGGATAGAATCTCGTAATTAGCCCGGAATGTGGAGATTAAAAACCGGACTTATTTCAGTTCCTAACATGCTGTTTTTTATCCTTTTGTTGTCCTTTATTGCAGTGGTTCTCAACTGGTCTGATTTTAGGACTCACAAATCCGTCCTAATGACAAGCTACGACCCAAAATCGAGAAAGAAAATACACTTCTCAAATGTATCAAATGAAAGGATTGTGCAGATATAGTAGAATATATTCACTTTTTCTCCCCAAAACATAATGACCAGCAAAACCAAAACGATTTCAAGTGTGGTACATGCTCTCGTATACGCCTAAACGGCATGTAAGCGACCCCATAAAAATATCCACATAGTAAAATATATATATATATATATATATATATATATATATATATATATATATATATATATATATACCACAGCCATATCCCCCTAGTGGGAGGTGGCTAGAGTCATTTCAGACTCTTTTTGGGAGATTGATTCAGAGGAGGGGATTCCCAGCCCCCTCGCTCAACCCAACTGAGGTGTTGGGAGTCATTAGGTGACCAAACCCCCCAATTCCAACCCCTAATGCTGAACGCCAAGCAGGGAGGCAACGGGTACCAATGTTTAAGTCTTAGGTATGACTCGGCCGAGGCTTGAACCACAACCTCCCAGTCTCGGGGTGGGCGCCATACCCCCAAGACCACCGAGCTGGTCAAAATAAATATGTACCGAAAATATGAATAAAGAGTGAACCTAAACATTGATGATTATTTATTTATGTAAATAATAAAGACTAATATGCTGGTAAAAAGCTGAAAATATCACATTTTTAAACCATTTGCCAAACCTTCAAGCAGCACTTAAATGTCGAACAATCATAAACCATTTACATATTTCGCATTTATTTATTTATTTTCCACTTTTCTTTATCTTCTTTATTTTCTTGGGACCCTTTATTATAGGCAGACAAAGTAAAAAAAAAACAGGAAAAGATCACAATCAAATGAGATGTGGTCCCTTTCATTCACAATTGAGACGGCGTTAATGACTAAACAGGAAGAAAAGATCGAGCAGGGCATTCTAGCCATCTATTATTAAGGAGTGTAATCCCCCCCCCCCCTTTTTTTTTCCTTCTTAGCGTTATTTTCCCAAGGCAAAAGCTTGTGACCCACTGAAAAACGGTCCGCGACCCACTAGTTGAGAAACACTGCTTTATTTTCTTCTGTTTGTTTTTCTTGTTTTTTTTTCTTCCTTTTGTACGAACTGGTTTCTCCAAAGTGGAGATTTCTGTTGTTGTCTTTTGGAATCTTTGAGATTTTTTGTGTTAACCTCTGATGTTGCCCTATTATGATTATTATTATTTTTATTTGAGTACAAAGTTGAATCCTGTTTTTCTCCGTGTTGATTTTATTGTTTATTGTTGTCTGTAGTCCACTGTATGAAAATGTCTCGATTGAGGCTCTGGAGCATTCCTGTCTATAAGAAAAATGAAAAGAAAAGAAAAACAATACGGAAAATCCTTTTTTTGCACTATTTAAGAAAAATATGAAGTCAAGCTGTGCAATATGTTTTTCGTCAACATGGGCCACGGACAGTAATGTTCTGTTCCTAGTCTCCAAGAAGAATCATTTTAACTGAATTTTAAATACTGTATGTAAACTAAAAGCTTTAGGGTGAATGTGAGCATGTGGTAGCAAAACAACCCAACGTGAAGGCAGAAGTTTGTTTTCTTCTGTTTCACTGAGGAAAAGGCCATGGGGCAGTTTGTAGTTTTTAGTAAATTGTAAATAAATTACAAGAGCCGACATGCAGCAAACATGACAAGTCTGTTACTTTTTATTGTCACCTTTATTATCTTTTCCGAGTATTTTACGTTTTTACTAACATGAACGGTTTGCAACTCCACTGAGTGAATTCATATGTTTTTGTGTCTATAAATAATTGTAAAGAAGTACGAGTCCTTCACCTATGATTAATTTTTTAGACATATATTTTTTTTCTTTTGATGAAACATAATTAAAAAAAAGGCTTTTATTAATATTTATCTATAGGAGTGTGAGATCAATGGATTTTGAACTTGCAAACAGAACAGGAGAGGACCCAAACCTCTGACAAGTAGTTACAACCTTTTCTAAAATCCCTCCCTGAGCCCTTTTTACATTAAATCTCATAGATTACAGAAGCAGATTCACCCCAAAGGGTGTGCAATCAAAGAACAGCAACATAATTGACCGAAAGTGACTTTGAGATTAACAGTTCATAATAGTCCAAACAACGAATAACAGTGAGGTATAAAAGTCAAAATAACCATCTGGCATCCAACGCAATCGCCATTGAAGGTCTCCAGTAGTAAAAACAAAATAAACTTTTCAAGATTTCAGATCCTTTTTCTTTTTTTTTTTTACCAAGTACAAAGCAATTGATACACACAATTTTTCCATAAAACGAAAACAGATTAATTTGAAAGAAGCACAAAATATAAATTTTCTTAAATTTGCATGCATTAATTTATTAGTTTAATTATTACTTCCTGTTTGTATATATATGTATATATATATATATATATATATATATATATAAAACTCCTTTTTACTCGAGATGACGTCGATACTGACTGAGAATATACGAAGGTTACAAAATAACAGCTATGGAGCTAGTAATAAAATCACAGAACGTAGCGGTTAAATGAATGGTCTTCCTTGTTATACATAAGTACAATAAAATTGTAGGGATTCCTCTTTCAGTACACAAAATTGATATAGAGGGACGCTGGCTAGCTGCACAGTAGCATCGGAAAAACTTAAGTTGAGCCATGTGTCTGTTGTAATTAAAATACAACCTTCCTGAATGTAGCAACAGGTCATCCATTTCATGGGTAATGAATCTGGAGTTGGTGAGATACAGGCTCCACGGGGGTGGTTTAAGAGAGTTGTTAGCATATCCGTAATAGTATGCCGGACCTGCAGCCTTGCTTGCTTGTATTGATGTGCAGTTTCTACATTGTGTAAAAAATACTCTTAAAAATCTGAAATGCTTTTTATACCTTTTGAAAAAATTGTTTTTAAAGTTTGGCAGCTCTGGATTGTAATATAAACTGTATTTTCATTTATACGAGCACCCCTAAACACAATAATTTCAGTATACGAGTTTTATTTGCAAGAAAAATCCTGCTATACGAAAACAATCCCAGTTCAAGAGCAGTGTCCAGAGGCTACCGCTAGAGATGGCTCGATAGCGTTTACCACTCTTGGCCGCTTACTGCCAGCATCAGCTGATCCAGTTCATTTTCATAACACTCTTACTGCCTATGATTGGGACTACCGATACCTTATTGTTTTGGCACTCATACCTGGTATGTTACCTTTATTTTTTTAATACTATCCACAATAATTATCTGTTATTATTAGCATATCCAAGACAAGACACTCAAACATGTTCTTGTTTATAACTTGAAGTGGCAAACCTATACCAAAATGGAAATTTTAATTAGAATATTGGAGCGGTTAAGTCACGCACAAAGACTTAGTCTTTCTTAAGTTTAAACTTCATTAGGCATTTAAAATTAGGCGAGAAGTCACCAATAGATTTTCAACTTGCAAGAAGGAGCCCAGAGGAGAGCTCTCTGATAAGAAAATTCTATCTGCTAAACCTTACCTCCAAGATTTTTATTTAAAAATGTCACAAAAAAAACGATCAGCCCTAAAGGGTGTGGGAAATTAAAGAACAGCAACATGATTGGCCAAAAGCAACAATGACTCAAAAGTCAAAACTACAGACTGTGAGTCCAAATAACGAACTGGCATCCATTGAAATGTTCTCTCCA
This sequence comes from Urocampus carinirostris, assembly GCF_059441175.1. Taxonomy (NCBI): domain Eukaryota; kingdom Metazoa; phylum Chordata; class Actinopteri; order Syngnathiformes; family Syngnathidae; genus Urocampus; species Urocampus carinirostris. The sequence continues at coordinate 36,523,748 of NC_142362.1, read as the reverse complement.
CTCATCCAATAGTAACAGACCTATCAGTCTTGCTTCAAAATAAAGCAGACTTAATACTATTCTCAAGTCAAGTTTTTTTGTTGTTGTTTGAATCAGAAAGATGTATCGGTTCTTTATTTTAAATCGGTAGGCGTTTTTAAGGTGAGAAGAGCAAAAATCTAACGCATAAATCTGTATTATTGGTGATTACAGACGCCTAGAAAACACTTGAGATCAATCTCATTTTGGCTATTTGGGCTGTAATCCGGATCATCTGTCACTGGAAGCAGACGTCATTGTAGATTGCTCATATTGTTGCTGTAATCTACATAGTCTGCCTTTCTGTGACCAGGTGCTGCATTGTGATTTTAGGTTTATTATCACTTAATAAGGAAGATTTGCAATCAGTAATAAGAGTAGCAAATGGTGGAGGTTGAAGGATATATTCAAGATGATACCAAATCACTTACTGTACACTAAAGAATAACGTTGCTGTAACTTTAAATGACCGTAAACACAAAGAGTTTCTACAACACAAGTTTTTGATTTTATTTGCCTGTAGTAGTTTGCATGTGCAAACCAGATCAGTTGATGCTGGCGGTAAGCAGTTAAGAGCGGTGAGCACTATCGAGCCAGCTCTAGCGGTAGCCTCTGGACACTGCTCTTGAACTGGATTTTTCTTCGTATAGCATGATTATTGTTGCAAATAAAACTTGTATACTGATATTATTGTGTTTAAGGCTGCCCGTACAAAGAGGTACAACTGTACTTATTTTTTTGTTTGTGTGTTCTTAAATTAACCTGCGCAACTCACTGTATCAAAAAGCATCTGGTCAGTTGACATGTTTTGTCCATGTACCGCGCAGGAAGTCTCTGTCGTGGAACACGCTACGTGCTAGAAAGCGTGCTGAAGCCAAGGAATTCTCGCCATTGGGGTTCAGAGGTCAGGAAAACGGCCTCCTGCGTAAGACAAAAGAAAGCACGCCCCCTTCTACGCTGCTCGCCTCCCCTGGTGCCAGGGCAAAGGGCAAAGTGAGTAACGGCGAGGTCGCTTGTCGCCTGCCTTACCCCTGGCACACTTTTCACAAAAAGTCAGGATATTCCCCTTTCAAGTCAAATTCAAGATGATGCTCCAATTATTAGGCGCATTTTAGTTTCATCCTGAATTTTTCTACCGAACGTAGGATATTTCTTGCTTTTTGTGAGTAATTTTGTGAGAGGTTTGATCCTAACACGTGCATGTTTGTGTGTTGTGACCCCTACAAAGACACACAGCTTTTTTTATACCCAATCCAATTTTATCCGCTCTGAACCAGGGAATACTGTTCTAATAACCTAATAATATAGTTTTTTTTAAGTTGGAGCCTCGTTGTGTTTATTTTCATAAAACAAGATTAATTTTATTGCATTTATTTTTTGGGATCTCTTTTTAGCATGTGGAGTAAGACATGGCTGGCTGTTGAGAATCATTGAATTGCAAAAATAGAGAGAGAGAGAGAGAGAGAGAGAGAATAAGAGAGATACAAAGACAGAGAGAGACTAACGTGGGTATAAGTAAAAGAATAGATGATGTACTAGGGATGTACAGTGCAGACATGGTGGCAGTGTTGGTAGCAGTATAATAGGTGAAAGTAACTGCACAAAATAATCAGTATCACTTAAAAGTAATCAAAAATGTTATTCCTATCGTAGACAGGACCTTATTAATCCGGTTACGAGCAGTCACAAGAATACACAAGAAGGGGGGCGGGTCACATTTTGTTGGGTCCGAGCAGATGTAGGGGTGCAAGGGAATGAGAGCATAGACAAGTTGGTAAAAAGGGCACTGGGAGCTAGTGTGGTTTAGATACATTAGTACAACACCCGCCAGAAACTAGTTCAGACCATTAAACATCTGTATGCCAATGCGACAGTGCGGTACTGATCAATGGTAACATAGGATTGAGGTTTAGAACCTCAGTCAATATGAGACAAGGCTGCATTCTCTCTACAACTGTATTTAACACCTGCCTAGAGATGATCATGACCAAAGCCCTGGACCAACATGAAGGTACAGTTAGCATTGGGAGACATAATGTCACTAACCTCTGTTTTGCTGATGTTATTGCTGGGCTGGCAGGAGAAGAACAGAAACTCAGAGATCAGGTCAATCGCTAGGACAAAGCATCAACCCAGTATAGAACGAAAATTGACACAGAAAAAATAAAAGTAATGACCAACATTCTCAAGGTATCACCAGAAACATCACCATCAACCACCAAGCGTTTGAACCAAAACTGAAATATCTTGGAGCTGTCCTATCAGAAGAGAGGTCAGAACCAGAAATCATGGCCATGACAGCTCTGACACAGCAGCATTTGCCAGACTTAAACCTAACTGGAGGGACGAGAACGATGCGATGCTTCAGAAAACATTTGGGCGTCAGTTACATAGTCAATGTGACAAACAAAACAGTGGCCAACACCATCAGATGGCACATTGTACCATACGAAGAACTGTTGTTATCTGTGCGCGGATTAAAACTGCAGTGGTATGGTCATGTCACAAGATGGTCAGGACTGGACAAAATTATTCTCCAGAAACCAGTCCAATGGGACAGGAGGCGAGGGAGACCGAAAAAGAACCAGGCCAACAACATCAAGAAATGGACTGGTGTCAACTTTGCCATGACTCAAAAACAGGCCAGGAGTCGTCATCATTGGAGAAAGCTGTCCACAATGTGTCTTCAGTGGTGCCCTGACAACCCAGGCAGTTGAGGGATCCGTGAACAGTCAAACTTTAGTAATGCTGAAACTATATGTGTAATGAGAGGAAGATTTAATCAGAAATAGCGGATCATGTGGCACGCAGAGCGCAGAGAACGACACCTGGATAAAAATTCAACCAAATGTTGCGAGCAAGAGTTGGCAAAAATAGAAGAGTGAAGACTGTGATGGGGCGGCACAGTGCGCAGCCCCACGGTGCAGAGGTTCAGGGTTTAAGTCCAGCTACCGCAGCCTCTCCGTGTGGGGTTTGCATGTTCTCACTGTGTTTACGTGGCTTTCCTTCGGGCACACCGGTTTCCTACCACATTCCAAAAACATGCATGTCAGGATAATTGGCCAGTCCAAATTGTCCCTAAGTGTGAATGAGTGAGTGAGTTGTCTGTCTCCGTGTGCCTGACGACTGGCAGCCCGAAGATAGCTGGAATGGGCTCCAGCACCCCCGTGACCCTACTGAGAATAAGCGGCGCAGATAATGGATGGATGGATGGATGGAAACTGTGATGACAAGGCTAAAGATTGTACACCCCTCCTGAAACAAAGGTATTGCTTGATAGCAGAGAAGTAAATTCTTGCTGTCAAATGTAATAATGTGATGACCCAAATAGTCAAATTAATATTACTGGAAAACTCATAAAAATGATGATACATGCAGTTACATAATCAAATATTCTAATAGAAGATAGCAAAAATCATATGAGAGTTCAAGATGGACACGTCAACAACAGAAAGCACACTGTGCATATTTCTGTGTTTGGTTAATTGTTAACAGGCCCAGATGAACCAAGTTTGCTTTTCTTAACTTAGTGCCTAATTGGATGATTCTTAGCAATTACATGTATGTGCGACTGTAAGGGCCTACGTACAGTGCATCCGGAAAGTATTCACAGCGCTTCACTTTTTCCACATTTTGTTATGTTACAGCCTCATTCCAAATTGTATTAATTGAATCTCTTATCTCCAAATTCTACACAAAATACTCCATTATGACAATGTGAAAAAGTTTTCTTTTTTTACTTTTTTGGAATTTATTACAAATAGAAAACTAAGAAATCACATTTACATAAGTATTCACAGCCTTTGCCATGAAGCTCAAAATTGAGCTCAGGTGCATCCTTTTTCCACTGATCATCGTTGAGATCTTTCATCCTTGGAGTCCACCTGCAGTAAATTCAGTTGATTGGACATGATTTGGAAAGGCACACACCTGTCTATATAAGGTCCCACAGTTGAGTGTGCATGTCAGAGCACAAACACCAAGCATGAAGTCAAAAGAACTGTCTGTAGACCTGCGAGACAGGATTGTATTGAGGCACAAATCTGGGGAAGGATACAGAAAAATTTCTGCTGCTTTGAAGGTCCCAATGAGCACAGTGGCCTCCATTATTCGTAAATGGAAGACATTTGGAACCACCAGGACTCTTCCTAGAGCTGGCCGGCCTTCTAAACTGAGCGATCGGGGAAGAAGGGCCTTAGTCAGGGAGGTGACCAAGAACCCGATGGTCACTCTGTCAGAGCTCCAGCGTTCCTCTATGGAGAGAGGAGAGCCTTCCAGAAGGACAACCATCTCTACAGCAATCCACCAATCAGGCCTGTATGGTAGAGTGGCCAGACGAAAGCCACTCCTTAGTAAAAGGAACATGGAAGCCCGTCTGGAATTTGCCAAAAAGCACCTGAATGACTCTCAGACCATGAGAAACAAAATTCTCTGGTCTGATGAGACAAAGATTGAACTCTTTGGTGTGAATGCCAGGCGCCATGTTTGGAGGAAACCAGGCACTGCTCATCACCAGGCCAATACCATCCCTACAGTGAAGCATGGTGGTGGCAGCATCATGCTGTGGGGATGTTTTTCAGCAGCAGGAACTGGCAGACTAGTCAGGATAGAAGGAAAAATGAATGCAGCAATATATAGAGATATCCTGGATGGACCTCAGGCTGGGGCGAAGGTTCATTTTTCAGCAGGACAACGACCCAAAGCACACAACCAAGATCTCAAAAGATTGGCTTCAGAACCACTCCGTGAATGTCCTGGAGTGGCCCAGCCAGAGTCCAGACTTGAATCCGATCGAACATCTCTGGAGAGATCTGAAAATGGCTGTGCACAAACGTCTCCCATCCAACCTGATATATCTGTACATTCAAGGAAACTGTGGGGGTCAGATGCATCGACATTTCGTTCTGTATACACATGTACTAGAATGACAATAAAGTAGATCTGAATCTGAATCTGAATCTGATTGAGCTTGAGACTTATTGCAAAGAAGAATGGGCAAAACTGCCTAAAGATAGGTGTGCTAAACTTGTGGGATCATATTCAAAAAGACTTGAGGCTGTATTTGCTGCCAAAGGTGGATCAACAAAGTATTAACCAAAGGCTGTGAATACTTATATAAATGTGATTTCTTAGTTTTCTATTTTTAATAAATTTAAAAAAAGTAAAAAAAAAAAAAAAAAAACTTTTCACATTGTCATAATGGAGTATTTTGTGTAGAATTTTGAGATAAGAGATTAAATTAATACAATTTAGAATGAGGCTGTAACAACAAAATGTGGAAAAAGTGAAGCGCTGTGAATACTTTCCGGATGCACTGTATGATCACATGAAAACAAAAAGAATACATTTCTATTAATTTTGTTATGTTACATGTTGTTTGCGCTCAAGTTACATGTTGGAACACTTGATCAAGCTTAGCCAAATGTTGCTATTGCATGATTAAGAAGTGGGTAGAACATTTCTTTCTTTATTATATATTAGTACAAAGGTTTTGATTTATTTTTTGTATTTAAATAAAGGTATCTGTTTTATGTTTTTGTCATTCTGCTTTACGACTCACTGATTTAGTGATTGTTTGATTTATTTATTTGTTATTTATTCATATGTTTCTGGACAAACACCAGTAAGTGCAAATGTGTATTTAATGAAAACATAAGCCTGTTGGTGAATTTATTGAATGCAATTAAACATAAAACATGAATAAAAACGTTTGTCACACAAAATGTCAAAGGTAAGTCTCAACAGTAGGCTATTCAAACTTTAAAAAACAGATTCTTCTCTCTTGATGCACTTTAAATTCAAATGACACAAATTCTTGGGATTCCTCACTTTTGCCCCTCTCCTGTTTTATTTTGCTCTTTGGCATTCCTACATTTCCTTTTTCTGCTGTTGCTGTCCCTTTAGGCCTTTCCCTTGCTCCTGCCATGCGTTTCAATAGTCGCATAATTGCATTTTCCACTCCTTCACCTTTTTCCCCTACCAGGAGATTCACACTTCAGATGAATCAGACTGTGACGATGGCCTTGACCCAAAAACTGGCATGGAGGTGCGCACGCATGTTGTTGTTTATCATGAACAGTGTTGGGCGCGTTACTGAAAAAAAGTAACCCGGTACAGTTACTAGTTACTTCTTCCAAAAAATAACTCCTTTAACCTCCAGATTAGTGGTTACAAATTGTCGTGCATATACTCGCGAAGAAGTAGACACCTTAAAACGGTTTTAACTCGTTACAATCCTGTAAAATTCGCCTAAAATCCTAATCTAACACATACTTAAAGTAAATTGAATGCTGTTCTTAAACCGTTTGAAGAATGTTTTTGGTCTCTTGAAAGTTTTGTCCTAAATTGGAATGATCACTGCAAGTGCAATTCACATTGAATAATCTAAGTTAGAACGTACAGAAATAGAAATGTTTTTTTCCTTTATATGCTTGCAAAAGACTGTAGCATGGGCATCATGCCTCCGGTGTTGGTGACGTTTGCATGTCTTATTAACTCATTATATATACTACTATACTACGATCTTTTTTTTATCACGCCAATCAATATGCCTTAATAAACACATAATACAGACTATGTCTGCGAAAAACGCATCAGATTCTGCAGGGTAGTCGAATTTAGGCACGACACAAATTGCCACATAAAAAAAATAGAAGAAAATATTTACACCAACCTTTGGATGTGGTAAACCATTCATATTCTCCACTTCTGGGTGCCTTTCCGAGAAATGTTTCTTTTTCTCGGCGCAAGGTGTTTTGTACAAATAATTGTACAAATAATAAGACCAAAATTAAGCACAATTTTACTGTAAATTCCGTGCTCGCGTTTGCCCCATTGATTTCACATTGGTTTGTTGTTCCTGAATTAGCACCTGCCCACCTCCCTCCCTTGCCCACCCCCCTCCCATGCCCACCATTTGCTACCGGTGAAACAAAACTAAATATGTACATATAAACTGACTTCTTAATTTCAGTATTTTATTTTATAGTTGTTAATTCAGCTTGGATGCCAATATATACAGTTAAAGAGAATATACGTACATGAGAAAAAAATCAGCGTATTTGTTCTTGAGATGGCGCCATCATAACTATTCTGTTGTATTTTGTAGGTAAATATAAACGGGGATTTTCACTATCGATTTAAGGGATGTACAGTATGTGTCAACATAGGTAAAACATGACTATTTAATGATCATAGGGCATTATACTCAATCATCTGCATTTATAAAGTAGCAAAATAATGTAGTAACAACTGCAGAGATACAGTTTTATTAATAACGTGTTACAGTAATAATTCCTTAACAACGTGTAACAGTAATCATTTCAGACCAAAAATAACTTGTAACGTGTTAGTCCCAACACTGCTTGTGAAAGACTCAATGTTTCCTCATTTTCTATTCAAATGTGTTTTGGAAATATTTTTGTAAAATTTCACAACTTAAATCTCCCTTACAGCTTTTCAACCCAAACTTCATCCAGGAAGGTAAGAAAAATATAAGAAAATAAAATACCAATTGGTTAGTGAAGAATTCTTATTGAATTATTTCAAGGTTATTAAAATCACTCATGAAATATAAATTTTAATATTCACAGATGTACAAAAGAAATTGTAAAATACGAAACAATTTTAGCTTTTTATACACTGAAAAACACTGAAATTGGAACGACAACACAAAATCCCTGAAAATGCTATTCTATTTTAACTAATTCAGACACAGACCCACGCAAAAAATATAATTATAGTAATTAGTAGAACAAAAGCAAAAGATTGAATGCAATCTGCTTTGGAGCAATCAATAATAAAGGAGTCCAATCATAGCTCATTTTTTTCAGTTTTTTTATACATTTTTGGTTTGAACAAATTTATTGACACTAAGTTTTTTTATACATATAGTACTGCCTTTTTTGTATTCTGTGTTTAATTAAATTATTACCCAACACCTTTTGTGTTTATAAACAAGTGTGACGTAGTTAAGCTGCGGGAACATTGTTGAGGCAGAATTCATGTAAGTTTATAGAAGCACGTTGACACGTAAAGATCGTAGATCATCAATAAGAACAGCTCAAAATAGCACAAAGTATGTGCAAGCAGCAAGATATCAAAGATAGTAAAGTCAACAACTACAGAAAAACGTTCTTTTGATTGCCGCTGGATTACTTCCTTCCAAGATACTGAAAAAAATAATACTGGCCTCAAAAGTCCTTGAAAAGTGCTTGAATGTGGCCTTTCAAAAGATGAATAAACCCTGAAAGAATCAATGCATGTAATTGGTCTTACTTCTGCCTAGTGGCTCCAGAGTTCCTGGTGCCGCTGTCAGACGTGGTGTGCGCCTTTGGAGAGACAGTGGTCCTCTGTTGCAAAGTGTGCGGGCGGCCCAAACCCTCTGTTACCCTCAAGGGCCCCGACCAGAGCCCATTGACCAGCAACAGTCGTTTCACCATTGACATCAGGTTCCGGCGGTACTCTTGTCTTTGTATTATGTCGTTTGGTCTTTTCTGATCTGTTTTGTTATCTACAGAGACACAGGCGACATCTTGTTGAAAATTTGCAACCTGATGCCTCAAGACACCGGTATCTACACTTGCATGGCTGTCAATGATCACGGGTCGGCATCTTCATCCGCATCTATTAAAGTTCAAGGTAGTGTAATTTGGTTAAGGATCTTCTGAAAAATTTAGTCACAACCAGCAACAACTTACATCCTTTAAGTGAAGCCTAAATTCTTACCCGTCCTTAATTTACAAAATGGGTAAAAATTGAACCTTCAAATCCCAACAGCTCACATACTAGACATTTAGGACATGTTATCTGCATGTAATCATTGAGTCTCTTGATTCAGGCATCCGCCGCTCATCATTTTTCTTCTATACTCGGTTTAACCATTTTTTCCACTTGTTCCTTCTCTAGCCATTTACGTTGGCCACTGATAAGTTAATTTTTATTTTTAATATTGGACACCTTCTTGGGAGATTGCGTAGAAAGCCAGCTCGTTATTTTGACTGTTATTGCGCATTGTTTTTAGTTGTTTTGACTGTAATGAACTGTTACCATCATTCTCACTATCGTTCAATTTTATTGCTGTTATTTTATGCCCACATCCTTTGGTGGGTATCTGCTTCTGTAACCTAGGAAATTTAATGAAAAGAAAATGATTTTAGAACAGGTTTGAATTTCTAAAGGCCCGCTCCCTTGTTCTCCTTGCAAGTTTTAAATCCATGGATGTCCAAGCCCCTTAACACAGTACTAATATCTATTATGTTAATGTATTTTATTGCATTCTATTTTTGATGTAATTCAATTTTTTTCCGTTTACCTCTGTTATTTTGTAAAAAAATAAAAAACAATTAGGTAATGGAACATATGTGATGCAGTTCTGGGATAGTAATTTAAGAATTCATTGTGAATGATTTTAATATGAATGATTAATCAGTATATTTTAATATCACCCATAAGTAGCTTATTCACAGACCCACAGGCCCCTGGATTTGTGAGCACTTGAACTAGAAATACATGCTGTGCTTCTAATAACTTGACACTATATACACTTGCATTACTTTTAAGGTATCCCAGCATCGCCCGGGAGGCCCGTGGCTCAAGAGGCTAGCAGTACTACTGTGATGCTCCACTGGCCACCCCCGGCCTCCTCTGTTCACTGCGCAATCAGCAGCTACACTGTGGAGTACCGGCAGGAAGGTTTGACCCTTATTGTTTTTTCCCGCTATGAACCATTTTCGGATTCTGGGACTGACCTCTACACTTCTGTCTCCAGACTCGCTGCTATGGCAACAAGTGTCCACCTGCACAGAGGAATGTCTTCAGATTGACACCCTCATCCCCGGCGGCCACTACCAGTTCAGGGTGCGAGCGTCCAACCGCTGGGGGCTCGGCCCGCCGTCCGAGCCCTCCAATATGGTTTCATTGACCAGTAACAGTAAGAACACAACACACACAAGCACGGAAAAATACTGTAAATTCTGGACTACACAGTGCACCTAACTAAAAGCCGCATGCTCTAATTTAAGAACAAAACTCAAATGAGTATTTGTAAAAGCCGCACCTGATTTAAATCCATAGGTTTTAACATCCATAGGAATGAACTTATTCTCGTCGGTTTCTTATATATTACGCCCGGTGCACACCAGGCGCCAACAGCGTGGGGAATTTGTTTTTTACTCCATTGGCTGCAGAAAACCAGCTCCGTTGTTTTTCAGTTCCGCCGCAAGATATTTAGGTCGCGTATTTTAGGATAACTTGACCATGCTGATTACAAAGACAAGCTCCTGTGTGGAAAGAAAACGCAAATGACAGCTGCGTTGCGTAAAATGTGAACCCTATATTTCTAGACAACAAGGCCAGGGCAACAATACTGAAAATGTTGCCTGATGGCAACACAGACGTGGAAGTCATCTTTTTAGGTTTTGATGGTTGTCGCAGTTTGTGCATTCCCTTGTTATTGTTTCTCGAGGATTAAAGGAACCTTCAGCGACCTGACAGTGATGCCGCTGATACAGAAGGAGAAGTGTAGTTTCTTTGATAGTTAACTTCCGATGCATTTCAATGTCTAAATGGAGAACTTGATTTGTGGTTAAAAGTTAAAATAAGAAGGTTGTAAGTGTAATGTAGTGGTAAACCTCCCGTTTTGTTCCAGTTATGTTTTATATCAATATTTTTGGAAAAACGTGGACTAATTTCTCTTAAAGGGCATCCTAAATGTTCCAGGCAGTATTAAGAACACATGTGTTGTGGAGAAGAGCAGCTTGCCGTTTTTTTTTCGGTTCCGCTGCAGGGGAAAAAAAAAAAAGAATAAGCTGCACTGTTTTTAAAGCTGCAGTGTTTGAAATGTAGGAAAAGCTTAGGGGCTTGTAGTCCGAAATTCAAGGTAAAAGATGTGTAAAGACGAAAAATGTCTTTTTTTTGTTTATTTTGTCTGTTTTTTTTAGAATCTGCTTATGATGGAACAGGAATCCAATGGAAAGAAAACTTTGAATCCACATACTCTGAGATTTGTGAAATTGGAAGGTCAAATATGCACATATCAAAGTTATTCCAACTGAGACATGGATGATCGATCAAATATATTCTGTTTTCCGTTTTTTTCTAGGGGCCGTTTCTCGGTAGTGCGAAAGTGTGTCAACAAATTCACAAAGAAAGAGGTGAGACTTCAATTCAGTTACAGGGTCAACTCATCCTCTAATATTATCAAGCTCTCGCAAGCTTTTATGACCTTTTATTCACTCGATCCCCTCACTGGCAACTCATGTTGACTGCCTGACTGTGGCCAATGGCTCACAGCTAGCCAAAATTGTATTTGTTAGCTACGATCAGTGTGGGGACCCAACGCATCACAAAAGAATGCTGGGGCTATACTCCTGCCGTAATTTCACATTTGGATCCAAAACAACAAATATCAGCAGGTTTTTAAAATACCTAACAAATCAGATCTTTTCATGGAGCAGAATTTTTTTTAAAAAAACAACATTCGCTTGCTTTTATGCAATATGTTATTGTCATAATTTTAGTCGTGATTAATTAATTTGGATTTTTCTAAATACAAGGAAAACCTTCTACAGTGCATAAACCGAATTATTAGATGCAGTGACGTCAATGCTCTTTGGGGGGGAAGAGTTTATTTGTTCTCCTTGTTTTTGTATCCACTGCAGGGCAAGGTTTTCTTTAAGCTGTGCGCGCCTGCAATTGCTAACTGCCCAGACACACATCTTAAATTCACCAGGGAGTGGGACTAGAGAGGAGCCGGGGGAAATGGAGCAAATTTACTGGAAGCCTGATCTTTTTTTATGATGATGATGATCATTATTATTATCAGTATTATCATAACTACAGTATTTGCAAGAGTATTTGGCAGAGGTGTAGAGATGATAGATAACAGTGGAACGGTATGGCAGGTAAGTCAGTTGTTGTTTGCAGATGACACAGCGCTTGTGGCTGATTCTGAGGAAACATTGAGAAGGTTGGTAACGGAGTTTGGAAGAGTATGTGACAGGCGTAAGTTATGTGTGAACGTTGGGAAGAGTAAGGTGATGAAGTGTTCACGTGATGGAGTGGGCATGGCGTTAGAAATAAGGTTGCATGTACAGGTGCTGGAAGAAGTTGAAAGCTTTAGGTACTTGGGTTTTGATGTGGCCGCAGTTGGTGGAATGGAGTGCGAGATATTGCACGGAGTGAATCAAGGAAGCAAGGTTTTGTTTGGGTGCTCTGAGGAGAGTGATGAGCAACAAGAGTATGAGTTTGGATGTTAAGAGGGGACTGTATGAGAGTGTGATTGTGCCGACTGTTGTATGGTGCAGAGACTTGGAGCCTGAAAGCAGATTTAAGAAGGAAATTAAATGTTTTTGAGATGAAACCCATCCCAGCTATCTTCGGGCGGTGGGCAGGGGACACCTTGAACTGGTTGCCAGCCAGTCGCAGGGCACACGGAGACAGACAATTCACTCGCTCACTCACACGTCGGGACAATTTGGACTGGCTAATTAACCTGATTTGCATGTTTTTGGAATGTGGGAGGAAACTGGAGTGCCCGGAGGAAACCCACTTAGACACAAGGAGAACATGCAAACTCCACATCTGAAGATAACTGGACTTGAACCCTGAACCTCTGCACCGCGGGGCTGCACGCCAACCACCCATCCGCCGGGTCGCCCTTTGCTTTAATCCATCCATCTAATTTCCCTACAGGGATGAATAAAGTATCTATCTATCTATCTATTATTTGCACCGCTTTTCCTCAGTAGGATACATGTAGGGGATTTAAGTCGTTTAATTTAATGTAGCAGAGAGTAAGAGTAGAGTTTTTTCTTCACAAATCCACTCAAGAAAAGGTAAAAAGTATCGTGATTTTATATATATATATATATATATATATATATATATATATATATATATATAGATAGATAGATATATACCGGAGCTATATCCCCCTAGTGGGAGGTGGCTAGAGTCTTTTTTTCTGACTCTTTCTGGGAGATTGATACAGAGGAGGGGATTCCCAGCCCCCTCGCTCAACCCAACTAATGTGTTGGGAGTCATTAGGTGACCAAACCCCCCCAATTCCAACCCCTAATGCCGAGCGCCAAGCAGGGAGGCAATGGGTACCAATGTTGTAAGTCTTAGCTATGCCCCGACCGAGGCTTGAACCAGCAACCTCCCAGTCTCGGGGCGGGCGCCCTACCCTATATATATACATATATATATATATATATATTTTTATTTTTTTTTTAAAGGAAAGAAAGTTCACGTGAAAGGGAACCAAGGGAAGCTCAGTGGTTAGTACGTCTGCGGCACAGTTGTGAGGTCATGGGTTAAAATCCAGCTTTCAGCACTGCGGAGTTTGCATGTTCTCCCTGTGCTTGCATGGGTTTCCCCCAGTTACTCTGGTTTCCTCATACATTCCAAAAACATGCATGTCAGATGTGAATGAGTGAGTGAATGGTTAGTCGTTTGTCTCTGTGTGCCCTGCGACTTGGGTGTCCCCTGCCGACTACATGAAGATAGCTGAGAAAGGCTCTGGCACCCCCCGCGACCCTAGTTAGGAGAAGTGGTGCAGAAAATGGATGGATGGACGGGCACATGTAAAAGTTGTGGGCCGCACAACCTTTCCAATAGAACATTAGTCAATTCATTAAAATGTGAAAACATAATTTAGCATTTAGAGTGGAAACTCTGCAAAATGTTTATTGAATTGATCTCAGATTTTGGACATGTTTGATCATGATTTAGTTGCCACACCCAGGATTGATGTTGCTCACTATTGTTACAAGCGATGCTCACAGACTTTGTGTGCGCCCTTAGACCCGATGAAGACTCCAGGGAATGTTGGTGCAGGGCCACTAAAAAATGAATTGCTACCTCTAATGACCCTCTGGTTTTGATTGCCCAAATCATTCGCAAGCTGAGTTGAGATTTAAGAAAATGAAGATGAAAAAGAGATGCCAACAAATGTTATTCTTTGTCCTGTCGGTTGCACTTTCAGTTTGCTGTGAAGTTTGTAAGCAAGAAAATGCAGAAGAAGGAGCAGGCGGCACGTGAAGCCGACATCCTCCAACATGTTCAGGACCACCATCTAGTGGCCCTGTTGGACACCTATGAGTCCCCAACATCAGTGATGCTAGTCCTGCAACTGTAAGTCATCACTTTACTGTATAATAGAAATCAAACGAAGTGTTTTAATTAACACAATGTAAGGCCATGCCCCCTACCAACGTGCTGCCTTCCATTCGCTACTGATGACACAAAACCAAATATACACATATAAACTGACAACCTGATTTCAGTATTTTATTCTATAGTTTTAAAAATGACTTGAATTTGGGTACATCAGAATATCAGTAGGGAGAAATTGCGTGTCCTTGTACTCTTTGCTTGAGACACCACCTACGTAACTGTATTTAGTTTTGGTGTAATAGTAGTTTGTAGTCTGAAATAGTCTGTGCACCCCTTTGATTCTTCTTGTGATTAAGGGTTATACAAATAAACATGACTTGACTTGACAATTGTTTTCGATGAATACCCTTTTTTTTTCGTCTGTGTTTTTGTTTTATCTTGACCAATACTTTCACATGTATCTGTGTTAAAATGATGTCCATGGTCAATTTAAAAATTTGTATATTCCCAATGCAGTTTTTTAACATTTTAATGTATCAAACAATGAGCAATCTGCTTCTACCTTGCTAATACAATAGAACATTGTTTATTCTGCAGATCGCTGGAAGGCAGGCCAGCTACTCTTCAATCACTCAAAAGTTGGCACGTCAGGCATCATTAAACAGATTAGAGCTGCAAGATTTTTTTGACTTGCGCGATTGTTATAACAGATCACTTTTGTTGAATCAATTCTGTAGTTATGCAGTATACATAACTTAATTTATTGTGTTGATTAATTTAATTTAGAATTAATTTAGTGTGTCTAAGCCAGATATAATGACACTGACCCATGTTGAGAACATATGAAATAACAAACACGTTTTATTAATGCATCTGACAATTGAATACTTTTTGTTCATACAGTTTTTTGGTAAGTACTCTGATCAAATCAATTTACCATTCTTCTCATGGCCTGGCCCCAATGGCGAATTCTACAAACAATTGTGGCCATGAGTCAAAAGGTTTGGTACTTTTATATCCTTCTCTAAAGTCCTAAAACTTACCAAAATCCCTAACCTTAATTAAAAACTGTAAGTATTTTTTAATACATTTGGGTACATTAACAATTATTTGTATTAGTTTTAATCACATGTGTCTTGGCTGCATACAAGGCAGTCATTTGTAGGTTACCTTCTTTTGGGTCGGATTTCAGATTCTTTGGATTACTATGGACTTGTGAACTTCCCAATGCCCACAGATTTAAGCCTGCCGGTCCTGTGTAATGTAGCCAAGATGCTATGTTTTTATTTTTATTTTCAAGCATCTGATCCAGTCAGATGACACAAGAGCTTGTCAAACCATTAGGCAAAGTAAGCAGTACCCACTTATTGGTTCGGAGCTATGCTAATGGTAGTTTCTAAGGACAACACAGCAAGCTCGCTAGCATGTTTCAAGTCAAATAAAGATCATTTGATTTGAGATTGCCTATTTGAGTACACTAATGGAGCTGAATATGTATGGTTACTGTTGATTACTTTGTTGTGACTGGCAATTCTCTCCTTTGTCAATAGCAGTAGCTTGTCTATTGGGTCAACACACCTCACATAATTTACTCATTACTGTTTATATACTGTGGTTGCTCCTAAAACCAGACTGAAATGTCTCTGAAAAACTGTTTTCTAAAAAAAGTAAAATAATAATAATTCAGCTGAATAAAAGACAATTTTTCTTTAAACTCTGCTTAAAAACGGTAGGTTAGACCCTGGACAGTATTTATTAAAAATGCTTGAGTGTAAATTGCTTTTATTCAGATGGGGCCTCAGCGCGACTGTCTGTTGACCAAACCCATAAGAGAAAAATGCCATAGAAAAGGGATGAACAGAACCACTAAGTTGTCTTTGGGTTGAATGTTTGTGGTTGTCAGGCTGGAAGATGGTCGTCTTCTAGACTACCTGGTGGCCCACGACGAGCTAATGGAGGAAAAGGTCGCCTTCTTTATACGAGAAGTACTGGAAGCGTTGCAGCACCTTCACACTTGTCGAGTGCTACATCTCGACCTGAAGGTGATCACTTTTGTTGTTTTTGACCACAAGCCTTATCTTAAAAGGAGACATCAACTGTCATGAGTAGCAGAGATGATCCAAATGCAGACACACACGTCAAATTCAAGGTTTTAATGGGGTTAGGGAAAATAAGTAAAAGTGTTTCGCAGAGAGTGAAAGGCAAATAATTGGCAACACAAACTCAGTCTTAAACTCACGATAGGTTAAATACTTGGAGTGTCTTTTGGGCAAAATGCAGGCGTTAATGGTTTCGGGAACAGGACAAGGATCAGCTTGAGCGGCCATGCTGGATGCTCACAATAAAGATCGGAATCGGAATTAGATTTTGGCTATTTTTGGCATCACTAAAAATGGACATTGTGATGGTTTGCCCTTCTGTATGAATTTCAGCAATAATTGTGCGCTGGTACCCCTGGCCATCTCCTGATAAACGGGTACAACCATGTTTAACTGGGTACAACGTAGGGACACTTTACTGTAAATTTGTTTTCACATCTATGCTCTTTTGGTTTTCTTTTTTCACAAAAGTGAAGCCACGTGTGCATAAATTCATTTTAATTAAAATAATTATGGAAAAATACTAAAAATCCAGATACAAGAAGGGTTTTTTTTTCTAATATTTGAAGTTTCATTCTAAAACTCTGGTCAAACACGAGACGAGTTTTTTGTCAACAAACTGTTTTACTCCTGGGTCAGAACCGTCCCTAATCTCCACCAAAGTGAATGATATTTTAGAAGAAATGTCTTTGGCATTGTGTCAAAGGCAAGATGTACCATAAAAGCTGCTATGTTTTTGCTGTATTTTCAACGCTGTGCTTTAAATACAGTGCGGCTTGTTGTTTTTCCTTTTTCTTGGCGGCACCCGAGGTAAACAGCGAGCTGCTAATCTCCACGACGCATGCACTTTTGGTACAAAACACCACTCTGACGTCTAGAAACATTTATGACACCCTTTTAGGGGAGAAATTATTTGTTACCAACATTATTCATATAATACTTAACAAGAGAAATATATATTTGGCAGTACTTTATTGAATTTTACAACATACCCACTATATTTTAACTTTTCATCCATTAATCAAGTTCTCAATGTATACATCCAGATTGAACATCAGTTTCTTATCAAAAATGCTGCACTTCTCCTTCTGTAACGTTGCGTCAATGTCAGGTCGCCTAAGTTTCCTTTAATCCTCGAGGAACGAGAAGAAAGAATGCAATTTGGTCCCGGACCGCAACAACCGCGATTGACCGACCTACATATTTGTGTTGCAATCTGGCACTATTCTCCACAGTATATTTGCCCTAGCTCTGTCCTCTAGAAATATTTTTCTATTTATTTCACATTTTACTTGACGCAGCCCTCATATGTGTTTTCGGCGCCGTATGTGCTCGTCTTTGTAATTGCCATCTTGAATGGTCATGTGATACAGAAACACATGGCGTAAACAACTCGAGACAGAACTGAAAACAACGCAGTCAGGAATCAGTTATATGGGGACATGGTGCCTCTGCTGTTCTGCAGCCAAAGGTGTCAGCACAAAACTCCTCAAGTTAATTTTTTATGGCTGTTTAAACCTGTGTCTTTAAATCAGGGGTGTCAAACTCATTTTAACTCGAAGGCCACACGATAGAACAAACATTCTGTCGGGGGCCGGACTAGTAGATTAAAGAGAAAGAAAAAGAGAGATAAAGAAATAAGAGAAAGAGGGAGGGAAAAGAAGAGAGAGGGCGGGACAAAGAAATAGAGAGAGGGGGAGAGCGTGAGAAACAAAAGAGATAAGAAGAGAAGTCGTGAGAGAAGGGGGAAAGAAATCCAAAGAGAAATAGAAAGACGAAAGGAGAAAAAGGAGAAAAGAAAGCGAAAGGGTAGGATGAGAGAAAGAGAAAAGAGAGAAAAGGAAAAAATGAAGTTAGAGCAAAAGAAGTTAAAAAGACACAGAGAGAGAAAGAGACAAAGAGCAACAAAGGAAGAGAAAAAGAGAGACATGGAGAGTGAAAGAGACAGAGACAGAGAGTGGGAGAAAAGGTGTGGAAGAGACAGAGAGACAGAAATAGATACAAGTACAGTGTCTTTGTGAGAGGCACCTGGCTTTGGCAACATCAAGTTGACATATTCCAACCTGCAGCTTGTTTTTTTCTCTTGTGCTTCTCTGAGTATTGTCTCGCGGGCCGGATTCAATCCCTCAGCAGGCCTGATCTGGCCCGCGGGCCACCTGTTTGACACCTGTGCTTTAAATAATATGCATCTTATACAAAAACAAAATTTAATTTTGTTCTTAAATTTGAGCATGCAGATTTCAATCAGGTGCGCTATGTAGTCTGGAATTTTCGGTGATCGTATTTAAGCCAATGAATTAGTGTCCAATTGCTTAAAATAAAAAAAGTTTTTTCTTTTGAGATTATTTTGTGTTCTTCTCTTCCTAAGCCTGAGAACATCATGGTGGAGCTTCACTCTCCCACCCCATGCATTAAGCTCATCGATTTTGGTGACGCTGTGCAACTGTCGGCGAACCGCCGCTATGTGCACCTGTTGCTGGGGAACCCGGAGTTTGCTGCACCCGAGCTCATCTGCGGTACCCCAGTCTCCATGGCCACGGACATGTGGAGCATCGGCATCCTGGCTTACGTCATGCTTAGCGGGGTTTCGCCTTTCCTCGACGAATCTCCAGAGGAAACATGTGTCAACATCTGCCGCCTTGACTTCTGCTTCCCAGACGATTACTTCAAGGACGTTAGTCAGGCGGCGAGGGATTTAGTGTCCTCTTTGCTTCAACAAGATCCTAGGAAGAGGCTAAGTACTTCTTCCTGTTTGCAGCACCCTTGGGTGGGGCGACAGGGAGGTTATGGAGGGGAGTACTCAAAGACACCGCTTGACACCACTCGATTGGCCACGTTTATTGATCGAAGGAGACAGCTTCATGATGTGCGCCCAGTCACCAACATCAAAGGGTTGGTGAGCAACAGTATGGGGAACTCACTGTGACGAACATGATTGTTTGGACGAACCCCCCTAGGATAGAGGATATATTTTCTAGATTCTCATGTACATATTATTTTATGTTTACCTAACACATGTACGTTTCCACATTTAGAAACCACTCAAACACTTTAGACCCTGGTAAAATGTCACTTCATCTTTTTTCTCTTTAGTTGTCCAAAATCATCTGGTCCTCAATTAGTACAGGAGCCCAAAGATTTGCTTTCACAAACACTGTGAATGCTTTTGAGCAAAACATTATTTTGGCAATTGGTTGTTGAACCTGCTGAATGACTTGACCTCAAAGACACCTATAATGGATGATATGTAATTCCTCACCAAGACTGATATGAAAAGACAAAAGGGACAAAATGACTGTTTTTGTATTAGAAAATTTGTCGTCACGAACACTCAAATACTACTTGGACAAGGAACGAGGGATATTTTTTTTCTTGTGACCAAGCAAATGTCCCCGCTTATGGACATCAGGAAGTAAGAGGTTTATGTGACATTTGGTTCTTTTTTTTGTTCATTATTTCAGACCAAGATGGCTTTTATAGTCTTCTTGTCAGTCAAAATATGATCTGTATTCCATAAACTTACAGGCAACAAGGCAGATCTCAGACTGAAATATCAGTTCTTGTTTATTCAAGCAAAATGAGCAGAATTTGGCTCGATAGATGCTCAATTCAATCCCATACAACATTCAATGAAAACTTGCTTTAAGATAAATGTTGCACCACGACATTAAAACAAAGAGAAAAGCTGTTTAAGTTATTTCCTGCTACAATGGATCTGAAGTGCATTTCTTAAAAGAAGTTCTACAAGTCTGAATTTAAGCACGATGTCAGAGTTGCACCAACCATTTTACTTAATATTGCATTTATTCAATCGCAATTTCCCATATCTTTCATTTATATTTTGAGGATATCAAATGCCCACTACATGGAAACCAATACATGTAGCATCACGACTCTGGATACTTTAAAAAGCCGTTCTAGTTATGTGAGATCCAGCCATTTTTAAAGCAAGGTCCAACTTCTCCACAGCAACAAAAAGAATGTAATGTCATGTCAAGCCTTATTCATAAAATGAGACTTTGTGTATTATTAAGCGCCTCTTAGTAGTGAACAAAAAAAAACAAATTTATTAGAAAAAATGACTTCATCAAAAACAAAAAAATACATGATTTATCATATACAGGACTGTCTCAAAAATTAGAATATTGTGATAAAGTTCTTTATTTTCTGTAATGCAATTAAAAAAACAAAAATGTCATACATTCTGGATTCATTACACATCAACTGAACTATTTCAAGCCTTTTATTATTTGAATATTGCTGAATTTGGCTTACAGCTTAAGAAAACTCAAAAATCCTATCTCAAAATATTAGAATACTTCCTCAGACCAAGTAAAAAAATAATTTTATAACAGCAAAACTAAATCAAACATTTGAAAATGTCCATTGATGCACTCAGTACTTGGTTGGGAATCCTTTTGCACGGATTACTGCATCAATCCGGCGTGGCATGGAGGCAATCAGCCTGTGGCATTGCTGAGGTGTTATTGATGCCCAGGATGCTTCGATAGCGGCCTTCAGCTCATTTGCATTTGTAGGTCTGGTGTCTTTCATCTTCTTCTTAACTATACCCCACAAATTCTCGATGGGGTTCAGGTCAGGGGAATTAGCAGGCCAATCAAGGACAGTGATGCCATGGTCAGTGCACCAATTACTGGTGGTTTTGGCACTGTGGGCAGGTGCCAGATCATGCTGGAAAATGAAATCCTCATCTCCATAGAGCTTTTCAGCAGATGGAAGCATGTAGTGCTCTAAAATCTCTTGGTACACGGTTGCATTTACTCTGGACTTGATGAAACACAGTGGACCAACACTAGCAGCTGACATGGCTCCCCAAACCATTGCTGACTGTGGGAACTTCACACTGGATTTCAAGCAACTTGGATTTTGCTCCTCTCCAGCCTTTCTCCAGACTCTGGCGCCTTGACTTCCAAATGAAATGCAAAACTTGCTTTCGTCTGAAAAGAGGACTTTGGAACACTCTGCAACTGTCCAGTGCTTCTTCTCCATAGCCCAAGTCAGACGCTTCTTCCGTTGTCTTGAGTTCAGAAGTGGCTTGACCATGGGAATACGGCTATTGTAGCCCATTTCCCGGACACGTCTGTGAACTGTGGCTTTTGATACCTGGACTGCAGCTTCAGCCCACTGTCTTTGAAGCTCCCCCAAATTCTGGGAGCGGCTCTTCTTCACAATTTTGTTAAGGCTGCGGTCATCTCTCTTGGTTGTGCAGCGTTTCCGGCCACATTTTTCCCTTCCAACAGACTTTTTGTGGATATGCTTTGAAACTGCACTCTGTGAACAGCCTGCTCTTTGAGAAATTTCTTTTTGTGTCTTACCCTCCTGATGGAGGGTATCAATGATGGTCCTCTGGACAGCAGTCAGATCAGCAGTGATTTAGTTTACTGAACCAAGCTGAGTGTTTTTAAGGCTCAGGAAACCCTCGCAAGGTGTTTCGAGTTAATTAGATGATTCAGGTGATTAGTTGAATAGCCTACTTGTATACTTTTTCATGATATTCTAATATTTTGAGATAGGATTTTTGAGTTTTCTTAAGCTGTAAGCCAAATTCAGCAATATTCAAATAATAAAAGGCTTGAAATAGTTCAGTTGATGTGTAATGAATCCAGAATGTATGACATTTTTGTTTTTTTAATTGCATTACAGAAAATAAAGAACTTTATCACAATATTCTAATTTTCTAAAACAGTCCTGTACATGTGCATTTTTAAATACTCACAAGTTCAGAAATATGTAATTAACATGAAGCTCACATGGAGGGAACTGATATGATTGTCCCCCATCTTGCTGCTACGGGTAGCCGCAAAAGCCAAAATCCTTGAAAAAGGCTGTGCAAACAAATGCAAAATTAGCCATATCATTGCATAAACTGCAGGGTTGAAAGCATGGAAAAATATCTCGCAGATTTTAGTCCGAATTTCACGGTACTTTTCATCAACAATGTCACCGTTTCTTTTTAAACACATTTACAATGGAAATAGTTTCAATGGGGCGTCACGGCGGCTGGGTGGTTAGCGCGCAGCCCCACGGTGCGGAGGTTCAGGGTACTGCAGCAACCACCAAACCCCCCTCCCCTCCCCCCGTGAGGCGTCTGCATGTTCTCCCCGTGCCTGCGTGGGTTTGCTCCGGGCACTCCGGTTTCCTCCCACATTCCCAAACACACGCATGTCAGGTTAATTGTCCCCATGCATCGATGTGTGAGTGGGTTGTATGTCCCTGTGTGCCCTGCGAATGGCTGGCAACCAGTTCACCGCCCCCTGCCCGAAGATGGCTGGGATGGGCTCCAGCACTCCCGCGACCAACTGAGGATAGGCGGTGCAGATAATGGATGGGTGGATAGTTTCAATGGACTAAGTAACAAACAGCTGTATCATAATTTTGACCCATCTGGCCAGGTATCAGTAAACTAATTAAAAACTGGTTCGCCAAACTCTGTTCTGCCTTGAAGACTGCTTTTGAGGGATTCCCCGATCCTCCAAAAAATAAGTCTTGGATCTCATGTGAAAACTGGAACATCACCACTACAGGACTTGAGTTCTCAAGCTTACTGTTTACAATTATAGTGTTGCATCTTATGTAGAATGTAGAAATTCCACTGTACATGTGCATTCACAGCAAATGCTTGGAAGAATCTCATCAGTACTTGAAAATGACTTTCCCATGTTGTAGCATAGTGCTTTTATCGGTCGTCATATTTAACATCTGAATGTAATTGCATCTGTAATGTAGTGCCTCTCACAGCAAGGCCCGCTCCTTCCAGAACAAGCTTAATTAATTGTGATTAATTCACATGTACACAGTATAGTCAGAGGTCAGCAACTTTGAAACACAATTGTGAGCATTTACTTGGTAACACGGAAGGCTTTTTATGGCTTATGTTTTAAATATTTTTATACCTCGAGGTTTCCCATTTACAGCTTGCAGAACTCAGCTACATTTTCAGTCCTTATCAATGCTCTAGACACGTTGCCGAATGAAACGATTCATGTCTGTACATCTATAACAACCAAACCTGCTGGTTTGTAACACTTTACTAATAAAACATTTTTTTAATTTATGTTTTAATGTGTTTTGTGTGATTTTTGCTAAAATGTCCCTTTCTTGCAGTGTTTTTCAACCAGTGTTCAGAAACACATTAGTGTGCCATGAGATATTAAACAAATTGCCTGATTTTATCTTTGAAACAAAGCATGCAATTGTTCAGTATTTTGCTTTCTGAGTAACTAAGTTGATAGTTTAGGAGACCCTCAAAAAAGCAGCGGAGACATGAACAGATTTTGAACTTGCATTTAAAACAGGAGAGGATTGTACAACCCTCCCGATGCTGGTTTCCATATCTGTCCTAAAACATCTGCCTGGAGCCCATTATTTTTATTGAATCTCCTAAAAAGCAGAAACGTCTTAAAGAGTGTTGAAATCAAAGAACAGCTAAATTGTTTGCTAATAGTGACAATGATGTAAACAGCACATAATAAGCAAAGTAACAAACAGCAGTGAGCATTTATGGCAAAAATAAAAAACAGGCATCCAACGCAATCTCCTTTCCAATATAAAAAAAATGAACTAATCAGTAACATTCATCCACAAAGGTTGGTGGCAGGATATTGCAATTATTTATTTTTATTCGTATACGAATTTTCTGCTCAAGACATGGTACAAGGAAAAATATTTCATAACTTGTATGATGAAGCTGTTTTTGCTAGCCCTGCCAAAAATAAGAAATGATCATATGAAGTAAAAATATTGCACCGATTTGAACTTTTTTTAATCTTTACTTTCTTTTTTTTACCTAAAAAAAAAAAAAAAAACATAGTACAAATTAAAATCATTTCACTGAGAAATAACGTTTGCTCATTTATAAGTATTTGTATTTTGTTGTTTTTCTAGAAAAAAAAACTTAATACAATTATGCTTAAACCCCAAAAATGGGTAAGAAATATTGTAGAATATAAAAGTACATTAGATTAATCAACCGAAATGAATTAGCCATGGTAACCACAAATAATGACAGCAACGTTACTGTCAATTTAGGCAACAAGATAATTTAATTAAGCTTTTTAAAAAAATCATTAAATCGATTCTGTGAAATATTTTTTAAACATGTTTTGACGGATGATTTTTTTTTATATATTAAAAAGAGTGTGCATTGGCTCAAAAAGGACCAGAAACACTGACCTATGGTATTTTTTATCCATAGATGGCAGCACACACTCACTTATTATTATATAAACGTGCCGTTTCGTCCTTATCGTTAGTGTAATTCCCTTGTACTGGTTACGTTATTGTGTGTCAAAATGTATTCTTTTTGTGTTGTCATCAAAACTATGGTCGAGTGTACCATTTCATTTTAAAATCTCAAACGGGTTTTCACAGCTCAGTAAATACTGATGGGAAAATAATATATTCCTAATTTAACATGAACTAGGGCTCACCTAGAGGGAATTGACATGGCTGTCCGGCATTTTGCTGCTACGGGTACTCCCAAAAATAAAAGCATTTTAAAAGGCTGAGCAAAAAACGAAAAGAAAAACGTTAATTTGACCCTCTGTTGTTTGCTATTTTCCTTGTGCTTTGTAGCACTCAGTTTCAGTTTCACTGCACAATACAGTACATCTAATGGTTAATGCTGGGATAGGTACACTACTTTTTTTTCCAAACAGCAATATAGAAGTTTCAATTCTCATGTCAAAGAAAGGTAAATTTCCCAAGCTATGAGCATTAAAAATGCAAGTTTATATAACAGTTCATGTATTTTTACTTACACTGTATTCCAAACCAATATTGTTTTATTTATTTAACAAATGAAGATTTTTACCACTAGAAGGCGCTAACTCGTAGCTCTTGAATTGTTTGGCAAATAGCAGCAACATACAGTAAAAATGTTTGTATAAAGTTAAAGGGACATTGTTAAAACCAAACAGCACAAGTAAAATAATAATCCTGCAAATTTTTCCGGTCCTCTCCTTTATTATTTTTTCCTGTCCCTTCTTTCCATTCGACTAAACTGCAAGAGAAAGCGAATACCTTGAAAATGTTGTCGAGGTATGCATTGCCTTTCAATTTACGGCAAAGCTTTCACATTTGTAATACTTTGATGTGTCACTTAAGAACATTATTTAAAAGTCATAGTAATCGTTGGTTGACATCATTGAAAATCTGTCATGTTAATGTTCTTTTTACCATGTTAGTAAACAAATTATGAAAATGTACCTATAAATGCACACGCGCTAACACTGCAATCTTGTTAGACTACCTCTTTCTCCCCTTAAAAATACATGCCAATTTTTTTAATCAACTGTTTTCTTCAAACTTATACAACAACAATAAATTCATGACCAATATTTTAGTCTAAAAAAATAAATACATAAATTAATTTAAAAAAAAAAAAAAAAAAAGGACGTGCTCGTTTAAAACCAGAAGTGGCAGCTTTTTCATCAAAAGGGAAATCTTACGTGATTGTTAAGGTACAGTAGTTGTTTCTCACAAAATAAGTAGTGTCAGGTCAAGATTATTGTTGTTTAAAATTGAAAAAGAAGTTGGGCAAACAGTAGCGCAGATCGAACCTTCCTGTGTGGAGTTTGCATG
The DNA here is from genome assembly GCF_059441175.1 of Urocampus carinirostris. Classification (NCBI taxonomy): domain Eukaryota; kingdom Metazoa; phylum Chordata; class Actinopteri; order Syngnathiformes; family Syngnathidae; genus Urocampus; species Urocampus carinirostris. The sequence goes on along the minus strand of NC_142362.1, from coordinate 36,497,910 downwards.
CTCTCGCCGTGCTTGCGTGGGTTCCCTCCGGGCACTCCGGTTTTCCTCCCACAGTCCAAAAACATGCATGTCAGGTTAATTGGCCGGTCAAAATTGTCCCTAGGTGTGAATAAGCAAGTGAGTTGTCCGTCTCTGTGTGCTCTGTGACTGGCTGGCAACTGGTTCAGGGTGTCCCCTCCCCACTGCCCGAAGATAGCTGGGATGGGCTCCAGCACCCCTGCAACCCTACTGAGGATAAGCAGTGCAGATAATGGATGGATGGATGGATGGATGAAAAAGAGCTACAATTTTTTGTAAAGCGGTGGGCAGAAAGCAATAGTCCAACACATAAAGCGGTAGTGTTGCCAGGTATGCAGTACAGTGATTATTAGTTGAAAAAATAATAACCTTCATACAGAACTTGTATTTGTTAAACTAATTTTTGACCCTATAAAACGGGCTCGTTTTTTTTGTTTCAGTGAATAATAGAGTATTTAACAATCTAATAATTGAAATGAAATACAGGTTTCTACTTCACTTACTTCAAATGTTACTCCGTTACATTTACTTGATTACGCTTTGGGATATTTTGTACCTCTGGGAGTATTATTAAACCACTACACTTTTTACTTTTACTTGAGTGAATCCGTGAAGAAAAAAAACTCTACTCTTTCTCTGCTACATTAAATTGAACTACTTAAATCCCCTCCATTTAAGTATGCTTATTTGTCGTTTTCTTCTTCCCTGTGTCTTCCGCAATAAGTGCCTACTCTGTAACTTAAGCCCTGCCCCTTTTAAAGGCACAGCGTCACAAGCCCGGCAGGTGACAAATCAGCGTGTAAAATGTGCTTCCTGTGATTAATTTATTTCGTTGATTTATACTATTATGTTTAATTGTTTATCAAAGAGCTCGAATTTTATTTTGATTATTTTAACCTATTTGTGAATTAAGTACAATTTATTTTTTATTGAATGGAATTTGATAATTTGATGATCTCATTGTGTAATGGTTGCTTATGTAACCGCGGTGTACCCGTCCCACCAAAGATCCACATTCACGCTGGACTGGATGATGAGGTTTATATCATAGTTGCTGCAAATGAATGAGTCACAACACAACACGTGGTAAGCTTCTCTGCTGGCTTTGATCTCTATAAGGGAAATTAGCATTTTAGCACAACATGCAACGTCCGGCAAAACTAAAATAAAAGGTGACAGAAACAAAACGAAAATAAATCCAAACAGCTTGACAACATCAATCACATTACTGTGCTTGTTGAGAGATTTGTCAGCTGTGGTTTTAATGTTTAAAATTAACTTTTTGCAGAGCACCAAAAGATCGTGTCTTACCGTTGGCAGCTCATTGTAGACTGCCAAAAAACCCCACCTTCCTGTCGCAAAGTCCAAAGCCAAACCAAACCTTACCACATACCAGCAGGTGGCACTGTTAGACTCATCATTGCAGGACACTTATACAGAAACTATACAACATATTTAAGCAGGAATTTCTATAAAACAAAAGTTATTATTACACCCGTTACATACACCCCTCTGAAATTCTGCCAAATATGGGAGTGCTGTAGCGAGCAGAGACAGGAGTCGTAGGCGGAGTGTCAAACAAAGGTGCCAACGAAAGCTGCTTTAATGACATTTAAACTTGCAATAACAAAACAAACACGAGAGTGGCTCGAGCCGGCCGAATTAAGAGTCCCATTTCATTTTAAAATCTCAAACGGGTTTTCACAGCTCAGTAAATACTGATGGGAAAATAATATATTCCTAATTTAACATGAACTAGGGCTCACCTAGAGGGAATTGACATGGCTGTCCGGCATTTTGCTGCTACGGGTACTCCCAAAAATAAAAGCATTTTAAAAGGCTGAGCAAAAAACGAAAAGAAAAACGTTAATTTGACCCTCTGTTGTTTGCTATTTTCCTTGTGCTTTGTAGCACTCAGTTTCAGTTTCACTACACAATACAGTACATCTAATGGTTAATGCTGGGGTAGGTACACTATTTACGTTCTCTGGGGACCAGCTGGCGACTAAAAAAAGGCGAGTGGCTGCCAAGCATTGTCAACCCACAGCTCGAACACGGCACCCACTGCAAGGTCTGATGCGTCTGTAGTGAGTGCGACTGGGGCTCCGGGGGCTGGGTGAGCCAGCATGGCTGCCTGGCACAGCGCGGTTTTTGTGTCCTCGAATGCCTTGGTCCTCTCCGCGGTCCATTCAACAGCTTGATTGGGTGACCTACCCTTGAGGGCCTCGTAGAGTGGGCGCATGACATCAGCGGCTCGGCGAATAAATCTATGGTAGAATGTCACCATGCCGAGAAACTCCCTGAGGCCCCGTGCTGTTGGCCGCTGAGGAAAGGTTGAGCCGGCCTCTACCTTAGACGGTAGGGGGGAAGCCCCATCCTTGGTGATGAGATGCCCAAGGATGTGGATGGAGGGTATGCCAAAAACACATTTCGCGGGATTTATAATCAGGCCATGCTGACTGAGCTTGGTGAAGAGGTCCCTGAGGTGCTCCAAGTGTTCCTCTTCTGAGGAGCTGGCAACAAGGACGTCGTCCAGGTAGACGAACACAAAAGGCATGTCCCTGAGCACTGAATCCATCAGCCTTTGGAAGGACTGAGCGACATTTTTCAGTCCGAACGGCATCCTGAGAAATTCGAACAACCCAAATGGAGTTATCACGGCTGAGGGATGCACTGGCAGTTGGTGGTATCCCCGCACTAGGTCCACCTTGGAAAAGAGAAGTTTACCCGCCAGGTGTGCAGAGAAGTCTTGAATGTGCGGGACTGGGTAACGGTCGGGCGTGGTAGCCTCTTTAAGGCGGCGATAGTCCCCGCATGGGCGCCAGCCACCGCTTGGTTTCGGGACCATGTGTAGTAGTGAGGCCCAGGGGCTGTCTGATCGGCGAATGATGCCGAGACGTTCCATGTTGGCAAATTCAGATTTAGCAGCTGCCAGTCTGTCTGGATTGAGTCATTGGGCCCTGGCATGAACAGGGGGCCCCTTGGTCTCAATGTGGTGCTCAACCTCATGTCTGGTCGTGGAGGCTGAGAAGGTGGGCTTCGCCAGACTGGGGAACTCGGCGAGGAGCCGGTGGTAAATATCACCGTCCAAGAGAGAGCTGGACAGACCCTCAAAAATCCCTTTGTCGCGGATCAGAGCAGACACCATGTGGTTATAGCGAGAGTCATCATCAGTGATTCCGCGCAGGGCGAATTGAGCCTCTGCTTGTGCGAACCATGTTAACGCCGATGACTCCCAGAACTCGGGGAGCTTGAGAACGGGCGCGTATGCCATGTCGGTATGCTCAGTATTATGCACGGCCCCGGAAACTTCCACGAGACTAATGTCGGGGTCACCAATGTAGCGAGCAGAAACGGGAGTCGTAGGCGGAGTGTCAAACAAAGGTGCCAACGAAAGCTGCTTTAATGACATTTAAACTTGCAGTAACAAAACAAACACGAGAGTGGCTCGAGCCGGCCGAATTAAGAGTCCCCCTAGGAACTCGCTAACTGAACAATGGTTCCATGGGTGAATTATGTTAAACCCGCCACAGTGCTACACTAAACAGAAAAAAATCACATGCAAAAGTGCAAACACTGATGAAAAAAAAGGACACAAAAATTGTGTACAGTATTACAAGGAACAAACTGAAGTGCATGTCAGTTCTAAAACTCTCCCAAAAAGGAGTGTGAAAAGAAAGGAGGCGATCAAACTCCTAACTAAGCACAGACTCAAAGATGCCTGTTACATCTCTGAAATATAATACATTGTTTCTGTAGTTTCTGTACATAGGCACAATTCTTGTTTCTTGCTCAAGCTTTGTTACTCAAACTGAAAGTGCATTTCTAAAGAACTTAAACAAGGAACTAGCAGATATTGCGGACACAGAATTGTCACCTATCAACTGGTCATTTATCTGACAAATAAGACGACTGGGAGGCCTGATGGACTGTCGGACCAGAAGAACATAACGGCTAGGTTTAGCACAAATGACCTGAGCTTGTGGGTCTAGGACAGTCAAGTCTAAACAGTCAGTACCAGGAGCGGCTTTCTCATACGTGTCAGTACCAGGGGAGACAATGTCCGGGAGGTCAGTGTTAAAAGGGTTCTCGTCTGGGAGGACAGTGTCTGGAGGGCCCACACCCAAAAGGATCATGTTTTCAGAGCACCGTGGTGGGCTTTCCGCATTGTCAATTGCAGTATGATCAACATCTTGTTTGGGGATGTGCTGACTTCTTTGACTGGATGTATCGACTGTGAGAGATTCAGACTGGCCATCAGATCTGCTGTCTAGTGAGTTATCCTCCACCTCTGAATGAACTTGCTCTTCACCTGACTGTATCACCCAGTTTACTGTACGGACATCACTGTCTTCAACCGCGTCAGGAAAAATCAGGGCATACATCACTTCCATGCATAGCAGCGTCACACCCTGAGTGTGCAGATTCGCTGGCCAGATCTCCCTCACAGGGCAAGAAGCTAACAGAGAGCAGCAAATTCCTGTGAACAACCTTCTCTTTGCCCGCCAGGCAATCCTTGACTCTATAGACATTGAGATCAGGCTTGACTAATATAACTTCATACGGGGTCGACTCCCACTTATCTGCAACCTTGCGTTTCCCCGGGACACCTCTGTTGGCGATCAACACCCGGTCTCCTACGACGAGGGATGATCCTTTGGCCCTACGGTTGTACAGCTTGGCGTGGCGGGTCTGTTCTCTGAGAGTGTTCCTCCGTACAATTTGAGCAGCTTCATGTAGACCAGGGGTGGCCAACCATTCAGCGACTAAGAGCCAATTTTTTGTCTGTGTTACTACAAAGAGCCACATCATAGTTGTTAACGGGGGCGAGTTGATTATTTTTTTTCTTTGTTACTAAAAATGCCACATTATACACATAAACATCTTTTAATCATGTACGCACGCATACACAAATCTCTACTCGACTAGATCTGATGAAAATAACCACACCAACATGATAATATCAATAATTTTCAACAGTTAACATTGTGAGCACTGTTCCAGATCCATTATCGACTTGAGATCTGAGAGCTTGGGATAGTCCTTGTCCTTCTCTTCCATGAACAGTTTCACTGGATCCAAAAGCTCAAAGAAGCGAGATAGTACCTGGCTTTTTGACAGCCACCTCACAGTGCAGTGCAGCGGCAGGTCACCTGGAAGTCCTTGGTCCAGTTCAGCGATGATATTCCTGAATATCCTCCGGTTAAGCGCATGTGTGCAGATGAAGTTGACGATTTCCATCACAGGTTTCATGACGTTGTCAAATTTGAGTGATTTAGACACGAGTTGCTCCCTGTGGATGATGCAGTGGAAATCCCAAAAGTCTGGAAATGTTTGATCAGCTTTGTACAGTCCCACAAGCCCGTTCATTGATCCGATGATGGCTGGCGCTCCATCCGTAGCTCTTGCAGTTAGTTTGTTTGCAGGTCAGTGTGCAACTGTTATTCAACAGCTGCATTAATATCGGATATTCTTCGTTCCATACTGTGGCGAGACAGTTGAACATCTGATTTGCTCTGTTTTAGTTTGTTGTCTACAGGTGCCAAGATTTCAAAGGCGTCAATGACGCATTTTTAATGAATTCTCTTTCGTTGTATAGCTTTTTAGCCCGTGCTATTTTCCAAGCTAACTGATACGAAGCAAGCGTTACGGTCTCAGAGTGTTTCATAATTTTTTTGAAAGAAATGCAACTGTTTTTCTGCTTTGCTTTTCGTAGTCAACAACTTTTTCTTACTAAGTTCAGTCCCTTTTGGAAATTCCTGTTAGATGTTAGGGTGGAGTGAGCTGAATTGACGCTGAAGATTTGAAGCTTTGAATGTGCTAATGCCGCGTTACGTATAAGGCAGATAGGCTTGCCATTACGTTCAATAAAATAATATAAACTATCCCATTCTGGCAAAAACGTCCTGTGTTCTTCTTCATATTTTAGTTTGGCTGTGCCTTTTTACCTGCCATTTCAAGAGGTAATTTCACATAAATTGACTACAATACATTTTGTCAAACAAATATTTTCTCGTCGCTCGTTTTACGTCACTAAAACAGACATTCATTGTCGGAGTGCCATCTAGCTGTAGGGAAGGCAAATTACAGTGCCGGCTAAACATTCTTGATGCATGTCATGTTACAGCTTCGAAAGAGCCGCATTAAACAAGTTTATAACAGCTCCTAAAGAGCCGCATTAAACTAGTTCAAGAGCCGCATGCGGCTCGAGAGCCGCGGGTTGGCCACCCCTGATGTAGACCCTTCTTCAGATGGGTTACAAACTCAGAGTAGCTGACAACAGCATCATTGGTACTAGCATGTTGAAACTTGACATCGACAGGGAGACGAGGGATCCTCCCGAACACTAGGTAGAACGGTGCAAACCCTGTTGTCTCATGCTCTGTGCATTGTAGCAGAAGGTGAGCTGCTGCAGCATTTGTGGCCACTTTGCTTTGGGCTGAGGAGGAAGGGTCCTGATCATATCTCCCAATGTTCTGTTAAATCGTTCTGCGATACCATTTACCATGGGGTGGTACGGAGTCATATGGGATTTCTGCACCCCAGCCATCTCTAGAAGCTCTTTGATCAGTTTGCTCTCAAAATTGGCTCCCTGATCAGAGTGGATACGCCGAGGGAAACCATAGACAAGAAAGAAATCTTGCCACAGACGGCGAGCAACTTGTTTGGCGGTTTGATTCCTGGAAGGAAAGGCGTGCGCCATCTTGGAGAAATGATCAGTTACGACCAGGAAATCTACAGACTTGTTCTCTTGCTCAGCAGTCCAAAAGTCTATACAGACCAACTCCATAGGCTCAGAGGTGACTATGTTCTTGAGTAGTGCACGGTTGTGTGGTTCCGGTGTTTTCCCTTCTATACAACGCTGACAGGATTTAACATAGTTCACAACATCACGTTCCATGCCATTCCAGAAGAATCGTTGCCTCAACAGAGAAGAAGTACAGTTCTGGCCTTGGTGACCTGCTTAGTCATGGAAACCGAGGACTTTCTGCTTCAATGAGTCAGGCACCACAAACTGGAAGATTTTCGTGGCCATGCGAGGATCTTTCCCTATTCTGTAGAGCAAGCCATTCTGTATGGTGAGTCTGCTCCAATGCTTCAGTACTGTAGTTTCATCACACTAGGCGACTCGACAGCTCTCTCATGCTTGGTAGGTCTCCTGTGTCTATGCACAAAGTACATAGTTCTGCTTATTGTGTTGTCGTGTTCTTGTAGACCAACAAGCTGACTCTGTGGGAATGCCGTTGACTGATCTTCCTTCTGCAGAAGATTGAAGTTAGCATCCGTTCCCATCACTTGACCCACGCCGCCAGTGGACTGAGCACCAAGGACAGCAGCAACCTCTTCTGATGTCACAGAACCATTCATGCCTGGTGGAACTGCCCTTTTCACTGACTCATCTGATGTCCCAGCACTCTCCTCAGAGCGTGACAATTGATGGATACTCTGAACACCTCTTGCACAGTACTGTTGTACACCTCGTTGACCCGGTCCAACAGTGAGGTACAGGGCTCGGTAACAAGGCGATGACCCACACATGACCATACAAATGGCTCACGGCTCAGAGCATCGGCTACGATATTCCTTGGGCCGGGAATGTATTTCAGGTCAAAATTGTATGCAGCTAGCTTCGCTACTCACCGCTGTTCAATCGCATCAAGTCTTGGTTTGGTCAAAATGTATGTCAGCGGGTTATTGTCAGTCCACGTGGTGAAGTGTCTTCCTTTCAACCAATGGCTGAATTTATCACATACCGCCCATTTCAAGGCAAGAAATTCGAGCCGATGTGCAGAGTAGTTGAGCTGGGAGCGAGAGAGCGTTTTACTTGCAAAGGCAACTGGTCCGGCTACTTTTCCACCAGGTGGCAGCTGTGACAGACTGCTCCATTCCCATCGAAGGATGCGTCGACAGCCAGAATAAACGGCGCATCAAAATCTGGGTGGGCCAGAGTGACACCTGTCACGAGGTTGTGTTTCAGTGTTTCAAACGCATTCTGGCATGCATCGAACCAATCAGCAGGTGTCAGCTTCACTTGACCTTTCCTCACTAGTTTGCGGCCTGTCTTGCGCTTATGCTGGGCACCAGATTCAGATGTGAGCCTGAACAGAGGCTTTGCCTCCGCAGAACATGCGTCAATGAAGCCTTGGTAATACATCACCATGCCTAGAAAAGATCTGATTTTACTGAGGCACGGCGTCTTGCTGTCAGACTCCATTAGGTCAGCGACTTGTAGGTCATTTATCGCTCTCACCTTCTCGGGGTCAGTCCGAATTCCATCCTCACTGATGACATGCCCAAGAAATTTCACAGTCCGTCTGAGGAAAAAACACTTTTTGGGTGCAAGCTTGAGGTTGTGTTCCTTGAGGCGAGTAAACCCCATCTGGAGGTGTTGGAGTGCAACTTCCTCTGTAGGGGCAAACACCATCAGATCGTCGAGGTAACATAATAGGCTCATGAAATTCTGATCACCGAATATCGACATCATCATCCTCATAAAGGTTGCTGGGCTGTTGCAAAGTCCCTGAGGGAGCCGGTTGTACTCGTGAAGCCAGATGGGTGATGAGAATGCCGTGTACTTTTTGTCATCAGGGTGCAAGGGGACATTGTAGTAGCCTGACGTCAGGTCCATCGTGGAGAAAAAGGCATTTCCCCAAAGTGCGGCCAAAGCATCAGCTTGATGCGGTAGTGGGTAGGCATCCTTTATGGTTCTCGCATTAAGCCTTCTGAAATCGGTACATACCCTGAGTTCTCCATTCCGCTTCCATATGAGAACAAGCGCAGATGCATAGTCGCTAGTCGACTTCTGAATAATTCCTTTCTCTTCCATCTCGTTTAGAGTCGTCCTCAGTTTTTCATACTGACTTGGTGGTATGCGTCTGTAGGGTAGACGAAACAACTTATCATCAACAAGGTGGATACGATGTACAAATTCTTTGGCCTCTCCACAGTCCATCTTATGGCGAGAAAAGATTGACTCGAATTGTTCGATGCTATGAAGGAGCTTGTCTTTACACTGCAGCGAAACCTCGCATGACTTCAGGTCAATGTCTTGCAGTCCCAGAGCTTCCATTGTACGCATCATGTCCTCTGACCTGGGTTGGACCTTTTTGCTCTGTACACTCTGCACGTTGCACTTGACCTCCTCTGCACTGTTTAGGTCTTCCGCTGCGATACAAGGAGACACAGCTGCAATTTTTTTGTTTCTTCTCAGCACCACAACTCTGTCCATAGGATTTAAGACTTTAACAGGCACCCACCCATCTCCCCAGAGTGGAGTAACAACTCACCCGACAAGGACTTGTCTGTGCCCAGCCTTAGATTGGGTTTGCTCAACGACCACAGTGCTGCCCGCTGACATCCCGGCCAAACCAAACCTTACCACATACCAGCAGGTGGCACTGTTAGACTCATCATTGCAGGACACTTATACAGAAACTATACAACATATTTAAGCAGGAATTTCTATAAAACAAAAGTTATTATTACACCCGTTACATACACCCCTCTGAAATTCTGCCAAATATGGGAGTGCTGTAGCGAGCAGAGACAGGAGTCGTAGGCGGAGTGTCAAACAAAGGTGCCAACGAAAGCTGCTTTAATGACATTTAAACTTGCAATAACAAAACAAACACGAGAGTGGCTCGAGCCGGCCGAATTAAGAGTCCCATTTCATTTTAAAATCTCAAACGGGTTTTCACAGCTCAGTAAATACTGATGGGAAAATAATATATTCCTAATTTAACATGAACTAGGGCTCACCTAGAGGGAATTGACATGGCTGTCCGGCATTTTGCTGCTACGGGTACTCCCAAAAATAAAAGCATTTTAAAAGGCTGAGCAAAAAACGAAAAGAAAAACGTTAATTTGACCCTCTGTTGTTTGCTATTTTCCTTGTGCTTTGTAGCACTCAGTTTCAGTTTCACTACACAATACAGTACATCTAATGGTTAATGCTGGGGTAGGTACACTATTTACGTTCTCTGGGGACCAGCTGGCGACTAAAAAAAGGCGAGTGGCTGCCAAGCATTGTCAACCCACAGCTCGAACACGGCACCCACTGCAAGGTCTGATGCGTCTGTAGTGAGTGCGACTGGGGCTCCGGGGGCTGGGTGAGCCAGCATGGCTGCCTGGCACAGCGCGGTTTTTGTGTCCTCGAATGCCTTGGTCCTCTCCGCGGTCCATTCAACAGCTTGATTGGGTGACCTACCCTTGAGGGCCTCGTAGAGTGGGCGCATGACATCAGCGGCTCGGCGAATAAATCTATGGTAGAATGTCACCATGCCGAGAAACTCCCTGAGGCCCCGTGCTGTTGGCCGCTGAGGAAAGGTTGAGCCGGCCTCTACCTTAGACGGTAGGGGGGAAGCCCCATCCTTGGTGATGAGATGCCCAAGGATGTGGATGGAGGGTATGCCAAAAACACATTTCGCGGGATTTATAATCAGGCCATGCTGACTGAGCTTGGTGAAGAGGTCCCTGAGGTGCTCCAAGTGTTCCTCTTCTGAGGAGCTGGCAACAAGGACGTCGTCCAGGTAGACGAACACAAAAGGCATGTCCCTGAGCACTGAATCCATCAGCCTTTGGAAGGACTGAGCGACATTTTTCAGTCCGAACGGCATCCTGAGAAATTCGAACAACCCAAATGGAGTTATCACGGCTGAGGGATGCACTGGCAGTTGGTGGTATCCCCGCACTAGGTCCACCTTGGAAAAGAGAAGTTTACCCGCCAGGTGTGCAGAGAAGTCTTGAATGTGCGGGACTGGGTAACGGTCGGGCGTGGTAGCCTCTTTAAGGCGGCGATAGTCCCCGCATGGGCGCCAGCCACCGCTTGGTTTCGGGACCATGTGTAGTAGTGAGGCCCAGGGGCTGTCTGATCGGCGAATGATGCCGAGACGTTCCATGTTGGCAAATTCAGATTTAGCAGCTGCCAGTCTGTCTGGATTGAGTCATTGGGCCCTGGCATGAACAGGGGGCCCCTTGGTCTCAATGTGGTGCTCAACCTCATGTCTGGTCGTGGAGGCTGAGAAGGTGGGCTTCGCCAGACTGGGGAACTCGGCGAGGAGCCGGTGGTAAATATCACCGTCCAAGAGAGAGCTGGACAGACCCTCAAAAATCCCTTTGTCGCGGATCAGAGCAGACACCATGTGGTTATAGCGAGAGTCATCATCAGTGATTCCGCGCAGGGCGAATTGAGCCTCTGCTTGTGCGAACCATGTTAACGCCGATGACTCCCAGAACTCGGGGAGCTTGAGAACGGGCGCGTATGCCATGTCGGTATGCTCAGTATTATGCACGGCCCCGGAAACTTCCACGAGACTAATGTCGGGGTCACCAATGTAGCGAGCAGAAACGGGAGTCGTAGGCGGAGTGTCAAACAAAGGTGCCAACGAAAGCTGCTTTAATGACATTTAAACTTGCAGTAACAAAACAAACACGAGAGTGGCTCGAGCCGGCCGAATTAAGAGTCCCCCTAGGAACTCGCTAACTGAACAATGGTTCCATGGGTGAATTATGTTAAACCCGCCACAGTGCTACACTAAACAGAAAAAAATCACATGCAAAAGTGCAAACACTGATGAAAAAAAAGGACACAAAAATTGTGTACAGTATTACAAGGAACAAACTGAAGTGCATGTCAGTTCTAAAACTCTCCCAAAAAGGAGTGTGAAAAGAAAGGAGGCGATCAAACTCCTAACTAAGCACAGACTCAAAGATGCCTGTTACATCTCTGAAATATAATACATTGTTTCTGTAGTTTCTGTACATAGGCACAATTCTTGTTTCTTGCTCAAGCTTTGTTACTCAAACTGAAAGTGCATTTCTAAAGAACTTAAACAAGGAACTAGCAGATATTGCGGACACAGAATTGTCACCTATCAACTGGTCATTTATCTGACAAATAAGACGACTGGGAGGCCTGATGGACTGTCGGACCAGAAGAACATAACGGCTAGGTTTAGCACAAATGACCTGAGCTTGTGGGTCTAGGACAGTCAAGTCTAAACAGTCAGTACCAGGAGCGGCTTTCTCATACGTGTCAGTACCAGGGGAGACAATGTCCGGGAGGTCAGTGTTAAAAGGGTTCTCGTCTGGGAGGACAGTGTCTGGAGGGCCCACACCCAAAAGGATCATGTTTTCAGAGCACCGTGGTGGGCTTTCCGCATTGTCAATTGCAGTATGATCAACATCTTGTTTGGGGATGTGCTGACTTCTTTGACTGGATGTATCGACTGTGAGAGATTCAGACTGGCCATCAGATCTGCTGTCTAGTGAGTTATCCTCCACCTCTGAATGAACTTGCTCTTCACCTGACTGTATCACCCAGTTTACTGTACGGACATCACTGTCTTCAACCGCGTCAGGAAAAATCAGGGCATACATCACTTCCATGCATAGCAGCGTCACACCCTGAGTGTGCAGATTCGCTGGCCAGATCTCCCTCACAGGGCAAGAAGCTAACAGAGAGCAGCAAATTCCTGTGAACAACCTTCTCTTTGCCCGCCAGGCAATCCTTGACTCTATAGACATTGAGATCAGGCTTGACTAATATAACTTCATACGGGGTCGACTCCCACTTATCTGCAACCTTGCGTTTCCCCGGGACACCTCTGTTGGCGATCAACACCCGGTCTCCTACGACGAGGGATGATCCTTTGGCCCTACGGTTGTACAGCTTGGCGTGGCGGGTCTGTTCTCTGAGAGTGTTCCTCCGTACAATTTGAGCAGCTTCATGTAGACCAGGGGTGGCCAACCATTCAGCGACTAAGAGCCAATTTTTTGTCTGTGTTACTACAAAGAGCCACATCATAGTTGTTAACGGGGGCGAGTTGATTATTTTTTTTCTTTGTTACTAAAAATGCCACATTATACACATAAACATCTTTTAATCATGTACGCACGCATACACAAATCTCTACTCGACTAGATCTGATGAAAATAACCACACCAACATGATAATATCAATAATTTTCAACAGTTAACATTGTGAGCACTGTTCCAGATCCATTATCGACTTGAGATCTGAGAGCTTGGGATAGTCCTTGTCCTTCTCTTCCATGAACAGTTTCACTGGATCCAAAAGCTCAAAGAAGCGAGATAGTACCTGGCTTTTTGACAGCCACCTCACAGTGCAGTGCAGCGGCAGGTCACCTGGAAGTCCTTGGTCCAGTTCAGCGATGATATTCCTGAATATCCTCCGGTTAAGCGCATGTGTGCAGATGAAGTTGACGATTTCCATCACAGGTTTCATGACGTTGTCAAATTTGAGTGATTTAGACACGAGTTGCTCCCTGTGGATGATGCAGTGGAAATCCCAAAAGTCTGGAAATGTTTGATCAGCTTTGTACAGTCCCACAAGCCCGTTCATTGATCCGATGATGGCTGGCGCTCCATCCGTAGCTCTTGCAGTTAGTTTGTTTGCAGGTCAGTGTGCAACTGTTATTCAACAGCTGCATTAATATCGGATATTCTTCGTTCCATACTGTGGCGAGACAGTTGAACATCTGATTTGCTCTGTTTTAGTTTGTTGTCTACAGGTGCCAAGATTTCAAAGGCGTCAATGACGCATTTTTAATGAATTCTCTTTCGTTGTATAGCTTTTTAGCCCGTGCTATTTTCCAAGCTAACTGATACGAAGCAAGCGTTACGGTCTCAGAGTGTTTCATAATTTTTTTGAAAGAAATGCAACTGTTTTTCTGCTTTGCTTTTCGTAGTCAACAACTTTTTCTTACTAAGTTCAGTCCCTTTTGGAAATTCCTGTTAGATGTTAGGGTGGAGTGAGCTGAATTGACGCTGAAGATTTGAAGCTTTGAATGTGCTAATGCCGCGTTACGTATAAGGCAGATAGGCTTGCCATTACGTTCAATAAAATAATATAAACTATCCCATTCTGGCAAAAACGTCCTGTGTTCTTCTTCATATTTTAGTTTGGCTGTGCCTTTTTACCTGCCATTTCAAGAGGTAATTTCACATAAATTGACTACAATACATTTTGTCAAACAAATATTTTCTCGTCGCTCGTTTTACGTCACTAAAACAGACATTCATTGTCGGAGTGCCATCTAGCTGTAGGGAAGGCAAATTACAGTGCCGGCTAAACATTCTTGATGCATGTCATGTTACAGCTTCGAAAGAGCCGCATTAAACAAGTTTATAACAGCTCCTAAAGAGCCGCATTAAACTAGTTCAAGAGCCGCATGCGGCTCGAGAGCCGCGGGTTGGCCACCCCTGATGTAGACCCTTCTTCAGATGGGTTACAAACTCAGAGTAGCTGACAACAGCATCATTGGTACTAGCATGTTGAAACTTGACATCGACAGGGAGACGAGGGATCCTCCCGAACACTAGGTAGAACGGTGCAAACCCTGTTGTCTCATGCTCTGTGCATTGTAGCAGAAGGTGAGCTGCTGCAGCATTTGTGGCCACTTTGCTTTGGGCTGAGGAGGAAGGGTCCTGATCATATCTCCCAATGTTCTGTTAAATCGTTCTGCGATACCATTTACCATGGGGTGGTACGGAGTCATATGGGATTTCTGCACCCCAGCCATCTCTAGAAGCTCTTTGATCAGTTTGCTCTCAAAATTGGCTCCCTGATCAGAGTGGATACGCCGAGGGAAACCATAGACAAGAAAGAAATCTTGCCACAGACGGCGAGCAACTTGTTTGGCGGTTTGATTCCTGGAAGGAAAGGCGTGCGCCATCTTGGAGAAATGATCAGTTACGACCAGGAAATCTACAGACTTGTTCTCTTGCTCAGCAGTCCAAAAGTCTATACAGACCAACTCCATAGGCTCAGAGGTGACTATGTTCTTGAGTAGTGCACGGTTGTGTGGTTCCGGTGTTTTCCCTTCTATACAACGCTGACAGGATTTAACATAGTTCACAACATCACGTTCCATGCCATTCCAGAAGAATCGTTGCCTCAACAGAGAAGAAGTACAGTTCTGGCCTTGGTGACCTGCTTAGTCATGGAAACCGAGGACTTTCTGCTTCAATGAGTCAGGCACCACAAACTGGAAGATTTTCGTGGCCATGCGAGGATCTTTCCCTATTCTGTAGAGCAAGCCATTCTGTATGGTGAGTCTGCTCCAATGCTTCAGTACTGTAGTTTCATCACACTAGGCGACTCGACAGCTCTCTCATGCTTGGTAGGTCTCCTGTGTCTATGCACAAAGTACATAGTTCTGCTTATTGTGTTGTCGTGTTCTTGTAGACCAACAAGCTGACTCTGTGGGAATGCCGTTGACTGATCTTCCTTCTGCAGAAGATTGAAGTTAGCATCCGTTCCCATCACTTGACCCACGCCGCCAGTGGACTGAGCACCAAGGACAGCAGCAACCTCTTCTGATGTCACAGAACCATTCATGCCTGGTGGAACTGCCCTTTTCACTGACTCATCTGATGTCCCAGCACTCTCCTCAGAGCGTGACAATTGATGGATACTCTGAACACCTCTTGCACAGTACTGTTGTACACCTCGTTGACCCGGTCCAACAGTGAGGTACAGGGCTCGGTAACAAGGCGATGACCCACACATGACCATACAAATGGCTCACGGCTCAGAGCATCGGCTACGATATTCCTTGGGCCGGGAATGTATTTCAGGTCAAAATTGTATGCAGCTAGCTTCGCTACTCACCGCTGTTCAATCGCATCAAGTCTTGGTTTGGTCAAAATGTATGTCAGCGGGTTATTGTCAGTCCACGTGGTGAAGTGTCTTCCTTTCAACCAATGGCTGAATTTATCACATACCGCCCATTTCAAGGCAAGAAATTCGAGCCGATGTGCAGAGTAGTTGAGCTGGGAGCGAGAGAGCGTTTTACTTGCAAAGGCAACTGGTCCGGCTACTTTTCCACCAGGTGGCAGCTGTGACAGACTGCTCCATTCCCATCGAAGGATGCGTCGACAGCCAGAATAAACGGCGCATCAAAATCTGGGTGGGCCAGAGTGACACCTGTCACGAGGTTGTGTTTCAGTGTTTCAAACGCATTCTGGCATGCATCGAACCAATCAGCAGGTGTCAGCTTCACTTGACCTTTCCTCACTAGTTTGCGGCCTGTCTTGCGCTTATGCTGGGCACCAGATTCAGATGTGAGCCTGAACAGAGGCTTTGCCTCCGCAGAACATGCGTCAATGAAGCCTTGGTAATACATCACCATGCCTAGAAAAGATCTGATTTTACTGAGGCACGGCGTCTTGCTGTCAGACTCCATTAGGTCAGCGACTTGTAGGTCATTTATCGCTCTCACCTTCTCGGGGTCAGTCCGAATTCCATCCTCACTGATGACATGCCCAAGAAATTTCACAGTCCGTCTGAGGAAAAAACACTTTTTGGGTGCAAGCTTGAGGTTGTGTTCCTTGAGGCGAGTAAACCCCATCTGGAGGTGTTGGAGTGCAACTTCCTCTGTAGGGGCAAACACCATCAGATCGTCGAGGTAACATAATAGGCTCATGAAATTCTGATCACCGAATATCGACATCATCATCCTCATAAAGGTTGCTGGGCTGTTGCAAAGTCCCTGAGGGAGCCGGTTGTACTCGTGAAGCCAGATGGGTGATGAGAATGCCGTGTACTTTTTGTCATCAGGGTGCAAGGGGACATTGTAGTAGCCTGACGTCAGGTCCATCGTGGAGAAAAAGGCATTTCCCCAAAGTGCGGCCAAAGCATCAGCTTGATGCGGTAGTGGGTAGGCATCCTTTATGGTTCTCGCATTAAGCCTTCTGAAATCGGTACATACCCTGAGTTCTCCATTCCGCTTCCATATGAGAACAAGCGCAGATGCATAGTCGCTAGTCGACTTCTGAATAATTCCTTTCTCTTCCATCTCGTTTAGAGTCGTCCTCAGTTTTTCATACTGACTTGGTGGTATGCGTCTGTAGGGTAGACGAAACAACTTATCATCAACAAGGTGGATACGATGTACAAATTCTTTGGCCTCTCCACAGTCCATCTTATGGCGAGAAAAGATTGACTCGAATTGTTCGATGCTATGAAGGAGCTTGTCTTTACACTGCAGCGAAACCTCGCATGACTTCAGGTCAATGTCTTGCAGTCCCAGAGCTTCCATTGTACGCATCATGTCCTCTGACCTGGGTTGGACCTTTTTGCTCTGTACACTCTGCACGTTGCACTTGACCTCCTCTGCACTGTTTAGGTCTTCCGCTGCGATACAAGGAGACACAGCTGCAATTTTTTTGTTTCTTCTCAGCACCACAACTCTGTCCATAGGATTTAAGACTTTAACAGGCACCCACCCATCTCCCCAGAGTGGAGTAACAACTCACCCGACAAGGACTTGTCTGTGCCCAGCCTTAGATTGGGTTTGCTCAACGACCACAGTGCTGCCCGCTGACATCCCGGCCGACTCAGGTAACTTGCCCGAAATAAGGTACTCGTCCGTGGATTCAGCGTCACGCAACTCTTGATTTTCAATGTCCCTACCCTATCTGGAATGCAATCACCTCTCCATCGCTCTGTGTTAGAAAGCATTGACAGGAATCAACTGTGGTCATCAGACAGACCATTGTCAGGAGTGGAAACTAATCTCCGATAGCCGTCAGTGCTCTTCAATTGAGTCAAAATATGCTTGATGGCATTGCTGCCAAGGATCATCTGTTCTGTCTGGCCCGGCATAACCATTACTGGCATTATCATTTTGCATCCGTAAACGGTGACGTGAATGCCATACATGTCTCTGGGAGAAACGTGGTGTCCTCCGCAGCCTACAATGACATAGTTATTGGCCGTGTTACTCACCATGCCAGGGAATTGCTGCAGCAGGGACTTGGCAGTTGCCTCACTTACTGTACAAGCCATCGACCTGCTGTCTAACAAAGCTCTGAAAGTGGGGCCATCTTGCACAAGTACAGGTGTGTAAAACAGTTCGTCAGTCTCCGCTATTCTCTAAAACCCCTGAAAGATCAGCTTCTTCGATGGAGGTATCGTGTTGCTGTATAACTCATAGATGGATTGATTATCTTGCATGCCAGGCATCACATTAGTGGTGGGAGGCATACTCGGTTGATCTGCACTGTTCTCCCCTATGCGCAGACCAGTCAGTTTCCCTGAGGCAGTGGGACAGCTTTCTTCTCTGGACAGTCACGTCGAAAATGCCCTGGGGCATGGCAGTGAAAGCAAATGTTTTTTTCTCGGCAATGAGAGAGAGCACTGTGTTCGTCATCTTTGCAAATAATACATGGCTTGTCAGTGAAACCATTAATTCGGTCTCCAGGTCGCCTGGTTGGAGTTCGCCTTCTCTCTTGAAACTGGTTAGAGGCACCACATAGCAGAACTTTCTCCAACATACTAATAACGTCCGTTAGAGGGACATACTGTGGGCCCGAAGTCTGAGGTGGCTCGTGCATGAGGGTTGGACTATGGCTCACCTCAGCTTTGTGTACGGCAATTTCCGCCCTATTTGCAGGTTGTTGTGGGGAAGCTGCTTTGTAGCTTTTCTCAGCGTGGTATTCATTCATCACCTCTAGTACTTCACATGCTGACCACTGGATCTGAAAGTGAGTGCCAGTTCTTTGCAAGAGCAGTTCCTAATAAACATGCGAGTTACCTCAATTTCAGGGTTGTCCAATGTTTTGCCCTGCTCTCTCAATCAGTCAGAGGCAAGGTCAGCTGCTCTGTTTAGTCTCAGCCAGTAGTCATAGGGGTCTTCCTAGTCTTTGGGCAAGGTTGAGTAAAAGTCAGCTAAAGGGACAGCAGAGAACTTGTACAGCTAAAGTGTTTCCTGAGAAGACTGTAAATCATGTCAGGGCGGGTATAGACGTCTATATTACTGTTTCTAATGCCAAACCTAACTACATCTTTAGCTTTTCCTCTCAAATGCATAATGATTTCCTCGGCCTGCTCTTCAAGCCTTACATTACTCTTCTTAATAAATGTCCTCATTAAATCTTCCCACTCATGTACTTTTATTGAGTCTGAGCCATCCCCAATAAATGACTGTGGTTCCTTAACCTTTCTCTGTGTAACCACCTGAACCTGTGATACATCTGACACATGACAAGGCTGACTCAATATGTTTGCTACATCTTGTGTGGCAGCAGCGCTAGGAGCTACTATACTGTGTGACTGTATAAGTGAGAAAATGCTATCAGCCAATTTATGTCCTATCACCTGAATAATATTTGTCATCTGATTAGCTACACCCTCTGAAATGTCACTCGTGGGATTTCAGCTGTGGTTTTAATGTTTAAAATTAACTTTTTGCGGAGCACCAAAAGATCGTGTCTTACCTTTGGCAGCTCGTTGTAGACTGCCAAAAACCCCCGCCTTCCTGTCACAAAGTCTAAAGCCAAACCAAACCTTACCATATACCAGCAGGTGGCACTGTTGGACTCATCATTGCAGGACACTTAAACAGAAACTATACAACATATTTCAGCAGGAATTTCAATAAAACAAAAGTTATTATTACACCCTTTACACTTAAAAAAATCAATAAATAAGAAGTTGCTCTAGTTACTCAGTACTTAAATGTAAATGGTCTGCATTTACCTTGCACTCTAAGGAAGACCTCCCAAAGCGCTTTACAATGGGCTTCACACTTTCCCCTTTTACAAACTAACTAACTGATAGCAGCATAAGCCACGCAAGGCAACTACCTGCTATCGGGGTCATTAGGGATTCAGTGTCTTGCCCAAGGACACTTCGACATATAACACGGAGGAGCCTTGAATCGAACCTGCGACCTCTTCATCCCAAGACGAGCGTTTTACCGCCTGAGGCAATGCCACCCCGCGTTTTCTTTTCAGCAAAGACTGTTTTACTTTTACTCAAGTAATTATTTGATCACTACTTTTTACTTATACTTGAATTATATTATTCTGAAGTACAGTAACAGTACTTTTGGTGGTCGGTCGGTCCGTCGGATCCCTTAACCACGAGGGCTGTGGTATGTCTTGGGCAAGTGCAGACTGGTGGCGCCCAATGATCTCCAGGCCAAACAGTGTTTTTACTGGAGTAAATATTTTTGATAATCTACCCAACTCTGTCCATCTCCATCGTAACCAGAATTAAGTGAGTACTTTTCGGAAAATCACTTGATTACCTTTTCAAAATATGAAACCGTGAAAGGGAGAAGACGGCGGTGGTCCGCTTTGTGTCACCAGTGCTTGCAATGTTTTTGGAAGGTCAGCGCTTCTGCCACTCTTGTATAGGCAGCATTAGATGCTCTTTTCTGGCGCAAACACAACCACAACGGATGTTTTGTCTGTCAGGCCCTGAGCCCCCTCCTTTGTAGCCCCGAGTGCCAATGACTTGAAAATACCCCCTGCAGAAGAATGTTTCAGAACTCCACTCCTTTTTTTCCTCCTTCTCTTCTGTCATCTGTTAATTTATTCATTTCAATCAGTTGCGCCTTTTTGACAGTAAATGAATGACTGTGCATGTGACTTTTGATGCCGTTAACTTTCTTAAGCCTTGTTGTCAAGCAGGTTAAAATGTTCTTTCAGGGTGTGAGAAGGAGTTTGGGAGTTCCAGATACCATATAAATCAGGCGTGTAATACATAAAGCCAGCCAATGGATTTAATTCGGCCCAGGAGACAATGTTAAGAGAAGCACAAGAGAAAAATGAGCCGCATCATGTCAAACAGTGACCTGCAGTATTAAATATATCCACTGGATCTCGCCAAAGACATTTGTATTAACAACATTAACCTTCAAAACCTTCTAAGATGCACGACTGGAGTGTGCTCAATGTTTGACACAGGCAAACTATTGTTGTTCCTAACGGTCAAATGTCATAATCAAATATATGAACATAAGCAATATATTTACTTAGCATTGTGGAATACAGGTCTTTCGTTCTTACAGTAAAAGAACCCGTTAGAGTCAAAATCAGTGTAGTTGAAACCTTTATTTTAAGTCAAAACACTAAGAAAAAAACATTTTCACAAGCTTTAACATTTGCTTAAAGGGTCACTGAATAATATTTGACCAATAGATGTTGCTGCGTTGTGTAGCACAACTGAAAACGAGTACTACAAAGCTCAGTGAAGAATTTAAACTATGGAAACTCAAAGTGACCATAAAGCACCATTTCTCTTCTATTTATTCCCCACCCTTTCAAAATGTTGGTGGTTTTGCGGGGGACCTGCAGCAGCAAGATGACGGACAATCATGTCAGCTACCGCTAGATGACCCCCATGTTACGATTAGAAAATATTAGAGACCTACAAGCCTCATGTTATGTAAAATAAATGAACATTTCTTGACCTATGAGTATACAAAGAAAATGCACATTTATATGATAGTTCATGTTGGTTGGATCCCTTAACTACTAGGCTTGTAGAGGCACTATTTCCTGTAGTGTGTTGGGCAAGTAAATCCTTATTGTTTTATTTGTAAGTTTTTGTACCACTAGGAGGAACTAAATAATATACTAAGTCCATGTATATGTTTATAGTTTAGTAGACACTCAAAATAAGTATAGAAGACATCAATGGATTTCAATGCTGCAAGGAGAACAAGGCCGACCTTTAACCTCAGATAAGAAATTCTAAACTGTTCTAAAATCCCTTACCTGAGCCCTTTCTTTTTATTAAACCACCTAGATTACAAAAACTGATCCCATCCTAAAGGGTTAGGGCAAGGCTTAGATATTTAAAGAACAGCATCACGATTAGCTGATAGTGACAATATTTTAAACAGTGTATAATAGTCAAAACAACAAACAACAGGGAGCTGTTATAGTTAAATAAAGAATGGCATCCTATGCGATCTACTTTGAAGAAGAAAAACTGTACAAACTTTTTTTTTAATTATTGAATTAAATTATCATTATACTGATAATAGGTGGAGAGACTGTATGCCTCATTTCATTTTGATCCATGCTGTATATGATTTGAGAGAGTTCCTTGCCTGCATGTTGGTTTAAGATCAGGTAATTGTGTCATTGTAATCCTGTGCAGTCCTTTGAGACATTTTTGTGATTAAGGGCTATATAAATTAATTTGACTTGACTTGAGAGTCAATAGAGGACTGTGCAAGTTTTGTTATTGTCTATCACTTCTCGGTGACCTTTTACTTCTCGGATTTACGAGACAGTGTTGTCATCCATCCTCGTCCTTATTACTGTCTGCTCTTGCCACACGCACAGACACATTCCAGTCATACTGTTAATAAATCATAGTAAAAGGTTCCTGAATTATGTATTGAGTCCAGACACAAGATGCCTCTGTCGGTTTGTGTAGTTTCGAAGGTTTGTGTGTGTGCATTTGCCTTGGTGATATAAGGTCCCATATAAAGCCTACGCACCCTCTCACCTGCACAGTGGCTAAGAAAGATGGGTTTCAGTGAAAATTCTACGCAAGTTATTGTACAGTAGAGAATCGCTGTTTTAATTGATGATGCAGCACACACAGTCAAATTTAAACTTGAGTAGACATTCAAAATAGGGAGAGAAGGCATCATTGGAAATTTTCATGAAAGGAGCCCTTAGATAAGGAATGCAAACCCCCCGCTCTGATCCCCCACCATTCACTAAGAACACCTTCTTATTACATCTTCAAGGTTTCAAAAAGTGATGAAGATAAGACCAATTTGTTGAATCGTCTCATACGTGTTCAAAGAATGCAGGAATCAAAATGACGTAAGAGGGAGTTCTTTTTTATTGATACACAATTTCAACAAGATATGCGTGTGTCTTTATAGTTTTCAACATAGCACGTGTACCCGGTTTGGCCCCGTCCCTTTTCACACCTGAAGGCGTACATGCCCAGGGTTCCGTCCTTATTTGGAAGTGTTTTTAAGTTTATGCCAGTTTATGTCACCTTGCCCTTTGCCGTTATCTGTTGTCCTCCCTTAAGGAGAATGGTTTATACTAATTCGTCCGCCGAGACCTTCCCGAGATGTAAGCAACATTTATCCCAGCTGTAAGCAAGTCTTTCTACATTTCTTTCTAAATGTATGCAAATGTATTCTAAAAATGCATGTTTGTTTTCTACAACAAAAGCAGATCAGCCTAAGGCAGGGGTCGGGAACCTATGGCTCGCGAGCCATATATGGCTCTTTCTATGAGTATCTATGGCTCAGAGACAAATTTGATTGCATGCAAAATTTCTCCATCTTGTTCAAAACCGGAATTGTCTATCCTATTCAGGTACACGTAAAGCCAAGCCAAAGCTAAATGAAGAAGAAACACTTCGCAGTATATATAGGGTACGTTTTTCACTACAATTTACAGTCAAGGTGTCATCCAAAAAAAACTCGTTTTGGCTGTACAACGCTAAAGAATCCTTTATTTAAAAGTTCACTATATAATCTGTGTTCAGTGTTCAGATACTTTATGATGAATCCACAGAACTGTAAATACGCCAAAACACCGGAAGAGAACTTAGTCATTTGATTGGGTGAGTGGGAGGGATGGGTGGAGCTATGCAAAAAGTACAAGCATTCCCTCCCATCTCTCGCCAAAGGTAAGCACATAAGGCTCCCTATTCTCAGAATGTTGTGACGTTTTTACAAAATAAATGCTTGCATCTGGTTTTGAAACCAATATGTATAAAAAAAAGGGTCAAAAGGAGTTTAACCGATCTTGAGTAATTGCAAGAAAGAGACAAGTTTAAAGTGGTCTGTTTGTTGAATTTGGGACAGGGGCTCTGGCATTATTCTCTTTTCATAATTTTTATCAAATCATCAAAAATAAATGTGCTGAAGACTAAGCTTTTGTCTGGGGCGCGGGTTTAGCAATTTAGTAAATTTGTCTCATAATATATGGTGTGGCTCTTTCCCAAAATAAAATTAATATTTTTTGCTTTTATGGCTCTTTGAGTCAAAAAGGTTCCCG
The DNA here is from genome assembly GCF_059441175.1 of Urocampus carinirostris. Taxonomy (NCBI): domain Eukaryota; kingdom Metazoa; phylum Chordata; class Actinopteri; order Syngnathiformes; family Syngnathidae; genus Urocampus; species Urocampus carinirostris. Next base: position 36,474,096 of record NC_142362.1, on the reverse strand, counting down.
ACCCCTGGCCTAAGGGGTGGGGAAATAAAAGATTGGCACCATGATTGATCAGTTATGACAATGAAAGTTTTACCCAGCTTGAGGACATCTTGAAGCGCAAGTCCCAAAAGTAAATAAAACCTCACTTTTTTCTATCTTTATAATGCATATATATTTTTTTAATGTTTATTTCTTACTACAAAACAACACAGGTCACTTATTCAAGCCTTAAACATACTTATATAAACCATAGAAATACAAAATATAGCACTGAAGCAACTTACAAACAAATTTAACTGACAAACGATCGTCCGGAACCTAACTCGTTAGTAGGTCGGGCAGCGTCCGTATACAAAATAATGAACAGCCCTGGCAACCTCAGCCTCTTTCTTTACAGGTGCCTGATATTAATACCAGAATAAATTATGAACCTAGTAGCAGCACAGAAGCAAAAAGAAATAATTCAAGTCAAGTCAAGTCTTGAAAAAGAAATAATAAAACAAATGACTGTTTCATGTGCCAGGAATCCAACATATCGGAAAAGTGCGGTCTAAACTCAAATGGATGGAAGGGGACTAAAAAGGAAGCTAGAAGCTGAGGAATAGACCGATCAAATGTTAAAACACTTCAGAATCACGCATATAGTCATGTGAACCTAAGCAGACCTATTGAAAAGCTAACAATTCGGTTTTAAAAGGATAAGATAGAAAATAAAAATAAAACAATATTGTTAGTCAAATTTACATAAAAAGGTTGGGAGACATTTTATTTCCGGAGATTGTTTAACACTTAACAATTTTAATCCAATGGAAAATTATATAAATACTCTGATATTGATAAAAACATATTTACCTATGTACAGTGTCAGTCATTTGAAATCAAAATTGTATTTACCTTCCAAACAGATTGTTAGGCTTTGCACAAAACTCTTATGACTCTTATAAAATAACTATACTACACAAATTTTAAAGTAGGCTACTTAAAACATGAAAATCCTCCTGAGCAAAGCACTGGTCTTTGCAACTTTGTTGATTACAATGTCATTGTCTATCGACATGAGATGTTTCTTTTCAGTGTACATCAGCATGAAGGTATCCAAAGGTTCCTGAGACCTTAAGCTTCTTAGCCTATTTTTTTGCACATTTTTAAGCATAGAAGCTCCTCTCACATCCAACCTGGTGTACAATAAATGATAAACAGGATCTCCTTGCCAGCTCAATAACATAATAGACATCTGGGAGAAGGTTGTATTATGGGAGGACTTTTTTTCTCATTCATTTCCTTTTTCCTTTTTCCTTTTCTTGTTTCTTCTTTTTCTGGCATCTTCTTTTAGTGCAGCCTTTCTTGTGTATTTCTTATTTTGTCCTACTTTTTCCTTCCTTTTTCTCATTTTCCTTGTATTCTTTTGATTCTTTGAGCCTTTTATGTTTGTCTTTGTCTCGTCCCTTTTTCTTTTTTTAGTGTTATTTGTCGCCCAAAAGTAATTTTGAGCATTATTTTACAAAATCATTTTTAAAATATGGATGAAAGCAACAAAAATAATCTGAGAAGGCTTTTGGGATCTGAAAGAGCCAGCTCTTTCTAGTGAGCCAAGCGAAAAAGAACAAGCTTTTTTAAGTGAGAGGAGCTGCCCGGTTAAAGCATTAACTGCTATATTCTGAGGATGTGGATCTTCATCTATCTAATACCATATCAGAGGACCGGTTAATGTGTCAGCCTTGGGGGAGGCTTTTTCTCATTAATGCACAGAAACACATACACACAAACACAGGCGCACGTTCACAAATGTGCACATCCATCAATTGGCAAATGTGCAACCTGTGTACTTCAATTGTAAAATGTTTACTATTTAAATTATTAAATAGATGTGATATTTTCCTCAAAACCTTGCATGTAAGTACAATGAAATGTACGTGTAGTATTTTTTTTAGCGAGCATTTCAATTCACACAAATGCTATTGCTCAGAAGTGTGTTTAGATTCTTAACATAAACAAGAACAGAAACAAATTTGGGTATTTTTCCATGTCCCGAAAAAGTTTTTTTTTAAATTTGTGAAGTCAGCATTCAAGGCAAATCCCGCTATCTTAATAGTCCTGGCTGAAGTAGGCATTGAAGTAGGCATTAAAGTAGCTGGTCGCACAATCTAGAGCAGTGAGATCCACAAACGGTGCCTCATAACTTTTTTCTGCCTGAAGTTTTTTTCCCATTGGGCTGCCAGTCGGTCTTTACCAGTGGCGGGCCATGCATTTCACACCTTGGCCTTCAGAGATGCCATGTCTGAATCAATGCATTCCTAAATAACTATTCATGGATATAAACATTTACTGCTGCTACAGATGCGACACATATAAAAAAATCAATCAATACTAACTTAATTCAATTGCAATATTATTAAGGAATATCGACACATTTTAGTCACCCAAATCCTCTTTACTTTACTTTAGCACAAAATACATCCTCCTTTACCTACTCCTCTTGTCGGTTGAAAATAGTTTGTGTAATATAGTGTAACAATCTGTGAAGCCCTTTGAGACTCTTCGTGATTTAGGGCTATACAAATAAAAATGACTTGACTTGACTTGACTATTTCTTTCAAGAAGATTTCAACTACTCATACAAAATATCAGTGCGTTTTAGTTCAATCAAGGAGTTATTTTCTATCGCCATCAAAGGTAATGCCTGTCCTGCCATATTTTTGAAATAAGGTCTTAATTGATTTGGGGCTGAAAATGTCCATTTGACCAAAGAAGTGTACACAGGGATCCTTTTGTTCACTTTTTCATTGTGATACTTCCGTTATCGCCTCCTCGCCAATCATAGTTTGTGAAACTGCTGGTGTTTACTTGGTCCTTCTAAAAGGCCCTGGCTGCGCCAACTCAAAATCCACTTGAAAAAAACTTTATCGACACTCATTTTATGCTTCAGAGCCTACAAAACTAACTGTGAAGTCCTTTGTGTGGATTTCTGACCCTGGCAACAAGTAAATGGTTGAAATGAGATTAAATGCTTGAACACGAAAGCACACATCTGAAAGCAACACAACTAGGGAAAAAAACAACGAAAGGAAGCTGACAGCCAATTGGAAATTAATAAGTATTCATGTACAAAATATAATTAACATAACATGTATTAGATATTTTTAGGCCAGCAGAGAAGGCCCTGACGGTCCACCACTTGCACAATCACTCCATTGAACCAACAAGTACAGTATGTACTGTGTGTATAAGCGTGCATGTACCATATGCAATATACAGTATGGATGTGTGTGCACTCATCACGGAAGAACTCAGTTAAAAGTGCAACGATGCACAACTCTTAAAACTTTGTGTGTACCACAAAAATCAGTGAAGTGACCCGGGCATCATGCATTATGTAGGATACGATGGACTGAGCCATGTAACATTAATGTATGAACAGTATATACAGGCCTCTGTGTATGTGCGCTTGTTACTGTATGAGAAACAACATAAGGGTTTTTGAAACCCAGACATTTTCAAAATCAATACATGTTTTCATCTACGAACCACTCCAGACCATGTTTAAATGTCAAGACTAAATGCTAAAATCACTTGGATCAAAAATAACCTAAACTTTGTCCAGAATTGACCCTAAATTAATTGTATCCATTCTAATTTCTGTTTTACTTTTTCTGGGTTATTTTGTACGAAACAACCCAAGTCTTCAGGTTGCCGGAGCCCAAATGGCCCTGTTTTCGGGGTTGTTAGTAAAACTTCCCTTTCCTTCCAGAAGGCGATTGTGGTCTTTCATTTGTATTTTGCTGCGTGTCGCAGTTTATTTGATTTTGTCCAACTAGGTCCCCGTTAGCATCAGGTCTTGCCTGGCTAGTTTCCCTTGATTTGTCTACTTCTGGCTGGCCTTGCGTTCTCGCTATTTCCTCCCCTGCCATTTTGTTAGCTCCCGGTAGGCCTTTCTTGGCCGGGCGTTGTTGCTGTTTTTTGCAGCGTATCTAAGTTTGTCTATTCCCAGTTGGCCTCGCGTTTTCTTCGCTGTGGCTGTCTTTGGCTGCTTATCTTTGTTTTTTAACTTAATTAGAACACTGGAGTGCTTATTGCTGGAAATGGGCCTCTATACACAATATGTGCAATAGATAGATAGATAGATAGATACTTTATTCATCCCCGAAGGGAAATTCACATTCACATCAATATTACGCGCTAACCATTGCGGCGGTGGTTAGCGCGTGTGCAGCCCAGTTCTGAGGTCATGAGATCGAACCTTACTGTGTGGAGTTTGCATATTCTCCGCGTGCTTGCGTCCGTTTCCTCTGGGCACTCCGGTTTCCTCCCACATTCCAAAAACATGCATGTCAGGTTAATTGGCCGGTCCAAATTGTCCCTATGACAATGAGCGAATGAGTTGTCTCTGTGTGCCTTGCAATTGGCTGGCAACCAGTTCGGGGTGTCCCCTGCCCCCTGCTCGAAGATAGCTGGGATGGGCTCCAGCACCCCCCAACCCTACTGAGGATAAGCGGTATAGATAATGGATGGATGGATGGATGAATGGATGCATTGAAAAAAGACACATTTTAATCTAAAATTGTAATTTATTATGTTAACAATATATGGGGTGTATTTCTGAGTTTAATGTCTTCTTCATTGGAAAAAATTGTTGTTTTGCTTCTAAATTAAGGACATTTCTGAGTGACCCCGATTTTTTTGAACATATTAAATAAAGTTTCAGTCTTGTATCAATTGTGGTAAGTACCCGACATGACTGTAATGCAGCAAAAGCCGACGGAATAAAAGTCAAACGATGTTTGTGTTAGAGATGAAGACGGATTACTTACAATCCACAAAAGACCAATATGTCGAGATTAAATGAAAAGATGACAGTTTGACAAAACTGAAACAGACGACCGGCGGCTGAGCTGGAGGATGTTATGTATTTTGCTGTCAAATTTTTGAATGAATACATACGGTGACAGCACTAAACAAAATGTAATCTGTCTGCCTGCAACTTCATCAAATTCACCAACACCTTGAATAATAACCTTTTCTATGCTGCTTTTACAGGCATCTTAATTTTAGTTTTGGTTGTAAATGTCATGATCGTTGAATAAGTCAACCGTTTTCCCCTCAAGTTAGTTTATATTTACAATAAACAAAGCACAAAGATCTCGCTAAAATGTTTTGTTTTTTATAAAATACCAGGATTGCAAACATTAACAGTATACAGTGGCTTGCGAAACTATTTGGCCCCCTTGACGTTTGTGACCTTTTGCCACATTTCAGACTTCAAAACAAAGATATAAAACTGTAATTTCTTATGAAGCATCAAAAATAAATGGGACACAATCATGAAGTGGAGCACACTTCATTGGATATTTTAAACTTGTTTATCTTGCCCACTCCTCCTTGCAAAACAGCTCGAGCTCAGTGAGGTTGGATGGAAAGCGTTTGTGAACAGCAGTTCTCAGTTCTTTCCAAAGATTCTCAATTGGATTGAGGTCTGGACTTTGACTTCCCTGTGTTAGGTCTTTTGCGGACTCCATCAGGTTTTCTTCCAGAATGGTCCTGTATTTGGCTCCATCCATCTTCCCAACAATTCTAACCATCTTCCCTGTCCCTACTGAAGAAAAGCAGGCCCAAAGTATGATGCTGCCACCACCATGTTTGACTGTGGGGATAGTAACGTCTCGCATTGTTACCAAAAAGTTCGATTTTGGTCTCATCTGACCAGAACACCTTCTTCCACATGTTTGGTGTGTCTCCCAGGTGGCTTATGGCAAACTTTAAACAACACTTTTTATGGATACCTTTAAGAAATGGCTGCCCTCTTGCCACTCTTCCATAAAGGCCAGATTTCTGCAGTATAGGACTAATTGTTGTCCTATGGACAGATTCTCCCACCTCTGCTGTAGACCTCTGCAGTTTATCCAGAGTGATCATGGGCCTCTTGGCTGCATCGCTGATCAGTTTTCTCCTTGTATGATCTGAAAGTTTAGGGGGACAGCCCGATCTTGGTAGATCTGCAGTGGTCTGAAACTCCTTCCATTTCAATATTATTGCTTGCACAGTGCTTTTTGGATGTTTAAAGCTTGGGAAATCTTTTTGTTTCCAAATCCAGCTTTAAACTTCTCCACAACAGTATCTCGGACCTGCCTGGTGTGTTCTTCGTTCTTCGTGATGCTCTCTGCGCTTTAAACAGACCTCTGAGACTATCACAGTTCTAGTGCATTTATAGAGAGACTTGATTAAATTTATCATGGTTAGTCATTTAGATGAACATTGAATCATTCAGAGATCCTCACCGAACTTCTGGACAGTTTTCTGCACTGAAAGTAAATAAAGTGTGTTCCACTTCATGATTGTGTCCCACTTATTGTTGATACTTCACAAGAAATTACAGTTTTTTTATCTTTGTATTTGAAGTCTGAAATGTGGCAAAAGGTCACAAAGTTCAAGGGGGCCAGATAGTTTCACAAGCCACTATATTTAAAAGAAAAATAAATATTTGTATTCCAACTGTTTCAGAACAGAAGCAGAGAGAGTCAAACCAAAAAAGCAGCAATATGATAAAAAAATACAAATACCGTACTGCATAACAATGTCAACCAAATAACTAAAAAACCTTCCATTTCCGAATATTTTGAAAACAAAATAAGTCATGAAAAAAGTGTTTATTGTCTCACATTTAATTTAAAGGCTTTTTTTCAGGAAGGATAACATGTTTATGTTTTTTGTTGCAGCGTGCAGGGTGAGCATTTTTCATGTGTTTATGTAATCTTGTGGTGTTGCTATAGTAGCCAACCACTTTACCACACTAATTACACTTAGCATTGTCCTATTTTTCAGTGGAAAAAAGTCCATATCACGCGATGTATCTTGTTTGCCTATGTTGTTTTTAACTTATGGTAGAGGTGGGTGCAGACATTTAGGCCTCTCTTATGCCGGGCAGGATTAATAGGCAGGACACATAGGCGGAGGTGTTAAAGTAAGCGACTTAACCTTGACCCAGAAAGTCTAGGTAATTATAGGCCAGTGTCAAATCTGCCATTTTTTGCAAAATTACTTGAAAAGGTCGTTGCACAGCAGCTAAATGACTTAATGTCAGAAAATAACCTCTTTGAAACCATCCAGTCAGCATTTAGGGCATTAAAGTAACCAATGATCTCCTTTTAGCAATAGATTCCGGTGCCTCATCAATGTTACTGCTGCTGGATCTAAGTGCTGCTTTTGATACTGTCGACCACAATATATTACTTGTTCGTCTGGAATGCATTTGTATCTCAGGAACTGTACTCTCGTGGTTTAGGTCCTACCTGTCAGACAGGATGCAATGTGTTAACTATGGCAATCTGACCTCTAATGTCTCCTGTGGTGTTCCACAGGGCTCTGTACTTGGCCCCCTTCTTTTTAGTATTTAGTATATGTTTCCGCTTGGTGACATTATCCGCAAGTATAATACAGTGGGACCTCGCTACTTTGCGCTTCGACGTTCGCGGGTTCAGAGCTTTGCGGGCCTAAAAAAATAATAATAATAGAATAAAATAATTTTAAAAAATAGTAATAATTATATATAGATAGATAGATAGATAGATAGAGAGAGAGAGAGAGAGAGAGAGAGAGAGAGAGAGAGAGAGAGAGAGAGAGAGAGAGAGAGAGAGAGAGAGAGAGAGAGAGAGAGAGAGAGAGAGAGAGAGAGAGAGAGAGAGAGAGAGAGAGAGAGAGAGAGAGAGAGAGAGAGAGAGAGAGAGAGAGAGAGATACCTGTATATTTTTTTAAGCATTTTTGAAGGGGCGTCGCTAATTTGTGGTTCCACGTTCAAATAGGGGCATTGCTACTTCGCAGATTTTCACTTTTCGCGGGTGGTTTTGGTCCCCATTAACCGGGTCTAAAAAATAATAATAATTTTTAAAAAATAAGGTGTGCCGCTACTTCGCGGATTTTCACTTATCGCGGGTGGTTTTGGTCCCTATTAACCGCGATAACCGAGGTCCCACTGTATTCGTTTCCAATGCTATGCAGATGACACTCAACTGTATGTGCAACTGGAGACAACTGGACAGTGAAGTTGTAGAAATCTGGAGGGTTGCCTTACTGAGATTCAAAGATGGATGTCACTTACTTTTTCGCGCCTTAACCCAGAAAAAACAGAAATGTTTATTATTGGTCCAGCTCATTGTCGTGAGTTGTTTTCAAACACTGCCCTGAACCTAAACAAGTATAATAGCCCCCATAGTGACTCGGTCAAAAATCTAGGTGTTATATTTGATCCTAATCTGTCGTTTCAGTCACACGTGAAAAATATTACTAGAATAGCTTTCTACCACCTCCGTAATATTGCGAAGATTTGTTCGATGCTGTCCAAATCAGATGCAGAGGTTTTAATTCATGCGTCTATTACTTCTCGGCTTGATTACTGTAATGTACTGCTTTCTGGTCTCCCGATGTCTAGCATCAAAAGTTTGCAGCTGGTTCAGAATGCGGCAGCGAGACTTTTGACTAAGACAAAAAAGTTTGAGCATATTACTCCTGTATTGGCCAACTTGCACTGGCTCCCAGTCCACTTAAGATGTGACTTTAAGGTTCTCTTATTAACATACAAATGTTTGCATGGACTTGCACCCTCTTATCTTTCTGAAATGATTTCCCCCTATGTTCCTGCACGGAGTCTCCGCTCAGAAAATGCCGGTCTACTTGTGACTCCGAGAGCCAAGAAGTCTGCAGGCTTGAGAGCGTTCTCCATCCGGGTGCTCTGATATGCCCTGCCTCCGGAGATAAAATCTGCAACCTCAATGGAAGGATTTAAATCAAGACTTAAGACACACTTCTATTCCAAAGCTTATAATTGATGCCCACCTCATATCCTGTATTGTCCTGTCTTTTTCCGACTGCCTGCCTGGTGGTGATACGAAGGAGAAGGACGATTTGAGATGAGTCAGCGGACCAGCGTCTGACCTGAAGCATGTCAACGCCTGCATTTACCAGCTGGCAGAGATGGGAATCTGCGTCGTGGCCGTCATAGACTTTCTGGACTAGTTTACAGGCTGGGGGCGTCGTTGCTGTCATGCACTTTTTGGACAAATTTTCAACATGTTACCTAGTGTTTACTTGTGTACAGTAATGCTAAATCTAATTCACCCTGGTCATCCTGAAAGGGGAATTACCACTTGTGAGGTCCCTTCTCAAGGTTTCTCTTTGTCCTCACGCTGAGGTTTTGAGTTGTTCCTTGCCCGCATGTTGACTGAAGATCAGGTAATTGTGTAATTGTAATCCTGTGCAGTCCTTTGAGACATTTTTGTGATTAAGGGCTATATAGATAAATGTGACTTGACTTGACTTGACTTAAAGTGTGCCTGTCAATCACAACTCAGGCACAAACTTACGGAATGACTGAGGAGTTTCTCCAACAGAAAATTGATGGAGGAGCGAAGTATAAATCCCAGGACAATAGTATCAATCCCATCCAAGTACTTACTTATTAAGGATAATATTGCTATCTAGATCGATCCGCCCACCCTTGACGAGGACAAAGGAAGCTTACGGCATTAAGTCTTCCTGAAAGGTAATAACGTGCTAAAACAAGAATTGCAACTGCAAATCAAAGACTTTGTATTCAAAACACATTTCGCAGCCTGTAAAAATGACAGTTAATCGCTCGCCATGAGCCTTTTCTGTTATTTTGTCGAGAGAGTAAAGGCTGAAAACGTCACTAGGCCATTACATAAAACAAATGGATCACCATGGACTAGTTAGAGCAGTGGTGTCAAAACTACTGTGCCGAGGCAACTTTAAAAAGATTTGAAATATTGCTTTCTGATAGCTCTTTTGTACAGTGTTTTCCTGCTCTCTTTGTGACATCAAAATTAATTGGTGTCTTTTCTCTTTATTTTGAGTGTCTGATAACCTATAAAATTAACAAATAGTTAAAGGGACGTAGTGCAGGGGTGTTCCCCAATGGGTGCAGAGATAGGTAGTTCCCACCCACAGACGCTGTGCTGGCCCAATGAAAATGGATATTGGAAAAATAAAACAAACGAAGAAAGAAAGAAATAGAGAAAATGAAGAACAAAAGAATTAAAAAAGAAGAAAATAGCGGAAAAATAAATTAAGAGCTAGAAAAAAAGAAACCAAGGGGAGAAAAAAGGAAAAACGAAATAAAAAGAATGAAAGGGGAAAAAAGAAAGCCGGGAAAAATGGAAAAAAAGGAAAAAAAGACAAAATTTGGGGGCCCCATTATCAGTATGTTACCAATAATAATGTAACATTATGCGCAAAATGAATCTTTTTTTAAATTTAGAAAAAAACATCTTTTATTCTACAAAATTATAAAAGCATTTATTTGTCACTCTTCAGTGAACATTTATTTCATGTAAACTTCGAACCTTTTTATACTAGGCAACTGGAATGACTGTGAAAAAAACGAAATGTCATTTCAAAACAAGTATTGACTTTTCAGTGCAGCAACAAATAAGCTACAAAATACAAGAGTAAAGTTTTCTTTAAAGCTAATCGTAAAACGCATCCCTGAAAAACACTGGAAACATAAAAAAATATTTACAAAAAAGAAAAAAAACGATCAAATACAAATTTTTAAATTCTTTTTTTTATTCTCAACAAGTTGAGAGTCAACAACACGGAATCCATGAAAAAATGCATATCAACCAATCACAAAAAAAAGCATCTAGAAGTGAGCTAGCTGTCTATCGTTTTATTAGAGAAACTTTACAAGACTAGAACAATTTGTAGATAAACACAAATTGATTAATGAAAGTCAAAATGGTTTTAGAGCAAACAGATCAGCAACAATGGTTATTATTGATGCAGTAGAAGAAATCACCCATAGCATAGAAAAAAAGAGATACGCAGTTGGGGTATTTATTGACTTTAAAAAAAGCATTTGATACCATTAATCATAATATACTATTAAAAAAAACTGGAAAGATATGGTATCAGGGGCTTGGCTTTGCAATAGATTCAAAGTTTTTTGAAGGGAGGAAGCAATATGTGAAAATGGGAGAGTTGTCATCTGAATACTTGGACATCTGTAGTGGAGTACCACAGGGTTTTATCCTGGGTCCAAAGCTATTCAATTTATATATTAATGATATTTTTAATGTTTCCAAACTATTAAATTTAGTAATATTTGCAGACGACACTAACATTTTTTATTCAAATGATAACTATATTGATTTTGTAACCCGCATTAATCGTGAATTAATTAACCTAAAAGAATCGATGGATATAAATAAATTATCTTTAAATTTAAATAAAACCAAAGTAATATTCTTTGGTAATCGCAAGACAAATCAAGATTTATAAGTGAAAATGGATGGTGCTGCAACAGACATTGTATCAGAAATTAAATTTTCAGGGCTCATAATAGACAATAAATTAAGTCAGACACATACAAAGGTATCTAAAAGCATTTAAAAAATCAATAAAGGCAAATTCCTTTTAAACTATAATGCATTGTATTTATTATATTGTTTTCTAGTTCTGCCATACTTAACATGTTGTGCAGAAGTCTGGGGCAATAATTACAAAAGTTCACTACAGCCCCTTTTTATCCTTCAAAAACGTGCAATAGGAACCATACACAGGGTAGGATATCGGGATCATACTAATATTTTATTCATGCAGTCCAAATTATTAAAATTGGATGATTTTTAAAAAAAATCACTTCACAACTGTTATTAAGGTCATCAATAACATGGTGCCAGAAAACATCCAAAAATTGTTCATTCGGAAAGATACCCTAACCCTAATCCTAACCCTATCCCTAACCCTTACCTATAACTTGATGGGCTGTAATAAATTCAAAATCCCAAAGGTGAGAACAACCAGGAAAAGTATGTGTGTGTCTGTGTGTGGAGTCAAACTTTGGAATAATTTACAAGATGTGATCAAACAATGTACAACTATTCCTTTGTTTAAATTTAAATAGAGAAAAACATTACTGGCGAAATACAGGGATGAAGAAAATGGGATATTGTTAGGTTCACGTTTCCAACATTTATAATAAAACGCTCTGCAATATAGGACAAAGAGAATCGGTTCTTTATAATTAGTTACTTTATTAATCATCATATTGAGAGCCGCCGAGATTCTGCTGTTAGACATCTTTTTCGCTCGCTCTGCCCTGCTTGCTGCGCTCTGGCTCGGCTCGGCTCTGGCTCTCCTCGAAAAACCTCCCTTCTAATATTCAGTTTTTGCCTTTGCTACGTAGAGTTGATTAGTCTTCTTTCGAAGGTCTGCTTTCCATCCAATGATGACAGGTGACCTTGGTCCTGGGAAACTCCTTTTTCCCAGGCTCTTTGGTGAAGAACAATCTTGAGTTATGGGATGCCAGGTCAGGATGTATTTCGTTGGTATGTGAGAACAAAAACACAGTCTGTACATAAAAAAACAACTCATGGCCTTGGAGAGTAATTTACAGGCTGAGAACTCTTCAAAATGGCTGAGAACACATATAACATATTAAATGTCAACTGTAGGATAAATACAACTCCATCATTCCCTCCTCTTTATCCTACAGGTGATATAATACTTCATTCAACTGTCATTTCGCAATACGATTTTCAACAGAGAAATCATGAATACAACACAGTTGTTACACTTAGAGGTTGTCGTCATAATGACCAGGATCTGAGTAAATATAAGGAAAATGCAGAGACAGGCAATCATCATCAACATTTGTGTCATTACAATTTTCACCATCGTCATTTTTATGGTAATTGCCAGAGTCATCATCAGCATTGGTGTCCGAGGGCAACAGAGCATACAAAGGTACCATCTTTGCCTGCATTGGGGCAAGAGCTGTTGTAATTAGTCTCGTTAGCAATGTTCTTATGCACGGAATACAACAACATCCACACAATGTGAGAATTGCCGCAAAAACGGCTATAGTCATCATAGCTGATATTAATATTTTTATATTTTCCAAACGTATCTCCAAAACCATTCCACATTGATGTGTCAACTCCTGAGTGGTCTTTCATCTTGTTGTTAAGTGACCTGAGGCCTTCCAGGGCCTTTGTCAGACTTCCGTCTGCTGCCGTGTTGTTCGGTATGAACGTGCAACATTGGTCACCAAAGATAGAACAGACCCCTCCCTTTTCAGCCAGTAGCATATCAACAGCAATCCGGTTCTGGAAAGCCATGAGGGAGGTAGCAGAGAGTTGCTCGTGTATGGCGGAGAAACCTTGTTCTGTTTTGTTTCCTAACTTCTGCACATTGAAATGGATATAGTTTATTCTGTCAACATTTTTATTAATTGTACACCAATAACAAATCAAAGATTCAAAACCCGCTGCTACTTGATCTGCTAATTTGTATTCATCTGGTACGCCTCTTGAAACACCGATGCTGTCGATGTATGTAGGATCATTGTCACTCCAGGCATAGGTAGACCTTTACTTTTCCATGCATGTGGTAACAAGCTCTTCACAGATGTTAGCAATTCAGGGATTGTGGTGGCGGTTATAGACACAGGTAAAATAAGAGACACAGATGCACACAATCCCGTGGTATTGTACGGTAGTCTATCATACAACTTGTCTCCTCCACACCACCACCAGATGTCACTCCGGGAGAGTGGTTTGAATGTTATATTGACTGTCAACATTTGGTGACATTGTATATCATTCAGACTACACACAACACAATCAGTCATGACAGCATGTGCCGCCTGCTCAGCCATTAGCAACCAGTTGTTATCTATCCTTGAAATTCCTGTGGTAACTTTGAACCACCCATCAATGTCTTCGACTGACATGCTTACTGATGTGATATTTGTCGTTACAGAGTAGTTACTTAATTTTGGCTGATCAGTCGGTTTCATACTGTCATTTACACACACTACGACCGGGAAAAAAGGGGTCCATGCCCGAGGACCAGGCCCATAATGTGAAACCCCAGCACGTGCTGTTAAAAAAAATCTGATCCCGGAGGTCGAATTGTCTGGTTTGTAACGGTTATAGTCAGTTGTAAATTGCTTCCTTGATGCTGCAATTTAACCCGATTTTTTGAAATACTGGGCCTCAGAGCTGTCCCCTGGGGTCCAGTACTCCCCTGCTTCCGTTATAACCAAATACTCCCACCCTTGGAACGCTCCGTGTCCAAACACGTACCACCAGTACTCCTCCCACCCTTGCCCAGTAATATGTGTTGGCTGTCTCCCTAGACTGCCTCACTGGAACCCTTTTAAAGAGGTTATCGGTATGGACATCACAATGGTGGCATTTGGTGGCACAGTCACTGTCACAGAGTTGTTATAGGTCCACGATATTAACCAAGAGTGCATGTTGTGGCGTGTTTACTGGGGAGTCGGCACATTCCACTAACACCCCTGCTTTTATTAAATTTTCAATCACTGGTTGTATCCCAGCCATAGCATCTGGCTTGAGTGGATATTGTTTTATTCTAGGGCGATGCTCTGTTTTTGGTCTGACTACTACAGGGGATGCCCCTTTTACAAGGCCCACGTCAGTAGGCCCCTGAGACCATAATTTCTCGGGAATCTGGTCAACAATTCCTCGTCCTCTCCGGTTAAAAAGATTTGTCATTCTTGTTCTTCTATTAAGTGTACTACTGACTGCACTGTCACCGACCAGAAAAGAGCCTTTCTCCTTTGTACACTAATTTTTCCAAGTCTTGCCATTTGATGCTCTTCTTTTTGCACAACGAGATATGCGGTACACATCTATCCATAAGCCAGTTATGCTGTTTAAACAGTGACTTGAGTGGGTCAGGTAAGAATACTGCTGCTATGGCATACATTATTTTGTACACACAGTTACCATAAACACAAATCATTATTCAGGTAACTTAAAATTAGTTTTATCTGGTTATATCAGTATCAGAAATATTTTATTAACACTCCACTTATTGAAACATGAATATTTTGTTTGTTTGTTTGTACATGATTCAATTGTTTGTTTGTAAATGATTCAAATTGAATCTTTTCTTCCGGCGCCGTCACGAATGGCAGCCACTCCAGCAGCTCCCGTGTTATTTTCGATTGTTCTCGATTGTTCTCAGCTCAGGGATGCTGCTGGAAATGTGAATTTCCCTTCGGGGATGAACAAAGTATCTATCTATCTATCTATCTATCTATCTAAGTAAGCACAATCAGTTTCATACTTATGAACAATTATTTTCCAAAGCAAAAACGCAACAGGATTTGCAATGAGCGTTCAAAAATTGGCATCTGAGCGTCCATTGAAGTTCCATGATTTTCATTTGTTTCCAAGAGGGCACTCGAAAACCACTCTATATTTTGCTCGAAAAAAGAACTGCTACCATATGCAATAATATTTTGTTTGTTTGTTTGTACATGATTCAAATTGAATCGTTTCTTCCGGCGCCGTCACGAATGGCAGCCACCCCAGCAGCTCCCGTGTTATTTTCGATTGTTCTCAATTGTTTGTTCTCAGCTCAGGGATGCTGCTGGAAATGTGAATTTCCCTTCGGGGATGAACAAAGTATCTATCTATCTATCTATCTATCTATCTATCTATCTATTTGACTTTATGTCTGAATACTATCTTGGCCTAGTCACGCTGTTTGGTGTTGCTCAGCAGAGCTTTCTTCTTCACATTCAAAGGACATGTGATCTTTCGACCGCAGGCCCAACACTTTACGTCTCGCCGTGTGTGTTACCCCCACACTCCCGTGAGCTCGTTGTTTATGAGCGTAGCTGGGATGTGCTCCATATCACTCCCTTGGCCTCGCTGTTGATAAGCGGCGCAGACAATGGATGACTGATGTCTTTGGCTCTTTCAGCAAATTAGTCCATGGCCTCTTTTTGACAGATTTATATGTCCTTTGGAGACTTAGAAAGAGTCTTTTTGCGGAATTCACTGGCACTTGAGAGTCTCGTTAATTCCACTGTGCTTACGTAGTGGGATTTTTTTTTTAGTAAATTGGCCGGATTACTCTATGTCCTAAATTTTTCTCTAAATTTAAGTACTAGTAGACATTATCTTAGTTTAATCAATTTCTACCCATTTATTTCCCATGCAATTATTTTTAAATTAGCATGATATGTCTCAAAATCAATTAATCCGTTATTTTCATTTCTTATGACCTCTTCAAGATTGTTCAATCTATTTCTCATTGTCTTCTAAAAATTCTCTTCCATAGAAACCGTTTCCTTTTAACTTAACCAAACCATAAGTCAGTATTTGTTACACATTTGTTTATCACTTGTCAATCGTAACACTCATTCTAAAAAAAATTCAGTGTGTAATCAATTGTCCTCCCAATTGTCCTTTGGGCTAAACTTGTCAAAATTCCAAACCCACACACTATCTAAACATCAAAAATCTCAAAAGATCTAAAAAATCTCTAAAAATGCCAAATCGAACTTAATGTCATAACTTTTCTTATTGTATTTTCTTCTCTCTGTAATCATAATCAATCTTTTGTTATTGATTCAATATAGAGCAATACATACCCGTCACTCATGAACCATCTTGTTGAGTGTATTTATTTTGTTTATTCATTATCTTTTATTCTGCGCAACAATCTTTGCTTCTACGCACCAGTCTTTGTTCTATGCAGCCCTTCGAGATCCCTTGTGATCAAGGCTATACAGATCAACATGATCTGGTCCGACTATTAATACGTTTCTTTTTTCCTTTGTTTAAAGGAAACATTTTATTCATTGACTGAAATAGCTTCAGCTACGTTATTAATTATTTCTAGTCTCGAATTTTCTTTTCTGTAATACGAGAACAACTAAGGAAATAATCTTTTTACGTCTTACGCCTCTTTTGAATTTGTCCATTTACGAACAAGAAGATTGACACTAAAATTATGGACCATTTTTAGTCAGCTTCATTGCTTTAATCGTCCTTTCTTTATTAGGAGCAAAACTACACGTCTTAAAGTTATTACCCTTTGCTATTCGCATTTTCAACGAAAAATGATTAGTTGTTCACTCAAATATTCTTTCTTTTTATACTATTCTGTATAATTATCTTGTATTATACACTCAGTGTTTTCATTTTCCCGCTTACCTGTCCAAGACGCATCATTTATGCTGGGTACGCAACCTTTTTTTTCCTTTAAATTTTCATTATCATTTAGTTTACTCTTTAACAAAGATTTAACGCATTACAAGCTTTGTCGTTATTTTGAATTTGCTGTACGAGTTTTTTTATTTTCCTGCACGCCGATCTTCACTAATGAGATCTCGTCGCTTCGAGATTACGTCATTGTTGTTGGTAATTCTTATCGAGCGAAGGTCAGTCTTTTTATTAGACAAACGGCTTTTTTCCTTGTTCAATTTATCAAAGAGAGCTTACTTTTACGGCTCATTTGCTTTGATGATTGACATCACGAATTATGTTGTACTAAGATGTTAAAGAAAGAAGTACAGAAAGTAGAAAAATGGAAAAAGACAAGCCTGTTATTCGCAATTACCGTCAACAAATGCAGAAAATAAATTAATAATTCGATGATCAAAACTGAATGAATACGCAGATATCTACTATATTTGTCACCGATTTATAAGTTCGATCTTTGTATCACTAAATTTCAGGGGTTCTGCCAAGATCTATAAATCTTTTAGCAAGCTAGTACACGGAATTCAAAATTCCTATCATATTATCATTATTGATAGTTCAGTTTAAAAAATCATATATACCAGGGTGTCCCCTGCCCACTGCCTGATGATTGCTGGGATGGGCTCCAGCACCCCCGCGACCCTACTGAGGATAAGCGGTGCAGCTGCTGAGATGAGATATATATTATATATGTCTGTGCAGCACGGTGGCGCAGTGGCCAGCACGTGTGCGGCATTACTAAGGACCTGGGAACAGGTGTGTGTGTTCCAAGCCAGCCTGCATGCTCTCATTGTTACGGTTTACTTTCCTCTTTCAAAAAAACATGCATTTCAAGTGGACTGACTGGTCCAAATTGTCCCTATGTGTGAATGAGCTAGTGAATTGTCTATCTTTGTGTGCCCTGCAATTGGCTTGCAACCAGTTCAGGGTGTCCTCCAATCGCTGCTCGATGATCGCTGTGATGGATTCCAACAAGATGAGATCTACTTATCATAGTTATGGTTCATACCGGCCGAATATGAACACAAAACTTTTCTGGTTCTCACCTGTAACGCCTTTATTGTTGACATATTCCTTTAATATCATAAAAATTGGTTTTTCACTTACCATCGTTCATCCCATTCAAATATCTTCATCATCGTTAGTAATGCTACTTTTTTTCCTCACCGTTCCTCCATTTTCTCCTCAGCGGATTGTTGAGTCCAAATGAGACAAGAACCAAAATTCTGAAACTCAAAAACATCGTTAGAGCAACACTTTTGCTGTAAAATCAAACGTTTCCTTCCTTTGCAGTGTTTTCACGATAGTTCACTAATATATATATATATATATATTTTTTTTTTAGTCTATAATATTTCTCATTATGGCAACAAAATAGTGTAGTTTTTGTATCACTACAGTATTTTTGTAGTCGAATTTATTATTGTAATACTTTGCAATTCTCTCATTTCTTGTTCTAAAGCAAAACAATATGTTATGTCTATGTTCATTTGCCTTCAAATAGATTTTCATCCTTTATATAATTTTCTTTTATTTTTATAGCTTATCTATAAAATTACTGTCACATGTTTTGACTATTTTTCACCTATTGCATATTACACAAATCTCAACTGTATGTAACATCTTACATGCAAATATTTCTGTGTAAATATTGTTTCACTATATGGCCCTGTATATTCGTTATCCTCCTTTTTAGGATACATTACGGTATTTCCACAAAGGTAATGCCATAAATCGCAAATGGTTTGCATCTAAACAACGCATTTCAAGTCAATGAAGATCTTCAAAAGCACTCTATAATGTGCTCCACTCTACCCATTTACTTACTCTAGATTTAAAACAGTTCAATGTTGAAAAAGTAAGGGTTTTTTTTTTTTTTTTTTCCCAATCTATTGTATTAAGGTTAGTCTCACTTAATTTTCACCAAATTATCTCTCTTAATATTTAATTAACTTTCCCCTTTATGTTTCTCTCTCTTTTTTTTTTTTTTTCTTTAAACCAATTAAATCTACTATTTTAGCTTCACCCATTTAATGTGAAAATGGCATCTATTTATTTATGAGTTATCTTACTCATTTGAATTTCACTCAATCCATTTTTTCCATTTTAATTGAAAGAGAAAAAAAAAAAATATTTATAAACAATTTTTTCAATATTTTTTGGTATAAAAATGCCCTTATCTCAAATTAGTGTATTTCAATTCACTCAATTAGATTTTTCCTATTCTTCCCAGTCCTTTTTTACCAATTTTTTGAACTGAAAACAGGAATATTTTATCTTTTTCGGTATTATTCTGGCATTATTTTGATTTAACGCATCTAAATAGCTCATTTATATTTTTCCCAAATTTCTCACTTTTATCCAGTAACACAGAGGCTCGATTGCGGTCGGGTCTTCCCTATAAATGACTCTTCACCTATGAGTTCATCGAGTATTTATTATTATTATTATTATTATTTTTTTTTATATAAATACAATTGCCCAGGGGCAACTTTATATTTCATTCGCTCTTTCTCAATCACACAGACGTCTTGTTTTTTATCGTGATCACGTTCTTACATTGCTTGTTCTTTTTCCACTTATTTTCAGTTGACAGAGGACTCCGCACATCCTTGTGAAATTTAACTAACTTTAAAGCGCTGGGTTAGGGGAGTCCACACCTCCCGCGGAATTTTAACTGTCTGAAAACTATTTACCTGATAGAGTCTAGAATTGTCAGGGTTTTTCTGTTAAGAATCTGGCCCCCGTAATTTCTTTTTCAACGGAGGATTCTTAAACTTTGTCTCTGTTAAGATTTTCCTTTTCTACAGAGAATTCTTAATCTTTTCGACGGGGGATCCTTAAACCTTAAGAATCTACCCCCCGCGCTCGCGAGTCAATTTCTTTTACCGGTTATCTACACAATGTTATGAATAAATTTTACTCACGATTCTCTAAGTCCTTGGCTTTCCGTCAACCGTCAGATCCCAGCCCGCGAGGGAAGGTCCAGTCCCGGAAAAAGGGTCTTTATGCTGTGGCCACAGTCTTTCCTGGATTTTCCTCTCGCGTCCTGGAATCATCTGGTATCTTGGAATCCGGTTTCGAAGGACCAATTAAATGTTAGGTTCACGTTTCCAACATTTATAATAAAACGCTCTGCAATATAGGACAAAGAGAATCGGTTCTTTATAATTAGTTACTTTATTAATCATCATATTGAGAGCCGCCGAGATTCTGCTGTTAGACATCTTTTTCGCTCGCTCTGCCCTGCTTGCTGCGCTCTGGCTCGGCTCGGCTCTGGCTCTCCTCGAAAAACCTCCCTTCTAATATTCAGTTTTTGCCTTTGCTACGTAGAGTTGATTAGTCTTCTTTCGAAGGTCTGCTTTCCATCCAATGATGACAGGTGACCTTGGTCCTGGGAAACTCCTTTTTCCCAGGCTCTTTGGTGAAGAACAATCTTGAGTTATGGGATGCCAGGTCAGGATGTATTTCGTTGGTATGTGAGAACAAAAACACAGTCTGTACATAAAAAAACAACTCATGGCCTTGGAGAGTAATTTACAGGCTGAGAACTCTTCAAAATGGCTGAGAACACATATAACATATTAAATGTCAACTGTAGGATAAATACAACTCCATCAGATATGAGTGAGATTGGAAATACTGCGTTTAAAACTATGGTTAACTTTGTTGTTATTGTTGCTATTATTATATCATAACTGTCATTATAAATATTATGTTTATTTTTATTGTTGTTATTATCATTGGTGCCGCAGTGATGTTTGGTAACTAGTGGCATTATGACGTTAAGGGAAGGGTATTACAAATATAAGAGTATAAAATATGTGATTACTGAATTATTATAATTATTGATATCTGACCTATGTAATAAGTATATCCAAGAGATTTTGTTATATTAGACCCAAGAGAAGAAGAGGATTTGTGAAATGTATTTAATAGGGAAGATAAAGGGGTAGGGCAGCACGGCGGGGCAGTGGTTAGCGCATGTGCGGCACAGATCATGTCTTGGGAACCTCCTGCGTGGGTTCAAATCCAGCTCCCCGTGCTTGCGTGGGTTTCCTCCGGGCACTCCGGTTTCCTCCCACATTTCAAAAACATGCATTTCAGGTGAATTGGCCGGTCCAAATTGTCCCTAGGTGTGAATGAGCGAGTGAGTTGTCTGTCCCCACTGCCCGATGATTGCTGGGATGGGCTCCAGCACCCCCGCGACCCAACTGAGGGTAAGCAGTGTAGCTAATGAGATGAGATGAGATGACATAAAGGGGTAGGGAAAATAATCATGTGCTTCTGACTACCCGTTTTCGAACATGTTATGTAACATTATTTTGTTTTGTCCTGTTTTTATTTTAATGTTCAAAATAAAGTTTTCATTCATTCGAGGATTTGAAACAATAAAACATGATGTAAGCTGCTGCTGGATGTGCTGTTGGTTGTGTTTAACCTGCATTAGTGCTGTGTAAAAATATTGGGGTATAATAATAGTTATCAAACTCGTAGCTTTCAATTTTAAAAAGTTTGTTTCCCCCTTGTTTAAATTCTCAATACAAGTTAAAACGTAGCTTAAGTTGAAATTATAAAGTTTTCCGATCCAAGTAAATACACAACAATATTTGTGGCTGAGGAAGTACAAAACTTTTAGTTCTATTCTTTATTTTACGTGTATCATTTTCAACCTGATTTTTTACAACATCAAATTGCGGTTTTGAATTTTTTAAAAAATTGCTTTGCATGATTTGGGAATATGAAGAGATGCAAGATCCATAGAGAATTTAATCTAATTTTACTATTGTTATTATTCTTTTAATCTATAATAATTGACTTCCCATTTTTAACCATTCCCTTTTAATTCATCACTATCCACATCAGCTATTTCTTGATCCAGCTACTTACTGTAAGTAAATCCTATTATTACATGCATTTGTGCAGACAACATAGCACAATATTGATTGGTTGTATGAAATCTTATTTGTTGGTTGTTTTTGGTACATATAAAACCTTAGTTAAAAGTAAAGGGCGCATATACAGTAGTAGAGTAATCCTATTATTCTTGAGGCCCTATTGGCTAATCATTCAAAGGCAGCAACAGATGGACTTATGTCTTTAGATCAAGGCTCTGTCCTTTTATGATATTTGTTTTGTGTCAGATGTCTTTTGATATAATCCGACAGTATCCAGTCCTTTACCAAATAAAAATGACTAAAGCGGAATGATATTGTAATCTTGTTTCACTTAAATGTTATTCAATTATCATAAATTAATACAAGGCAGGTGTTCCATATTATGAATGCAAGTTCAATTTCTTCCCAACAATACGCCTGCTACTTTTATATGAAAAGGTATAGTGATTAATTTGCTTGATATTTTAAAAAACTATATATTATGAAACACATTATGAAAAATTAATAAAAAATATTTGCTGTGAACGTTACGTTTTTTTTCTAGTTGTTGTCCTGTATATGACCTACTGTCATTTTTACAGGCTGGGAAATGTGTTTTGAATACAAAGTCTTTGATTTTATATATGCGTATATATGCATATATATATATATATATATATATATATATATATATATACATGTTCATACAAACATGAACATACTAATTATCTTAAACAGTTTGCTTATATGGTGGAGATTTTTTTATTTTAATTTTAATTGTATTTTGTTTTTCTGCCTGTGTTTTTGCATGCTGTAGAATGAAATGAGTAAAAGTGAAAAGCGGGACTAAAATCCCTGCTGAGTGTGTGCGTGTATTCACACACATGCGCCTGGGCTGGAAAAAGACACCTACAGGGTTTAAGTTTTAAGGTGGTTTTAGGGTACACAAGTAAACACAAATACATACAAATGAGTGTTGATCTTTAGAATCATTAACAAGAAGATCCAGTCATGCTTAACACACAAACATACTCATGCACGCACACACACCTGTTATTGGTATATTCCAATTATTTTCTGATAATGAATTTTGAAGACAGTCTGTTTCGTCTTTGACTTTCTGAGTTCTGATGTCATGTGATGCAGACCAGCACCCTAGCAAGCCAGTCACCATTTTGGTTTACATGTTGACTAGTCAAAAAGGTTTAAAGTTTTGGTAGTTTTTTTGTGTCGCAGGTGGGTGTAGCAATGGTAAAACAAACGGCAAGCAGCGAAAATGGGGCGAAGATGCAAAAATAACATGAAGAGGGCTTAACCAGCCAGGACACGGCAGGCAAAACGGGACAGATCGGCGGAAAAACGAGAGGCTGGCTAACCTAACCATGCAGTAAGCAGCCAGGATAACCGCAAGCGAACGACAATAAACGATTACGTCAACAAACACCAACCCAGCTGGGATAAGGAACAATGAGCATGGCAGGCAAGCCAGCTAGCTGACTGGTAAAGGAGCTAACCTAGACCAAAAATGAAATGAAATGAAATGATCTGCATTTATATAACGCTTTTCAAGTCAATGACTTCCCAAAGCGCTTTACAATGTGCTCCACATTTCCCAATAGTGGCCTTGCAGCCATGTAAGGCGCTAACCTGCTTATTGGGGGTATTAGGGGTTCAGTTTCTTACCCAAGGACACTTCGACATGTAACACGGACGAGTCGGGATTCAAACTGGGATCCCTTGATCCCAGAACGAGCACTCTACCTCCTGAGCTACTGCCGCCCACCAAACAAAACTGGAAGCTTTGGGAGCCTGCATGCTAACGGGGAGCTATCTGGACAATATTAGATCAATTGCAACACACGCAGCCCAAAACACGAAAGAAAAGGTCACACTGTAGTGGGTTGTACATAATTCACCCACGGAACTATTGTTTAGTTAGCGAGTTCCTAGGGGGACTCTTAATTCGACCGGTTCTAGCCACTCTCGTGTGTTTGTTTTGGTTATCGCAAGTTTACATGTTATTAAAGCAGCGTCCTTTAGCACCTTTGTTTGACACTCCGCCTACGACTCCCGTCTCTGCTCGCTACATTGGTGACCCCGACATTAGTCTCGTGGAAGTTTCCGAGGCTGTGCATACTACTGAGCATACCGTCATGGCATACGCGCCCGTTCTCAAGCTCCCCGAGTTCTGGGAGTCATCAGCGCTAACGTGGTTCGCACAAGCAGAAGCTCGATTCGCCCTGCACGGAATCACTAACGATGACTCTCGCTATTACCACGTGGTGTCTGCTCTGGGGAGCTCAACTGCAGCCAGAGCGGTGAGTTTCATCACATCCCCTCCTGAACTGGATAAATATAAGGGACTGAAGGCATATCTCCTCAGAATCTTTGAACTGTCGCGTTCTGAGCGTGCTCGACGCCTCCTTGCTATTCAGGGCTTAGGAGACAGTAAGCCATCGGATCACATGGAAATGATGTTAAACTTGCTTGGCACCGAAGAGCCAAATTTTCTTTTCATTGAACTTTTTCTGCGTCACATGCCGCCGCATGTCCAGACGGCGCTTGCAAATACAACCATTACAGATCCGCGTGCACTGGCAGAGGAAGCGGACCGGTTTTTCCTGGCCACGCATAGATACACACATGAGGTGCTGGCCCCTACACGCGCCTACACACCATCAAGTGCGACGCCCCCAGCCAGCAAGGCACGCGCGGCCACCGACGATCAGAATGTGTCAGGTCTGTGTTACTACCATGCACGTTTTGGGCCCAGGGCCAAGAAGTGCCGTCCCCCTTGCACCTCCAACGCGACGGGAAACTTCGAGGCCTGCACTCTGTAGCGGCCGTGAGTGCAGGCGCAAGAAACCGGCTACTGTTCATCCGGGACGCCATCTCCGGCCAAAAGTTCTTGTGTGACACCGGCGCCCAGAGGAGCGTCCTCCCTGCCACTGTGGACGATGTGGGGGGGGAACACATGGACCTCCATTAACTTCTGCCAATGACACCCCCATCCGCACATACGGGACACGGACAGTGGACGTGTGTTTTGGGGGTCAGCAGTTTACATGGGACTTTGTCACTGCGGATATTGCTTTTCCTCTTCTTGGTGCAGATTTTCTGTGTGCCAATGGATTACTCGTCGATGTGAAAAATGGCCGCCTCGTTGACGCATTGAATTTCTCCTCTCTCGCGTGTGTCCGCGACAAGGGGATTTTTGAGGGTCTGTCCAGCTCTCTCTTGGACGGTGATATTTACCACCGGCTCCTCGCCGAGTTCCCCAGTCTGGCGAAGCCCACCTTCTCAGCCTCCACGACCAGACATGGGGTTGAGCACCACATTGAAACCAAGGGGCCCCCGGTTCATGCCAGGGCCCGACGACTCAATCCAGACAGACTGGCAGTTGCTAAATCCGAATTTGCTAACATGGAACGTCTCGGCATCATTCGCCGATCAGACAGCCCCTGGGCCTCTCCATTACACATGGTCCCGAAACCAGGCGGTGGCTGGCGCCCATGCGGGGACTATCGCCGCCTTAACGAGGCTACCACGCCCGACCGTTACCCGGTCCCGCACATTCAAGACTTCTCTGCACACCTGGCGGGCAAACTTCTCTTTTCCAAGGTGGACCTCGTGCGCGGATACCACCAACTGCCAGTGCATCCCTCAGATATACCGAAGACGGCCGTGATAACTCCATTTGGGTTGTTCGAATTTCTCAGGATGCCGTTCGGACTGAAAAATGCCGCTCAGTCCTTCCAAAGGCTGATGGATTCAGTGCTCAGGGACATGCCTTTTGTGTTCGTCTACCTGGACGACGTCCTGGTTGCCAGCTCCTCAGAAGAGGAACACTTGGAGCACCTCAGAGACCTCTTCACCAAGCTCAGTCAGCATGGCCTGATTATAAATCCCGCGAAATGTGTTTTTGGCGTACCCTCCATCCACTTCCTTGGGCATCTCATCACCAAGGATGGGGCTTCCCCCCTGCCGTCTAAGGTAGAGGCCGTCTCCACCTTTCCTCAGCCGCCAACAGCACGGGGCCTCAGGGAGTTTCTCGGCATGGTGACATTCTACCATAGGTTTATTCGCCGAGCCGCTAATGTCATGCGCCCACTCTACGAAGCCCTCAAGGGTAGGTCACCCAATCAAGCTGTTGAATGGACCGCTGAGAGGATCAAGGCATTCAAGGACACAAAAACCGCGCTGTGCCAGGCAGCCATGCTGGCTCACCCAGCCCCCGGAGCCCCAGTCGCACTGACTACAGACGCATCAGACCTTGCAGTGGGTGCTGTGTTCGAGCAGTGGGTAGACAATGCTTGGCAGCCACTCGCCTTTTTTAGTCGCCAGCTGGTCCCCAGAGAACGTAAATACAGTGCATTCGACAGAGAACTACTTGCCATCTGGTTGGCGATTCGCCACTTCCGTTTCATCTTGGAGGGCCGTGAGTTCATCGTCTTTGTTGATCATAAGCCTCTTACGTTCTCCATGTCCAAGACGTCCGAACCATGGTCTGCCCGCCAGCAACGCCAGCTGTCATTCATATCGGAATACACGACTGACATCAGGCACATTGCTGGGAAGTCCAACGTGGTTGCGGATTGCCTGTCCAGAGCAACCATCAGCGCTGTGCAATTGGGGCTTGATTATTCCAGTATGAGTGTGGACCAGGCTTCTGATAACGGCATCCAAACGCTCAAGAGCTCAGACACTGGTTTGCGGCTGGAGGAGGTTGCGGTCGGAAACTCAGGGGCCAAGCTTTGTTGTGACGTCTCCATGGGTTGGCCTAGGCCGCTTGTCCCTGCTGGCTGGCGTCGGGCTGTTTTTGAGGCAATACATGGCCTGTCTCATCCTGGCAGGAAAGCATCCATTAAGCTAGTGGCCCAGAAGTTTGTGTGGAAAGGGATGAGAAAGGACGTCCGGGACTGGGTCGACTCATGCGTGGCATGTCAACGCGCCAAAGTGCACCGTCACATCAAGGCCCCATTGGTACCATTTGCCATCCCCGAACGGAACTTTGACCACGTTAACATTGACCTGGTGGGCCCACTGCCCCCTTCACACGGTTTCACTTACCTCCTGACGATGGTGGACAGGACGACCCGTTGGCCTGAAGCAGTTCCGCTGACTTCCACCTCAGCTGTCGATGTGGCCCGGGCGTTCATCGGAACCTGGGTCGCCCGTTTTGGACCCCCTGCAGATCTCTCATCTGACAGGGGCGCACAGTTCACCTCCGAGATGTGGAACACGGTTGCCGAGAGCCTTGGAGTCAAACTTCACCGCACCACTGCCTACCACCCCCAGGCTAACGGGTTGTGCGAGCGGTTCCACCGCTCGATGAAAGCGGCCTTGCGCGCCAGCCTGACCGATGGGGACTGGGTCAATAAGCTACCCTGGGTCATGCTGGGACTGAGGACCGCTCCCAAAGAGGACCTTCAGTGCTCTTCAGCTGAGTTGGTTTACGGTCAAGTGCTGCGGGTGCCAGGTGATTTCATCCCAGACCCAACGACACCCTGGGCTGCATCCAGGGAGAAGTCCATCTTGCAGGGCACTGCGGGAGCGTTTGTGCCTATCCCCACATCGCGACACGGCAGGCCAGTTTCACGGGTTTCCTCCAACCTGCGCTCGGCTGGTTTTGTTTTCATTCGCCACGATGCCCACCGCGGACCATTGCGCCCTCCTTATGATGGACCGTTTAAGGTCCTGCAGCATGGCGACAAGACCATGGTCGTGGACATCGGTGGTAGGCCAGAGACTGTCTCCGTGGACAGGGTTAAGCCTGCCCACATGGATATGTCCAAGCCATTGGAACTGGCCCAAGCCCCACGGCGCGGCCGTCCTCCTGCGGCACGACCCTTCGGTCCCGTGGGTACCCACTCTGACCCTCCGCCCCCAGCAACTGTGGGCTTTCCAACTGAGTCCACAAGCTCTCACCCCCCTGCTATTCCAACTCCTTGTACCCGCAGTGGCCGGGTCAGCGTCCCAACCAGGCACAGAGACTTTGACTATGGGTGAATTCTGGGGGGGCTTGTGTAGTGGGTTGTACATAATTCACCCACGGAACTATTGTTTAGTTAGCGAGTTCCTAGGGGGACTCTTAATTCGACCGGTTCTAGCCACTCTCGTGTGTTTGTTTTGGTTATCGCAAGTTTACATGTTATTAAAGCAGCGTCCTTTAGCACCTTTGTTTGACACTCCGCCTACGACTCCCGTCTCTGCTCGCTACAACACATACATAGAAATAGGCAACAGCAAAAAAGGAAAGCACGCTGTACATATCGGCAGGTAAACTTACCGCACAGAGCTTGAGATCATCAAAGCATACGACTCAAACAAAACAGTCAGAAATCCCCCTGCAACAAGTGTTATGCATTAGCTCTTTACTACAATCGTCGTCTGTTTTTCAACAGGCTGCACCATTGTTTTGGTTCTTGATGTCTTCCGCTGATGTCGCAGTTCTAGGGGATATGAGATAAAACTGTCTACTTTGACAATTAATTTCTTGTGATCCATGGCACGTGGAATATTTTGAAACATATCTGCATGTTTGTGGGGAGGAACACTACACGCTCTGTGCCTAATTGGAAAAAAAATTGGTCTTTTATAATCCCTTTGAATAACGTTGGAGAAAGAAGGCAGCCTTGTCTCACTCCGACCGTGGTTTGACACCACTCTCCTAATTGTGCCATTGTTTAATACTGAATTGCTGCCATTGGGGTACACCTTTTCAAGGGTCTGAGCTTGTTTCATGAGCCATGTTGTACTTCTGCATGGTGGCCCACAAAGCGGCTTGCTATACTCATTCAAACGCCTTCTTGTAGTTCCCATAGACATGTTAAAAGGGATAAAAAAGGGATAAAACATCTGTTCTGGGGTTGTGTGTAACTAATAACTCCCCAATAACTCATTTTTATCCTGTGTGAGAATACACTAGCTGACATTCCCGCAAATTATGATTGCAAAATGATGGGAAGTAAATGTCCTTGTTTACAAACTCCGCAGCAACATCCTGTTGATAACTGATAAAGATCACTGCTGTGAGGGTCCAGCTCGATTACACCTACTAGAGGGTGCCTTAGGGTTTGAATTGCTAATTGAGCAAACCGGGTGCGGCGAGAACAAACACTTCAGTATCGTCTGCTTTGAACGGTAGAGATTGCTGTGCCTCCCTCACCAATCAGCTTAAACTTTCGTAAGACTTTGCCTTTTAACCAGCCGCTCGTTTTTGGACTGTTTTTCTGTTTTCAATTGGATCCTTCCTCCATCTGAGGGCTTTGTGTTTAATTTCCTTCCGCAACTAAAAAATTCCTGCTTGTGTCTGCAGTTGTATCCTGCCACGTAAAACGACAACTGCTAACACAAGCGACAAAAATAAAAGGAGTGAAAAATAACATCTAAATTTTTTAACGAAAAAGTCCCGGCAGTGTCTGCCTTGCGCACACTTGTAGTTAACATCATCAATTTCTGAACTTACTGCTTCCTTCACTCTGTCTGGCAGCCCAGACAACAACAGCAGAAGCAGGACAAGGAACGCAACCTCCACGTGGTGTCCTGTGGACGGCCACATGGCCAACGAATGCGTCTCCCACCCGCTACACGAACGCTTCGGTACAAGTTACCCAAAGCTGACCTCATCCGCTTTCGGAGAGGCCAATTCGCGGAACTCGTAACACAACCGAAGCGTTCCATGTCGTTCCTAAAGATCATCTTTAGACGACTTGAAGCGATCTAACAACAACAACAACAGCAGAAGACTTTGTTTTTTTTAATTAATTCATGTTAAAGTTGCTTAACAGATTTTCATATCATGCAATCTTATTTTGGTTTGGTATTCCTTTTTTGAAAAATATTTTCACTTTGATGTTTGAGCCTAGCAACACGTAATCCTGAAATGTTATTGGTTACATGCTTAAATATAAAAACACAAGTCTGGAAGTAATTAAAGGAAGCTGACATTTTGGAAACTACTGTTTTCCATGTTTATTATTGATTGTGGCTTTATTAGGCAAAGCACACAGAATCAATCATTAATTAATAAGTATAGGTGGACAAAATCACGATTCAAAAATGTTTAGCCAAACGGGGATGGCCTTAGGTGGAAAAGGTATGGTAAAAAAGTAGGTAGGTAGTGGGACAAAAAATTGATTCATGTATATATATCGTGATTTTATTTTTGGTGACTTTTTAAAGTCGACGCTTCTCCCCAGAATGGTGTTTTGGTTTTTGGTGACGTCACATCCGTCTGCACGAATGTTGTTGTCACGAACCAGAAACAGAGACAGGACCCAGCGGCGTTCGTTTGCTCAGTTTTATTGGTAAAGAGGGAGAGCACGGCTTGCTTCCACGATCCAATGATTAACGGACATGGGTAGCAGGTGGCTGGAAACGCGGAAGTGGCACTTTCGTGTCGAGCGAGGATAATCGTAAACTTGCAGGGATACTCGTCATAAGCCGGGACGGGAGAGCAAGGACAGTATTGAGTTCAGAAACAAGGTCGGCAACAGGTATCAGGCATGAAGCGGGGCAAAACAGGTCGGGTGTCGGGATGGCAGAACAGGGCATAAACGGGTCCAGAAACAGGTCGGCAACAGGTATCAGGGCAGGTAAAATAAAGGTTTGAGCTTGCCTAGCTGGGAGCATCAGTTCGCAACGATCTGACAGCTTCCTCTTGAAAGCCGGGGGTTTAAAAGGAGTCTCTGCGCCAATCAGCTCTCAGGGCTGTTGGCGCCAATTGGCAGTCACAGGTGCCTTGAATCGGCAATCATGACAGTTGTATTTTATTGCCCTAAACCTAAAGCATCACCTCGGACAGAAATGTTTACCTGCAGCACAGGGTTTTGTGAAAAATATGTTGTATTTGAAGAATCTTAATTTTCAATTTGACAACTTAAACTTTTTCTGATTTTGTTGTTTTAGAGGCTCTGTCTTATCATCTTACACTGTTAACTGTAAATAGGATCATCAAAGGACCTCATATGTGCCACGTTGACATTTCAGTTCATGACATTTTGTGGCTGTAAACCTTTTGCACAGTGTACATTTTATGTTCTCATTGTCTCAGTTGAAATAAATGGAACAGACTGATGTGCATTGTTTGAACATAAGTAATGGTTTATTGTAACAGGAGTGTATGATTTGAGTTACTTGTTTTTTTAGTAAAGACAATTAAATGGCAATCATCAATTATATCAAACTGCAATACTTGTAGAACAACAGTTATGGAGAAACGTGATATAAATTGAATGTAGTATCATAATACAATCGAATAATGACCAAAGCATATCGTTCCACTCCTGGAAGGTAGTTTGGTAGAAGAAAAAAGTAGTTGGTAGTTAGAATAGGTGGGTGTTTAGGAAAAGGTAGGTAGCTAGATAAATTGCAGTACCAGATTATTTATATATATATATATATATATATATATATATATATATATATATATATATATATATATATATATATATATATATATATATACAGTATATATGAGGGCAGCACGGCAGCGCAGTGGTTAGCGCTTGTGCGGCACAGTTCATGTCATGGGAACCTGTCGTGGGTTCAAATCCAGCTCCAGACTTCCTGTGCGGAGTTTGTATGTTCTCCCCGTGCTTGCGTGGGTTTCCTCCGGGCACTCCGGTTTCCTCCCACGTTCCAAAAACGTGCATTTCAGGTGGATTGGCCGGTCCAAATTGTCCCTAGGTGTGAATGAGCGAATGAGTTGTCTGTCCCTGTGTGCCCTGCAATTGGCTGGCAACCAGTTCAGGGTGTCCCCTGCCCACTGCCTGGAGATGGCTGGGATGGGCTCCAGCCCCCCGCGACCCTAATGAGGATAAGCGGTACGGCTAATGAGATGAGATGAGATTATATATATATATATATATATATATATAAGTATGTACATAATTTGTCAAAGCCCAATCATACACTAGTCCCAAATAGATTAAATATGGGGTTTCATCTTTTTTGTTTAAATCCTGAACAAAATAAAACCCTGCTACTTTGTAATTTTTGCGTTCACTAGACATCCTTTAATTTTGGCACCTGAGTTTCACCGAGTGCAGCACTTATTTTTTTGTTGAAATGGTAGTGTTACTGCGTTGTTTTGGTCAAAACATCCTGGATGGATGATAAGTGCACGTGTCAAAGGTCAGTGTTTGGAGTAAAACTATATGAGTTGCCTGAGGGACACTTTGACAGAAACAGATGGCGAGTTGAAAGAACATTATCTCAAAGGGACACCACCGAAGAGAAAAAGACAGAAATAAAAATCAACAGGCCAAATAACATGGTTTGCATTTGCCACACCATTAAACTTATACAGGGAAATGGGCCATTGATTTTTATTTTTGTTTAGAGTTTATGCTTAAAATTGGCCTCTATATTACAGATTCTCCCAGTTTTTCTGCAAATTTGATTCTCTGATGTGCGCAAAGATTTTATTCAGGATTGTTTGTGTTATCATTTTGTCTGCATTGAGGACATTGACTTATCAGTCTGTTTATATTTAACACACATTTTGTTTCTAATTCTATTCCAAATGAATTGGTTTATGGAATGGTTCAGATGATAACCTTAAAAAATTCCCTAGTTTATATAAATTAAAAATAATTATATACCTTGCGTATTTTTAAAAATATGCTAACAAGGATTCTTATCAAGAGTTGAGTGTTATATGATGTTTATTTAGCCATTCCCTTCCAGGTTTAGTTTTCCTCATTTCAGCTATAGTTGCTTGTCTTGATTTCCCTACGTGTTTTCCTCCTATCACTACTCATCCTTTTCCCTTTATCTGTACCCCGTCGCCTTAGTTCCTAGTTAGTTCTTGGTCTCCCTCATCACAGCCTAAGCACCCTTGTTTCACTACCTGTTCCTCCAGTGTACGGAATCATTGCCTGCCCTGAATCACGACTGTCGCCTGATGAATTTTTGGACTGTCGCCTTCTCTGCTTGAGTTAACTGACACACAGACCCCTCGCCTGCTTTGTAGGATCACGATTGATGCCTCTGGTGTATGATATTGTCTTGCTACCTGACTTTTCGTGTACCGAACTCTGCCTGAATTAAAAAAAAGTTTACTCTTATAGTCTGCACCACGTCGTGTATGTATTTGACAACTAAAGTATAAAAACAATCGCTACCTATGGTAACAATATACTTTGTTCCATTTCACCACTTAAATAATGGCTAACTTTGCTGTTTTTATCAGACATTATTTAGTTTTCAAAGATTTCATTGATTCTATTGTAGATTATTTATATCAGACACAAGTATGATATATACATCATACACAATTATTATATATTATTTAAAAATATGTTAATATTTTGCCGGGAAAATTTAAGATTTTAGTTGAAATTTGAGATTTTAAGATTAAAAATATCATTTGGGTTTCACATACTTTATTCATTCTAATTTTTTCATGATCTAACTTGACTGAAATATTACTTAATTTCATTGAGAAAATGAGTGCCTAAATAAAGGGGATTAAGTCAATGGTAGAATAATCCCCTGCGTTGAATCATATGACAAAGAAGCATACCGTGCTGTGCAGGCTGTTATAAAATCTTTATTGTCTAAATCCTGAATGCCACTATAAACTTCACTGCTTAATAACAGAATTTATAATATATGCACAAACCTGTGGACTGTAAACACAGTCACTTCTGTCATCCTATGTAAATACCATTTAGCAGTCGTCAACCAAAAGTGTTGAAATAAGGGACTAAAAAATAAAAACAACAAAAATATTTGTTTGGAGCTGCAAAAACTTTTAAACAAAAAGGAGATTCATACATCAAAATCAATCATTCAATATTGTAGGTGTGTAACGTTTAATATAAAACAATTTACAATTAATGGAAAGTGTCAAGAATGATTGTTTCATGTTTGTTTCCAACAGAAAAAGAAAAAAAATCTCTTAATCCATTTTCAGACAGGTTGTTGACACCCCTTCGATCTGGATGAAAGTGGTCAATGCACGCATCAATTAACTTTTAAATAAGGTTTTCTGTGTGCAGTGTGTGTCTTTCTACAAAGTTCCAATGCACAAAACAAGGCCAAGACGAGTTTAATCATGTAAGACAGGGGTGTCAAACTCATTTTAGCTCGGGGGCCACATGGTAAAAAAAACTCTCACATAGGCCAAGCTACTACATCAAGAAAAAAAGAAAATAGAGAGGGGAATGAATGAATGAATAAATGAAAGATAGGAGAAAAAAGAGAGACAGAAAGAATGGAGGATGAAAATGTAGAATAAGAGAAAATAAAATAGAGACGGACAGAAGGAAGTAGAAAAAGAAAGGGAGAAAATAAAAAAGTAAAGGAGAGAGAGGAGGGAGAAAGAGAGAAAACGAGAGACAAAAGTCAGAGACAAAAAGAGAGAAAAAAATCAAAGACAGCCAAAGTGCTTTGTGAACAGCACCTCGCTTTGGCAACATCCAGTAGACATATACGTATAACACAGCAGCTCATTTTCCTCTTACGCTTCTCTTAGTGTTTTCGCAGGCTGAAATAAATACCTTGGCGGACCCCATCTGGCCCGCAAGCAACATGTTTGACGCCCCTGATGCAAGGTAAGGTAAAATGCGTCTTACTCTAAACTTTTGTCATCAATGTAGTATGTCGTTAGCAGACAGTGAAAGAAGACACAGAAGAAGTTCAGGCACAGGACAAAAAGGATTGCAAGGTGTCTAAGAGTTGTCAGGGATGAGTTCCAGCCTGATTGTGTGCATCAGTTTGAGTGATTCAGCATGCATGCGCAAACAAACACGGATATGGCGCCCTTATTAAATAGCCATGACCAGCCGGTGCAGCAGTGAGGGCAGTCTCAGTGCTTCATATTTTAATCATGATCAATGCTAGAAATTCTCAGCTTGGCCTCCCGTGTCCTCAGCATCCCTCATCCGTCTTTATTCATTCAAGACAAGGAAAGTCACCACTACGCTTTATCTGACATCCAAAACGTACTGTACCATATTTCCTTATCCTTTGGGTTTTTATTTCCTATTTTTAATACACATTTCCATTAAACTTTGACATTAACCACCAAGACTAAAGATAACCCAAGGCTTTACCATTGAACAAAACACGTGTGAGCGCCATGTTAATAGTCCCATTGTCAGATGAAATGAAATGAAATGAAATGAAATGAAATGATCTGAAATGATCTGCATTTATATAGCGCTTTTCAAGTCAATGACTTCCCAAAGCGCTTTACATTGTGCTTCACATTTCCCAATAGCGGCCGTGATCTGTGCAGCCATGTAAGGCGCTAACCTGCTTATTGGGGGTATTGGGGGTTCAGTGTCTTACCCAAGGACACTTCGGCATGTAACACGGACAAGCCGGGATTCGAACTGGGATCCCTTAATCCTAAAACGATCGCTCTACCTCCTGAGCTACTATATAAGATCATTTAAAAAATGAAAAAAGGGAAGCTACCAGCTAATAGGCATAGTCACAATTTAGCCGTTAAAGCAGGGGCCGGGAACCTAGGCCTGTGAGCCAGACGTATCTTTTTTCATGAGTTCATATAGTTCAGAGATAAAATGTTACTTGTGCAAATTTCCTCTGTAGTGTTGCAATTCTGACAAGTCAAATTTTGTGTGTGCATATCTGAAGCTACTATGTCATTATTCAGTTGTTTGGTCAAGTACCGTAAATTCCAGACTATAAGCCGCTACTTTTTTTCCCAAACATTCAACCCTGCGGCTTATTCAGTGATGCGGACAATTTATGTAATTTTTCTAACAGCCGCCAGCCGCGCTCGAGTTCAAGGCATGTGACGCAGCTTACAAGCTCAACGCAATCAAGCAGTTCGATAAAGAAGGAAACAGAGCTACAGCACATAAACTTTACCTTGCGAGCGTGTTGTTAGCGTTTTAAAATAAGGGAGCGTGGGATGATGTCTATATGACAAAGTCTTTTTCCCATATTGAAGGAGGACAACTTTGATGACGTTAGTTATAGAGAGAAGGATGCGAACGGTTTACCGCGACTTTTACACGTAAGGTATGTTCTTTTAACAGACTCGTTAACTGTATTGCGAGCGTGTTGTTAGTAGTATTTTGCTACCCTTCACAGGCACGGTTTGGGATGAAAGTTATAATATTATTATTAAAACTTTGAAAACTCTCTTGGTGTACTGTCTTTCTTTGTAAATATGTGTAACCATGTATAATATGTATTTGCAACTGTATATTTTTGTAATGTATTTATTTGTATTTATTTTGGACACTTATTCTGATAAGTCTTGCATTGACCAATGAAAAAGAAGGGCCGTAACGGACGCGGTAGATGACGGGAAGTGGGGACCGGTAAAGGTGAGTGTTTGTGAACACGGCAGACAATAATGGATATATATTTTTCCCGCCCTTACCTTTGGAAATATACACTTTTTTTACTTGGATTACTTTTAACGGGACTCGGACTCTGCAGGTCAGCATTAAATTTTAAATACCGGTATCATTTTCCGTTCATTTTGCCAGCTGTGATTTTTTAACTGTGTACTTTGGCTGTGATTTTTGGACTGTGGACTTAACGGTCCCAGGGCGGCCAGAAATTTCTGACCACTCCATGCATCGGCCCGGTATTGCAGTACCTCCGGGAACGGTGCATTCGCAATGATCGCAGCGAGGCTTTAGGGCCCGGACCTTAGCTTGGCCTCTTGGCTGAGAGTAAGTGGAGCCGGGGCTCCTAGGCTTTGTAGCGTATTATGAACTGACCGATAACGGATAATGGATAATGAATAACGAAGATAGAACAATAACCCTTAAAAACCCCAAACCCCCAGTTAAAATCGCGGGACTCTAAGTAGGGTTTGGGTTAGCTTTGCAATTGTGTTACATATATTAATGTGGGCGCATACGGCTTATATACAGGTGCGGCTTGTGTAAGTACAAAAGCGGTTATCCTCTTAAAATGTGGTGGGTGCGGCTTATAATCGGGTGCGCTCTATAGTCCGGAATTTACGGTATATTAAGGACGTCTTACTTTCAGTTTACAGTCAAGGTGTCATACCATCAGACGCTGTACATCGCCAAAGAACCCTTTTTATGGAAGCTCATTAAACAATTTATGTTCACTGTTGAGATGCTATAATGGCGGCGCCCTCTGTTGGCTGCGGCTGCATCGACTCGCTACAACTGGTCAGGTGTATCGACATTTCGTTCTGTGTACATTGTTACAAAGAATGACAATACAAAGGAAATTATTATTATTATTATTTATGATAAATACCCACACAACAAACTGTGATTACCCACAAATTATATCCAAGCACACAGAGCTATTTGATTGGGTGTGCAGTAGGGGTGGGTGGAGCTATGCAACACAGCAAACTCACCTCTCTCTTGCACATGCCCAATACATCCATAAACTTTTGGTTTACAGTTTTTTTGTGAACATTGCTCACACCTTGTTTTGAAAAGTTTGACGAAAAAAATTAACTGAACTTGGGCCAAGGTTTTGAGGTTGGGCGTTCAAATGAAAATCCCTGTGGTTAGTACAAGCAGGAACAGTAAAGTGTCGGACAGAGCAACTGTCTAAATGGAAACATGGATTCCCACCCGCTGAAGATATTGGACAGCGATGGATGAATCAAACTAAACTTCAGCTCTTATTGAGCCATTGCACATGACGCCATGTTGCCTTCCGTGGTAGAATGAGAGCCATGACCGATGGCAAGAAGCACCCAATACAGCACTTGAAGGAGCATTTGAATTGAAACAAATATCAATAGCAACGGCAGAAGAATATAATGACAACTTTTTACGATGGTGATTTATTGCTGTGCGTTGGGCTGTGCCAACCAGCAATGTTCTTAACCCAATTTGGGATTTTATCGTATCCCTTTTGGTATAGACAGAAGGAAGACAGAGGGACTGGTTTTGTGCTGAGGCACACCACTTGCAACCCTCAAGTATTCCAGGATTTGCAACAAAATATCTGAAAGGTATGTTTAATGTATTTTCGAGCAGTTTTATATGAGGTAGGTACGAGTCACGTCAAAGACACTCAATATAATATGTTTGCTTGTGCTAGCTAGCTAACGTTAGTGTCTTACCATTGACTTTTCTTACTATGTAAATAAGTTGCTTAAATTGCGATTGACCAACTATTTCTAGCAGTAATCTTCCAAATATCACACGTTTTGAAAAACGGTCATGTGCTTTACCATAAAATTTTTACACCCAAATTAATGTTCAGAAGAGCACACGTCATTTCGCCAAAGTAAATATTTCCAACATGCTCAAAGGGATTTCCATACAAGGTGCAAATGCCCCGTGCTTTACTGTTCTATTACATTACACAAAAATTGAGGTATAAAGTTGTTTTAATAATGTTTGCGCAAGGGGGACATTTTACACTGGGCGTACATTTTTCGGCACAACGAAGCGCAGCAACATGTAACATGAAAAACTGGTAAGTATCCAGACTTTTATGAGCTTTGAGATCAGCACCAGTGTATGGGGATACTCCATTTACGATATAGTAGGATGGATTGTGTAGACTGAAGTCAGTCCGGCTGGAGGATTCGGGTTCTCTAAATAGTGCTCTTTGTGCTTTCTGACTAGGTGAGCTACCTCATTCGACAGCTGCACAATATTCATTTTACCAGTCATTGCCAATGGTGTTGATTAATATAGCTGTTTTTGTTGTCTTCTGTTTACTGGCCTCACGTACTGTTTACTACGGTTTACTGCCCTCCGTAATGGTGTCGTCATGTGGTTGGGTCATGTGTGTGCAAAGGGCCAATGACCAATCAGCTGCAGCCCACTATGCCATGCTACACAAATGATAAACAAACTTACCGCTGTGAAAAAAACTTTTGGCAACAGAGTTGGAGGATGCATGGATCCCCACTGTATGTCAAGAACACAACGCAGAGACAGCTTAACACCTTTAAGCTTTTCACCTGGGTTTGTTCATTTGTTTTTTGGCGGGTTTTTAAACACACGGCACAGGGATAGACATGACATTTTACGTTAAACATTATAAAAGCAACCAGAGTGAGTTGCTATGGGAACGCCCGCCTAACAGTTCAGCAGCCCTGGTTTTAATTCAACTACCGGCCTCACTGTTTGGAGTTTGCATGTTCCCCCCGATTCATGGTTCAATAATGGTTGGGGAGCGCTGGACTAGAGCACCTGATGTAAGCAAGTTTATAAAGCCTGAGACTAGCTTCAGACCCACCCACAAAAACCTGGGCTTTTATTAGAAATTAAACTTCAGCATATGTTTAACACACAATCAATCATTGTTAAATCTGCTCATGACGCATTTTGAAAAAAATAATCCCAAACATTTCACAGTTTTATTTTCATAAACTTAACTTTATTTTAAAGGGATCAAGTGTAATTTTTGACCACTAGATGATTTTGTATTTTGTATTGTGTATTGCGTAAATCTCGCATGGAAAATGCAGTTCTAGTAGAACTGAAATCGCGATTTGGAGGCCGTTCTCTATTCGGACCCTGGTGCTGTGGAATGCTCTGCCCTATAATACTTGATCTACAACCTCAGCTGAACTGTTTAAATCTCAGCTTAAAACAAACCTATATTCTATAGCTTATGAATAATGTTGACCTCAGGAAGCTGTAAACCCGGCATTCTATATTTCATGTTGATGATGTCTGTGTATTTTCTGTACAGACCTTTGAGACTTCTTGTGATTGAGGGCTATACAAAAAAATCATGACTTAACTTGACCCGACTTAAAGCAACTGAAAACTATTGCTACAAAGCACAAGGAAGAGTACAGAGTACATAGACTCCAAATGGCCATAACGCACCCTTTTACTTCTCTTTTTTTGCCAGGGTTTTCACAAGGTTTTTGTTTTTTGAAGGTACCTTGAGCAGCTAGATGGCAGAAAATCATGTCAGCTGCCTCTAGATAAGCCTTATGTTATGTAAGATTAATTAAAAAAATTGGCCTATGAGTTTTGAAAAAAATGCAGCTCTATATGATGGTTCATATATTTAACTTAATATTGCAATCAATGTTTTTTTTTTTAAATGAATTACGTTTCTTACCACTAGGAGATGCTAAATTATACACAATGTCCCTTTAATTCAACAAACATAACACGTGAATCTCAAATAAAAACAAGGAAATGTGTAAATAATACTACCTTCCACATTTATTTTTATGTCAAATGTTGTTTCATCACATATTAGTTTTTTTTCCTTGTCTGAAGTCTGGTGATTTGATGACATTTATGATAATGTGCAAGCCAGTGTCCTTTGTAAATAAGAAGAAAAAACTTGCATCACTACTGCGCTCCTAACCTAAAAGGGTTAAAAAGTCTATAATGTCTAAAAAACATTACAAACATTAATTTTACACTCTGCAATTTAAATATTAATCTGATCTGTTAAATAATACGATTTTGATAAAGAGAGTGAATGAGAACGTAAATAATGAAGAGTGGCATATTGAGATGAAAGACTAAAACATTCTTTTACGCAGACAAAAATAGAAGACATGCACACGAGACACACACACACACACACACACACACACACACACACACACACACACACACACACACACACACACACACACACACACACACACTGCCCCAAGTCGATGTCCTTTTGCTGAACTTCCACGCATACATATAAACACGAATGGCGTTGAGGTTCAGGACACTCCCTTTGGATGAGCTTGTCATCACTATGGTTACAGTCCAAGTTCAGTGTTAGGGCAGCGAACACAGATACACACATCATACCCATATCCCGGTGCGTACAAATAGACACAGACATTGCATCTGCCATACATCTACATGGATGTGATCAACTCTAACACAGGGATTCTCAACTGGTCTAGTTTCAGGACCCATGATTCCCCCTTATGACAAACTGCGGCCGAAATAAAAAAAATAAAGCTAATTCTCCAATTCATTAAATGAAAGAATTGTGCACTTTAAAGCAGAGATAGTGGGAATTATCTACCATTTTTTTCAAAAAAATGACCACGATACTTCAAGTACCGTATATACTGCCATATAAGCCTACATCCAAAATCGCGTAAAAGTGTCCTAATTTCGGAACGTCCTCAGAGAAATGTACAAACGTCAAATTTGATCTCATATGTACTCATGGAAAGAGCCATACATGGTTCATGACCTTTGATGTAAATAATAAAGATTTCAATATTGTAAAAAGCTATAACCATTTTAAACCATTTATTGTACCTTCTAGCAGTGCTTCAATGGCGCTTGTATGCTATTTTCATTTTTTGCAATCTTTACTTTCTCGACTTTTCAGTTTTTTTGCACACTTCCTTCCCCTTAACACTAACTTTCTTGGGTCCAATTTTATGGAAATGAGAAGGAAATAAACCAACATAATCACAATAAAACAAGATGTTGCCCTAATAAGCACAATGGAGACGGTGCCGATTGACTGAACAGGAAGAAGAGATTGAGCTGGGCATTATCGCCATCTACGAAGAAGTGTAATTTTCTTCCTAACATTATTTTTTTACAGGTAAAGGTCCGCGACTCACTTTTAGGTTCCAAACCCACGAGTTGAGAAACACTGCGCTAACACACACTTCTGTCCCAGTGAGGTCTTCCCCACTTATCGCAATTCTCTCAGCGCCTCTCTCCCTTTTTAGTTGATATTTTCGTACTTCCTGTGCCACAGTGCAGTCGGCAGGTTCTGGCATCCCTGGTACCACCGCCGCATCTCGCTGTCTGTTAGCGGGGGCGTCACATTGCATGGAGCTCCTGTCAAGGTGATGTTCAGGATGCCGGCCCACCGGTCAGACAGGTAGGAAACATCTTCGTTCTGCAATCAGGTATTAACATTGTTAGTCGTTAGCATATTTCTATGCTTGTAATTCCCACTGAAAATTGTGTTAGAGGTCTGGAATCTTAAAATCAATGTCACCGCCAGACTATTACTTTGAGGATTTATTTTTTTAATCTACCTTTACTTGTATGAAAAATAAAAGCATGCGGTTTCCAATATTACAGTTAGTTGGCATGCGACGATTTTTTTTCTTCCACAACCTAGATTAATTAGATTACATGTAGTATACCTAGAGTAAGAAGAGCTGATGAGTGCTAGCATTTCTGTTAATCTTAACTATTAGCATGCCATTCTCGTGTTTTGTGTTCACAGTTAAATCTGCAACATTTTGTCAATTGAACAATAGATCAGATAAATGTATCTTTCATTTCAGTTCTTGCAGTCGGAATCTGTATATTTAAAATTTACATTCTATGAAAGATATTTACAATTGTGTTGCAGGTTACTCACATGATGTGTGAGAAAATGTATGAAAATGTTCAATTCTTTAATAAAACCCTTTTAATGAAACCCCAAAAGTGGTGCTATGCAAAATCGTCACTGTTACAATATTAACAATAAAACGTGTTGACTTAAAATGTTACCAAGCCCAGGAATGTTGTTTAACACGTAAGAGGTTTTTTATTTCCACCTATAAACTATTGGTTCTACAACAGTATTGAATATACAGTATATAAGATACTCTTACATGCAACCTTTTTGT
Organism: Urocampus carinirostris; assembly: GCF_059441175.1. Classification (NCBI taxonomy): domain Eukaryota; kingdom Metazoa; phylum Chordata; class Actinopteri; order Syngnathiformes; family Syngnathidae; genus Urocampus; species Urocampus carinirostris. Next base: position 36,431,689 of record NC_142362.1, on the reverse strand, counting down.
GTTAATTTAACAGTGCCAATTGTGTAGTGTAGATTTGTATTTTCATCCTTAAGCAATAATTTGTAAATAACAATACTGTCATGTATAGGTTAAAGAATTCAGTACAATGTACACACATTTGACCATCAAATTGGGCTCCATTTAAGGGTAATAATTAGATTAGATACTACAAAGTGTATTACTTCTCTATAGGAAATAGCGATTGCCAAAATGTACTGTTAAATACTGAAATCCTGAGGATTTCGACAAGTCAAAAACCAAAATTTGCAAAAAATATATAGATTAATTTAATAAACAATGAGTTGTTGCTCTAACCCTGAAAAACAAATTTCACAGATATCAAAAAACTTCAGTCACGTAAAAACTTAATGAGACAAAGAAAACTGAATTTAGAATTTGTTGCAATAAGTAAGAGTAGTCAAAGCTAATCAACAAAAACCGTGCTCCCCATTTTTAGAGTTAGTTTTCCCAATCCAATACCTTTTCCAGGTAATCCAGCAAACAGGTTGATGGACCAATGTGAGCCCAGCCATTGTTCCCCAAGCTCATGCTCATAGTATGGTAATTTTGAGTCAAATATTTCTGCTTCTGGATCAGAACTACATTGAGATGCTTCTGGGAACCTCTCAGCCTTTTGGATAAAACACCGCTGTAGCTCTGATCTACGAACAACAACACACGATTTGCCTTGCAGCCGGCTATGTCAGTCAACAGTTCATTGACTGAGTAGCGCTCCTGCAGATCAGCCTGAAAGGAGAATTGAGAATCAACAGGTGAAAGTCTTTTCTCACGTGCCTTGAACTGAATTACAATAATATTTGTGTTAGGGTCTGGCGCAGCTTTGTCCACCGGAGGGCTCCTAACTGTTTTGTTACTGGGACAGGTGTGTCCAATCACCCCAAACCTGTCCTTCATTAGCTTGACCCTTCATAAGGACATTTGGACAGCAACCAGGATCGTGTGATTTTCATTTTTTTCACTTTCATTTTCCACATTACCATTTTCTAGTTGCATCCTGATTTGTGAGGTTTGTTTTTTGTTTGACAATTATTTTGTTTTGTTTTTTGATTGTTTGTTTGTTACTTTGTTGATGATTTTGTTAATAAATTCCATCTGTTTTTGAGCATCTTGGCTTTTACTGCTTCCTGCGTTTAGGTCCACCGTCAAATTTGGAACACAATCACCTGACCCTGGTTGCTGTCTAAAATGTCCTTATGAAGGGTCAGGATAACAAGAGACAGGTATGGGGTGATTGGACACATCTGTTCCAATTGCAAACCAATTAGGCTCCCTCTGGTGAAAGGAGGTGCGCTACACCTTAACAATTTGTCCATGGCTCCCTCTTACAATGCCATTGAGATTGGCGTCCCATAGGAGCATGGTCCCTTCATTGCGAGTTGGTGAGTTCAGGTAAATCACCAGTGAGTCGGCGCAGTGCTGTTTCCTACAGATGTATGACATATGGTTACGGATCGCCGTCTTTTCCGTGGCTGAGTAGACTCCATCGAGCTCAACTTCAAAAGGAAAAAAATATGGATCAAGATGCTATGTATAACAAAGTTAACTAATCATAGATGTCTGTTGGAAATTGTACCTGGGACGTGCCCAGCGCTGGCAAAAAATGTCTTAATATGGTCTTTGTGAAAACCATTGATCCGCAGCATTCTGTAAAACCGCTGAAGGTTCTGTAAATGTCGCTGGAATGTCATCTGTTGTCGCCACCCGCCTGGGAAAAATACACAAAACAGTTGATCGCAAATAATGAAAGATACTCTCACAAAACTGTCATGTATTAAGGTAAAAATAGGCTGTTGATGTTTTTTCTCTAGTTTTGTGTCACATATGTCAAACTTAAGGCCTAATTCTGAGCCCATCTGTGGGATTTTAATTACTACTACAACTACCACATCGGATTATGTTCCCCAAACTTCCCAAAACGTTTCGTTCACAGCGATTGCAAACCCACAAGGAATAGAGAGCTTTCGCCATGTTGTGTCAATGGATACCACAAACACAAATTTGATTTGACTACCCGCAAGGTTACTTTTTTGTGAATTAGGATTATTACGAAGCTGAATAAATTAGTTGATTCAGACAGGTCCACCTCAAAGTGTGCGGTATATCTGTTATAATTTGAGAATTAAACCTTTTTTGATTCTAGCTAACTGTGTAGCTTAAGTAGCAGACTTTCTAAAGACACTCTAGGAATTCATCAATTTTTACTGTTCAAACACAAAATGTACCTGCCCATGTTAGATAAGCCGAAGAACGAGAAAGAACTATCCAGATATGTATCAGTGAATGAATGTGAATCTTTTGTCATAGGCAGCCAACTGGAAGCTATCTATTCGTTCTGTTTCTTATTACATGAACTTGTGTTGTATGGTAGGTGGAGAGTATTGGGATAACGATGCATGTTGAGTACAACTTGTGCCTTCTCCACATGAAGTTGAGTGCAAGTAGTGAGTGGCAGCAGGAACAGAAAAAGTACAAAAGCATGGCTGCCTATAATCTTCCACTTGCAAAAAAACAAAGTAGTCTTTGAACACAGGAGATTTCAAGACCGAATACTTTAGATAAGAGGTATCAAAACCTTTTCAGGGCCCAGATGTGGACAGCGGGCTTTGACATAAACATTGACACTGACGCAATTTTGGATGTTGACTAAGGGCGGGCGGATTAATCAAAATATTCGTATTATCGATACTGAGGGAGTACTTGGATTGGAGCGATTCTATAATCTTGAGTTTGACACTGTTTTCCCATTTTGAATGGCACTGAAATAATAATGTGAGTGGGTCTTAAGATTATACATACAATACAACGTTCAAATTTTAGCCCATTATTTTTACACCTTGTTTGGACTCCCGACTTTACGTTTGAAATGTTGTTCAATAGAAGGTCTTGTTGACGTTCTTATACTGTATTGGTGTTAGATTATTGGTTTTTCTTTGAGTTTGACTCTCTTGACTTTTGTTCTAAATCAGTAGAAGTGTTTTTTTTAAATATGTTTAAAGATGTTTTATGTTGTATTGTTTACCCATTTGCACTCTCTGACTTTAAAAAAAAAAATAACGTGCAATGAAAGATATTATTGTTGTCATGTTGACCATGTTATATTTTCATTTTCGTTACAATTGCTTTTTTTGTACTTTTGGGGGGTTTTAACTCTTGAATTTTGTTATAAAACCCTTGTAATATTTTTTTTTCTTTATATTTATTGAATATAGGGCTAAAGTTTGCATTTTAATGATTTACAAAAAGTTAAAACATTTTTGCGCATAAACTCTTCGTGCTGTGCTCATATTTATAAACTAACGCAAGAGTTGGATTAGTCAACGGGCATGACATTTCTCATCAAAAAGTATCAGTATCAGATCGGTATAAATCGAATACTTACAGTACTTGGATCAGCGTGATACCAAAATTCCAAATATTTCCCACCCCTTGTGTTGAAATTGTATTTTATACTCACAAAAACTCCTAAATCTGGTTTAACTCTTTTAAAAGTACTGGGAAGTATTTTATCAATCATATGATTGAATAACATTGTCACATTTAACAGGTGACAACAGATCTTAATTTGGGAAGGTTTTTATCCGAACAACTCAAAAAATCTCTGTGGAAACACGGTTTCGAAGTGCGTGGACCGGTGTGCCCCCTACCAGAGATAAGGACAGCGTGGTCGCATGTCTGATAAAGGCGGCAAGAGAGGTGAGTGGCCAGTGGCTGCTGGTGACAGCGTCTGGTGTTTTTGTTCAGCTCGCAGCTGGATATGGGCAAACTGGGGGAACCCATGGGTACCAGTTGAGGACACCTGGAAAATTCTGAATGATCTGTTGAAAATGGGCAAATAAGTGTCTCCAAAATGACACATCAACATGACAAGAGGGCTGTTCATTTCCAAACTGACCTACGCATTTGAGTCTTTGAATTCGGTTGCTGTCTCCAACTCCGACAACCAAAGGAAGAAATTGGACTTCACATAGCCTCCCACTGATGGGACTGCTGAGGGTTCCTCTGCGTGTAGCTCCACTTGTCAACCATCTGTGTCCACGTCGAATGAAACCTTCGGGCCCAGCTTGCCAACGCTTCAGCTGGTTCTGACAGCGACCTTTCAAGGCCTGAGTCAAACAGTCCTCTCCTGATAATGCAGACATAAGCAGTTTTTATCATCCTTTTATTATTCACGTACCACCCACATCAGGGGGCAGGAACCTATGGCTTACCAGCCATATATGGTCTTTTTCATGATTACCTATGGCTATTGAGACAAAATAGGACCCACGCAATTATTTGGTGTATTTTGGTGCAGGGCCAATCATTGTATGTGCAAAGCAGAGACAACACTGATGTGAAGAGGCTTCGGTCGAGTATAAATAGGATATGTGAATTTCCCTGTGGGGATGAATAAAGTATCTATCTATCTATCTACAATTTTAACTACAAATTACAGCCAAGAGACAGACCCTGTTTTGGCTGTGAATCACTAAATAATCCCTTATATACAAAAGCTAATGTATCTATATATGTTCATTGATGAGACACTTTATGATGAAAAGCTACAAAACAATTTTAAAAAACAAACTTTACACAAAAGCTTTTGGGAAGCATCCGGAGCTATTTGATTGGGTGAGTGGTAGGAATGGGCGGAGCTATAAACAGGGTACACACACTCTTTTACTCGCCCAGCCCCTTCTGCGCTGAAAGTAAACATGTTGGTATTCTCGTTGGCAGTTTTTGGTGACATTTTTACTAAATAACATTGCTTGCACCTTGTTTTGAAACCAACATTTAGGACAAAAATGACAGTCAAAATGAGCCTCAAAACTCTTAAGAAACTGGGAGGAAGACAACTTTTAACATTTCTAACATTTATGCAAGACTTATTGGAACAAAAATTTCCCCCTACGTACGACAGAAGATCCAAAACACGAGCATTTCCTAAGGCTACCACTAGACATACCCCAAGGCCACTCACTGGTCGCGCTACAGTTCTCTTTCATGAGACTTGCCTCACGCATTTCTGTAACATTTCGAAAGGGAGGCTGAGACAATCCCCCTTGTAAAGTTTTCCTCTAAAGATCTCTAGAAAGGGAAAGTGCAAGTGTTGCGAATACAGCGACAAGGGCATAAGAAAGTGATGAATAAAAAGTTACAGTACCTGTAATTTTAAGTGTAAAATCATCTTATTTATCTTATTCCTGTATTTTTATGTTTAACTACTGTTTGAATGTGTTTTGAGTAATCAGTGAGATGTCTTATAGCTTTTAGGGTTATTTTTATGCTTTTGGGAGGTCAGGAACGGACCATTTAGCTTTATTTACTTCATATTGGGAGCAATTCAAGCTACGAGCACAATCCAGGAACAAATTATTTTCGAATAAAGATGTACCACTGTATATTACTTCAGCCATGCACCCCTAACTGGGAACATATTCTGGCTGGGAATAATAAAAACAAAAAAGTAGAAAGCTATTTTTTTTTTATCCCTCAACCTTTGGAAATTCATTCTTTTTCCGTGGTGCAATTTTTTGGCTCGGCTCACACAAAAGAGCCGTCTCCAAACGGCTCTTCAGAATTTCGTTGTTGCTTTATTTCAGGGGTTGGAAGTGTTTGGCCCGCAAGCCAGGTGTCGCTCTTTTCATGGGTACATCTAGCTCGGAGATAAAATTCACTATTTTAAAGCCTTAAGGATGAGGGTGCAATACAGCGCTTTTACCACTAGTGGCAGGGGTGCTAAAGCGCTTTTTTACCTTTAAAACTTGTAAGCATAAACGTTTTTAGGATTCTTTCCCATATTCGTAAAAACGCATGCAAGTGTGACATCTGTCTGTTACCCTTACTCGGATATTCTTTCAAACATGTGCTTGGACAAATGATCAATAACACTTGTGGAGTATTAAAGACAGCTGATTTAAAAACATATATTCCAAATCTGGCCTTAAAACCCAGCAGGAGGGCTTACAATTTTTTACATCTGTTTTTCTAAAAATAATGGGCATGATTGTTTCTGTTAAGCACATAGGCCGAACTTACCTTCACATCTAGTTGCAACTCTTTTTACAGAGCCAGCAATTTGCACTTAACAACTGTTTCTTCAAGTAATTTTGGGGGGGAATTCAATATACACTTTCTGTCCCCATCTAAAAATTCATTGTTCTGAAGCACATTGTTTACCTCCCTTCAACTTTTCTTTTTAATCTATATCTCTTTCTGAAATGAAATGAAATGAAATGATCTGTGTTTATATAGCGCTTTTCAAGTCAATGACTTTCCAAAGCGCTTTACATTGTGCTTCACATTTCCCAATAGCGGCCGTGATCTGTGCAGCCATGTAAGGCGCTAACCTGCTTATTGGGGGTAATTGGGGGTTCAATGTCTTACCCAAGGACACTTCGACATGTAACACGGACAAGCCGGGATTCGAACTGGGATCCCTTAATCCTAAAACGATCGCTCTACCTCCTGAGCTACTGCCGCCCCTATCTATTTTTGAGCAGTTAACCCATCATCACCTTTCGACTTGCACGCCCTTAATGGAGAAGAATGTTGCTCTTCTTTACTTTACAAGAACAAAAAAAGAAATACAAATAATTACAACAATAACAGTACAATTTTTACTACTGATAATCACATTTAGATGTACTGTAATGGCCACTACAACTTTAACTGTTTTTAATTGTTGCTTTTTGCTGTGCATCTGTCAAGATGTAGCTTTATACAATATTGTGGAAGTTGAGTGTATAAACATGTCAGCACCGGTGATGAAAAGGTCTTGCATAAAGAAATGAGCCTTAAAAGGAAGCTTTCAAACATCTCCAACTTTCACTGTCTCTTCTGCTTCAGTTAAAGACATAATTTCTTACTTGAACACAATAAATAAAACAGACGGGTAGGCTTGGCCTCCTTTGCAACACTCATACTCCCGCAAAAACGTTCTAAACTTCCCATTCACTATACAGTTTGCGATGTGAGCTAAAACCGAGCGCAATACTGCAGTTAGTTTTATGTATTGTGATTTATGACAAACAACATTTATGTGCAAAGGAACACTTGTGACAGCATCAAGTTGTGTTTTAAATGCATGACATATTTAAAAGCAAGGGAATCTTTTGAAAATATGTTTGTATTGAATTGTTTTAGCAGAAAATCATATAAAGTATGACAAAATTGCATAAAATGACAGGTATAAGTCCTGTCCAGTGTCGTCCTTCCCCGTTTTTTTTCCTTTAATGTATTATGTTTTTGAATTACCCATCAGACAAATTTTTTTGTTTATATTTCAAATTGCCCTGCCTAATCAGAACCACCTCTCTCACCTCTATTTGAATAAAAAACAAGCACTTTTCAAATCATTGAATAGATGAGGGTAGTGCAGCTATGGGCCGTCAGGGCCGCAAGGCCTTCTCTGCTGGTCCATAAAATATTTGAATTATGTGATGTTTATTATGATTTGTCCATGAATACTTATTAAAGGGACAGTGAGTAATATTAAGTGCTCCTAGTCGTACAAAAAAGGTTCACCAAGGAAAAAAATGTTTTGATTTGAATACTAGCAAAATACATAGACTATCATATTTTTATTTTTTGGTACAAAAGAAATGTATATTTCTTTTTCACTGTTGAATTCCCTCTTTTTGTGACTTAATTTGGAACACAGCAATGATCAATCTTGGACATGATGAATGGAATGAAAAAAATCACAGAATTTAAGACATCTATTTTTGGACTGAATTGAGTCCATAACAAACCAGACCAGATTTAGTCCAAAATCCAATGTACTAATGACTATGTTTCCTGGGGGGCTGCCTCCTTGCATTCTCTCCTTTCACTTGACAGGTTTAAACTGTCACATTTCCAAACATCACAAGCAGTAGAGTGTTTTTTTTGTTGTTGTTGTTTTTCTAGAGTTAAACTGTTCACTCCTAAGGCGGCACGGCGGCTGAGTGGTTAGCGCGTCCGTGGCACAGTTCTGAGGTCATGGGATCAATTCCAGCTGCCAGCCTTCCTGTGTGGTGTTTAAATGTTCTCCCTGTGCTTACGTGGGTTGCCTCCAGCCACTCCTATTTCCTGGTTAAATGGCCAGTCCAAATTTTCCCCTGGTGTAAATGAGCAAGTGAATTGTCTGTCCCTGTGTGCCCTGCGACTGGCTGGCAACCAGCTCATTGTGTTCCCCGCCCACTGCCCGAAGATCGCTGGGATGGGCTCAAGCACCCCTGTAACCCTACTGAGGATAAGCGGTGCAGATAATGGATGGATGTTCACTCTTTGTACAGAAGAAGGGAAGTGTTTTACACAGCCAAACTGTATAATGGTATTCTTGTTATCTATAATGAATAACTTTGTTTTATTATTGCATTAAACTTTGATGGCAGTCACGTCTTTCCTTCCTTGTTTTTAATTTAAGCTTAATGCAGCTTAAATTCAATGAAGCATACTTACCCAAGTAAATTCCATCCAAGTGGGAGCATCTCTTCTTTGTGACATTGAGGTCTACATAAAAAATGGCCACTGGGTGTCCGAAGTTCTCGCCGGGAGTCGGGTCAAGCACCATCACTGCATCATGGCCCATTGATACGGAAGAAGGCGGTAAGTACCGGTGACGGATCTCCCTCCTGTTCACCAATGAGCCAACGCTGAACGAACTCCGATATTGGGAGCGGATCATCCCACTGGAAGAATACACATCTGGGAGGATGGCAAACACTTTGTCGGAGGCACCTGGATCAAAAAGTTCATTGTTGATAGTTATCTATCCATTCTTTTTTACGCTGTCCTTATTCTATAACAGGGGATCTCAATATTACAATCAAGATACACTTGTCAATTGCAGAAGTAGTAGTTGGATGATCACGAGAAAGAGTATCCTGTCCTATCTGCCTGTTGTACCCGATGCTATCTAGCGGGCAAATGCAATTGGAGCCCTCCACATTTTGTAAATGAAAGATATATTTTTTTTACAATTTACCACTTTTACTATATTCATTTTTAAAATATCACATTTTTACAAAGGATTTACTTAGTATTGGACGATTAGGAATTAGGGTGGTCCTTATTTTTCGACTTTTAAAATTTCATGCTCTGACCCCTTGAATATGTTCCAATATATACAAAACGTAATTAGGCAAAGTTTCATCAAAATCAAAGGATATTTAGAGGTCGCTCAAGGCCTCTGAAATTTTGGTATGAAAAATAAGGATTTTTCGCACATTATATCAGACCTAGTGTACAAAGTTACTTGTAACTTTTCTTGTGTTACAATTATACGCAATGGACTGAAATTGGATGTTCTAAAACGCCGTACACATAGGGTTAAGATTTCCGTTTTTTCTCGAAAATTGCCAAAATTTTACCATTTTGGGAAATTTCAAAGTCGTTGAGCTACCTCTAAATATTATCCAAATTGTTCAAAATTGCACACAGTGTGTTTTTATCGATATAAGAACATATGCGGGGGGTCAGAGCCCAATATTTCAAAAAAAAAAATTTCGACCACCATTAAGGACCACCCTATTAGGAATTTAACTCAAATGTAAGATGCACATTTTCATTTACACTTACAGTATACGTATAATGTAAAATGGATGACGTTGGAGTTCAGCAATATGCCTCAAGAATGGCGAAAAATGTTACATAAATTACTATGTAAATGTATGTTGTATTGATGATTATTTAGCACAAATGTATGTGCAGTATTTGCATAATTCGAAAATTGGGCCTTAAGTATTTTTCATTTCTTTGTAAATCTCAACACGCACAATACGTGAGAAAAAGAAATACAGGATACCATTTGCTAGTGTACCGCGACAATTCAGTATTAACAATCTGTGTTGAGACAAGCGGTTTACAGCCAAAAATGGGCTAGATCTGTTTGTTTTTAATTTTCTTTGTTTTACCCGTTCAAAAAATGTTGTGCGCGATGTGATTCCTGCCAAATGCTCTAAATGTCAAAGTGAAGCTATTCAATGAAGCCCGGGTAAATGGCAGGGGTAACTATGACTCCGTTGGGTAGCCAAATGCCTCTTCATTTATTTAGTGACACACGTTAATTGATGAATGAGATTCCCACTCTCCCTATGGAGTAAAACAACGATTTTGGCGGAATCTGAGGGGAAATGTCTAGGACAGTAAAGTAACACATTGTACCACGATTGAGACACTTGTGTGCGGACTTTGTCCGAAAGCTGTCAATCTCAATCAACTAGCACGGTAATTGTATGTTCTGTAAAAAGCTAAACAAAGATTCATATTGCATTACAACAAATGTGTTAAGATGCTCATATTCAATATCTAAGTCATGGTTTGTGATTTCCCACCTGCAGCTGGGCGAGGCAGTTCTGAGGTGTAGACAGCCACGGCAGAGGGTGGTATGTTTGCAATTCGCCGACACTCTATTTCGGAGTGAGGTGAGGTACGAAGGCATCGATCTAACTGGTCCCACTGCAGGGACTGCAGGGCTGAGCGCACCCAGTTCTCCAGTCGCACCCAAGGCACGCCTCCAGCCATTAACGTTGTTGCCAAGTGCAGGAAAAAGATGAGGATCATACCTTTCATGGTCCCAGTGAGTTTCTTCAGGATCTTTGCTTGGTAAGGTGGTCCTTGAGTTTTGGTAAGATAACTTTTCTGTTGTTTTTTTCTTTACTCTGCCACTTTTGTCATCATTATCTCATTTTACCTTTTTAAATTTATCATCTTTTTATTCTCTTGTGATTTATATGGTCCAATGGGAATTCAGATTGGTTCACATTCAATCAGTCACAACTTAGCTTTCTATTCTCTCAATAAAGATCACTTAATTGTGCTTTTTGTTTTTAAAAATAGGAATCTTGCATCATTTTGTTTCCTTAAATTAATATTTTTACCTTTCTGTAGTTCTAAATACCAATATAAAAGGATTTTATATTTGACCAAATTTGTATAATGCTTCCTTCTGTACTTTCCTCAAGTCCTTGTCTATTACTTCTCTTTTCCTCTGGATGTTCAAGACAAAGTTGTTCCACAGTCATTCCTGCACAAAAAAGAAGCGTAGATTTTTTTGCTTTTGCCTCTAGTGAAAAGATGTGTCCTCCTCTTCTCGTATAATACTGCCAGGTTTACAAGTCGAAAGATCATCTTGGAGGGGGACAGTTTGATTTTATCTCACCCCCTCTTACCCCCCCTCCCTGCACTCAAAGCTCTCAGGATAGACTGTAACAGCTATTCATCTCTCTCTCTCTCTCTCTCTCTCTCTCTCTCTCTCTCTCTCTCTCTCTCTCTCTCTCACTCACAGTTTCTTATTGTTGGGAAAGGTAGGATAGAAAAATAGGGGAGGAGATTGAAGAAAGAGGGGAAGGGTGGGAGAAGAGAGGAGATGAGAAGAGAAGAGAAGAGAAGAGAAGAGAAGAGAAGAGAAGAGAAGAGAAGAGAGGAGAGGAGAGGAGAGGAGAGGAGAGGAGAGGAGAGGAGAGGAGAGGAGAGGAGAGGAGAGGAGAGGAGAGGAGAGGAGAGGAGAGGAGAGGAGAGGAGAGGAAAGGTGAGAAGAGGAGAGGAGAGGAGAGGAGAGGAGAGGAGAGGAGAGGAGAGGAGAGGAGAGGAGAGGAGAGGAGAGGAGAGGAAAGGAGAGGAGAGGAGAGGAGAGTCAGGGTTTTTACGGGTGCTTGGAATCCTTGAAAATGCTTGAATTTTAATTTTGTATTTTCAAGGGTAAAAGAATACTTGACTTTTGGGGTGTTGCAAATACTTGAAATTGTTGCAATGTTTCTCAACAAGTCCGCCTAAAAATGAAGCCAACACTGCTCCCTGGTGGCTTTGCTTTGTCATTGCATTTCTTCTTCCCTCGTGAAAAATTGCAGCTGGCATTAATTTACAGTATACGGCATTGTCCTATGAAGCCCTATCGCTGCCTAAGGCTTGCGCCTAAGAGGACAGGTGCATGCTATACCTAAACAGGGTACAACAAAATGTGTATTACAGCAAGAATTGCATATCAATCATGGACATTCGTTACGGGCCATTCAAAAAAATCAAGATAGCGTTTCCTAGTGGTAAATTGCAACTCAAAATGTAAGATATGTATGACTGTCATTTTTACCAAACACCTATATGAGGAACGATTTGTCTCAAAAACAAATATATCTACGATTTACTCAAGTTCTAAAAATCAATGATCAATGCAAATAGAAGATTATGTATTGCACATTTAAATCACAAATATATTTGTGGTTCTGCAAAATACATGACTCTCAGTCGATTTCTTTCTTTGAATGGTACTGGAGAAATTGGAAAATTCGTTTTGCAATTTCTTAAAAAGTGCTTGAATCATACGAACCCTAAACAGAAGAGAAGCGTTCTGTAATATCAGGTTCAAATCCGGGCAAGGTTTTTTGTGGCTTTTTATTTAGGGACCTGAGTAATTTAAAAAAAAAAGGAATAAGACTTGAAATTATGTCACCAATCTGTAAGTCTTGAGATCCAATTGAGAAATATGATTTTACCCAGTAATGAACAATTCCTTGTACTGTATTCCATAATGCTGTAATTTTTCAAGTAGTATATTGTGACTTATTGCGCCAAAAGCTTGCCTTAAATCTGTAAAATACCAACAGAATTAAACTTGTCGGCCATTTCAGGTTTTATATCTTCTACAAGATCAATTAGAGCCAGAGCCAAATAATGTTTATTTCTGAAGTCATTAGGGGTGGGCAGATCAATTCAAATATCGATAATGACTGACAGGCACAGTTTTGTCACTTCTCCTTACCTGATCCACTGCTGCATCCTGCCTGTCAGACAAAAGGGGGGCCAAATCTTATTGAGCACGCTAATCAGAAGACATTTTTTTAAACAACAGAAAAGGGCAATGCTAGGAGTCATTTGTATGGTAAAATGGTTCGCTACTGTGAGAAATTTACATAAGCACATAAAAAGGTTCACCCTACAGGGAACAATGAGCTGCCAACGAGCTATGTTACTGTACCTGAACCTTAACAGATAAATCAGTTCGTTATGTTGCTGATATTGGGTGTTTTACTAACTTGACCTTTGCTCTGTAACAGTTGTTGTAGATGAAGTATTTTTTAATATTTTTTTTTACTGTTAAAGAGTTTTAGATTGTATTGTACACTATTTGCACTTCCTGACATTATTAAATTATTGAGCAATGAAGGTACAGTTGACATGTTGACATTGCCATATTTGTATTTTCATTATATTGCTGCTTCTTCATTGGCTTTTGTCCTGAAACAGTAGTAGGATAAATGCTTTTTTATACTGTTAAAAGTTTGAATTGTAGTTTCTTATTAAAAAATGTAACATTTTAAGTGCCAAAATGATTTGTGCTGTGTTTATCAGAAACTTAAAACAACTGAAGGTTCAATAATTCGATTGTGACATTTCTAGGCAAAAAGTATCAGTATTGGATTGGTATCGATAGATACTACGCTGTATTTACCTAGACGGGATCGATACTTAAATTTCTGGTATCACGCACTCCTTCTGTGAATGACATATCATATTGAACTCGCTATATGATACTGCCTACTTATTGCTTCTGCTGATGCAACCCACAGGTATGTACAGAACACTAAGTACGACACGCTCCATCATAACCAGATGGGGGCGCTACAAAAATTGAAAACCGGAAGTTAGCATCAGTCATTATCTACCACGGTAATGCGTCACTACCCGCCGGCGCCCGGAATCAGCGTTTAGCCTTCTGTTACTCTTGCCATGTGAAAGTGGACAATCTCTTTTCGGAAAGACGAACTTCTACGTAACGTGCTGGCCTCTATCGATACCCATATCTGTAAGTTTATTTGTTTCTGTGTTTTATTGTGATATCTTTGTAACGCGGTGACAACTCGTTGCTATGGCATGGCGGCGATAAACACACGTTTGGAAGTTAGCGTCAGGTGGATAGATACTTCGCATTTCCTACCAAAAATCTGAAAAAATAACTTCAAATACGACGCAAGAGTACATAATTAGTGCATTTTGCCTCGAATAAATAATGAACTTCCCTACAATCGCTCCTGATTAGAAGCAGTTTGCCATTTCACGTGTTAGTCGTCTAAATTGTAATAATTTTACTCAAACCCGTAGCCACCATATTCATACGAAGAATACCTTGTGTTCGACGTTATCTCACCTTGCTTCCCCGATAATGTGTATGTAGATATAATATGCACCTTATTGTTGGTGTGTTCTGTGCGATCTATGCAATAATCAAATCGCACATGATGTAAATATGTGCCTAATACTAAAGCTACAAATAATTGACACCATTGCGTTGTTATTGTTGCCAATTCGTCCAAACATAGGAATTGTGTTACTTAAAAATGATACCTGAAAATTACAGCAACATCTATTGGTCAAACATATATGATGTAATATAAAACGAAGATGAAATTATATTATTGCCAATAGGAATAGCATTTTGGAGTGCTTTTTTTGTGCAAGCCATTGTGACCAAACCCAAAATCTCAACCCTCATTGCCGAGTAACTAGCTTGGTGACAATGGGTTCCACTTTTTTTTAATCTTTGGGATTGAACAAATTAAATTAATAAAATGCTGTGGAAATGTCTAGAAAGTCTGCCTTACAGTTGTTTCTTTGTCCAAGTCCAATTACTGGCCTTCCTGTGTTGAGATTTGCGTTTTCTCCTGGCTCTCCGGTTTCTTTACACATTCTAAAATTGGATATTATTGCGTGTTTGTTGGTCGTCTCTGTGACCAGTAATTTACTTGCAACCATTCAATGGCAACCGCTGCCAAAAGTCAACTGGGATGTTCTCCCGTACCCCCTCGACACTTATATGGATGAGTGGTAGGGTGGTCCTTATTTTTCGACTTTTAAAATTTCATGCTCTGACCCCTTGAATATGTTCCAATATATACAAAACGTAATTAGGCAAAGTTTCATCAAAATCAAAGGATATTTAGAGGTCGCTCAAGGCCTCTGAAATTTTGGTATGAAAAATAAGGATTTTTCGCACATTATATCAGACCTAGTGTACAAAGTTACTTGTAACTTTTCTTGTGTTACAATTATACGCAATGGACTGAAATTGGATGTTCTAAAACGCCGTACACATAGGGTTAAGATTTCCGTTTTTTCTCGAAAATTGCCAAAATTTTACCATTTTGGGAAATTTCAAAGTCGTTGAGCTACCTCTAAATATTATCCAAATTGTTCAAAATTGCACACAGTGTGTTTTTATCGATATAAGAACATATGCGGGGGGTCAGAGCCCAATATTTCAAAAAAAAAAATTTCGACCACCATTAAGGACCACCCTAATGAGTGGTCAAACAATGGATTACTGTAAAATGAATAAAACTCTGATCTCAAAACCTATTGATTGACGATATTAAAAACAGCCTACTGTAAACAGAGTGCGCCTGATTTAAAGCTGCATGCTCAAATTTATGAATGAAACTCAATTTTGCCCTTGTACACCTGAATTTAAGCCATAGGCCTGCCACACGCATAGTGCCTTTGCTGCTGAACGCCAACCGCCGTGTGGCCCTGTGCACCTGAAGCTGTTTTCCGCTCTACTGCAAGTTGTTTACGTCACATGTTTTTGATTCGTGTGACCGTTCAAGATGGGGATTATCGGAGTAATTAGGAAAAACAAGCATATTTTCCAATATACAGAAGGAAAACGCAAATGGGGGCAGTGTCGTGTAAAATGTGAGGCCTATATTTCCAGACAACAGCGCCAGGGAACCCATACTGTGTCGAATAGTGCCAGAATGCAAGGCAGATGAGAAAGGTTTTAAGTGTTGTTGTCATTCATGGGTGCCATGGTGATTGACCGAATTGCATTTATTTATTTGTTTTTGATGGATAATTTACTCTGCTATTAAATTTGGTTGTATGAATTCAGGGCATTGTTTTAATGGGTGGAAAAGGGTAAAATATTGTGATTACTTCGTTGATATTGAATAAAGTACCTTCAAACCCTCCGTTTTGCTCCTGTTATGAATCATGAATTATGTTGGTGAAATGTCACCGCAGTGTTTTGTAGTTAAGAGTGCACATGTGATTAAGGGTGGCAGTTTGCCATTTTCCTCTGTCCCCTGCACACTTGGGGAATTTGATGACTGAGGGCCAAAACGATCAAACATGTTTCTCACCACTGATTCATTTATGTCAAGTTTATGGGCTTCAGCTCAATTTCCTGCTTCAACTGCCAGAGTGATCGCTTTAAACCTTAATGTCGCACCACTGGTTTTTCTTATAGTATTTTCCATGTTGATAAGGGTTAGTACAAGTGAAAAATTTATGATTACAATGACTAATCTCACAATTTAATTTGATCTCTGTGAGCTAGTCATTCTTTTATTGGCATACTGTTGCTGGGCAAAATGTTTTTCCCCTCAAGAAAAAATGAAAACGTTATGGTGCTCTTTTCCACCTTGCATGCGCTCTACATACAAAACTATTCATGAGGTCTGAAAAAAATGTAGATGCCCTTTTAGAGTTATACAATTGTCGTTTGATCGTACTTTATTGTTTATTGTGCGTTCAGGCTATTTCCATTCTTTATCCCACATATCAATAAAAGTTGTCAATTTCCACATCCAAATTGAACTGCAGGGAGAGTTATCTATCAAACATGCTATCAATTCTTTATGGTTTCACAGGATCCTAAAACACGTGATTAAGACTAAAAGTAGACCTGAAAAAGGCGCTGCTGAAAACAGTTTGGTGTGCGGGGAACAGCACTGTCTGCATTATGCAGCGAAATTTGCCACAATAATGGCATAGCTTAATAAAGAGAATTTCATATTTATATATTAATTCAGAGTTTCGTATTTAAATATGTTAACAACTATGGACAAAAATATTTACTATCAATGTTTCATTTTCACAGGGTCCCAAGCCTCCAGGCTTATTTCGCTAACCCTTTGTCAAGAGATCTTGGTACAAGAATTTTTGAGGGGAATTTGGAGCCTCTTTCTGAGGAGATGTATGCAACCTGCAGTTCAGGACCTGTGTGAGCCTGTCTCGAAGATATTAAATGCTTCCTTACTTCTAGGAGTCACTAGGCCTTATTTCTCTCATCTTCTTTTGAGACTGTAGTTGGCAGTGATGATTGCTGTTGCTATTCAGCTCCTCAAAAGAACTTCCAGTCCAAATCAATTTGGAAAAGACCCAGCCTCGTCCAATTTGAGCTGACATCTCCAAATACGCAGTTTGATTTCGAACAAAAATACTTTTTCATCGTCTAATTTTGGATCGCCATGCCCACCAACAAGTCCACATCCTGGGAAAGCAGTAGCACCCAGGCCTCCTGCCTTCTGCCCATGTCCTCTAATATGTCACTCAACATTAACCCAATTGCAATAGCTCAAGTGCCTTTTCCTAAACAAGAACACCCCACACGGCCTTCCTCGTCCCCTCAGCAGCAAGGCAATGAAACCAAAAGCCAGCCCATATCCACGCTGAGGTTTAACGGCATTTCAAGTGCAGTCAAGTCAACTGGGGCAAAGCCAGTCCACAGAAGTGCCATGGACACAGGTGACCATTCTTCCACCTTCAAAATAGAAATCCTCAACAGGCAAAGTGGCGACATCCCCCAACAAGCCCAAGGATGTCCTTCTATGCAGGTGCAAGTGCTTGAGGTACAAAATTAATTCTGAAAAAAGTAATTTGAAACAACTGCACCAGAACATTCTGCCTTACACAGGTCATGATTCATTTTAAGGCAAATTGATCTTAATGTAATCAATTATTTATAAAAACCTGTACTTTTTGTGATTTAAATAAGTCATTCAATAAATACGATGGGGTCTTTATGTATACTTATAATAAAAATAAGAAGATGGAGCCCAAAACTGTATGGCGCATATACCATTGGTTTAGTCCCTCATCGTAAGCATCTTTATACTAATCTGAGTCGTTCACAACACTTTTGATTTCTTTGTCATTTATGAATTATTTCAATGGACATAATTGATAGAAATCTGTAGGGGCATGGTCTGGGCCCGATCTGCACTGTTAAGCCTGCACACCTGAGGCCAACTGCGTACGGTGCCACTGGCGATGGATATTTTGCATTTGGTGTCAGGAATGTGGGTCACTTTTTGGAGGAAAACGCCGCAGTTCCAATGGCATTAAGTATCAAACATGTTTGATCATTTTGGCACTAGCCAAATTCCTCAAATCTGTGGGGGTCAGAGAGAAATGGCAACTTGATGCGTTCGTCAAAATACAAAACACCTTGGTGATGTCTTTGACCAGAGTTTCCTTAAATTATTGAGGAATGATAATTTTGTGACCACAGCACTTATGCTGTCAAATCTAGGACTTACATTATACACAACATAGCCTTATTTTTGCATTTTATTTTGGCGCAGAAGTAAATATGTGCTGTCATTAATTCACTGATTAATGGAAGACAAACACTTCGTTTTTATTTAGTAGCTCAAGGACTAACCATCATCGTAACACCAAACAGGATTTCAAAAACCTGTCTCAAAAGTTGTTGTCACTGCGGTAAATCAGCAATGGGACTCAGTCTTAAAGTGATAGCACAATCTATTCGAGTTATTCATATTAAAATCACATGTGCTTGTCTTTATAATTTATATGTAACTTCAGTTGTTGCTTTTTTGATTGTTAACATGATCCCAAAACACGTGACATAAACAACTTGAAGCAGCGCTAAAAACAGCGCTGCTAAAAACTGCATTGTGGTGCATGGCGCCGTTGGCATTCTGTAGCCAAAGGCCTTAACGCCAAATTCCCCCCGCAGTTAATGTCAGGTGTAAGGATGCTGCGTGAGGGTGTGTGTTGTGATGATGCAAGATGACCACTTGTAACTGATAACCCCTAAAAAAAATGTTTGTCTTTCTACACTTGTTTAAGGCACCTTTGTGCTCGTCAGGAACAAAGAAACTTTATAACTAATCGGACATCTGAGTTAATCTGCCAAAATATTTTGTAATTTCCCATCATGACAATTTATAGCCGCACACTTTCAATCAACTAGCAAGGTTTGCCAACAACTTTCTCTGCCCTTGCATCTACAAGTATAAAAACACTCCACACAGGAAGTCTGTACTATGAGGTTGTCTTTCTAACTATTTAGCCACTGTATTTTATCAATGCACAGTGATACCTCTACTTACGAGCTGTTCGAGTTCCGATAAATTAAAGATTTTTTTGAAACAGAAATCTTGCCCGACATACAAGAAAAAAATTCAAGTAAAAATTTTCAGATGCTACCATGGGAGACTGCTCGAGAAGGCCTACTGCCAGCATCAGCTTGTCCCAAATTGTTAGTTTCCCGCGATACAGACCTGGTCGCCCAGTCTATTGTTTTTTTGTTGTTATTTTCTATTGCACTGGAAATCCCGTGGTCGAGGAATGCAACAACCAAAGGACCGCCACTGAACCCCACAACCCCTTTTACGCAGCGGTGCTGGACGCTAGAAAGAAACTGTTAGGGTAGCGGAGCTGTACACCCCATGACTAAGGTCCATGCCCCACTACCACCAAGCCGCCTTCGGAACCTAAACCCAGCCGCAGAGTGCAACCCCTTCGCCCCTCACACGGCCCTGGGCTATAAAGTCATTTTATTTTAGTACTTTGTTTTCATGTTCAATTAATATTTGATTGTGTTCATAGTGATCAGAAAGGTGTATTTGGTAGCTATCTAGTGTTAACTTCGATGCATTTGGGACGTCAGGATCGATCTATTTTCAGTTTTTTAGTATCAGGGTTTTTTCGCTTAAGTATTGTTCAAGGTACAAGCAATCATAGACTAGCACGATCGTGAAACACAATATTCTCTCGTGGAGGTATCACTGTAATTTGAACTGATATATTACCAAATTGTTTCTATAGGTTATGTAATTTTAATGAATAACCTATCAATTTGAATAGAGTCCGGTCCCTGATGGAGTCAGTGTTGTGAATGATAAACTTATTTTTATACTGAGGGACCACAAAAGCTTCTGTGCAGAAGTGAAAGTGGAAGACTACACTGAAAAGTAAAATGTAACCGTAATTAGAAGTACTTAAACTAAAAATATGACCTTATCTGATATTTGACCTTTATATGTGTAGAACAGGTATTCATCAATGTATTTCAAACTTTTTTTAAAAATGTGTTTATTTTGTCAAGTATGTCCTATTTAGCTATGAAACGAGGTATCCCAAACCAATTGGTAACAGCAGTATGGTGTTTCAAATGGGATGGTTTTTAATGATAAAAAGGTTACTGGTGTCATCTGCAGTTTTCAATGGAAAAATGCTAGAAGGGCGACATAAATCACAAGTTGACATCAAGAATTATTTGGTTGATCATCGCACAAGCACCTGCTAGTTCTCATGATCATCTTCAATTCATTTCTGCATAAAAGCAACATATGTATAAAGTACTGAAAGACTGCACAACCCAAAAAAGGATTGTATATCATAAGTGTGGTTAACAGATAACTTGTTGAATATGTCTTCTTTCCCTAGCATGAAGCTTCAAAACTTTCCACATCGTCTTCAGTGCCTCTTATATGCATTACTCAATGTGAATACCAAGGAGCAAAGAGGGGAAAAGATGACTCCAGCCTTGAAACCAAAGTTGAAATTAGCAAGAGCCATTCGTTGGCTCGTTCTAACAAGTGGCCCTCTCCTGAAAAATCAAATCTGAAACAAAACGCTAACGCTATATCAGCTGCAGCAAACGATATCATTCAGGTTATTGGTCTTTGTCCACCACGGGTTAGTGTTAAGCCTCCAACGCCGATAGTGTTGGATGAAAGTAAAACATCCCCCCGAAGTGAACCAAATGGAAACAGATCTGCCTGTGAGAACTATTTGCCGTTAATAACTGTTAAGCCACTAATGCCATTAGTTTTGGATGTGAACAAAAAAATTCCACCAAGTTCCCTGATAGGAAGTAGAAAGCTCAAAGGTCACATGCCAAATGGCCTCAATGCCACAAGAAAGGCTACCCTCAAACCGCCAGACACAATTCCAGGTAATCAGAACCAATTAAGTCTTTTTTAGTTTAGTTAATTTAGTTTCTGTCATGGACTAAACTCTTAACCACAGTACTGTCCTTCAGGTACTTTGATGGGCTGCATGACCACCAAGATCCCTGCCACCAACTTAACAAAACAAGCCGCCTCTGTCACGTCAATAGACTCATCCTCCGCTGCCATGCAGTCTGAGGCCAGATATGCTAGGTAAGGGTGTCAAAAGAATAAGTTGTTTGTCATATTTTTTTATCCCTGTTCAAATGTTTGTATATATTATCTATTTTCACCAAAATGCATCCCAGTTTCAATAATTGAAGTGGGCATCTTAACCTTGTTGTGAGTTTTTTTGGGGGTGAACTTCTTATAGAACAGTGCATTCAAACAGCAGAAGCTGTGGATGAACCATTTATACCGGTCAGTTGAGTAAAATTGTCTCATTTAATCTTATTAATGAAACGTTTAGGGCCAATGGGTTAAGAACTTCGCTCTGCGGGGATCCTACAATTGAGTAGTTTAACATTTAATAATTGGGTCATTGTGCGTCTTTAGTCGTGACAAGGGAGAAACGCGTTCATGTGAGGAAGAGACACTACTACAAATCTGAAGGATCATTCTTCACTGGAGTGGAGGTGGCATTTCAATACTAGATCATAAAAAAACTTGTACAAGATTGTCATCGTCAAAAAAAAACTGCAGGATGTATGATATTATTTTTCTGTTTCTTCTTACTTTTGGTTTATGTAATTATTGCATATTTTTTTGTAAATCATTTGAACTTAATTTCCCTTCTCAAATATCACTGTCTGCTAAATGACATATTTAACTTAAATGGCTGATCCAAACAATAAATGATTCCTAAAAGAAAATTTTAAAATTGATCGGGGGTTCCTAAACTTTTTCATTCGACTGCATGACAACAGAAAACTGTGAAAATGCCATACTAATGCATACAAAGACAGGTTCCATTATACATTTAAGAATTACTATCATCTACCTGGAGGGAGGGGATAAGCATATTAAAATGGTGTACAAAGTGAGTAGAAATGATGCGTCAATTTAGGGGTGAATGTCAAACTCCATGCTCATTTGAAACAAATTTACATGTTTCCACTACTCAAAATTAAATCCTGTTTATGATGAATGGTAGGCCAATTCTTTCTTTTTTTTTACTTTCTATATATAAAAATTGTCTTAAATAAATAATCAAATTGCTCGAATAAAACATGTTTCACAAAGAATTGGCATACAATTTGTATTGTGAAATATATTTGGAAAAAAAGTTGTTGTTTTTTTCACTCACTCCCTACCGGACATCAGGCAGCATTGCTTCATAATGTGCATAATTCCAAGTGTATCTAGTGGAACACTAACAGGTGGGTGAGTTGGTTTAAGAGCCATATTTACTTTTTTCCGTTAGTATTTGAGTACAATTCCGCTGGGACTGGCTCCAGCTACTCCAGTGGTTTTACAAAAAAATGAATGAATTACATTTTTCGTTGGTTGCTTATACACTATTGTATATAGAGATACCCTTTTTAAACAATTGAAAGCCCAGTATTGTCAAGTGGAAAATTGATTATTCATTATTATATATGTTTAATTTAATTAATGTTTTTAATCCCAACAAAAAGTGATTGGGGAAATCCCTAACCCATTAATAGAATTTAAATACCTTAAATTTAACGTTAGCAAAATATTTTAAGGAATAAGTTAAACTGATTAATTGCCAATAGTTGTCTATTGTTTGCTTAAGGTTGTTATTATCATTTGTTTTTTTACACTGCCCCCTGACTTGCTCTTCAAAACAGATCTCATCGTAGTACTGAAATACATTTTTTTTTAGATTAAATTATAGTGCAATGTGATTTTTAAAAAAAAACAGTGGTAATTGATTTACAATCAATTCTGTTTTTACACCCTTTTAAAATGCATCTTTTTGTAGGTTTTGCAATTTGGAAAGTATATTTAAGTTTGAGAATGTGTTTTTTTAACACTAAATATTGTAATATTGCATTTGCCTTTCAGCTCAGAATGTGACATGCAGGTGGATGGCAGCAGTGAGGAGGACCTGGTTTATGAGTTGGAAACCGCATGTAGTGATGATGGTAAAATTCTGCTGCGGCATGTGATAGAAAACCTTATTTTCATCCGGCTCATATTATTTTTTTTCTCTCCGATTGTTCAGAGTCATCTTCAGTCAACAGTGCTGAATCTACACCTTTACCGGTGCAACTGTCTGCGTGAGTCTTTTTGTCCTGTAGACACATTTTGTAAATGCCATATATATCTGAGCGACTCGGATTTTTGAGATTGCCCTAAGATGGCTAGCGTTGTTTTTTTTTCCCCCCAAGGCTTTCAAAGGCATTGCAAAAATACTTTTTCAATCAATTTTGTCTGCTTGCAGCAATCTGCACAAGTGATTTTCTTAGGGTTAATGCATTAAATCGTTTTTCCGGCGCCGTCACGAATGGCAGCCACTCCAGCAGCTCCCGTGTTATTTTCGATTGTTCTCAGTTATTTTCGATTGTTCTCAGCTTAGGGATGCTGCTGGAAAAGTGAATTTCCCTTCGGGGATGAAAAGTATCTATCTATCTATCTATCTAAATATTCATTAAAAATCCTTGGATTTTTTATTTATTTATTTTTGGGACATCTTACAAAACTGGTCACTTTCGTCTTGTGTATCTATGACGGTGCAACCTCTAGGTTCTCCCCTCTCTGTCTGACATGAAATATTTTTGCTAAATTAAACAGAACTTTTTACATTTTATATTTGATAGTGATAAATCCACGGAAAAGGCATGTTTTCCATTGTTGTCGATCTGTTTCATATTGTGCTTCATTTGGTTGGCTGGTACAGTGATGTATAGTCAATGCAATTAGACTGGTGTGTGTGCGCGTTAGGGTGGTCCTTAATGGTGGTCGAAAATTTTTTTTTTGAAATATTGGGCTCTGACCCCCCGCATATGTTCTTATATCGATAAAAACACACTGTGTGCAATTTTGAACAATTTGGATAATATTTAGAGGTAGCTCAACGACTTTGAAATTTCCCAAAATGGTAAAATTTTGGCAATTTTCGAGAAAAAACGGAAATCTTAACCCTATGTGTACGGCGTTTTAGAACATCCAATTTCAGTCCATTGCGTATAATTGTAACACAAGAAAAGTTACAAGTAACTTTGTACACTAGGTCTGATATAATGTGCGAAAAATCCTTATTTTTCATACCAAAATTTCAGAGGCCTTGAGCGACCTCTAAATATCCTTTGATTTTGATGAAACTTTGCCTAATTACGTTTTGTATATATTGGAACATATTCAAGGGGTCAGAGCATGAAATTTTAAAAGTCGAAAAATAAGGACCACCCTAGTGCGCGTGTGTGTTCCCCTGTTCATCCTGCTGTTCTCACAAATGCCAAAATATAACAGAAAACATTTATTGAGCATTATGTTATTTTGTCGTTGTTTTAAAGATTGTTATGATTTTTAGTGTGGTAATTGAACTTTCACCTTGTTGTAGTGTTTATGTAGCCTCTTGACCCATACAGCATACATCCATTAGTTCCTGGCTCCATTCTCTTAACAGGTATTGTTAGTTAGGGCTGAAAGCAGCAGAGTGTGGTGGAAAGCTCTGTAGCGTTGAGCACCACATTGTTGTCCTGCAACTATACAAGTGTCCACCAAACACTCATAGGTGCCTCTCTGCTAAATGCATCACGTGCCATTGTCTGCTTTATGTGGTCATTTAGGTAACCGTGGCCTGAGGCTGTACATTATGCAGGTATTGTAAACGTTGGTTTGTTATCTGACTGGAGAGCAAGAAGCGAATATCCACTCATCCTTCATCCATCTATTTGTTTAACTTCACCTTCTATATGACTATCATGTGAGTGCTTGTCAATTTGGTTTCTTTTGTGATCAGACACTTGGCTTCTATTGGTTTTGAAATATAATTGTTAGTATTTTTAAAAAACATTGGTTCCAAAATTTCTCACCTAATACCTTAACATAAAATACAACAGCACTCCAATGAGTTGTAATACAACAATTTATTTATGACATTTGCATAATATTGGCAATAATCATAGCACATAGCATGGTGTAATAGATTTTTGTGGTTGTTGTTGTATTCTAGTCTTGAAAAAGCCATGTCGTTGGAGGCAGAAAACACTAAAGAGAAGCAACCAGCTCTGGTCCCCAGCTTATTCCCACTTATTCCCCCCACTCTCTATTTCAGTACTGCCAATGAACAAGGTAAGAACACACAAGATTTTGTTCTGAAAGACAAAAAAGTGATCGATAGATTGTTCGTAGTGCCCATTTAGTCAGGTTTTTATTATTCATAAACTAATGAGTCATTTATTAACCAATTCTGTTTTTTCATCATGCTTTGCTCATTATTTAAATTTAGAAACAAAAATGGCTGTGACAAGCATTTTCATGTGTCTAAGTGTCATCGCACATGCACACACTGCACAAGCGTACGTATTCTTGCTATTTTGCTTTCGCAATCATTCTTAATTTCGGACTCAATTAAATCAAAACAGGTGACTCCACAGCATTCCCACCTCTTCCCCGGTTTCAGTGAAGCGACTTAGGGTTTAATTTCAATGGTTTTTACTTCTGTTTAACATGACTCACTCGCACAGCCGATCATTGAGATCTGAAAGTTCCTATATGGGCTTAGCCTAAGCCAAATGGCTCAGTAGTTTTCAAGGCAGTCAGATAACTACCGTAAAATTTTGACTATAAGGCGCACTTGATTATAAGCTGCTTTCAGTACATTTTTAAGGGGGAAACCATTTTGTACCTAATATAAGCTTCACCTGACTGTAAGACGCATGTGCCCACATGAAACATAAGATATTTACAAAGAAGTCTGTACACAGAAACTTTTAATAATTTACGGTACCTTAACCCCTTAACGTTCCGGTGGGCCGCCGGACTTATGGAAAAAAAAAAAGTTACGAAAAATGGTAGACACGAACGAAGAGGAATCAGTCTTCCTCTTACTAGTTCGTGTGTAAACATACTAAGGTACACTGTATTTCTAGCGCGCTAAGAACTTTGACATTTTTGTTGTTTAATATCGCTTGCATCCATTCAATATGGTAGGTGTTAAGTGTAAGGAAGAGGCGAGCCATTTCTTTTGAAATCAAAGTGGAATAAGAAAGCTTGATTCAGATTGTTGGATTGCTTTTTTTCTGCCACTTTTAACCACTGAGGAGGTAGGCGCCTAACTCTTGAAGCACATCTTCCAAAAGTAAGTTAAACATCACTTGATTTATCTTTATAGAGCATGTTATTCTATTAGATGTTCATTTTTTTAGTACAAAACAATACATCTTACTTGTACAAGCCTTAAACATACAGACGCTGCCCTGCTTATGAACGAGGTCCGTACGATGCTTCAGTGTTAAATGTTTATTTGTATAAGTGACCTGTATTGTTTTGTCCTAGAAATAAATATTTAATAAATTAATATGCTGTGTAAAGATAAATAAAGTTAAGTATAACTTACTTTTGGAAGATGAGCTTCGAGAGGTCCTCCTCTGTGTTAGAGTGGTCGAAAAAAAGTGATCTAACCATTTTCTCAACCGCATCAAGCTTTCTTATTCAACTGTCATTTCAAAAGTAATGGCTCACCTCTTCTTTACACTTTATATCAACCATATTGAATGGATGCACGAGATAACAATAAAAATGTCAAAAGTTCTTCGCGCGCTGGAGATAGTATAGACATAGTATGGACAGTAGAGAATCTTTACATACGAACCAGGAAGAGGAAGCAGATTTATTTTCTTCCGTGTGGATGCTGGGTTACCTTCACAGCGCCACACGCCGTTAGCAGCTAAAAGAAGCACTACAGTAATGTCCTGTTCTCGGAAAAAGGTGGACACATTACAAAATCTAACAGCAATGTCCGGATATTTTTCGACATCCCGATAAAAATGTTTATCTACCGTTTTTCGTAAGTCGAATGGTCGTAAGTAGGGGAGTGTCTGTACTTATATAAACCCTTAACATACAAAATATAGCACTGAAGCAACTTGCAAACAAATCCAAGAACGATCGTCCGTAAGTAGGGTAGCGTCTGTCTGTATCTGTACGATGTTACCTGTCACTGAAATGCTTCGTGCCACATATCATTGGAAAGCTTTAACTATTATGATTCAAGATATGATGAAAATATACTCTTCAGAGAAACATTACGATTAGTCTGAAATAAGATACCCGAAAACTATATAGACGTCTTAACTCACTATTATGTCCCCTGGCAGTCTTCAACTTCTTTTAATGTCTGTGAAAAGGGCTTCATTACATTAAGGATAATCCGTGGTATCCAACCGTGTGATATATTTATTCCAAAAAACGCGATGATGCCGTTAGATCAGGGGTCAGCAACCTTTCGGTGAAGAGTGTCACTTTCAAATTTCCTTGTAAATCAGAGTGCCACACCAAGATGAATGACTCGCACAACATTTTTTTATATCCAACTGAGCTGTGATTTTACAACTGTCCAAATATACAACATGGATATACATTTTAATTGTATAACTCGGTGTTTTTCAACCATTTTTGAACCAAGGTACACTTTTATTATAAAAAAGGTTCCGAGGCACACTGTCTGTCGAAAATGTTTGAAAATGAAGTTATGTCAAATATTTCTCTGTACTACCTCAAAAACAGAAATAGTACATGAAAAGAAGAAAATAATACTTAAAATAAATATATGTTTTAAACAAATTAAGTTATTAAATGTACTCTGCTACCTCAAGAGCAGATAATTAGTACATAAAAAATCTACTGCCATCTACTGTAAAAGCAGATCATATTTAGTTAATTGTGTATTTCTCTGTGTTCTATGTTACAAATAATCCTGATGAGCTTGACTTATATTACAACTCGTTTTTTTACTATTTTGTACTATTTTTTTTAACCGAAAGACATGTGTGACGTCATTGATACTTCCTGCGCATGCGCACACTTTTGAACAAAACCCGTCTGCTGCGCGGGAACGATGTGAGACTTATTTTAGTCTGCCCACTGCGCAGTGAATAAAATTGTAAAACTACATTTGCCTCTCTTGCTGATCACTTCAGTTTTAACCTATTAGGAAAAAATTATCCCTAACATCTACTGATATGGATGACTATTACAGTTCTTCGTCTGAAGATTGCAAAAATACTGAATAATGGTCGTATTTTTTTGAAAGATAAAAGGGTAAATTCCAGCGGCACACTAGACAAGGTCTCACGGCACACTAGTGTGCCCCAACACACTGTTAGAATGATGTCATGATTCGTTCATTCATCACGCGCGTGTGTTTCGTTGGCTGGGTTAAAACACGGATCTCTCCTCTTCGGCGAGGCGCGGCGCAGACAGGCACTCACACACGAAGAATGGCGCGACCGTAAACACAGTGCGCAACTGAAAATGTCTAAATTTCAGATAAAAATGCGCATTTTTAAAGTATAATCATTATTATTTCGCCTGCTGGCACGCGTGTGATAGGTTGCCGACCCCTGCGATAGATGGACGTTTCTGCTTTGTTGGACGTTACTTTCTGTAATTTTATATTTTGGTTATTTAAAAATCATAAATTAGCCACATCCTTGCATAAGCCGCAGAGTTGAAAGTGTGGGGGGAAAATCGCGGCTTTTTTTTTTTTTTTTTTGGGTCAAATATCATGTAGTTAAAAGTTCTATAACACAGTGGTCCCAAACCACAGGGCTGTGCATGGTACCGGGCCGTGGTTCATATGGTAGCGGGCCGCATATAAATAATACGTTTATATTTTGCTTATTATTCTATTGACTGTGCTGTTTGAGGCTCTATGTTTGAAATAAAATCAGTGTGGTTTGCACGGTCAGGCATAGTTTCTTGTCTGGTAGAGCAACCTAACGTTGGAAGCAAATATGCCCGCCTGTGGAAGATACACGGAAAGATCAGTCAGGTCATGTTTTTCTGTATAGCCCTTAATCACAAGGAGTCTCACTTCTATATTCCTGCGCTTGCAACGTAGCAGTGTGGAAAATGGTCGACTGCAGCCCGCTACGTAATGTTGCAAAGAAACTTCCCTCTTAAGTAAACAGACGAGTGGCCATGGAAAAACTTTTGTGAATAAACTAAATATTGGTCGTTGCTGTTCCAAGATATATGGAATCCCTATGTCAATGATACCACAAGCAATGCACAGAGACCATAAAACACCATCATACCTTACTAACATATCTTTTGCGAGGGGCGATGTACTTGGGGAGTTTGTGTTTTTGATTACTTGGCATGCGGCACGACACAACTTTTTGGGTTGGACCGTACAATAGCAAGCAGTGTGTTGCAGTGAATTGGAGCAAAGTTACCGGAGTCATGTAATGTTGATGCGATGTTGGGAGAACACCAAAACATTGCGCTTGATTACACAGTTGATTTACGCTTGGTATTATCATTCCTGTTATCTGTCATTAAAATGAATGGTGGTGTTGTTATTATTACTAAGGTTAATATTGATATTATTTGTTTTATTTTTATTATTTAAAAAAAATGTAGGCCAGACCATGAACATAGTGTCAGACATTGAACCAATGGTATGGAAAAGGTTTGTGACCACTGGTTTGATAAACCATGTGGAGCAATATTACATCAATTTAAAATAAGAGAATATTTTTATTGCTTTCCACTGTGCCGAGGTGAAAATTACCTACTCAGTAGAAATTATGCATTTTCTTTAAACGTGTTTTTGTTGTTGTTTTTTTTAACTCCATGTACCTTTTGATAAAAATGTCTTTTGGCTTGAAAGGTATATTTTTTTCTTTTCGTTATACATTAAATTAAATGGGTAAAATAACCATATTAGTACAAAAAGTATTTAAAATATAATCATGATAGCATTTATGTTTTGATTCTATTCTGGGAAAAAAAACAATTACATATTTTTGCCATATTGCCCATCCCCTATTCAATGATTTGTTTACATTTACATTGTTTTAGAATCTACTTAATGTACTTTACACTGGGAAATCTTTACAGTGCCAGAATCAAAGATCTTTTATTTCATACTGATGGCAAGTCTAACAAGCATTAGAGTTCCAGGAAATGCAAATGTGATCAAAGTGTGTGGTGACTCAAAATCAGTTTTTTTTCTGTGTCCCTCAGTTGAAATGCTGTCTGATGAGCAAATGCGACTTTTAAAGTGGAAGATTACCACAGTCACACCCAATGTGGTGAAAAATGCCGTTGCAAGGTCGCACTTTGTCCACACGAAGAGTAAGTTGCCGTTTTTATGAGCATGTTTTTTTCAAATGGAAAAACATTTTTTATTGTAATTCTAATATTTAAGAAAGCTACGACTGGTTGGGCTGCTGGGGCCACCACATGAAGTCTCATTGTTTCAAAACTCTCCTGGAGCACCAAAAAGTGAGAACATTTCGCTGTATGTTGTCATTTTGTTTGACGAGAATGTAATTTATTTTGTCCTTTTTGGCAATATGCAGTTGAACCACTTCCCCGGAACATTCCAGATCGGCAGGAAGGACAGATTATGGAAGAATCTGTCCAAAATGCAATGTCGCTTTGGCAAACATGAGTTCAGTTTTTTCCCACGCACGTATGTCCTCCCTCAGGACATCCTGCAGCTACGCAAAGCCTGGAAAGATGGTTCAAGGCAGAAATGGATCATCAAACCTGTAAATTCAAATTGCATAACTTGACCCCAACTATTCTATAAGATATATACAGTGGAACCTCGGTTCTCGACCATATTCCATTCCAGAACCCTGTTCGAAAACCGATTTGTTCGATCACCGAAAATCGTTTTTCCCATTAAAAGTAATGTAAAATCGTTTTAATCCGTTTCAACACCCTGAATGTTTACCATGAACGTAAACATGAAGCTAACCCAGGCTAATTGTACGTTTGCGTTAGCGTAATCTTCCGTACGAAAGATTACGCTAACATGAACGTGTAAAAATAAAAAAAATCAGGTCGTTTATACGTCATTTAGCACCCGGGTCTCCACAAAAAGTGGTGAGCGGTTAACGGATAAAGAAAATAATTATGAATAGGATTTCTTACCTTTGTGGTGCTCAGCAGAAGCCATGCTGTATGTATAGCAACATCGGAAACTCGCACACCTTCTTCATATTTTGCTATTATTTCTTTCTTAAATGCAATAGTTGTACGCACTACTCTCTGTAGCAACTTTGCTGCTTGCACCGACCTTCTTCGGAGGCATAATTAGGGGCTAAAACACTCCGTTCACCGATATTAAAAGCGAAAAGAAGTGCGCGCGCCAACATAACAGTTCTTCATGAGGGGTGGGGGCAATCTACACGATCTACACCCGTACATCGCACCTTAGTGTACCAGAGTTCGAACTCCGATTTTTTTGATCGAAAAGCGAAGCAAGAATTTCTCTAAATTTTTGGTCGAGAACCGAATTGTTCGAACTGAGAGGCGTTCGAAAACCGAGGTTCCACTGTATATATATGTATGTATGTACATGATTTAATTTTACATTATTTCTCATTTCCCAACAGCCTGCTTCCGCCAGAGGAATGGGGATCCAAGTCATCCACAAATGGAGTCAGATGCCACGCAAAAAGTCCCTTCTAGTCCAAAAGTAATTATTTATTTAGATGATGTAATGACACAAATCTTATTATGTTTCTCAAACTTTGAGAATAAAATTGAAATTATTTTACACTTCGAACCAGCCCTACCTCGCAAAATAATGGGTCAAAAATATGTCTTGGCTTGACATTTGTCTTTGAATTAATCTTTTTGTTTTTTCAGGTATATCCACAAGCCTTATCTCATCAGTGGTAACAAGTTTGACCTCCGCATCTATGTCTATGTGACTAGCTACGATCCGCTCAGAATATACATCTTCAAGGATGGACTGGTCCGCTTTGCGAGCTGCAAGTCGGTTTTCACAATACATACACCACAGTGACGCTGCTTGACGTGTGTTACAGAGGATGTAACATTAAAGTTGAGGTGTTCTGTCCTCTGCAGATATTCGTCCTCTATGAAGACGTTGAATAACAAATTTATGCATCTGACAAACTACAGTGTCAACAAGAAAAATTCAGAGTACCAAGCCAACAGTGATGATAAAGCTTGCCAGGGACACAAATGGTATCTGAAAAAGTTTTCTTTCAAGAATTTATGTACCTGTATGTGTTTGGACACAACTTGAATAAACATGTCTTTTCAGGGCGGTGAAGGCCTTGTGGCACTATCTTGGTGACAGAGGAATAAACACCACCTCCATTTGGGACAAGATCAAAGACATTGTCATCAAAACCATAATTGCGTAAGACAAGTCTTTTTTTAAGGAGTTTTTATGTTAATAAGCTGTCGTCTGTAGATCCTCTCCCGATTTATACACCAAGATAGATATATTGGGACTTGCGTGCGGGACTGAAGCAGAACATACGGCAACGTATTTTCACTTGCACAAAAGACCTCTATAAACTACTGTCTGTGGGAGAAGCAATTTCCTGCTCCATTCTGTATTTGAGTCGAAGATTATGTTACACAGTAGTACAATGGCTGAATACACATATTTCTTTAGTGCTTTTTTTAAACATAATTATCTAGGGTCCTGTAAAGTAAGCTACTTTAGGTTGTGTATTTCTCAGACTCCTATGCTATGAAATTAAACCTGTTTTTCTATTCTTAATATACAAGTAATCATCACACACACATAGTCACATTTTCAAAGATCTACGTTTTCAGTCTAATTCCATTGTTTTTAATACGTTTTCAATGTTTTCTATTGTATGTAATGTAATACGTATGCGCGACTCCATTGTAGTCACTGCGCATGCGTGACCTTTCAATAAACACACCTACTGGGACCGGATGTGGTCAGAACGGCCTGGGCGGCCAAGCAAGATGGCGGCCGGGCTCACTACATGCGCAGTAGTTAAACTCTATTTTAAATGCCTCTACTTGAATATATTTGTCAGCAATGAGTTTATATCTTTATCAACTCCGACAGTCCTTGAGTGAGGAACCATAAAGCTGCAATATTTACTAGACCCAGAGGACAAAAAACTGGAACATATGACTGCTGTTTATGTGCTTTCGCCAATAAATAGGCCAATGACGTTCACACTGCTGGTAATGTAGCCAACAAGTCTGGTTGTTGCTGTTACCACAAAATGCAAAATCTAGTGCAGTACAGGAACATCAGAGACCGAGAGACAGTTTCCAGAGCTGTCAAGTGTGTGTGTGTGTGTGTGTGTGTGTGTGTGTGTGTGTGTGTGTGTGTGTGTGTGTGTGTGTGTGTGTGTGTGTGTGTGTGTGTGTGTGTGTGTGTGTGTGTGTGTGTGTGTGTGTGTGTGTGTGTGTGTGTGTGTGTGTGTGTGTGTGTGTGTGTGTGTGTGTGTGTGTGTGTGTGTGTGTGTGTGTGTGTGTGTGTGTGTGATATACAGTGGCTTGAAATGCTATTTGGCCCCCTTGAACTTTGACTTTTTGCCACATTTCAGGCTTAAAACATCAACATATGAACTGTAATTCCTTGTGAAGAATCAACAATAAGTGGGACACAATCATGAAGTGGAACACACTTTATTGGATATTTTAAACTTTTTTAGCAAATAAAAAAAACGAAAAAATGTGTGTGCAAAATTATTCAGCCCCATCGAGTTAACTTTGTAGCCCCACCTTTTGCTGCGATTACAGCTCCAAGTGGCTTGGTGTATGTCTCTATCAGTTTTGCACATTGAGAAACTGATATTTTTGCCCATTCCTCTTTGCGAAACAGCTCGAGCTCAGTGAGGTTGGATGGAAAGCGTTAGTGAACAGCAGATTTCAGTTCTTTCTACAGATTCTCAATTGGATTGAGGTCTGGACTTTGGTTCACCATGGTGTAAGAATGGCCAAATCATTCCATTGTAGCTTTTGCTTTATGTTTTGGATCATTGTCTTGTTGGAAGACAAATCTCCGTCCCAGTCTACAATCTAAAGACGTAGCCAATATAAATTAAATGCTGTTGTTGAACAGTTAAGAGAATCTGGGCAGTTTTGGTCTCTTTTGAAAGGTAACACTTATGTTTTGTCTCCAACTCAATTAATCACTGCAAGTGCTACT
Source organism: Urocampus carinirostris (assembly GCF_059441175.1). NCBI lineage: Eukaryota > Metazoa > Chordata > Actinopteri > Syngnathiformes > Syngnathidae > Urocampus > Urocampus carinirostris. The sequence continues at coordinate 36,397,615 of NC_142362.1, read as the reverse complement.
AACATTGAGTAATTTAAGTAGGAACACACAGAAATAGGTTCTTATTCCTTTCTGAATTTTGTTTTTGCAATCACATGCCTGCTGATGATCGTAGAATTGGCATCTTGGCTGGGAAACCGCTGGGACAGTAGAATGAAGCCTTACCTGGTCCCAAAGTCAAAGTTGATCACAATCTGAAAAACCAAACATTTGTATTTAACACATTTTTCCAAGGCTATTTCTAGGCGTTTCAAAAAGGCCAATTGGAGACTCCAAAAAGACCAGTGACTGGTAACATTACACAGACATGTTTTTGCTTCTCAACATTCTGATGGCCCTGTCACTAGTATTAACCCTTATGTGCATAGGCTGGATCAAAAATGACCCCGTGGGTTGTTCTTCTTTCAAATCTTTAAAAATAAACAAAAGTTGTGATATTGTCATTTCAGGTACTCCTTATAAAACATGTCCATGACATACCATTAGTATTTTTCCCTCCACTAATGGAAAAGTGTATGGACTGGCATGTCATGCATCCAAGGGGTTAAACTCACACCAAAAACTAGCACAGAAAATGTACTTTTCTTCTAAAATCGAAAATCGCATCGAAACTGCAATAATGGTGTGAAAAATTGCAAATATATATATTCTCTCTCCCCCCCCCCCCCCCCCCCCCAAAAAAAAAAAGTGCAGCCGTAGTGTCTATGCCTGGAAAAGCCTTTTCATTGTTAAATGACAACGACCCTTTGTACATTACCATTTAAAATTGTATCAATTCAAGACTCCTTGTTCTCTTTCAAAGCATGCATACAATAAAAAAACATTTTTCTTTTCCCGGTGCCAATGGCACACCCTCTAATTTTAAGTACCGTATTTTCCGCACTATATGGCGTACCGTGTTATAAGGCGCACCTTCAATGAATGATATATTTTAAATTTTTTGCCATACATAAGACGCACCCCATTATAAGGCGCTATAAGTGCATGCTGGTTTAAGATCAGGTAATTGTGCAATTTTGTAATTGTAATCCTGTGCAGTCCTTCGAGACATTTTTGTGATTAAGGGCTATTTACGGTAAATAAATGTGACTTGACTTGACTACAGTAGAGAATGTAGTTACGTTATGCAACCTCTAGATGTTGCCACGCTAAAGGGAATGTCAACAAAACATTCAAAATGGTCAAACTTTATTGTTAACAAACAAGCTTTCCACAACTCCATTCACTCCCAAAATTAATAAACAGCCGTTTTATTATTTTCTCTGAGGTAAAGCATTTTCGTGACACATCTTTAACATCTTTGAACAACATCAAGGCATATCATTTTACTTTTCTTCCATTTAGTCAACACGCAAAAAAAAACCGTCTGATACTGTTATTTTAAATGAAACGTTAGTGCAATCGCAATAAAGTGACACTCGTAATGTGCAAAAACAACAAGTGCAAAACAATAACAATAAAGCAATAACATAATAACTTTAAAGCTCCTCATTGACGAATCCCTCGAATTCTTCTTCTGCAGTGTTCGAATTGACCATCTCAGTGAATGGGCCATCCAACACGTCCGGCTCCGTTTCATCAAGGTCGTCATTAATTGAGTCAGTGTCGCTGATGTTGTCTGGCTGTTCGGGGACAATTCCCGTCTTCTTGAAAGCTCGGACCACAGTTGAGACTGATATATCAGCCCATGCATTTACGATCCACTGACAGATGGTGGCGTATGTCGCCCGGCGCTGTCTCCCCGCACGTATGAAAGAGAATCGTTGTTTAATATTTCCCAGTATCCACAGCGCGAAAAATGGAGTCGGCGGCTGTTTCTCGTAGTTGCGAGACCTTGCGAATTTAATATTGAGCCATATATAAGGCGCACTGTGTTATAAGGCGCATGGTCAGCTTTTGAAATTTTTTTAGACTTTTAGGTGCGCCTTATAGTGCGGAAAATACGGTACACGCATGCAAAAAAATGAGAGCACCACCAAGAAAATCAATCCGCAGCGTTTTAAAAGTTAAATTGTGTCTCTTCTGCTAAAATGTCATCAGGTCCGAACCGTACGTTACCTCTCTGCTGAAGATGCACGTGCGTACGCCATACAGCTGCCATGAGCTTTTTGGTTTTGATATCATGCTTGATGAAAACCTGAAACCCTGGATTTTAGAGGTCAACATTTCACCCAGGTAACGCACGCAAACAGGCTGTATATACAGAAAGCACTCAACTGTAACGCATATTAGCCATTTATTCTTGAAGTTCTGTCCTAAACATATTTTTTTGTTTCTATCATGCAGCCTTCATTCCAACACTGCACTGGATGTTTCCATCAAGGGCCAAATGGTCCGCGACATTTTGAACCTGGCAGGTTTTCGTATTCCTCGAGAAGATGTGGTTACCTCCAATGGAAGCAGCTCCAGCGACAGCAGGTATGAAGAAAAAATATGCTGCAATAAAGACATGTGTAATTTTAAAATACAAACTGTTAATTCCGTACTACAAAGCGCATCTGATTAACTAGCGGGCCGTCAGAACGTTGATGGACAAAGATGGGTCTTCACAATGTCACCAGTCACTGAACTACATCGTGCCACACATCATTGGAGAGCTTAAATACTTGGTATTAAAGGCATGATAACCATTTCAAAATATACTCCTCACAAAAACATCAGTATGAAATAATAAACTATTGTCATGAGCCATTCAGGTCAAGAAATGTTTGCCAATAGTGACCGATTCAAATGTGGATTGACACATTGCTTTGTAAATAAAAATTCCCAGTATAAATATGCACGCATTTACATTGTCCATTCAAATCCGAGCCGAAAGTAAACGTGCGTAGAGCCAATTTTGATTCATTTGTATGCACCATTATTACGTGCAAGTGTGCACAATCATTGACTTTCTAAGCCTAAAACACACTTCTATTCTATAGCATATGAATAACCTATATTTTATGTTGACAATATCTGTGTATTATTTGCCCTCATGTAGGATTTAGATCAGGTGATGGTGTCATGATAGTCTGTGGTTTGCAATAATCTGTAGTCTGTACAGCCCTTTGAGACTCTTTGTGATCAAGGGTTATACAAATTAAGATGAATTGACTTATGGAAAGAGAAGTCCGACATTTACTGTATTTTCATGACTAAAGGGCGCACCGGGGTGACCTTAGCTCAGGAGGTAGAACGCTCATCTTGGGATCAAGAGGTCGCAGGTTCGATTCCTGGCTCCTCTGTGTTATATATCGAAGTGTCCTTGGACAAGACACTGAATCCCTAATGCCCCCCGATAGCGGGTAGTTGCCATGGCTGATGCTTAATGTGTATAAGGGAAAAGTGTGAAGCACATTGTAAAGCGCTTTAGGAGGTCTTCATTGACTTGAAAAGCTCTAAATGACTGCAGACCATTTACATTTACCTAAAAGGCTTAATTACTTCAAAAGATGACCATGCGCCTTATAGTACAGTGCGCCTTATATATGGATCAATATTGAGTCATAAGGTCTGGTAACTAAGGTAAGCAGCTGCCGGCTAGATTTTCCCCCGTAGGCTGAGTAGTCCCCAGTGTATGCTGTTATATTAATACCGGCATTTCATTTTCTAACCAATGTGTCAATAATCATTTGAATCGGTCACTATTGGCTAAATTTATTTGGAGGAAAAAGAAGGCAGGTTCCTTTTTAGCATTTACACGCTCGCATCGACTAAAGCGAGGCAAAACAAAGCCTGCAATTAGCAGAAAAAGATGTGAATCACACGTTTGTTTGCTCTACGGCAAGGAGAAAACATGTTTTACTTGTCTGTATTTGTAAACAGGAATTATGGTGCTAAACAGACAGCTAGCAACAAGCAACGTCCGTCAATGCAAATATGCTTCTCAGCGGATTTTTACTATTATTTGTCGGCATTATTGCGTTTTTTGGAGTGAGTAAATATTTTACACGGTTGGAGATTTACTACGCTCACAGATGTAAGAGGACCATGGTTGCGTATTGTTATTGAACGTGATGGCTGCAAGATGACTGTGAGCTACCCTGGCTTTATCTTTTCCCAGTATCTTGTTTAGAATAGAATAGAATATACCTTTATTGTCATTGTTACAAAATGGGTTAACATATTGTGACAACGAAATTGGGCATGACACTCCAGTTTTACACATTCACAATGAGGTATGAAATGAAATGAGCCAAGAAGATAAAGGAACAGAGAAGATAAGGTTATAAAACAAGGGGGATAAGGCTATAGTTATAATTTACACGGTATTTACACAAGAAATATCTGCATGTGGGATGTTACATACAGTGTTATCGTGATACCGTTGGTATCGTAAGGGTTGTGCAATATTGCATTTGGTGCAAAAGTCATCATAGTGCAAAAAAAAATAGTCAGCATATGCATTGGTGCAAACATAGTCATCATAGTGCAGAAAAAAGAAATGGTCAGACATTGTGCAAGGTGTGCAGTTGACATGTGCAAGAACATAGACATGAGTACCATTATATTCGTATGAGGTAGTTTTTTGCAAGAGTTTTCATTTTTTTGTGCGGTGTCTGTTTAGGGTGGTAATGGCTGTGGGGAAGAAACTGTCTCTGAGTCTGTTTTTGCTTTGTGTGACCTGTAGCGCTTGCCGGAAGGCAGCAGGTCGAAGAGGTGGTGGCCGAGGTGAGAAAAGTCCTTGATGATGTTTTCTGCTCTGCTAAGGTAGCGAGAGCAGGCAATGTCCTCCAGACTGGGCAGAGAGCAACCGACGATTTTCTGGGCTGTTTTGATGATCCTCTGGAGCTTTTTCCTGTCTGCTGTTGTGCACCCAGCATACCACACCGTAATGCAGTATGTTAGAAAGCTCTCCACTGTGGCTTTGTAAAAGGACACCTGCAGCTGCTGTTTTAGATTATTTTTCCTGAGCAATTTCAGGAAGTGCAGTCGCTACTGGGCCTTCCCTACCACCGCTCTGGTGTTTGCAGACCAGGAGAGGTCGTCGGAGATGTGCACACCCAGAAATTTGAAGGAGTGGACTCTCTCTAGACAGTCTCCTTTTATGATGAGTGGTTCTGGATTCCTGCCATTCCTTCTGAAATCCAGAATCAGTTCTTTTGTTTTTTTGGTGTTCAGTATGAGGTGGTTTTCCGAACACCACGTTGAAAGTGACTCCACCTCATCCCTGTATGCTGCCTCGTCCCTTTCAGAGATGAGGCCGATCAAGGTGGTATCATCAGCGAACTTAATTATAGTGTTTGTGGGGTGGGTTGGTGAGCAGTCGGAGCTGTAGAGGGTGAAAAGCAGGGGGCTCAGTGCACAACCTTGGGGGGAGCCAGTGTTAGGGTGGGAGAGACGTGGGTACCGAGTTTCACCGACTGTGGGCGGTTGGAGAGGAAGTCCATTATCCAGTGGCAGATGGAGGGAGAGAGTCCTAGGTGTGCAAGTTTCTCCACCAGGATCTCCGGGATAATGTTGTTGAAGGCTGAGCTGAAGTCCAGAAAGAGCATTCTGACGTAGCTCCCCCGGTGGTCCAGGTGTTTCAGCACGGTGTGAAGTGCTGTGTTTATGGCGTCGTCAGTGGAGCGGTTTGCCCTGTAGGCAAACTGGTGGGGGTCCAGTGTGAGTGGCAGGGAGTTTTTGATGTGCTGGGACACTAACCTCTCGAAGCGCTTCATGACCACAGGCGTAAGAGCGACAGGCCTGTAGTCGTTGAGGCTTTCCACTGCTGACTTTTTGGGGATGGGAATGATGGTGGAGGTTTTGAGGCAAGGTAGGACGGTCGCCTGTGACAGGGACCGCTTGAAGATGGTGGTGAGGACCCCAGCCAGCGGATCGGAACAGTCCCTGAGTACCCTACCTGGTACTGCATCCGGGCCAGTTGCCTTCCTGGGGTTTATGGTTTTCAGCGCACGCCTAACTTGGTGCTCCTGAAATGTAAGTGAGTTGCTGCTGGTTGTTGGTGGGTGTGATGTGGCTGTTTGTGGCCTTCCAGCTTCAAAGCGAGCAAAGAACTGATTAAGGTCCGCAGCTAGTGAAGCCTCGGCCTCAACAGTTGCCAGGTTGTGGCCTCTGAAGTTGGTGATGTGTTGAAGGCCCTGCCACATCCTCCTCGGGTCATTTCCAGCGAAGAGGTGCTCGATCCTCCTTGTGTAGGCTGCTTTTGCTTTCTTGATGCCTCTCTTCAGGTCAGCCCTGGCCACCCCGTAAAGAGCCTTGTCTCCAGACCTGAAGGCGGTGTTGCTGTGTTTGAGGAGGGTGCGCACCTCGCTGGACATCCAGGGTTTTTGATTTGGGTAGACCTTGATTTTTTTAATTACTGTGTCTTCATCCGTGCAGTATCGGATGTAGGATAAAACAGTGTCAGTGAATTTCTGGAGGTCATGGTGTTCAAATACCTCCCAGCAAGTTTGATCAAAACAATCCTGCAGCTTAGAGAGGGCTCCCTCAGGCCACGTTTGTATTGTCCTTGTTACAGGCCTTGTTTTTCTTCGGATGGGGGTGTATGAGGGGGTGAGGTATAGGCATAGGTGATCGGAATTTACTAGGTGGGGGAGGGGGGAAGCTTTGTATGCGTTTTTGATGTTGCTGTAAATGCGGTCCAAAGTTTTTTCACCCCTTGTTGCACAGCTCACATGTTGAAAGAGTTTTGGAAGAGCAGTCCTTAAACATGCCTTATTAAAGTCGCCAGCGATAATGAAAGCTCCGTCGGGGTGTGCAAGCTGTTGTTTGTTGATGGCAGCGAGCAGGAGGTTTAGCGCTGTGCTAGCGTTAGCATCCGGAGGAATGTAAACAGCTATCACAATGAGCACAGTTAGCTCTCGCGGTATATAGAATGGTCTACACGATACCGCCAGAAACTCTATCGGGCGAGCAGTGTGTATCAATAATTTTGCTGTTATTGCACCACGCATTATGTACGTAAATGCATAGTCCCCCACCTCTTTTTTTGCCTGAGTCTTGGTTGCGGTCGTATCGGTGTGGCATGCGTCCTGCTAGCTAGACTGCAGCGTCGGGGATCCGCGGGTCAAGCCAAGACTCCGTGATCACAAAAATATTGCTTCTCCGTACGATCAGGGGTTAAAGGCTGCATGCTCAAATTTAAGAACAAAACTCAATTTTGTCTTTGTACAAGCCTCGCCTGATTTTAAGCTTCAGGCTTAAACAGCCGTCAGTTGTGTGCATCAGTTTTGCTCATGCGGTGTTTATGTCATTTGTTTTCGGATCAGGTGACCATTTAAGCTTGCCAGTGCAAAGAAGAGCACGTATTTACTTCTGCGCCAAAATAAAACATGAGGGCTGTGTCACGTAAAACATGAGCCCTATATTTCTAAATGACAGTGCCAGGGCAACCATACTGTGGAGAATAGTGCCAGACTGCAACACAGGATGTGTCTGGGTTGTTGTAATCTGTGGTCGCCGCGGAAATTGACTAAATTGCCTTCACATATCGTTCTTTAAAGATCAAAGGAAACTTCAACAACCTGACTTTGCTGCGGATGGTAAGGAAAGAGAAGTGTAGGCTTTTTTTTATTACTGTATTTTCAGGACTATATGTCGCTCCGTAGTATGAGTCGTGCCAGCCAAAAAATGTATGGTTAAAAAGGATAAAAATGTCTCACTTGGACTATAAGTCCCATTTTTGGGGGTAATGCATACCTGCCAAGTACTACAGTTTTGCCGTAATGAGTACGGTTTTCTTGAACCCACTACGGTGTTACGGTTGGATCACAAAAACTACAGGTTTCTCCTTAAAAAAATTAAAAAAAATAAAATCGTAAAAACATTCCACCGCAAGATGGAGACGAAGTACCATTTTAAACAAAAGTCTATTGGCGCTGCCAGAATCAACTCATTGCCCTGAAAAATTCTCGCGCCGGCGTGAAGAGGGGGCCCTATCGTGCATGGAGAGCCGGAGCTAGCTAAGCAGCTAGCGGCATAATAAGTCTTCGGTACCGTCCGTAATCATGGTAAATTTGAACTCTATACCAAATAAGACAGAAGAACTGGCTGTGCTGGTGAAAAACAAAGCACACAGGAAGTGCAGTTTGCTGTGTTTTACGGAAACGTGGCTCACGTCTAGCATCCCGGACGCTAGCGTGGAGCTACCTGGAGCAACCGGTAGCTACCGCAGCTAACCTCCTCTCCGATTCCCAGCTGCGGGAATCGGAGAGGAGGTTGGACTCGCTAACACGAGCAGTATCGGATGTACAAAGGTTTAAAAAAAAATATATATATATATATATATATATATATATATATATAAAATTAAATGTTTTGTTTCTTATTGTATCAAATATTGAAAAGAAAAGAAAACTATGAGGGTTTTCTATGACTTTGTTATATTAAATACATTATTGAGCTTTAAAAAACTTTCTTTCGATTAGAACCTTAAATTGTATGTGTGTTAGTCTGTGTGGTTCCAGCAAGGAGTTGCCCCATCAGGACGTCTCAGTCAATGAGAAGGTGAAAAGGGCCTTTTACATTAAGCATCGCTTTGCTGAGCAGGTACACAAACATTTTATACAGCTATGCGGTTGAATAATGTATAAACCTGTGACTGTCTCTATCCAGAATACACCTTTAAATGTTTGGTTTTTCCCTTTTCTCAGACCACTCTGGCGACAGTATTGGATGTTTTAACTCCCGCTGATGTCCGAGTACTCGCTGAGAGCGAAGACGAGTTAAGCCGCTGTGGAGATTTTGAACGCATTTTCCCTTCAATATCATCTTTCAAGTACCTGCGATTCTTTGAGTGCCCGCGGTACTTCAGCATTTTGTTGAACCAATGGGAGCACAAGTATGGGAATAATAGAGAGAAAGGTTTGTTTGTGTATTTTATCATTACTATCAATGGTGTAAGAGGTTTGATTTGTAACTGAAGCAACTTGTGAATATTATTTTTCTTCAGGGTATTTTAAAATTTATATATCAAGGAAATGACACTAAAATAAAATATTGTAACAAACATAGGGTTTTAGGTACAATTTAACACCGAAAGAAATGTTATCTTAATTCATACAAATTTATTTGTAGTTCCATCCATCCATCCATCCATTGTCTTCCGCGTATCCGAGGTCGAGTCGCGGGGGCAGCAGCTTTGAAAGGGAAGCCCAGACGTCCCTATCCCCAGCCTCCTCCTCCAGCTCATCCGACGGGACCCCAAGGCGTTCCCAAGCCAGCCGAGAGACATAGTCTCTCCAACGTGTCCTGGGTCGCCCCCGGGGCCTCCTGCCGGTGGGACGTGCCCGGAACACATCCCGAGGGAGGCGTCCAGGAGGCATCCTTATTAGATGCCCGAGCCACCTTAACTGACTCCTCTCAACGCAGAGGAGCAGTGGCTCTACACCGAGTCCCTCCCGGATAACTGAGCTTCTCACCTTATCTCTAAGGGAGAACCCAGCCACCCTGCGGAGGAAACTCATTTCGGCCACTTGTATCCGGGATCGTGTTCTTTCGGTCATGACCCAAAGTTCATGACCATAAGTGAGGGTAGGAACATAGATCGACCGGTAGATTGAGAGCTTTGCCTTTCGGCTCAGCTCCCTCTTCACCACGACGGACCGTTACAGGGTCCAAATGACGGCAGACGCTGCTCCGACCCGTCTGTTGATCTCCCGTTCCATCTTACCCTCATTCGTGAACAAGAACCCAAGTTACTTGAACTCCTCCACTTGGGGCAAGACCTCCTCCACGACCCGGAGGGAGCATACCACCCTTTTCCGACTGAGAACCATGGCCTCAAACTTTGAGGTGCTGATCCTCATCCCGGCCGCTTCACACTCGGCTGCGAATCGCTCCAGCGAGAGCTGAAGATCACGGCCTGAGGAAGCCAACAGCACACGTCATCTTCAAAAAGCAGTGACGCGATGCTGAGGCCCCCAAACCGGACTCCATCCCCGCCAAGGCTGTGCCTAGAAATTCTGTCCATAAAAGTTTGGAACAGAATCGTTGACAATGGGCAGCCCTGGCGGAGCCCAACCCTCACCGGGAACGAATCCGACTTACTGCCGGCAATGCCGACCAGACTCTGGCACCGGGCATACAGGGACCACACAGCCCGGATAAGACTGTGCGATACCCCATACTCCCGAAGCACCCCCCACAGGGCCTCCCGAGGAACACGGTCGAATGCCTTCTCCAAGTCCACAAAAAACATGCAGACCGGACAGGCAAACTCCCATGCACCCTCAAAGACCCTGCAGAGTGTATAGAGCTGGTCCAGTGTTCCACGGCCAGGACAAAAACCACACTGTTCCTCCTGTATCCGAGATTCGACTTCCTGGCGGACCCTCCTCTCCAGTACCCCTGAATAGACCTTACCAGGGAGGCTGAGAAGTGTGATTCCCCTGTAGTTGGAACACACTCTCCGGTCCCCCTTCTTAAAGAGGGTAACCACCACCCCAGTCTGCCAGTCCAGAGGCACTGTCCCCGATGTCCACGCCATGTTGCAGAGGCGTGTCAACCATGACACGCCCACAACATCCAGAGCCTTAATGAAATCCGGGCGGATCTCATCGACCCCCGGGGCCCTGCCACCGAGGAGTTTTTTGACCACCTCCGTGACTTCAACCCCAGTGATACGAGAGCCCAACCCAGAGTCCTCAGGCTCTGCTTCCCCAGAGGAAGACGTGTCGGTGGGATTGAGGAGGTCTTCGAAGTACTCCGCCCACCGATTCACAAGGTCCCGGGATAAGGTCAGCAGCGCCCCATCGGCACTATACACAGTGTCGATGGCACACCGCTTCCCCCCCAAGACGCCGGATGGTGGACCAGAATTTCCTCAAAGCCGCCGAAGCCGCATTCCGCTTGGCCAGCCGATACCTGCCAGCTGCTTCCAGAGTCCCACAGGCCAGGAAGGCCGGATAAAACTCCTTCTTCAGCTTGACGGGATCCCTCACCGCCGGTGACCACCAGCGGGTCTGAGGGTTGCCGCCGCGGCAGGCACCGACTACCCTACGGCCACAGCTCCGATCAGCCGCTTCGACAATGGAGGCGCGGAGCATGGTCCACTCGGACTCAATGTCCCCCACCTCCCTCGGGACATGGGCAAAGTTCTGCCGGAGGTGTGAATTGAAACTTCTTCTGACAGGAGATTCTGCCAGCCGTTCCCAACAGACCCTCACAACACGCTTGGGTCTGGCGGGTCGGGCCGGCATCTTCCCCCACCATCGAAGCCAACTCACCACCAGGTGGTGATCAGTTGACAGCTCCGCCCCTAGTAAATATGACGTTCAGGCTTTCTGCCACCCATCTATAGAACTTTCATGTCACCAGGTTTTGTGAACACTAGTTTTGATGGCTTTTGTTTAAATGGGTGCAGAAATTAGAGGTGCTCTATGCATGTTTTGCTTAAGATGTTTTTCTTATTATTTTTTAAGACACTGAAATGACATTTTTAACCTTTGCCTTAATTGGTTAAAACAAAAGTTTGCTCCACACGTCTGCCCTTGTGCTGAATGTCCAGCCATCCCCCAATGTATGAGGGACAAATCTTGCCATACGTAGAAATAAATATATAAATGAATACAAATTATATATAAGTAAATGGATACATGAATAAATGATGCAATACCTAAATATATTACATAAATGCAAGTGTTTAATATAATTATTTTGTCGTTTATTTAGTTTTGGATTTTTTCAAACGTATAATTTTTAGATCTTGAGTTAATCGCAATGTATCTGTTTTTGAGACAAATCTCTCCCCATCGTGTTACGTAAAGAAAGAATGAAAGTAATATGTAGCTTACATTTTCAGTTGCAGGAAGTTCTGCTCATTACAATATACCACTGGGGAAACAATGGCCCATAATAAATGTCCATTACTGATTTGTTATATGTTATTCAAATGAGGGGTGGGGTAACTGAGCTTTTCACCTAAAGCCGATTTGCATATCACTGATCTAAAGATAAGTGGATAAACTAATTTGAATAACCTTTTGTTTTAAAAAAGTAGAAGAAAGAATACACAACAAAATTGATACGGAAAGAAATGACAAAATGCATCTATCGATTGTTCGATCTACCATTGTCATATCCCTCGAGAGGGGTGACCGACAGCAAGACAAACACGTACAAAAACAGGAAATAAAAAAGCGGAAAAAGTAGCAAAAAAACACAAAATATTTTGGACCATAGCCAACTCGAATGCCCAATCAGCCAAACAAGTTAAGCACCTCGGGCCCCAAGTTAGTCTTGCTTTTGTCCCTCCAGATTAAATAGGACACAAGAAAGCGGCCGTGTCACTCAATTCAGGGTGACACAACACGCTCTTCTGTTCAACAGCAGGGCCCGACAGCTTTCACTGGTTTACCCCTGCCGCAACATACAAGTGCTCTGCCCATCCTTTAAAAATGCATACACACATAAATAAAATGCATTATTCATATAATTGGGTATTACGTGATTAATTTATGTGTTCATTTATTTATATGGCCCATAGGTTTGTTTGGTTTTTAATTTGAATTTCGAATTTATTTCTACACATGGTCTGTCCTCCATACAAATGTACCACACTGACAAAGTCAAAGACTGACATCATGGCGAATCTCGGTTTGGGTAAATCACAGTTTAGGAGCAATTGCTAGGTTAATAATTCTAAATCTCAATGTAGGCTAACCAAAAGTATGTGTTTATCTCTAAGAACACCATTCTTTTTTTTTTTTTGTTTTGTTTTTTTTGGTAAACTATATAATTTGCTCAACCGATTAGATGATATGTTGAGGGACAAATTGTTAACCTCTTGGCATTATCCTTAGAGACCAGGATATTGAAAAACTACATGCAGGACTTACTTGCTCTGTTAAAATGGTTAAACGTTAACTTAATTTGTAAACTTTTGAATCGTTTTTTTTCTTTTTTTCAATTATTTGTACGCAGGTGTGTGTCTGCTTCGGCCCTTGTGCCAGAAAGGAGTCCATCTTGGTACCAATGATCCTACTCACATGGCAAGTAACATGAACATTATGATCTCAGTGAACGGGTGCCAGACAGCCCATTTAGAGTTGGAGGAAAAATGTCAATTTCCGTATACAGTAATCCATCGTTTTTTGCAGTCGGTGCGTTCCAAAAGGTCCAGTGGTTGTCATTTATTAAATACTCTATTATACATTGAAAGAAAAGACCAAAACCAATTTACAGATTTAAGCTTTTGTCCAACAAATACATGTACTGTACTGTAAACCCTTTTTTGTTTGTTTTACAAAAAACGTCTTGCAATTGAAAAAGATTTGCTTGTACAAAATGTTTGTTCATCAAGCACTTTTACAGATGTAACCGCATAGACCGCTACGTTGTTGACGCGCATGGAGAAAAGGGGTGGGGCGACTGTTCAGCCAATCAGAATGCGGAACAAAATTGATAAATCCGCAAAGCCGCGAAAAGTAAACCGGAATGCAGCGAGGGCTTACTGTATATGCTTCATAATATCAAAGTTTTTGCATTTTATTTCAACCTCAAAATAAATTATTACAAGCCTTTATTTGTTCACCCCCTTTACGTTCCAACGGCCCGCCTGCAGACTATTAATGAATAAAGTCGTGTCTTCATGATGTCACCAGTCACTGAAACGTGTCTCGCATATTTTTGGAAAGCTTAAACTCTTGGGATTCAAGAAACTATAACAATTTCAAAATCTACTCATTACAGAAACTGCCATCATCAGTCTGAGACAAGATACCCTAAATCTAAAGCTGTTCTGTTCTGTGATATTCCACTCATGAAATGGTTCTTTGCAAACATGGTCTTGTTACATTCATGAAGGTCTAGCAAATCCAACCGTGTAGAATATTTACCCCAAAACATATGATAATGTGGACAGATTAAAAAAAAATCTTCTTAAATCATTCCTGCATTATTTGTGATCCTTGTCGTAATCTGTTTGTTTCACTTTCATAATTCCCCTTTAAAAATAAATTACCTCATCAGATAATTTCCTGTATGGCGGCTAGCCTCTGACCTTTTGATTGACACAGCTTTTGACCATTTGCAAGCTTTTTAGGACCATTAGCCTGTGACAACTTATGAGAGCCTGTATTGAAAAAAATCTTGTGCTAATAGTGACCAATTTAAATATTGATTAACACATTGGTTCCCAATGTAATTTTAAGCAATTTTACGTAAATGCAACCCTGGATCCATATTTGCGCACGATTATCAGGCGCAAGTATGCACAATCCTGGATCGACTTCTAAATAGAGTCAAATATTAACAACTCTTTCACAATGTCTAAAAAGTTGGAAAGGTAAAATGCACATTTGCAGATTTTAGGGCCGAGAATTGGTCGTCTCCAAATGGCCACTCTTGGAAACGCTTTGACAGACTTTTTGAAAAAATGCGTAAGATAAAATGTTTAGTTTTTCAGAATGTGATCAAACTTGCTATTCTCCCAGCCATTTTCTAGCCTAGATGCCCATGGTAAACACTTTTGCAGGCATGTGATTGCCTGTTTTTTTGGGGGGGGTTACAAAAATAAAGACCTTTTTATGTGTGTTTCAAATTCGATTACTCAGTCTTAGTACCGTTTGTAGTGACTATTACTTCAGGATGTTACCTTTCAAAAGAGACCTAAACTGTCTATATTCACCAAAAGGTTCAAGAACATCATTCAATTTACAGTAATCCCTCGGTTATCGCGGTTAATAGGGACCAAAACCACCCACGAAAAGTGAAAATCCGCTAAGTAGCCCTTCAAAAATGCTTAATTTTTTTTTTTTTTTTAAATTATTATTTTTTATACCTGCGAAGCTCCGAACGTGGAACCACGAAGTAGCGACGCCCCTTCAAAAATGCTTTAAAAAAAAAAAAAAAAAAAAAAAATATATATATATATATATATATATATATATATATATATATATATATATATATATATATACATTTTTTTATTTTTATTTTATTTATTTTATTTTTTTTTAATTTTTTTTTTTTAGACCCGCGAAGCTCCGAACGTGGAACCGCGAAGTAGCGAGGTCCCACGGTACTTTGGGTACATATTGGTTGATTTTAGATAGATAGATTGATAGATACTTTATTCATCCCCGTAGGGAAATTCACACTTCCAGCAGTATCCTTTTGGTGTTTATTAACAGATTAACAAGATGGCCTCGGGGTGCTGTGTTGTAGTTTAGCAACAGCGGATTGGATGACGTCACACGCTAGGCCAAAAGTTCGACGTCCCTGCAGCAGATGGAAATCTTTGTGCCCAGGGTTACACCACCTCGTATTCACGTAGATAGCGAGTCCACCTCTTCTCCGTTTTGCGCAGGCTTTTGTGCCTCTGTCTGTCCTAACAGCGCTAAAGCTGGGTAGCTTCACGTTAGCGTCCGTGATGCTAGACTTGAGCCATGTTTCCGTAAAACACAGCAAACTGCACTCCCTGTACGCTTTAATGTTTTTCACCAGCACAGCCAGTTTGCCGGTCTTATTTGGTAGAGAGTTCACATTTACCATGATTACGGACAGTACTGAATACTTACAACGCCGCTTAGCCTTAGCTTCGGCACTGCATCCACGCTAGGGCCCCCTCATCTTGCCAACACGAGAATTCTTCAGGGCAAGGAGTTTATTCCTCGAATAAACGCATTTTTGGGCGTAAAAACCTATAACGATAGGATAGAAATAATCCAAAGTGTAGTTGTCAAACGGGACAAGAAACACCGGATACAAGACACTTTAAACAATAAATCACAAAAAGAGCAAAATAACACTGAGCCGCTGGAAAGGCTGCCGCTCGCGGCGGTGCCAATGAGATACACATAGGCAGAGTTTACAGGAATGGCAAGGGGTTAACCCAAGAGGGTCATAATTTTCCTGATAAAACAAGGGTTGAATTGCAACAATTACCGGTATTTTGAGCAAAAACCACAGAAATAAGAGTATTATAAATTTGTGAGGCACAGTCTTTCATTTACTATAAACATTCTTACTCTCAGACTATCACCTTCACAACCATATTGAAAAGGCTTCTGTTTTTGTTTTTCCACTTAGTGGTCCAAGTGTAATGCTACCAAATTTGAGCACCGCCAATCACCAGTCAGCCCTTCTAAATCCAGGTATCCACACTTCATAACGCATAAATTCACACTGACAGTAAGACAAATGCATAATTGTCGACACAACCCTTTATGTATTTCCAACTGCTTTTTAATTGGGGTTTTGAACACCTCCCAATTATGACTTGATTGTTCATATCTTCCAGACCGGCAGGAGTCCGTCGGTACCGGTCGGGTAACACGGACACTGATGAAGGCTCAGACGAGGATTCTTTTGTTCCAGAATTGCCCTCTTTCGAAAGTCCTGGATCCAGCCCCCGTGCCAGTTCTCAGCTCAGTTTTTGAGGCCTTCTAGCATCCGCAACCTTCATGCTCAGGGTTTTCTACTGCCTCCCAGCTAATGTCCGAAACAGGCATCACAGAGAATGAAATACAAAATGCCACTTTTACAGTCTATCTTAATATTAGTGTCACACCAAAAAACACACCATCAGCTGAATTGGTTTGATTAGGTGTGCTCAATGGGCGACACACGTAACGTAGTGTTTCGCCTGAACTACCCTGCAATTTAAAAAAAAACATGGGTGTATTTTAATAATAACTTATTATTATTTAATTCATATTTCTTAGCATTGAGCCACTCTCCTGTGAAGTGTTTGAATATGCCTTAAGGTATATGCTTGAACTGTGATGTGAAACATGTGCTTTTTGGTGTGATAACTCATTAGCATACTCTGTACAGTGCGACAATGCGGATTATTGAATGCATAAAGCAAGCAAATGTGATCGCCCTGTTTGTATTATTAGGGTTAAATGTTTACATTTGAAGTGATTACCTGACATGTTATGGCTTCTAGCAATCGTTGCCTGTTACAAAGTTTAATAAAGTTTATCTGCAAGCCTTGGAAGTGTCTTAAATATTCATTATTTTTTTTTTGCTGAAGGTTAATGGATTTACTATGTTGAAGGGACAATCTTTAACTGCCACTTAAATAAGGATAGTCTCACAATAGTCACATTGTCTTCAATACGGGCTGGCAGTTAGGGTTCTCTTGTTTTAAGGGTATTTTAAAGTTAATCATTTACTGAAACACTCAAAATAAGGAGAGAAGACATAAATGGATTTTTAAATTGAATGGGGAACCGGGGTGAGCCCAGACCTCAGATAAAAAATCCCAACCTGTTTTTTTTACCTTGTAATATTTTTTTTCATATTTATCAAATTTCACTTAACTCTTTTATATTTATTGCATTTTTAGTTTTTCAATGCATATAATCCAAATTGAATGATTTAAAAAAAAAAAAGCTATTATAAGTTTATAGTTGAGGGCACTGAAAATAAGGAAAAATTACATCTATGAATGTTGAACTTCGATGGAGAACGGTGAAGCGAGCCCAAACCTTAGATAAGAAATTTCAACTTGTTTTAAAAGCCCTCTCCTGAGCCCTTTCTATTAAATCACCTAGGTAACAAAAGCCCTAAATGTGTGGAATCTAAAAACGGCAACATGATTGGCCGATAATGACAAGGCCTATTAAAGCTGAGAGTATATCCTTTACTGCCCTCTAGCAGCCAGAGGGAGTATTTGATTGGAATTCATTTTCAAAATCACAATTATGGATAGAAATTAGTGATGGCAAAATGAAACAGTGAAGCTCTGCGATGAAATACTTTACACACACACACACACGTGTGGGCTTCAAGTTAATTCAATTCCTAGATTATGCCATCATGTTGACAAAGATGTAAAACATGTTTGGTGCATGCAAAAAAAATTGTGGCGTTAGAATTAGGCTCTGAATACAAACAATATATCTTAGTTGACAACTGTTTTAACATGAATTGTTCTATGTTACTTTGTCTATGTTGATGCTTATGCAAGTGAAAATGTGAAATAAGGAAGTAAAATTCCAGTGCCTATTCATTTTTATTTAAAAGTATTTTTTGGGACTTGGGCAGTTTATTTTTTTGCAGAGAATTTCATCTGGTTGTGAAAAAATGTGTTTCACGTGGTACTGATGAAGCAGGGGTGCTTAGATATGAGAAGGCAAGTTTTCATAGAATTGGAAGCCTATATATATTTCTGGGATTCCCCCATAAGGGAGAAACCCATAGCGTTTGTTTGCCACTTTAATTTCGACCTGCACTCAAACTTAGTGAATCACTCTAGTGCAGGGGTCGGGAACCTATGGCTCGCGAGCCATATATGGCTCTTTCTACGAGTATCTGTGGCTCAGAGACAGATTTGATTGCATGCACAATTTCTCCATCTTGTCCAAAAGTTGTTTCGTCTATCCTATTAAGTTACACGTAAAGCTAGACCGAAACTTACTGTAAGACGATTACTTCGCAGTATATATATGGCACGTTTTTCACTACAATTTACAGTCAAGGTGTCACACAAAAAAAATGGGGGGAAAAAAAACTCGTTTTAGCTGTACAACGCTAAAGAATCCTTTATATAAAAGTTCACTATGTAATCTGTGTTCAGTGTTCAGATACCTTATGATGAATCCACAGAACTGTAAATAAGCCAAAACACCGGAAGAGAACTTAGTCATTTGATTGGGTGAGTGGGAGGGATGGGTGGAGCTATGCAAAAAGTACAAGCACTCCTTGCACTCCGAACCCGAACCCGAGGCAATTTCGGGCCGGGTCGGGCCTGAAATGTCAGTCATACGGTCGGGTCGGGTCGGGTTCGGTCCTGCTTTTTTTTTTTTTTTTTTTTTTTAATTAATTAATAATTATAAATATATGTTCATTAAAAATATATACTTAAACTATGTATGTATACGGATATTATAGTAAATCAAATAAATATTATTTGTGTACAATTAGTTGTGATTGCGGAAATCATAGCGTACAGTGACGTTGGTGACTTTTCCATCCGCATTAACAAACGCATTTTGTAAAATACGATCGCGCTTTATTGTTTAAATAAACGCGTTATATAGACTAGGATCTCCCAATTGTTATAATTAGCTCGCTTTATTGTTTTAATAAGCGTTTTATATAGAATACGATCGCTTTTGTCGGAAGCGTACATTGACGTTGGTGACATTTTCATCCGCGTTAAAAAACGCAATTTGCAGAATAAAATCACGCTTTTTTGTTTAAATAAACGCGTTATATAGACTAGGATCTCCCAATTATTATAATTAGCTCGCTTTATTGTTTTAATAAGCGTTTTATATAGAATACGATCAGGGGGGGGGGAATTTGCATAGGAGTCGGAAAAGGGCACGACACGTCAACACCCCCTCAATGAAAGTGCAGCGCTAAAATCTTAAGGACGTACTACTACTGCTGCTGTGGATTATGGCCCAATGATCAAGTCGTCAAAATGACGGACGCCCTTAAATGTTTTCGCTACCTCAAAAAAAAAAACCCGTCAATGACAGATTGTCGCTTAATGTAACATCTGCAGTGCAGACACAGAAATATAAAAGATGTAAATGTTTATACAGTTTTATTTAACTTAGCCCTAGATGTTGTAACAAAAGGCAGAGTTTAATTTGTTATCATAAATCACCCCTCCTTATAAATAAAATATGTAATTTCGGGCCCCTTTCGGGCCGGGCCAGCAAATCCAGTTAATTAGTCGGGCTCGGTCCGGGTCGGGTTTAATACCCCTCGGGCCTGCGTCGGGCTCGGGTGCTTTTTTTTGGCCCGATCTTACCTCTAACTCCTTCCCATCTCTCGCCAAAGGTAAGCACATAAGGCTCCCTATTCTCAGAATGTTGTGACGTTTTTACAAAATAAATGCTTGCATCTGGTTTTGAAACCAATATGTATGATAAAAAAGGGTCGAAAGGAGTTTAACCGATCTTGAGTCATTGCAAGAAAGAGACAAGTTTAAAGTGGTATGTTTGTTGATTTTGGGACAGGGGCTCTGGCATTATTCTAGTGCACGGGCTCTGATGCACGGCTTTGATGCTAGGTCCTTAGCTTGGCCTTAGCAAGGCTTTGATGTTAGGATCTTAGCTTGGCCTTTGATGCCAGGTCCTTAGCTTGGCTGTTGGCCTTTTGGCAAGGCTTAGATACTAGGTCCTTAGCTTGGCCTTTTGATTTTTGCATTCCGGAAATGGAATAAGAGCTTGCTCTGTCCACTCCACGCATCGGCCCGGTATTGCAGTACCTCCGGGAACGGTGCATTCGCAATGATCGCAACAAGGCTTTAGGGCTAGGACCTTAGCTTAGCCTTTTGGCTGAGAGTAAGTGTCCCGGCTCCTAGGCTTTGTAGCGTATAATGAACTGACCGATAACGGATAATGGATAATGAATAACGAAGATAGATCAATAACCCTTAAAAACCCCAAACCCCCCCTTTTCATAATTTTTATCAAATCATCAAAAATAAATGTGCTGAAGACTAAGCTTTTGTCTGGGGCGCGGGTTTAGCAATTTAGTAAATTTGTCTCATAATATATGGTGTGGCTCTTTCCCAAAATAAAATTAATATTTTTTGCTTTTATGGCTCTTTGAGTCAAAAAGGTTCCCGACCCCTGCTCTAGTGGTACACGCGCTTGGCGGGGTTTCAAACGTCACCAATGATGTCATCAACACAGGCATGGACTCGCCGTTTATGAACCACGTTCTTACATTACTCGGCACAAGCTTCAGGGATTCAACTAAGAAGCACATGGCCAATAGAAATGACCAATAGATTTGCTTCTTTTTTTACATACTCAGAAATTT
Organism: Urocampus carinirostris; assembly: GCF_059441175.1. Classification (NCBI taxonomy): domain Eukaryota; kingdom Metazoa; phylum Chordata; class Actinopteri; order Syngnathiformes; family Syngnathidae; genus Urocampus; species Urocampus carinirostris. The sequence goes on along the minus strand of NC_142362.1, from coordinate 36,376,975 downwards.
GTGGTGGCCAGATTAATTCATGCAGTGAGCCAGATCTGGTATGTTTGACATAGCAGATTTAGTCGAACAACAATGCTAGGTCAGTGCCACTTTATTGAAAACTTAGACAAATATTGAGGGGTGAAACATTGGTTCCTGATGTAAATGAAGTTAAAACATTCTGTGATTGTATTTCCTATTTTTCACTAACATTTCTAAAGTGCTTGTAAATGTGGTTCACAATAACGCTTTCAAAATAAGTCATCCTAAGATGTGTGTATTTCTTTCCTGGGAGGAGAGGGGGATTGCCAGTAATTGTTTTGCTGTTACATTAGTAGGGGGACTCATCTCTGCCGATTGTTGAGCAATAATGTCTTGTTTATTAACAAGACAAAACAGGTGACCAAAAAAAGCCCAAATATATCAAATCTGGGGTCTTTAACATTTTTGAAGCCAAGAGCGACTTTTTGTTACTGATTAGTGCAAAATGCAGCTGATATGATATGCATTTATAAAATATTAATAGATAAAACGGAATAATCTGGGATTGTGGGCACAGAACAAGGCTGCAATGGTTTCACAAGTCCCTTCAAAACAGCTGACAATCATTGATATACCAAAGGAGCGGAAGACAGAAGTTAAAGGGAAATTCTCAAGGCATTATCTTAATTTTCTTTTGTCCTTACTGAATCCAGCAGGTGGTTTGATAATACTTAAAGCATTCAAAACACCTCTTAAAACAATGTAGAGACTGTAAAACAACTAGATCAAGGGTCTCCAATTTTTTCAGTCTGAGAGCTACTATAAGTTAGTAATTAACGCAAAGTAAACCAAGTTTGTTATGCATTTCAAAAATAACAACTTTTCATGTTATCCTAATGTTGTTATTACGTAATAACCAGGTTAATTGCTGTGTTTAAATTGACTGTCAAACCCCCGAAATTTTTACTGGAAATTTACAATGACCCAGTATTATTTTCAGAACGGTCTGCGGTCACTCCAGCTGTCTTCGAGGACAATAAATTTAAAAAAAGGACCAAGTGCATGGATGATGCCGTACTTTTGGTGAGCAGGTTGTTGAATTCTGTAACATTAACTTAGGGGTGACCAGTGAATTCGGAAGCTCAATTTATGAGTCCTCCAGCGTAATATATAGACCACAAAGCGGGGGCTGCTCAGTATTTGCCACAGGATGTGGTTGTAAACTATTATTATCTCAGCTTTCCACTCTTGGCTGCAGGCCTGTTTGGATAACCACATGTATTAATAGTAAGATACTAGAATACAGCTGTCTTGGCCTTCTGATTACCGTATGTGACATTAAAACGCAGTAATGTTTTTATTTGATTAAGGTTCTGTTGGGTAAATTATATATTTCACAGTTCTCGGTAAAGTTTTGACTGTGTAAGAAGCAAAAACGTCATATCATAATTTGAAATGAGCAACACTGTACGAACTAAGAAAAAAAGAAAATTTTCATACTGATAATTTTAACAAAAGCACTCAAAAAGGCTTCAAATTCCTAACTTAACAGAGCATTGTAAGTCAGCATCGCGGTGAAAGAAACGGAACTGTGAGGTAACACAATTCTAACAATACAATCCTTTATAATACAATGTGACAGTCATTTAGCAAATAATAAATAACTAAAAAAAACACAAACAACGCTGGGTCTTCTCCTCCAAAAAATTGTAAAATATTAAATGTTTTTAACATTTAATCTAAAAGAGGGACTTTCAACCCATAAGCAAAATGGATTGGTTCAGTTCAGGATATAATTCTGTCGCATTTCTTTTTACCAATTACTTCACACATGTCCCAAAAACCAGTTTCTTGTAGCCGGGGATCGTCGCGCCAAGGACCCCTCCCTTGGCTGCTACCCAGCTCTCTACGCACCCGACCCCTTTGGCCTCTTCTACAGGTGGTGAGCCCATGGGAAGAGGGTCCTACGTCGTCCCTTCGGCCGGACCCCGTGAGCAAAGGCTCGCCAGTGGACCCCACCTCCAGGCCTGGCTCCAGAAGGGGGCCCCGGTTACCCGCGTCCGGGCGAGGGAGATTGTAGACCAACGTTTTTTATCTTCATAAGGGGTCTTCTGATCTGTGTTTTGTCTTGCCACTCACCTGGAACCTGTTTGACATGGGTGACCCTACCAGGGGCTTTAAGCCCCCGACAACATAGCTGCTAGGATCATTGGGACACACAAACTCCTCCACCACGGTAAGGTAGCAGATCATGTAGGAGTGTGGTTTTCGTCCTGGCCGTGGAACAGTGGACCAGCTCTAGGGGTGCATGGGAGTTTGCCTGTCTGGTCTACATGTGTTTTGTGGACTTGGAGAAGACATTCGACCGTGTTTTTCGGGAGGCCCCTGCTTCGGGAATATGGGGTGCCGCACAGTCTTATCCGGGCTGTGCGGTCCCTGTATGCCCGGTGCCAGAGTCTGGTCGGCATTGCCGGCAGTAAGTCGGATTCGTTCCCGGTGAGGGTTGGACTCCACCAGGGCTGCCCTTTGTCACCGATTCTGTTCATAACTTTAGTGGACAGAATTTCTAGGCGCAGCCTTGGTGAGGATGGAGTCCGGTTTGGGGGCCTCAGCATTGCGTCACTGCTTTTTGCAGATGACGTGGTTCTGTTGGCTTCCTCAGGCCGTGATCTTCAGCTCTCGCTGGAGCGATTCGCAGCAGAGTGTGAAGCGGCCGGGATGAGGATCAGCACCTCTAAGTCCGAGACCATGTTACTCAGCCGGAAAATGTAATTATTAGGGAAGATGAAGGGGTAGGGAAAATAAGCGTCTGCTTCTTACTACCCCATTTTAACATTATTTCTGTTGTTGAGTCATTGTTTTTGTCCTGTTTTTATGTTATAATGTTCGAAATAATGTTTTCATTCACTCATTAAACTGAAGTCAAACAAACACGACTGGGGACATAAAATGTTAGTCTACTTGTACTACAATCAGAGTAATTTATTTCAAACTAATTCACCCTGCATACAGATCAGTGTGTCTTGTGGGAGAGGGTAGTTAAGCATACAAGACATTTTTTTAAAAATATGTATAAGCTCATTTTTACACAAAATATACCATTTTATCTCACTGGGACTCAAATGGATGACCGGAACGACCCAGCTGGCCTCACCTCTAATATACTAAGGTCGGGTAAAAATGCATGGTTTGGTCTGATGATTTGAACATTTCTTAATGTTTAAAGGGACAGTAATTATTATTGAGCACCTCTTAGTAGTTGAAAAGTATTTCACTCATTTAAGAAAACGGTGATATACTGATAGAAAAGAAATTGACGGAATTGAAACCTACCGATTATCTGTCTGACAGAATCATGAAAATGATTTTTGGTAAGTAAGTGATGTGGCTATGTTCCTAAATAATTGTTCAATTTTATTGCTAATGGTTTTTTACATGTAGCAACTGTAGCCGCAGTACTGTAAATGTTTTATAGACCTAAAATAGTTATTGAGGGTTGGATTCATTCAGACTAGAGGTTGCTTGAGTAGACAAAACTCTTACTCAAGTGGAAGTACTGTTACCTCAGAATAATATGACTCGAGTAGAAGTGAAAAATAGTCATTCAAAAAAGTACTTGAGTAAAATTAAAAGGTACTCTGTGAAAAAACTACTCAAGTACTGCCTAATTGTAGCATCATCTTATACATTCAATCAGATCATCAAAGTCCTTCCAATCAATATTAAATTAATATATATTTAATTTAAAATACATTGGAATAATCAAGGTAAATTTAAGTACTTAAAAGAAAAATCAAAAATACTAGTATAATGAAATAAATTAAGCACAAGTCGTATATTTAAATCCCCTGTACTTTTTTAAACAGGCTCTGCAGGCAGAACAACCAGCTAGCACAGGGGTTGACAACCCAAAGTGTTGAAAGAGCCATAATAGACAAAAAAAAAAGGTCAAAACACCAAAGCCTTTAAAAAGCCTTAAATTGAACACAACAAATGCTGTATGTGTCTATATTAGCCACTATCAAAATGACTAAGCTGGATGCAGCATGTACAGTGAAGGATAACGTGACTACTCTGTTGTATACTTCTTCAATTTTATTGATGAATCACAGACGGTTTTATTGTTTTGATAAAATTAAAGAAATGCAGTAAATAAATCATTTTCTATGTCATTTTATTTTGAGTATTGGAAAAAAAACAACAATAAAGGTGCATAATGCGCCCTTTTTTTTGGGCTACGTTTTTAAAAGGGAAAGTAAATGAAATCACATTAATAGTTTGTTTGATTTCTGTGTTGATATTTTTCTCCGTTTTTACTTTTTTTGCCACTTTAATTTTACACGCGCACGCAGACGCACACGCACACTCACACATCTTTGCTACCTGCCTGGCGTGTGACGCTGCGCCTTTAATAGAGGCAGGGTTTGGGCCTCACAGCCCGGCTCTTATTCAGGAAATACAGGAAAGGATAAAACAAGCAAAGGAGAAATGCCCATACTTTCGTGGAGGGGAATTAAGTTACCTAGTATTTGCTTAAATTGAGCCTATTAAAGCGGAGTAAGAGTAAAGTTTCTACTGAAGGAAAAGTAAAAAGCATAGTGATTTAAAAAACTCCCAGAAGTACAAAATCTCCCAAACCTTAATAAAATAAATATTACAGAGTAAATGTAACTCCTTACTACCCACTTCTGATTCAGACGTGGCACTAAAAATCTTACACATAATTTTGATGATTTTTTATCCTTTTTTAATTTTTTTTTAATTTTTGCGTCATCTTTTTGTTGTTATTTTAGAAAAACGAGATGCAGATGTAGTAAAACATGAAAAACTTTTTACATAATTGTCGGCCATCTTGCTGCTATGGGTAAACCATAAAAAAAAAAACCTGTAAAGGATAAAAAAAATGGTTCTATTTAGTTTCTTTGAGTCTCCGTAGTTTTCCTTGTGGTTTGTAACACTTGCACTACACAACACAGTGACACCTTATGGTACAATAATACACCCTAGTCCAATGTTTTTCAACCAGTGTGCCGGGGTACACTCATGTGCCGTGAGACCTTGTCTAGTGTGCCGCTGGAATTTTCCCAATTTTATCTTTCAGGCCCTTATTTAGTATTTTTACTTTCTTCCCACAAGGAACTGTAATAGTCATCCATATCAGTAGGTGGCAGTAGATTTTTATACGATTTTTATATCCTAATTATCTGCTCATGAGGTAGTACAGTACATTTAATAACTTAATTTGTTTAACAAAGAGGTTTAAGATTGCACAGTAAAAAATAAAAACATTTAGCACATCATTCTTTTTTATTTTAAGTATTGTTTTCTTCTTTTATATACTAATTATCTGCCAATGAGGTAGTACAGTGAAATATTTGACATAACTTCATTTTCAAACATTTTCGACGGGCGGTGTGTCTCAGAATTTTTCTATTAATAAAAGTGTAACTTGGTTCAAAAAGGGTTGAAAAACAGTGCTCTGGTCTATCCCTGTAAGTATTATTTTTATTATTATATTACTGGAAAAACAAAATAAAAATGATAATTTTAGGAATGTTAAGATTGCACTCGAAAAATAAAAAATAAACCAAAAACCTTGCACATAATTTTACTGATTTATTTATTCTTTTCTTAATTTTCTAAAAATAAATTAAAACGTTAGAACATAGTAAAAAAATAATTGTCTTTTTTTTTTTCATTTTATGTATTCTTTTATTTATTTATTTTTTGGGGAAGTGAGATACATGTTTGGATCTGGCATGCCAACTTCTCCCAGAGAGCACCAACCAGTTGTAGAGCAAGACACACACCTGTACCCAATTATCCTAACACTTTATATTGGCTGGTCGGACAGCTCGCTGGTTTCGGGTCATTTCATTGCATTTGATTTCTGCTTTGGTCATTGTTTCTGGTTTGGATATTGTCAGGTTCCAATTTGTTTGGACATGTCATTTGTTTTGTTACTCCTTGTTTGCTTGTAACTTTGTTCCTGGATTTGTTATGAAATGCTCTCCTTATTTTGACCACCACTCCCTCAGTTCCTGCTTACATCTTCACTTGGGTCCACTTGTAAACATAAGAATACAGATGTAGTATAACATGACAACTGCTTACATGATTGTCTACCACCATGCTGCTACGAGTACACCTCAAAACCCCCAAACTTGTGAGAGGCTAGGCAAAAAAAAAATTGTGCAAATTGGTCACTTTGAGTCTTTCTAGTTTGTATTCTTCCTTGTGCTTTGTCGTTTTGGTTGGAGTACGCAATACAGCAACACCTAGCAGTCAAATATTAGTGTCTCTTTAATCTGAAAGGTGAATAATGGATTTTTCAGCTTGTCTTGCAAACAGCTGAAAGGTATTACAGGGAAAGCATTATATGTAATTTAATTCCTTTAAAGGGAAACATGAGAACCCGTATTTTGACCCATTTCCGATTTAGTAAAAAGTTCTAGTCTCAAGACCCTGCGTTCATGCATTTTTTTTTTATTTTTTTTTTTTGCAACAAGACCCATCTCACTTCCCCGGCTCTTGACTGTTGCAAGTTTTCACTCACCTCTCCTTGCTGCCCCTCTCTGGCTGGCTTGCAGCAAATGCCACTAGCCTTCCCACCACTCTGTCCAGATTTAGACCTCGAGTTTTCCCAGACTTCCAGCCCCGACTGGTCGAGTCTTTACTGCTACAGTTTAGAACTACGTTATCATGGAAGGAAGAGTATTTGGCTTTTGAGGCCTAAGGAGTTCGTTCACCAATTTCCCTGTCATGGAGCCTTTTGCAGAGGTAGGATTCCTGTTTTAAGTTCAATCAATTTTTGCGTATTGTATCCCTAGTAAGTGTGGTGCTCTTTAATGTTTACAAGCCAACCAGTGAAGAATATCACAATTTCTTGTAGCAGAATCATTGGTAGATATCGCTAAACTTTTACGTAGCATGTTCCGCGGTACTGGATCTTGAAGTCAGCGGGAAGGTGTCAGATTTGAGACTGCACCTGAGACCAATAAATATAAGACACGGCCTCTTCATGAAGTGTTTGAACTGTGACAGGATCTGACTTAAAAAATTGCGCCTATTAGACTTACAATTGTCTTTATTGTTATTGATAACGACACAGTGTACATTGTTTAGAACAGTGGTTCTCAACTGGTCTAACATTATAGGACTCCCTATCGCACCGGATTAACAATCTGACCAAAAATCAAAAAAGTAATTCCACTTCTCAAATTTATCGACTGAATAGATTATACAGTTTGATGCAGGGATATAATATTTTCATAAAAAAGGTAAAGCAAAAGACCTGCAAAACCTTAACAACTTTGAGTAATTATATTCCCCTAAAGCCCCAGTGATTTGACTACTAGATGGTATTGCTGTCTAATGTGAACAAAAACCAGTGCTACAGCAAGCAACATGACGGCAGACACACATTGTGGCAACCTAAATAGGGATACCACTATGTAAAAGATATACAAATTTTTGGACTTATGAATTTTTTTTTTTTTTTAAGATTACATTGGTATGATAGTATTCTGGCCTAATTCAATTTTTTTTTCTCTACTAAATGAAAGATTTTTGTACCACTAGGAGACAAAAATATTACACACTTTTTTTTTTTAAATAGACCGCGTGTGTTATATAGTGACTTCTAGTAGTATTTTTATTTTATTTATTAGAAAGATAAAAAAATATATAATAATCGAAAGTACATGACCCTTGCCATAATTTTCTGCATTTCTTGCTGCTTCAAGTACCTGGAAATAAAAAAAGAAAAAGAAAAAGCATAGCTTGGCAAAAAAATAAAAGAAACTGGTGCAGTTTGGTCACTTTGAGTCTCTGTAGTTTGTATTCTTTCCTGTGATTGAGAGCACTGGGTTTAGGGAGCACTACAAAATAAAGTGAAAAATATTACACAGTGTCCATTTTCAATGAAATATAATGGGAAAGAAAAGTTAAGATAGTGTTTAGGAATGAATATGCATATGTAAACAAATCTTTTTCTTATTAAGAAGTGCAACTGACCCCACGATAAATTCATTTCGTAGAATTATTTTGCCAAGGCAAGGGCCCTTGACTAACTGAAAACGAACCCGCGACCCACCATTTGAGAAACAATTAGTTTAAGAACGGCAAGAAGACTTAACATGGTACTCCAGGATAAACACACAATAAAGACTTAAAAGACAAAAATAAGTTAAAAATATTTCAGGATATATAGGAAATGTAGATTGGGAAACTGCCGTGAATTCTAAGTGCAAGAGTGCACAAAAAATACAATAACACTTCCCAAAATAAGTCGCTAAAAAGATATCAATGCTCTTTTTCTATACATAAGCGAAATATATTTTTCAGTCTTACGTACCTGTTTTTTTCCCAGTCTTGCACACTTGTTTAGGGCGGTGATGGACCTGGGAGCCTGTTAGTCCTTGTTTTGAAGGTCATCTACCGCCTACCAGGGGGAACCAGGTCAAAGAGGTTGTGGCCTGGGTGCTGGGAGTCCTTTGTAACATGGTTGGCTCTTCTTAAGCTGGCAGTGTTCCCCATAGTGGGCAGAGAGCAGCCAATAATTTTCTGGGCTGTGTTTATGACTTTCTATATGGCTTTTCTGTCTGCTGCCGTGCTCCAAGAATACCACACTATGATGCCGAATGCCAGAATGCTTTCCACTCTGGCGTTCGAGAAGGACACTAGCAGCTTCTGTTCCGTTTTGTTACTCCTAAACACTTTCAGGAAGTGGAGTTGTTTCTGGGCATTCCCCACCACAGACGTTGTGTTGGCAGACCAGGAAAGGTCGTTAGGGAAGTGCACGTCTAGGAATTTGAAGGAGCGGCGTCTCCCTGCACAGTCTTCATTTGATAAGGGGCAGTGTTGGTCATGTTACTCTAAAAAAAAAGTAATTAGTTATGATACCCTGAGATCCGATCTGCAACCTCAGTGGAAATGTTTAAATCTAAGCTTAAAACTCACTTCTACTCTATAGCATATGAATAACCTACTCTTCTCGTCGGCTCCAGAGCAGGGGAATGTATAATAATATTCTGAAAAATAGTCTGTGTAATATAGTGTAATAATCTGTGAAGCCCTTTGAAACTCTTCGTGATTTAGGGCTATACAAATAAAAATGACTTGACTACTTCTTCCAACAAGTAACTGAGTTAGTAATTAAATTACTCTATAGAAGTTACTAGGGAAAGTAACTATTTCCGTTAATTTAAAAAGGAGTTGTATATTGAAAAATTAAACATTTTCTGAGCAAACGCGAATTACCGAAATACGTACACTTACAAAAGGAAAAAGAGAGATAAAACAAGAAAAACATTTTTATATAAACACATTAAGCCCGAACTAGCCCAAGCCCAACTGTTTACGGCATCTTGATTTGAGGGATTGAACCTGAAGTAAAACTTAAGTTGCACTTCGGTGCCGCATATACTTCCGCGCTGATTGACAAGTGGAAGTAAAAAGTAGTTATCGAAATGATTACTTGAGTAAAAGTTAGTGCGCTAAATAGCGTGCATGCTGTGCAGATTCTCCACGGGAAAAAAAGAAGAAATTGGGGAGATAGAACCCTGGCTCAACTTAATGATTGGCATTTTATTAACGAAACCCGGGTTCAGGCCAGGGTCCAAGATATTACCTCTAATATTGACCAATCATAAGAGAAAAAAAGCATCTTGGAGGAAACAGCTGGAGATTAATGGGGAGCTGGCTCCCTTCGTTCACTTCGAAGAGCCAGCTTGTAGAGTCGGTTGCCGCAGAATTCACCAATGACAACAGCCCGAGCGTTTTCAAATATAGGGCAAACTTTTTTTGCGACGCAGCCCTCACTCACCTTTTCTTATGTTATGGTTCATCAGTAAATACTGTACTCATAGTCGCTGTCTATGTGTTCGTCACTAATTCACTATTGTGAATGGTGAAATGATACGAAAACATGATGTAAACAACTCTGAGGAGAGCAGAAAACCAGGCCACTGAAAACACCTTCAGGTATGTGGGGACATGCCAAAGTAATGCACCACTTAAGACTGTAACGGTAACAGCGTTGTAATGGTGGAAAAAAATAATTAGACACCAAAGGTTTGCCCACCCTTGATCTAAATAAAGGAAAACTTTACATATCATATAACGAGGATACGTTTTTCTGAAGCAAAGGAAACACAAAATATTCTGCAACATTAATGTGTTGTATGTATTCTAGACACGGCATATTGATCAGTATAGCTTTTGTAAAATACAAGTTATCCATGTATCCATCTACTCTGGTCATATCACTCGAGAGGGTTGACCGACGGCAAGACAAACACATAAACAAAAACAAAGGAAAGTAAAAAGAAAAAGTAGCAAAAACACAAAAAAATTGACCATGGCCAATCCAAACACCCAAAGAAGTTAAGCACCTTGGCACCCAAGTTGGTCATGCTTTCGTCCCTCCAAATGAAACTGGACACAAGAAAGCGGCCATGTCACTCGGGTCAGGGTGACACAACACACTCTTCTGTTCAACAGCAGGGCCCGACAGCTTTCACTGGTTTATCCCTGCCGCATCATACAGATACCCTGTTCATCCCTTAGAACATGTTCAAACATCCCACTATCATTTCACAACACCTCTCCACTCATTCCTATCACAAATAAGAGCTCTAGCTTCGACTACATTTAGACCTCTTTCCTCCAGGGTCCTCATTACACCATCCATCCATGTCAATCGCGGGCTTCTTCTTGATCTCCTTCCATTTACTCCTGCTCTGTAGATCCTCTTCAACATTCGCTCCTCATCTATCCTCTCCATCTGTCCAAACCAACCGAGTACTCTCTTATCCACATGCTTGCTCAGTTCCACTACTGCTCCAGTTCTCTCTCACAATTTCATTTCTCAATCTATCCAATCTTGTCACTCCTAATATACTCCTTAAACACTTCATCTCAAAAATATTAAATTTCCTTCTCAAATTTGCGTTCAGGCTCCAAGTTTCTGCACCATAAAACACAATCGGCACAATCACACTCTCATACAGTCCTCTCTTTACATACATACTCATACTCTTGTTCCTCATCACTCTCCTCAAAGCACCCAAAACCCTGCTTCCTTGATTCACTCTGTGCAATACCTCACACTCCATTGCACCAACTACAGCCATATCACAACCCAAGTACCCAAAGCTTTCAACTTCTTCCAGCACCTGCCCATTCAGTTGCTGGAAGAAGTACAAGTTAAAGTAGTAAAATGAGTTAAAGAAGACAAAATCATCTAAATCCTTTTTTTGAGTTTTTTTTATGGTTCATGGATCCCTTAACCACCTGGGTAGTCGGGGCACCACTTCCTGTGGAGTGTCTTGAGCGGCCATCCCTCTCTAGGCCATTTTTTGGTAGGGGTTTACTAGAACTGTGCCACACTCGCGCTAACCACTGCGCCGCCGTGCTACATTGGGACCCATCACAATAAAATTGTTTTTTCACCCTTGATAGAAACAGTCACGCATTTAGAACTTATCAGATGAAGCACTATTGAAAACCATAATTGTGAAAGGATCTACCAAAATGTGCCACAGTGAGGCAAATATCAAATTTGGGGTTAAGGTATCAATGGAAAGTGTCAGAAATTAGCTTTAAAATAAAACATAGTCGAAGCTTTATGAACTATTTTGAAGATATGGCTATTTGAATTACAGCCTAAGATCCACCTTTCCTGAGAAAATCACGTTTACATTTCTCTTTACTTTTTTTGTGTGTGATGTCATTATTTTTTTTAGGGATAGTCTAATTTTAAAGCTGAATTTTTACAAAGGCATGTGTACACATAAAAAAGTAGACCAGCCTGGAAGAGATTTTTTGCACATATTTATCTAAACATACATTAAAATAATTTTGATTTTGTTTTCTAAAATTAATTGCTGTTTTTGTTACTTTCCATATTCATGTTGCTTGTGAAACTTGGGGGAAGGGCTTGGAATGTCATATCTTTCAAAATAGTGAAATTTAAAAAAAATATTTTTTCATGATTTTCCTTCATTTATTTTCTCCGTTATCGGCCAGTAGCTAAAAATAGACATTGATACTTGCGACTCAGCAGAGCGTGTCACATTTAAGAAAAAAAATACATGGACATCAAACATTAAACAAAAAAAAACAAAAAAACATTCAGATGCCAGAGTCTCGTTCAAAATTCATCTTTTTCAATTTAATTTTGTTTATGGTTCACATGCTTTTCAAAATAAAGCCATAATTGGGTATTAGCTGAGCTTTGGGTAACATCAATGTCATCCTTACAGGACACCAACACACCAAATTGCTGCCAGCATAGATGGCCAAAAACAACTGTTGTGCTTTCCGGTTAGCAGTTCTGTTGTGTTCTGTTTACTCCTGTGATGTTACTTGTGAGTTTGGTGTTGTTAGATTGTGCAAGTGTAGGCTAACGTACTGTTTACCATGCTTCCTTCCCATCTAGGTTCCGTTATTTGAGATGGAGCTGGAAGAGGACCAGGCGAGTGATGTCTTAATGGTGAACCCAGGTAATGCCCTAAAATCGTGTAGACCATTCTATATACCGCGAGAGCTAACTGTGCTCATTGTGATAGCTGTTTACATTCCTCCGGACGCTAACGCTAGCACAGCGCTAAACCTTCTACTCGCTGCCATAAACATTCAACAGCTTGCACACCCCGACGGAGCTTTCATTATCGCTGGCGACTTTAATAAGGCATGTTTAAGGACTGTTCTTCCAAAATTCTATCAACATGTGAACTGTGCAACAAGGGGTGAAAAAACTTTGGACCGCGTTTACAGCAACCTCAAAAACGCATACAAAGCTTCCCCCCTCCCCCACCTAGTAAATTCGGATCACCTATGCCTATCCCTTACCCCCTCATACACCCCCATCCGAAGGAAAACAAACCTGTAACGAGGACAATACAAACGTGGCCTGAGGGAGCCCTCTCCAAGCTGCAGGACTGTTTTGATCAAACTTGCTGGGAGGTATTTGAACACCATGACCTCCAGAAATTCACTGACACTGTTTTATCCTACATCCGTTACTGCACGGATGAAGTCACAGTATATAAAAAAATCAAAAACTACCCAAACCAAAAACCATGGATGTCCAGCGAGGTGCGCACCCTCCTCAAACACCGCAACACCGCCTTCAGGTCTGGAGACAAGGCTCTTTACGGGGTGGCCAGGGCTGACCTGAAGAGAGGCATCAAGGAAGCAAAAGCAGCCTACACAAGGAGGATCGAGCACCTCTTCGCTGGAAATGACCCGAGGAGGATGTGGCAGGGCCTCCAACACATCACCAACTTCAGAGGCCACAACCTGGCAACTGTTGAGGCTGAGGCTTCACTAGCTGAGGACCTTAATCAGTTCTTCGCTCGCTTTGAAGCTGGTAGGCCACAAACAGCCACATCACACCCACCAACAACCAGCAGCAACTCCCTCACATTTCAGGAGCACGAAGTTAGGCGTGCACTGAATACCATAAACCCCAGGAAGGCAACTGGCCCGGATGGAGTACCAGGGAGGGTACTCAGGGACTGTTCCAATCTGCTGGCTGGGGTCTTCACCACCATCTTCAACCGGTCCCTGTCACAGGCGACCGTCCCACCTTGCCTCAAAACCTCCACCATCATTCCCATCCCCAAAAAGTCAGCAGTGGAAAGCCTCAACGACTACAGGCCTGTAGCTCTTACGCCTGTGGTCATGAAGTGCTTCGAGAGGTTAGTGTCCCGGCACATCAAAAACTCCCTGCCACTCACACTGGACCCCCACCAGTTTGCCTACAGGGCAAACCGCTCCACTGACGACGCCATAAACACAGCACTTCACACCGTGCTGAAACACCTGGATCACCGGGGGAGCTACGCCAGAATGCTCTTCCTGGACTTCAGCTCAGCCTTCAACACCATTATCCCGGAGATCCTGGTGGAGAAACTTGCACACCTAGGACTCTCTCCCTCCATCTGCCACTGGATAATGGACTTCCTCTCCAACCGCCCACAGTCGGTGAAACTTGGTACCCACGTCTCTCCCACCCTAACACTGAACACTGGCTCCCCCCAAGGTTGTTCACTGAGCCCCCTGCTTTTCACCCTCTACAGCTCCGACTGCTCACTGACCCACCCCACAAACACTATCATTAAGTTCGCTGACGATACCACCTTGATCGGCCTCATCTCTGAAGGGGACGAGGCGGCATACAGGGATGAGGTTGAGTCACTTTCAACGTGGTGTTCGGAAAACCACCTCATATTGAACACCACAAACACAAAAGAACTGATTCTGGATTTCAGAAGGAATGGCAGGAATCCAGCACCACTCATCATAAAGGAAGACTGTGTAGAGAGAGTCCACTCGTTCAAATTCCTGGGCGTGCACATCTCCGACGACCTCTCCTGGTCTGCAAACACCAGAGCGGTGGTAGGGAAGGCCCAGCAGCGACTGCACTTCCTGAAATTGCTCAGGAAAAATAACCTAAAACAGAAGCTGCAGGTGTCCTTCTACAAAGCCACAGTGGAGAGCATCCTAACATACTGCATCACGGTGTGGTATGTGTAGGAGAAAATGTAGGTTCGATAATCTTTTAAGTCTTCTTTCGTGATTGAATTAAGTACATCGGGAACCAGCCATGAGGGGGAGCCTTTTATTTCGCCATCCCAAAAGAACTCAGAGAACTCCAGACATAACAACGCTTTTATAGCTTCAGTTTGAGTACAACCCAAAAGGTGGCCCTAGTCCTCAGTAATCAACAAGGAAGACGCTGTCGTACCCTTATTAGAACATGTTGTTCGCCTCAGTTTGCTCAGAGAGTCCTTGTCCTTGTCTTGCCAAGGATCTTCTCGAATGATGTCAACATTCCCTCACTACTCTAAGCAATGTAAGCAAGTCTTTTTACATTTCTAAATGTATGCAACTCTATTCTACAAATGCAAGTCTATTTTCCACAACATATCCCCCCTTTGGGAGTTTATACTCCCACTTTGAATGGAAATTAAAATTGAAAAATCAATACAGGGTAGTGGTAAAATATCTTAAATCAAAGCTACACGGACAGAATTATCGGAATCAAAAAATAAAAATAAAATCCTGGCGGTCAGCCTGCTGCGATTATCCCAACTCTTGTTATTCATGTTTCGATAACAAAAACCCCCAACACTCCAAACATCTGACCCATGCACTAACCCCCCCTTCATTTATCTTTATCCGTACATACTGGATTATACACGTAGAATGGTTGTTCCGTACATGATAAAGGTATATATATATTAGCTGACAAGTGATAACAGCGATTACAACAGTGCAAACTTCTGGTTATAGTTGTTGATATATTCCAATATGAGTGCATGATTGGATAGTGACACAGTATACATATTGGCCTTAGGCCTGACCCCCGTAAACACTTTGAAGACCGTGCTTCGCCGTATTCGTCATCGGGTCTCGTGAATTCAGATGTCGGAGTGGGGGATCATCCCAGCAGGCATCGCGCTCAGTTTCTGTGCAGCCCAAAACCCGGAAGCGACGATGCATCCCGACCATCTCAGTCAGCAGCTTGCTCCCCGGCAGTGTGACATACCAACAAAAGAATCACAATCAGAAATCAATATATTTGTGGCGGTTATTCCTAGCGCTATATAGTGTGTTGCGTGTTTAACACTAGTGACACTGGCTCGATTGACTCACTCACGAATGAGTTCAATACCACCCTGACTAGTGTGATGGATACCATAGCGCCCTTAAAACTAAAATCACGTCCTAAAAGACGCACACCTTGGTTTACTGATGAAACTAGAACCCTTAAAAAAGAATGCAGGAAATGGGAGAGAAAATGGCGCGCTACCAAGCTTGAGGTTTTCCATCAAACCTGGTGTGATAGCTTGTTAAAGTATAAAGCGGCCCTTGCCTCTGCAAAATCGGCCTACCTTTCGAAGGTGATTGCGTCTCAAAAGAACAACCCCAAAGCCCTTTTTGACACTGTAGCATCGCTTACAAGGCAACAGACTACCGCTGATAGTTCGACACACTCTGCTCAGGACTTAATGGTCTTCTTCACTAAAAAGATTCAATGCATACAGGAAGAAATTGCTAAAGATACTATTAGTACCACTCATATTAAAGAACTGAAACTTACAGATGCACGACAGGGTGGCTGCCCAGGGAAAATGGCCGGTTTTAGTGAACTGTCACTTGATGATCTCAAACAAGTGGTGACTGCGGCCAAACCGACAACTTGCCAGTTCGACCCGCTCCCAGGTTCACTTATTAAAAGTCTTTTTAGCGTCATTGGGCCTTCAGTTCTAAATATTATAAATACATCACTCTCCTCAGGTGTAGTTCCAGCAGCTTTTAAGTCCGCCGTTATTAAACCCACACTAAAACGACCCAACCTTGATCCAGAAATCTTAAGTAATTACAGACCTGTGTCAAACCTACCTTTCCTCTCTAAAGTACTCGAAAGAGTAGTGGCACAGCAGCTGAATGCTTTCATATCTGAGAACAACCTTTTTGAATCGATGCAATCAGGATTCAGGGCTAACCACTCTACTGAGACAGCGCTGATCAAGGTAACAAATGATCTCCTAATGTCAATGGATTCTGGCGCTTCATCACTTTTGCTGCTGCTGGATCTTAGTGCTGCTTTTGACACAGTGCGCCACAATATCCTACTAGAACGGTTGGAAAAATGGATTGGTCTCTCAGGAACCGTCCTCTCGTGGTTCAGATCCTACCTCTCAGATAGGACGCACTGTGTGAAATATGGTGAAACGACATCTGAGCCCTTTAATGTTACCTGCGGTGTTCCGCAGGGTTCTGTGCTCGGCCCCCTACTTTTCAACATTTACATGCTTCCATTAGGTGATATTATCCGCAAGTACAATATCAGCTTCCACTGCTACGCAGACGACACTCAACTATATCTTCCGTTGGAGGAATCTTCCACACTAAACTGTGGAAATTTGGAGGCCTGTCTCACTGAGATAAAAGAGTGGATGTCACTCAATTTCTTGCGTCTTAACCCTGAAAAGACCGAAATGTTAGTCATTGGTCCTTCTAAATGCCGTGACTTCTTCTCAAAAACTGCTGTGAACCTTGACAAATGTCACATCACACAGAGTGACTCAGTTAAAAATTTAGGTGTCATATTTGACCCTGATCTATCATTTGAGAAGCATGTAAAGCAAATTACTAGAACTGCCTTCTTCCATCTTCGCAACATTGCTAAAATCCGTTCAATACTGTCTCAGTCTGATGCGGAAACAATAATTCATGCATTTGTTACCTCCCGTCTCGACTACTGTAATGCACTACTTTCCGGTCTCCCGAAGTCCAGAATCAAGTCTCTTCAGCTAGTACAAAATGCCGCAGCGAGGCTTTTAACTAGGACAAAAAAGTACGATCACATAACACCGATTTTGGCTAACCTGCATTGGCTCCCAGTTAGCCAAAGATGTGACTTCAAAGTTCTCTTAGTACTGTACAAAATCATACATGGACTTGCTCCCTCTTATCTTTCAGATCTGATCTGCCGCTATGTCCCGGTCCGAAGCCTGCGATCTGAGAGTGCCGGTCTTCTGGTGATTCCGAGAGCAAAGAAGTCTTCTGCTGGTTCGAGAGCGTTCTCCATCCGGGCACCGGTGCTGTGGAATGCTCTTCCCCCTGAGATCCGATCTGCAACCTCAGTGGAAATGTTTAAATCTAAACTTAAAACTCACCTCTACTCTATTGCATACGAATAACCTACTCCTCTTGTCGGTTGACAATAGTCTGTGTAATATAGTGTAACAATCTGTGAAGCCCTTTGAGACTCTTCGTGATTTAGGGCTATACAAAAATAAATGACTTGACTTGACTTGACTTGATATTGTTATTAGTGCAGATCATCATTTGTGTCTCTTTCCGCAGATGCTCCATTATTTAATGTAATGTAGACTGACTGTTAATGTTGCCAGATAAAATTCAAGGTGTTGAATTTAGTTGAGTCATCTGTTCCTCCTCACTCAGAAATAAGCTTGGATATTCAATCACTAACTGTGCTAATTGAGCTTCTGCCACCCTAGTATTAGCCACTACTGTCATTTGTTCTCCAAAAGTCTTAAGCATTCCTCTTTTAAGAATAGGTATGGCACAGAAACACAACAAACACATAATTATTACGACAGTTAGTACAAGAATTCCCCCTTTCGCTAACAGACCACCCCAGTACCCAAATGTAGACGAGAACCAATCAAAAGAGATACTGTTCTTCTCAGTATTCACTGTCACTTCATTGCTCAACTCACGAATCTTCGACAGTGCTTTTGTGAAGCTTCCTGCTTCGGCTGTATTTAAAGGTATATAAGTACAGCATTCCTCCTTTATCATATGACACACGCCTCCTTTACTGGCTAAGAGAAAATCGAGGGCCTGACGATTCTGCCAGGCCATCCTAGATGTCTCATGTAACTGTTCTCCTATAGCACTAAAGGCCTCGTTAGTGTAATTAATAAAACGTTGCTGGTTGTAATAAATGTAATTAATCCATTCTGCGTTCTTATTCGGAGTTATCCAGATAAATATCGATTCCAATCCAGACTTAATTTCATTCCTAGCTTTAAATTCATCTCGAATTCCTCTCGGTTGTCTGATGGTATCTAGCTATACACGTCCACCCGGAATATATGTTCTCTTTACTCCGGCCAATTGTCAACAAAAATATTTCATTCAATTACCTTTTCCCCTTTACATTCCTTCCTTTTGTCACTTGTATGTCCCCCTCTTCTCTTTTCCTCAATGCCTACTATCTCTTCCCCTTTTTACCTTCTTTTACTAACTTTTATCTTTCTGTATTTGTAACTTCCTTACTTGCTCTGCCAACAATCCATTTTCTACATAACTTTCCCTTCTCCTACGCCCTCTAACACATGCTTTTTAGCCCACTAGTTTAATGGGAAATTGACATATAACCATCTCACTTAATCTTTCAATTTATTTATTTATTTTTTTCCAAACCAATTAAATCTACTATCTTAGCTTCACCTACTTATTGTGAAAACGACGTGCATTGATCTACAACGATTCATCTTACTCATTTGTATTCCACTCAATGAATATTTCCTCCATATTCAATGAAAAGAAAGTATTTACTCACGCTTTTCCACTATTCTCGTACAACAATGCTTCCATCTCAAATTAATCCATCCCAATTCACTCAATTGGATTTTTCCTCGTCTTCACATTCCTTGATTTTCCAATTTTGAACTGAAAACCGGAATAGGTTAACTTTTTTCTTTTTGTTATTATTCTATCCTTTCTTGGTGTTATTCTGGCATTAACATAATCTAAAGCACCTAAAATAACCAAACATAATTTTTCTAGACTTTTCACCCCTGAAGTCATCGTTGTCCAACTGAAAAACATCTATTTTCCGGGAACTCCATAGGCTCTCGGACGTCACGTTGCACACCCTTAGCGTCAAAACGATTTCCCCCCCCAAAAAAACGAACGTTTTCGATTCCTAACGAGACGTGCTATCGGTTCTATCTAAAACAATACATTAAAACCGTCTTACTCTTTGAAAAACGTTTTTCTCGTCTCAATGAGCACTGTATTTTTCCTTTTTCCCTTTCCTTCGATATTTTTCTGTTTTCTTTTGGTTAACTGCACATGAATGGCTAGATTAAACCCTAGAGGTTTAATTCTGACCCAATTGTGGAAAAATGTATTTGATTAAATCGTAAACCCCTGTGCTCAGCATCTTTTTCTATAATACAATTTTTATGTATTGTGTGGTATGTATCTTCTTATTCTAAAGCAAAACAACATGTTATGTCTATGTTTATTTGCCTTCAATTAGATATTCATCTTTTTAATAATTTTCTTTTATTTTTATAGCTTATCTATAAAAATACTGTTATATGTTTTGCACAATGCTGACAACTTTTTTGCACTACAATGACTATTTTTAGACCAAATGCATATTACACAAACCTCAACTGTATGTAACATTTTACATGCACATTTTTGTGTAAATATTGTATTAATTATAACTATAACCTTATCTTTTCCGTTCCTTTACCTAACTTTGAAGATGGAGTGTCATGCCAAATTTAATTGTCAGTTACAATATGTCAACCCGTTTTGTAACTATGTCCGTAAAGGTATATTCTTTCTTATCATAAATGATGCGCATATATGTAGTGCCTTCCAAGACCCTGAGGAACTCCAAAAACACTACATAATGTGTTGTTTTTCATATTTTTGTCGCAAGTTTTTCATACCCAATATTCAGCAAATTATTCTTATTTAAATCATTAAAATTTGTCTTAGTGTTTCTTTTTTTTTTATTTTCAGAATTAGAGCAAATCAATATACTAGGTTAAGTATTTTGTGGAATTCAGAGGCACTTAGAGTCTCGTTAAGTTTTATCGTGCTTACGTACTGAGATGTTTTTGTAAATTAGCCAGGTTATTCAATTTCTAAATTTTTCTGTAAATTTAAGTACTAGTAGACATTATCTTAGTTTAATTAATTTCTATCCATTCATTTCCCATGCAGTTATATTTTTAAATCACCATATGTCTCGAAATCCATTAATCCGTTATTTTTAATTCCTTTAATCCTTTCCAGGATTGATCAATCTTTTTCTCATTGTCTTCTAAAACAAAAATGCTCTTTTCCATAGACATTGTTTCATTTTAACTTAACCAAACCATAAGTCAGCATTTGTTTCACATTTATTATTCATTTGTCGAACGTAACACTCATTCTAAAAAAAAATTCAGTGTGGAATCAATTGTCCTAAAAAATGCCAACTCGAACTCAATGTAAAAACTTCCTAATTGTCTTTTCATCTCTATGTAATCATAATCTCTTGTTGTTGACTCAATATAAAGCACTACATACTTGTCACTTATGAATTATCTTGTTGACTCGTATTTATTTTATATTATTATCATAATCTTTTATTCCGCGCAACAATCTTCGGTTTTACGCAATAGTCTTAGTTACTTGTGTCTTTTCTTTTTCTTTTCTTTTTAAAAGAAATATTTCATTCAGTGACTGAAATAGCTTCAGCTACGTTATTAATGATTTCTAGTCTCGAATTTTCTTCCCTGTGTTAATATGTCGTCATTTTCAAACTTCTTTCAATTTTTGATGATTCGAAATCATTCATACCACTAGTAATCTATTATTGAATATGAGAAAAACTAAGGGAACAATCTTTTTATGTATTACGCCTCTTTTGAATTTGTCCATTTATAACCAACGAAAAGATGGACACTAAAATTATGGACGGTTTCCAGTCGTCTTCTTTGTTTTACTCGCCCCTGCTTTATTAGGAGCAAAACTACACGTCTTAAAAGTTCTTACCCTTTTTCCATTCGCATATTCAACGAGAGATGATTAGTTTTGTTACTTAAACATTCTTTCTTTTTAAACTATTCTGTATAATTATCTTGTATTATACACTCAGTGTTTTCATTTCACCATGTACCTGTGTCCCAGATGCATCATTCATGCTGGGGACGCAACCTTTTCCTTTAAATTGTCATTATCATTTAATTCCTCTTTAACAAAGATTCAACGCACTACAAGCCTTATCGTTATTTTGGTTTTGCTGTATGAGTTTTTATTTTTCTGCACGCCGATCTTAGGTAATGAGATCTCGTCGCTTCGAGATTACGTCATTGTTGTTGGTAATTGGTTAAGTCATTCTTTTTCATTAGACAAAACTATATTGAATCGTTAGTTTTGTGATATTGTTTAGTATACCTCTAGGGGCATTTCTGTATTACCGTATTACTGTCGTAGTATTTCTACGGTATTTTCCTTCAGCGATTTTAATTTCACTGTGTGACGTTTGAGTGTTCCATATCAATAGAGGTGCAGGACTTAAAATTCGACTCCCTCCCGCCGTCACTTATGAGTGCTGAGGCTCATTTTGTCTGTCATTTTGTCTCAAATTATTGATTCAAAACCTGATGCAAGCCAAGTTATTTTGTGAAAATGTCAAAAATTCCTACAACTGAAGATACTTACGTATTTACTTTTAGCACAGGCGCTGGGCAATGGAGTAAAAGTGCGCATGTCCTGTTTATAGTTCCTAACACTTACCCAATCAAAACGTTTGAGTTGCTTTGCTACAGCTTCTGGATAAAACGTTCGTTTTGGGTTAAGGTTTTTTCCTGTGAGTTTCTATTAAAAAATGTCTCGATAGTGAACCTAAATCGTTTAATCAGCTTTCTTATAAATTATTTTTAGCAATTTACATCCAAAACAGGGACTGCTGGTGTGACCACGTGACTGTAAACTGGAGTTACTGGAGTTTTCCATAACATGAGCATCACCTAGAGGCAGTGGATATGACACAATAATTAGAAGAAAATAGTGCTTCTTTGGGCACTGTGACTCTCCTTATTTATCCTGTTAAGCACTTTTATTTCGGTTGCACTCCACAATGCAGAGACTTCTTGGGGTCAATTTATACACACTGTCCCTTTAAAATATTTCGAGTGCATGTTTCTTATGGCACCATATTTTAAAAATTATATTTTACACATTTTCGTCATATCTCACATTTTTTTCTCTTTTCCTGTAATATTTTAATTTTGGTACTTTCGAGCTTCCATACCTCAGGGCCAGTGAGCCCTTCATGAGGTAAAATGTACTTGTACTTTCCAAATCCTCAACCGTTTTGGCATGTTGTACAGTAGTGTCACACTTAACCGGGCTGCTGTCCCTATGATGCGTCATGGTCTGCAACTGCAGCGTCGCTTTTTGGATCTCCGGCTGCACTTTCGGACCCGCAATTTCCATTCGCCGCTGCGATTTCTCGAGCTCTGCTCCTAGTAACAACCATATCAAACAACTTATTACCACACACCACTTTATCATACACATCTTGTTTTCCTAATTTAACATTACTGCCCTGTTGATCTTGGTTGATCCCATTGACGGTGGCAGCGTGAGCCTTGGTACAGTGGTTTAGATGGTACCAGGTTGAGCTGCCCTCGACCTGGACTGCGGTCGGCGTTGCCCTCACGACGGTGTACGGTCCCTTACGCCTCGGTTGGTTCCACTCTCGTCGAAACCTTGATGTAGACGAGATCCCCTGGGACCACCTTCTTCCCCAATGGTTGTTCGACCTTGGACCCTCGTCTCTTAACCAGCCGGTAGATGACAGCCATTGGGCGCCATTTAATGTAGGAGAAAATGTAGGTTCGATAATCTTTTAAGTCTTCTTTCGTGATTGAATTAAGTACATCGGGAACCAGCCATGAGGGGGAGCCTTTTATTTCGTCATCCCAAAAGAACTCAGAGAACTCCAGACATAACAATGCTTTTATAGCTTCAGTTTGAGTACAACCCAAAAGGCGGCCCTAGTCCTCAGTAATCAACAAGGAAGACGCTGTCGTACCCTTATTAGGACATGTTGTTCGCCTCAGTTTGCTCAGAGAGTCCTTGTCCTTGTCTTGCCAAGGATCTTCTCGAATGATGTCAACATTCCCTCACTACTCTAAGCAATGTAAGCAAGTCTTTCTACATTTCTAAATGTATGCAACTCTATTCTACAAATGCAAGTCTATTTTCCACAACATATGCTGGGTGCACAGCAGCAGACAGGAAAAAGCTCCAGAGGATCATCAAAACAGCCCAGAGAATCGTCGGCTGCTCTCTGCCCAGTCTGGAGGACATTGCCTGCTCTCGCTACCTCAGCAGAGCAGAAAACATCATCAAGGACTTTTCTCACCCCGGCCACCATCTCTTCGACCTGCTGCCTTCCGGCAAGCGCTACAGGTCACACAAAGCAAAAACGAACAGACTCAGAGACAGTTTCTTCCCCACAGCCATTACCACCCTAAACAGACACCGCACAAAAAACTGAAAACTGTTGCAAAAAAACTACCTCACACGTATGTAAAATGGTACTCACGTACATGCTGTCTGCACTATGTTTGTTCACTGCTCAAACAGACACCGCACAAAAAAAACTGAAAACTCGTGCCAACACTACCTCATACGAATATAATGTTACTCATGTCTTGTTCTTGCACATGCCGACTGCACTACGCTTAATGCTCAAATTGCACAATGTCTGACCATTTCCTGTTTCTGCACTATGGTGTCTATGTTTGCACCAATGCATATGCTGACTATTTTTGCACTATGATGACTTTGCACCAAATGCAATATTGCACAACCGTTACGATACCAACGTTATCACGACAACCCTGTATGTAACATCCCACATGCCGACATTTCTTGTGTAAATACCATGTAAATTATAACTATAGCCTTATCCCCCTTGTCTTATAACATTATCTTCTCTGTTCCTTTATCTTCTTGCTCATACCTCACTATGAATGTGTAAAACTGGAGTGTCATGCCCAATTTCGTTGTCACAATATGTTAGCCCATTTGTAACAATGACAATAAAGGTATATTCTATTCTATTCTATTCTATTCTATTCTATTATGATGGGTCATAATGTGGAGCTTAAAGGGGTTTTCTTACTGTGACCATTGATAGTTGCTATCACGTCAATGCTATTTGAGAAGAACTGGATATTTCCAGCTCATGTCATAGTCAATGTTGGGCTGGCTCAGTGAAAAAAATAATTTGAATAAGTATCTGTCACTAGCTAACCTTATTTGTGCATTCATTCTCTAGTCAGCTATTTGGCCACATTCAGCGCAACAATTGAGTTTTACAATCTGGGGATAATCCCCACTCCCAAATTTTAAGTTAGTTTGGCCTACCACCATTCTTCTTTTCTGTAGCGGTAAAATGAACACAGAACCGTGAGAACGGTATAAGTCAAGTACGATAGAGGGCAGAAAAGTGCTAGTTGGACCCGAAAAAGCCAGGAAAATAAACGCGTTAAAAGTTATCATTCATTTCACTCATCTTGCACTTGGCATATGTGTCTACCTGGTTGTGTTTTGTGCAATGTTTGCAGAATTTTGCAGATGGGCAGCTCCTCTCACTCAAACATGCCCTTAGTGATGAGAATTCCGTCTCCTTTCCGAGAAACGGTTCCGTCGGCTCCGCTCACTAACAAAAGACGGCTCTATCGGCTACCAAAATCCTCTTCAGACTGTTTTTTTTTTACTTTTATCCCTATGATAAACATTAATCGGTAACATTATTAACAAAATTACGTTTGGGGGACATAAAGCTACAAAAAGAAAATGGACAACTATGAAAATAAAACAGGAGAGAAAGAAGAAACAATAATAAAGGAAGGAAAAAGAAGTAAAAGGCTAGAAGAGTCAAAAGAATACAAGGGGAAAGAGGAAAAGAAGGAAAAAGCAGAAAAAAATAAGAAAAAGAGAAAAAAATACTAAAAAAAAAAGACGGAAAAATCTTGGTATAAAAACAAAAACAAAATAATAACCTAGTTTCATGGTAATACACCGAGCTTCCACAGACTCTGCCGCTAGCGTTCCCATTATATTTAAGCCTATCCTGCTTTATTAAGGAAAAGAGAGTTTTAAAATGTGATCATTTTTGGGGGTGCACACCTCAAAATCGGCTGGTTACCCCCCTGTACATACATAGATATGTTTTCATTTATATCAGAATTTGTATATAATTTGTTTATATTTAAATGTTGTTTGTAAAATTATCAACTTAAACCTGAATTTCTATTTAAGTCATTCAAATTCCTCCTCCATAGCTAAGTGGGCCGGCTTTGGGTAGAAAACTCTCTGAAAAAGGGGCCCTGTATCACGTCATCTACATCCGGGCAACATTACTCGTGGTGGCTATATTGGATGGGTGTATCCGTGCCTTAATCGTTTTTTAATTGTTTTAGAAAATAGGAGAATAAAGCTCTAGTTGGGTAAATGCGGTCATTAGACGAATGTTACAGGTTACGTTATGCCGACAAAAGTTTACTGATTGATAAATAACACCCATAAGAGCTACAGACAAACAAGTGAAAGGAGGGTTAGGGTTCAAATAAAGCTTCAGGACTCATTTTGGCCGGGGAACGGCTTCACATCATTGGCCAAGCATTTTAGCGCGCTCTGGCCAAACCCGGAGACTGTACTGCACTATGTCAGGGCCTTGCTCTTCCTTTCACTCCCGTATAAGGGCCAGGCTCTTACGGAGACTCTGAGTTCTCTATAGAGTTCAGCAGGAAAACAGCGCACTATTTTCTGCTAGGCGCATGTCAAAAGTCACCTGGACCACTTAAGGTTTTCTTCCTCTGCCCTCAACTCATCAAAAAACTGTGCTTACAAAAAAACAGTTGAGTCACAAAAAAACGACACCCTTCACCTTCTACTGTAATGGTTTTGTGCCTGCAGTGCCTCTTTTCTCCAAAAGATAGCAGCTTTAACCAATTTTAACCCCTCACCTTTCCTTTCCCCAAATGATTCCAATCAGACAATAAGGCATCTGTACTATAAATACCCTGGGCTCCCACCTCACGTCTGAGTCGTTTTGATTCCTGAAAACATTCACCCACCAAGACTACAAGCTTCTTCAACCTTGACTTCCTTCTTCAATTCCTACCTCATTTCTAGTTCACCCACTCCAAGACCTGCCAGTCCATCGACCTTTTTAAAAGACACTTTTAAAACTACCTTTCAAGATTTCAAGCTTCTCTTCCCAGACCCCCTTCAGTCCCTCTTGTTTTAAAAGTTTCCGCTATATTTTTAAAGGTACTCCCGAATCTCGCTTTCAAGATTTTAACCAACTCAAGACTCCCTTTCAAGTTTTCCTACTCAGCATTTCCAATGTCACACTCCCTTCTTCCCAGTAAAGTCTTTTTTGTTGTTGCTAAATATACACACCCCTGTTAGGGTTTGATCACGACTCTTGTGTACCGTCTCCTTGTTGCCCTGCATTTGGGTCTGTCCAACCGCGTGACCTCCACTTCCATTTGAACATCCCAAACAATTAGTGTAGACCCATGACAACATCCGGTGGACCCATCCAATATGGTCAACTTTGTATTAGAGGATGCAGGTGATGTCACATGGAAACCATTTATATCAGGGGTCCTCAAATACAAATCTTAAAGGTCCATAATCGCCTTTTTTTTTTTTAAACAAGCATGGGTCCTTTTATTATGACGGTCAAGTACAAGGCAAGTCAAGTCACATTTATTTGTATAGCCCTTAATCATAAAAATGTCTAAAGGACTGCACAGGTTACAATTCAACCATCCCCTGATCTTAAACCAACATGCGAGCAAGGAAATAGTCAAAACCTCAGCAGGAGGAAAATAAGAAACCTCAAGAAGGGGCTTCACATGTGGAAATCCCACTTCTAGGATGACCAGGCTGCAATAGATTCAACACAAACACAAAATTTGGCATTTCTTATGCCATCACATAGCTGTTGGTCACATCATCATCAGCCAGTACTTCAGTGTGTCCTGTGGTTGATAAATCTGAGAGTGAGATTTGTTTGATTTTTGTTGTCACTTCCTCCTTTCCTTTTCCTCCGAACACTGTTACCATCACCTCAGTCATACACTCATGTATTATTTATCCAACAAAGAAAGGCTTCTTATATTTGGCCAATACCCACGACACTCTTGAGCAGTGAGCACTCCATTGCAATTTGTTGTTGTTTCATAGATTTAACAATAACCCTGCTGGATTGTTGAAATTACTGCTTCAACCTGTCAATTTCCAGCCTTGTCACGTCTGAATTAGGAAGAAACTTCTTTTCAAAAGAGCTATGCTTTTAAACATAATGGCGCTTCACATTTTCATTTTTTATTATGACGACAGTCTTTAAACATATTAAGCATTATGGTTTTGTACTTACAGGTGGTGAAATGGACGCATATATGTCAGTCCATTCCTCATGAAAACAGTCGTTTGCATTGTCCACTTTTCGTTATGTATTCCACTTTCATTCATTCATTCATTATCTGCACCGCTTATCCTCAGTAGGGTCGCGGGGGTGCTGGAGCCCATCCCAGCTATCTTCGGGCAGGGGACACCCTGAACTGGTGTCCAGCCAGTCGCAGGGCAAACAGGGACAGACAATTCGCTCGCTCATTCACACCTAGCTAGGGACAATTCAGACCGGCCAATTAACCTGACATGCATGTTTTTGTAATGTGGGAAGAAACCGGAGTGCCCCGGAGGAAACCCACGCAAGCACGGGGAGAACATGCAAACTCCACACAGGGGGTTTGATCTCATGACCTCAGAACTGTGCCGCACACACGCTAACCACTGGGCCGCCGTACTGCCCCTAGATCTTCCACTTGTTGCACGTAAACAGACTGATTGTAAAGTGCCAGGTATGACTCGTGTTCGTCGGTCTAGTCAAGCTAGCAGTGTTCACGCTCGCTCAGCCAATCAGCGCACTGTTGTCATAGAGATGACAGCCCATAACTCTGTCACCCAGGCAACAGCCAATCAGCGCGGTCTCCTGATGCACAAATTTCTCCCTCTCTCACACCCATTGCGAAATTTTTTAAAACGTTTTTTTTGTTTTGTTCAAGAAAGTGCCATCCGCTCTGGGTCCACAAAGAGGTGTGCCACGACGCTACCGCGGTCCGCTAATTTAGGACCCCGGATCTATACATTTTCAGCAGCAAACTTCCACTTATACAGTCTTGACAGCTGGAGTTTGAATTTGAAGTTTCTGTTGAAGACAAGTTAACATGAATTCCTTTTTTTTTCCTGATTATTATTAGTTAATATAATACATTATCATTAAAGATGAAGTCAACCTAAAGGATTTCCTAATAATATTATGTTATTTAGACCGTGGAAAATGGACTGCCTTAATATAATACTTTACCGGTCACTGAAGACCACCGAAGTGCTTTAAAATACACATCATACTTTACCCATTCACACAGATATGGGGAAGTCAGCAATGCATATTGGGGGCATTGAAGGTTCCGTGTCTTGCTCAAGGATACTTTGACATTTAAGTCAGAGAAGCTGAGAACCAAACCTGTGACCCCTTTGGTCCCCAGACGACCGCTCTACTTCCTGAACTACTGCCACCATGGTAATTAAGAACACAACATTGCTTGGAGACTATAAGTTACAAAAAAACTATACACCTGTTTTAATCCTTATATGGGGTGGCCATTTTGAAGGTTTGTGTTGTAGGATGTTGACGATACTGTTCCTCAGGCTTTAGCTCTTGAACAATCCTGGCTTTGCTTTTAATGTGTTCAAAATGGTGTGGTTTGGTTACTTTGAATCTCCGTATTTTCTTCTACTGTGCATTATTCCACAGAAATGTTATTTGCATTTGAAATAAATAGCATGTTATCATTTAGATAAGACTGCTAAATGTTAATTATAAATGTTGAGAAAATTACTTTATAATGGTGGCTTTGTTGCTTTGGCTAAGTGAAAGAAATAATTTTAATATGTATCAGTCACTTGCACCAATATTGTTTGATCATTTTAAAAATTTTGCAATTTCCCCACCAATGCCAAGACCAGACCTACACCCATGGTTTTATGAGTGTAATAAATTAGTGTTTTCCCCTACAGGCAGTTGTTCAACCACATGGATGGATACTCCAGAACCATCTCTAGGCCCAGAGAGAGATGCCTTTATTTACATGAACTTCATGAAGAACCACAGCTGCTATGATGCCATTCCCACCAGCTCTAAGCTTGTCATCTTTGACACTGCATTGCAGGTAACATGGCCTTACACATTTTACCATTATTAATGGACATTTTATCTGTATTGTTGTACATATCAAATTTGTGTTTTGTCCAATTTTGCATAGGTGAAGAAGGCCTTTTTTGCTTTGGTGGCTAATGGGGTACGAGCAGCACCTCTATGGGACAGTAAACTCAAACGTTTTGTAGGTGAGCACCAGTTAAGTGAACAGTAAGCGGACTGTGTTTTGAGTTGGTGTTGCTGACTGCAGTGTCTGTATTTGAGGCACTGCACCCTTAGAGCGGGCAATGTCAAACATTTAGCCTGCGGGCCGGGCTTAATTTCTGAGTTAGTTAAAAAAAGAAGCAAATCCTTAGGTCATTTCCATCAAAATTATGATTTAAAAAAAAAAAAATCAAAACCAAATGCTCCCTCTTGATGCTAAAGGGCATAAAGCAGGGGTCTCAAACTCGCAGCCCAAGGGCCAATTGCAGCCTGTGAAGTGAAAGTTTGAGGCCCCAGCCTTAATATGAAAGTCTAAAGGGATAGTGTTTACTATTAAGTGCCTCCTGGTGGGTAAAATATAATTCATTAAAAAAAGAAATAGTGATTTAAAAAATAAGCAAAAATACATGATCTGTGAAATAAATGTCCATGTTTTTAAAAACTCATTGGTAGATAAATTTGCATTTATTTTACAAAATTAACGTCACTTAGATGGAGCTGACGTCATTGTCAGCCATCTTGTTTCTACAGATACCCCCAAAATAAAAAACAAAACCTATTGTTTTTTTCCTTTTTTTCATTGTTTTTGCCTCTATTTTTTGCTTTCCTTTTTCTCTTTTTTTATCTTTTCTTTTAACTTCTTTGTCTTATTTCTTTTTTCCAATTTTCCCAACTTTTTTTTCTTTTTCCCTTTCCTGACTTTGATTTTCTTTTTACCCTTTATTTTTTTTCTTTGAAAAGGCTGGGCAAAAAAAAGAAAATGTTGTGGTTTGATTACTTTAAGTGACTGGAGGGATGGGCCAATAAACAATCCACCAGAAGCCAGGAAACCGGGGCCAATAAATTTGTGCAACCCTGATAATTTTATTCTATTTTTAATATTGGACACCTGCAAAGAGGAATGCAAAGGATGCAAGTTTTTTCTTTTTGGCTATTATTGGTTCGACTATTATGCACTGTTTACATCGTTGTCACCATTGGCTAATCATGTTGCTATTCTTTGATATCCACACCCTGTATGGCTGATCTGCTTTTGTAACCTAAAGAGATTTCATGAAAAGAAAGGGTTTTTTTGGAAAGGCTTTTTGAACAGGTTGGAATGTCTTATATGCAGTTCTAATTCTCCTGTTCTCCTTGGAAGTTCAAATTTCATTATGTCTTTTCTTCTTATTTTAAAAGTCTACTAAACTTTTAACTTATCCAGCCCTTATTCCGATATTAAATTGATCTATGTTTCTTTGCAGGAATGCTGACCATCACAGACTTTATCAACATTCTCCATCGTTACTACAAGTCTCCTCTGGTGAGCCATCTGATGTTTACTATTTGTATCAAGAATTTAAGGATCTTTACCTTTTGGCACGGTCATGTCTGTCTGGCACACCATGAGAAATGGTTATTAGAGCAATGAGTCTTTGACCAAGGCAGTTGACGGATGTTTGCCTTGACTGCAGGTTCAGATCTACGAGTTGGAGGAGCACAAGATCGAGACGTGGCGAGGCATGTATACACAGCAGTCTAGAAATAGCTCAGCAAAAGCAAGCAGTACTTGTCCTCGAATTTCATGTTCGCTTAAGATCACCACTTGCTTCACCTCTCGGCAGAGATCTATCTGCAGTACTCCACCAACCGCCTCATCAGCATTGGCCCCGATGCCAGGTCAACCCCACATTACAAATTTTAACGTTTTGAAAGATTTGTTTCAAGTCCTTGTTATCCTTCTTTTAGTCTGTTTGATGCCATCTACTCACTGTTAAAGAACAAGATCCACCGACTTCCCATCATTGACCCAGCATCAGGGAATGTCCTGCATATCCTGACACACAAGCGCATCCTCAAGTTCCTCCATATTTTTGTAAGCAAAACGATAACACTGAAATGAGATGATGGACTTTTATCTATCCAAATTATTGACGTTGAAGTGTTAACAATACAGGTCAGTAGGATACACCCTGTATTTTGGGTTTGTTGGGTGAGGGTGTCAAGAACACACTCGGTGGGTGCGCAAGGAATGTGTGGGAACGCTCATTAGTACAGCAAACAGCTGTTTTTGTCGAGGCCGGGTTCGGTATATCTAAAATCCTGTAGCAAGGCAACAATCATGGTCCATGAGGTTAACTGGAATAACAAGACACTACAAGAAAAGTGCTTCGGATGTGATATGGAAGACAACAAACGAGCACAGAGCCAAGGAGACAGTGTTTATTCACTGACAAGAGAGGGTTGTGATGGTAGGGAAATCGAGACAAGTGATTAATAGATAAGGTTCTACAGTGTACTCAGATTTCCCACCAAAACCCTGTTTTTTGCGAGTGAGAAGTTTAGTAGACACCCAAAATAAGGTGAGAAGTAATCAATGGATTTTGAACTTGCAAGGAAAACAGGAGCGGACCCGATCCGCCAATAAAAAAATTCCCCTGAGCCCTTCCTTTTTGTTAAATCTCCTAGGTTACAAGCAGATCCTTCCTAAAGGGTATTAAAATCGAAGAACAGCCACATGATTGGCCAATAGTGACAATGATGTATAATTCAAAACAACGCACAGTGTACAATAACAATCACAATAACGAACTGCTATACTGTACAATCTCTTTTGCAAGTGTCCAATAATAAAAACAGAATAAACAAATGAACTTATCAGTGGGCAGGTCAAAAACCTCTCTCAGGCATTAGAAACGTGTTGCGCCGGCCACTATAGGTCTTACGAAGTACTTGTATAGTGCTACTTTCTTAGCATGTTTATTTTGTATTAGAGTTTATTTTTGTTTTTTAAATATTTTCTGCAACAGGGTTCTATGATTCAAAAGCCTTGGTTCCTGCAAAAAGAGATTGGTCAGCTGGCGATCGGCACCTTTAAGCAGATTGCGACTGTGCAGGACTCTGCATCGGTATATGACGCTTTGAGCATCTTTGTGGAGCGACGAGTGTCTGCGCTGCCTGTGGTCAATGCGCAAGGTAGTTGATGCATTCCCAAAATCCGTTTTTTTCCAAATGTATTTTTCTCTTTAAAGTCCTCATTGCGTGTTCATCCTAGAGTGCCATGTCTAATCTTGTTTCAATCAATGTACTCTATATTGTTAGCAATGACATTAAATACAAGTCAGTTCAATTCAAAAGTTTTTTCCTCAAGAGGTTTCCGGATCAATATCAATTCCAATCCAGGCTGAAGCGACTGGATCGAAATTGATTGTTTTTGTTATAAAGTGTGATACAATCCACAAATTCACTTTCATTCTCGATAATTCTCGGTCAGATTACATTGCCATTGTGTGATAGTTTGTTTATGAGGCAATTTTTCTTATTGTTTTTCAGAGCCTTCTTGGCTCTTTACTTTAAAAAGAACGCAAGGAAAAAACATGAAGTTCAGAAGCATTCCTCATCCAAATTTAATTAACATTTTAGGTAACAAAAACAATAACAGTGATTAAGGATCGTTATCAACCAATAAGCACAACTGCAATATATCATCGGATAGGCAAAAGTGGTAACGAGTCATCCCAAGTCATCACAGGATTTGTTATTAAAACCATCTGAAGAAGGCATTATAATCATGCTTCTGTTATCAATGTTTTAGAATTAGCTGAAAGCAGTATGTCAAAGTAAGAAAGTATTGCCCCCATCACCCCCCCCCCCCAAACAACCTTTTTGTCATATTGACATCACAATGAAAACACCATCCCCACTATCAAACATGGTGGTGGCAGAATTATGCTCTGTGGTTGCCTTCCATTAGCAGGTACTGGGAAGATTGTTAGAGTTGATGGGAAGATGGATGCAAGCAAAATACAGACTGATTCTGGCGGAAAATTTGTAGTGTGCAAGAGACCTGAGAATCTTTTGCAGGTTACCTTCCCACAGGAAAACGACCCTCAAGATAAAGCAAAACCTACAATGGAATATTTAAAACGAGCAACATAAATGTGTTAGAATGACCAAAAAGTCCAAACCTTGATCCTAAAGAGCATTTGAGGAAAGATCTAGAAAATATATCCATATACAGTACTGTCAAACCTTAGAGTACTTGAGCTGTGTTGTTTGGAAGAATGGGCGAATATTTGTTTGAAGATGGGCAAAATTTATAGGGATATACCCAAAACTACTTGTGGCTGTGATTG
The DNA here is from genome assembly GCF_059441175.1 of Urocampus carinirostris. Classification (NCBI taxonomy): domain Eukaryota; kingdom Metazoa; phylum Chordata; class Actinopteri; order Syngnathiformes; family Syngnathidae; genus Urocampus; species Urocampus carinirostris. Next base: position 36,343,102 of record NC_142362.1, on the reverse strand, counting down.
CAGCAAAATGAGTTTGTACAAAGTATTTACTCAAAGGTGGCTAATATTTTTGCAACGTCTGCTTTTGAATTTACTTAATGTTATCACAATATACAATGTTAAATACCTTTAAATGTGTTTTTTCCACGATTGTGTCTCACATGTTGTTGATTCTTAGAAAACATTTTGCATGTTTATCGATGAGTTTGAAGCCTGGACTATAGCAATATGCCAAAAAGCATCAATACTGAGTGGCGTCAATACTTTTGCAAGGCACTGTAGATTTCTTTATTTTTTTTTCATTCACACAGGCAAAACACCAGAGGCCCAATGAGCTATTAGGATACATGGTGATCATCCATAACTTTGCATTTCTGGTCTTAACTTTTTTTTCCTTCCCTCTCAGGTAAGGTGGTGGCACTGTACTCCAGATTTGATGTCATTGTAAGTTGCAGTAGTTCAAGTTGTGTTCATACTCAAAATGAATGTGGTAACTGGAAAGTAGAAACGTGCATTATATAGTTCATTTTCACTATTTGGTGCCATTTCAGCTTGGTAACCTTCACTCAAAAAATGTAAAAATATTCAGCATTGCATCTGAAAGAGGGACTTTCAAACTATGAGAAATGTGTTGCAATGTGCAGCTCAGGATAGAATTCTGTAATGTTTTTTTTTCACAAATTACTTCACATAGCGTAGCAATAACAGGGGAGGACAGTAATAATGTAATAAAAAAGAAGCTAGTACACGATGATTACTGTAAGAAATGTTTAACATTTTTATTAACCATATTATAAAAAAAAAACAAAAAAAAATGGTTTCCATTATAAATAAGCGCAACAGAGTGGACGTGTTATGCTTTTCCTCATCAGACGACCATAAGAAGAAATTGGAAAAAGGTCGATTAAAGAGTGGTACTTACTCATCTTCTCCTGGAATGTTTTCCTTCCAAAAATAACGCTCAGAGAGTAGTCATGTGACCAAAATTATTGCCAGCAGATGTTTTCTATGGAACTCTTATTAGAGAAACTAGGGGACAGTACACACTGGGGCACAACATTTTTTTTTAGAGATTTTAAACATAAAATGCACTAATAACTGAAATTGACATTAGGTAAGTAGTATCATTAAAGACAATACAGAAATGAAGAAAAAACATGAATTTATTAGATTTTTCTCACTCATATTTGTAACAGAAGTCAATCAAACAAGACTGGGGACACAAAATGTTAGTCTGCTTGTACTACAACCAGAGTAATTTATTTAAAATGATTTCATTCTGCATACATATCACTGTGTCCTATGGTAGAGTGCACTTAAGCATACAATAAATTAAAATGAAGTATAAGCCCATTTTCTACAAAATATACCATTTTGTCAATGGGACTCAAATGGCACTGAATAACAAAAATGACCGTATCAAAATGTGGACAAAAAGTTATGACGTGCTTAACCATCCTGTTTGAATTTTGTTTTGATCTGTATGAAAGAATCTTGCAGCCCAGAAAAACTACAACAATTTGGACATGACAATGTCAGAGGCTGTTGCCTTGAGGGCCTGCTGCGTTGAGGGTGTCCTCAAATGTTACCCTCATGAAACCTTAGAAACCATCATTGACCGCATTGCTAAGGCTGAGGTAACTGTTATTTTTTTCCCTGTCTTTGCTGCTTTTTGAAATGCAGTGCTACAAAACATTGGAAACCATATTTCAGAATGCATAAAGAGACTTTATAGATTTGGAAAATATTTTCATAGTGGCATTTAAGAGCACGTGTTAACCAAAGGGGGGCGCTGTGTTTCTCAAAGGCAGAAAAACCTCATTTTCTTTTCTTTTCACATTTTGTTGAATTTGAGGTATCAACCGTTCATCTTAATCCATCTAATTTAAATCAATCTAATTTAAACATATCAATCTAATCTATCTAACTTGAATAATATTTATCAAATTTAAATCGATTGATTTAAATCAAATCTAACTATCTAATCTATATAATTTTAATCTATCACCCTAATCTATGTAAAAATGAATGAAACTTTATTTTAAACATGATAAAAAAACAAAACTTAACAAGTCAAATAAACAAAAACAATGTTAACGTAACATGTCTGAAAAGGAGTAGGAAGAAGCATATGCTTATTTAATCAGACCCCTTTGACTTTCTTTGAAATATTGTCTCACAGCTAGATTTCTTGTGAATTTACCTCTAACAAACACTTCATAAATCTGCATAGGTTCATATTCCAAAACACTAAGCAAATCGTAATAAAGATAATGATAATGATGATGAATAAAAACAATAAACCCTAATTAGACAATTGTATGAATAAACTGAAAAACGCCTAGTGAATCCGTAATGATACTCTGTGATTACCATGTTTTTGTACCGCTTTTTGAACTGAGACATGCTCTGCACTCAACCAATTCCACAGCTTTTCTACACATACAGAAAGTGAAAACTTTTTTTTAATGTTGTGCAGATACAAAGATTTTTTTTAGATTATCCGTTTCCTTCAAATTTTAATCCCTGTCTATGTTAAAAAAACAGTTTTGGGATGTTTCCAGAATCAGATTAATCATTGTTTAGTACATAAATAGTGCTGTTTTAAAGTGAACCATATCAGTGAATTTTATCATGGTGGATTTCCAGAAAGGTGCATTTGCGTGATCTTTGTATCCGGCATTATGGATTATCCCGATGGCTCTCTTTGGTGTATTGATAGTGACTTTAGTGCACATTTTTAAGTGTTGCCCCAAACTTCTACACTGTAATTTAAATATGGAAAAAACAGTGTGTTGTAGAGAATGCAGAGTTACTTGTGGTCCATAATGTTTTGCCTTGCCGGTTGACGGTTTGTTCTGTACATGTTTTGAGTGACATTTCCAGTTTAATTTGTCATCTATTAGTAGACCAAGAAACTTAATTTCAGATACTTTCAATATCCACACCTTCTACTTAGTGTCCCTACTACAACTACCAAATAACATGACAATAGTTTTATCTAAATTTGATAATAACTTGTTCCTACCATACCACCTCTTTAATTAGCATATTTCAGCAGTGACCGACTTCAGTTGTTGGTTCATATCTCCCAGGTCTAGTCCAACTTTTTTCAAAAAAAATTAAACCATAAGCCACATCAAACATGTCGTCCTTTTTAATATAGTTATAATATATATCATAGAGAACAATGATAATAATAAAAATACTTCATAAATCCCGATTTGTGTTTGTATGTATTTGTATATGATTTATATCCTCCAAAACGGCTGATCTGATTTTTTTGAAAATTTACACAGTTGTAATTTCGGCCTCTGCGAGTGTCTTTAGCTAGTTTTTGTGTCAAGGCACCCCCAATAAATACCAACATAATCGATAAACATCTGATTTCATCGGGTCTCCAATGCCTTGTGGCGGACAAATTAGGTACTGCAGCTCCTAACCATTATTGACCACTCCAAACAGCCGTGTCCAATCTGGTATCAGAACCAACACCTTGATTGATCTAATTATTTCTTATGTGCACATTTCATTTCATTTGCCTTAATCATGTGCTTATCTGTGATATTGTCATATACATTTTTGGAACAGCCTGTATACTACTGCAAAACCTTGTGTTTAACGCGCACCGAGACTTTGAGTTCTTCTTAGGTAAAAAAAAAAAAGTGCATTATACACAAATAAATACGCTATGTATTAAGTGGAAATTGTGTTTTGCGGCTGTGCTCAGGTGCATCGTTTGGTGTTGGTTGACACCAAGGATATGGTGAGAGGAATCGTCTCTTTGTCAGACCTCCTTCAGGCCCTTGTCCTCAGTCCAGTGGGTATTGATGCACTTTGCACCTAGCCAACATCTCCACATAAGTGTCTTGCATTCTCTCTCAGTCCCACCTCGGATGTGTGGCTGGCCCACTCTTCATCCACTACACCAACGACTGGCTTCTTTTGCCAAATACCAGCGTCTTCGAAGTTTAGAAGACGTTAATTATATGTACCTTATAGTTACACAAATGTCTTAATCAGTTGCTTTAATCTTCGTCTAGCCTGACCTTGATGTTGCTTGATGCTGAACTGTGTGCATCAAGACTCCTTTGGCCTAATAGAAAAAGATCTGTCATCTCCCTTCTGCAAACGACAAGCCCACATTTTGCAGGTCTTGCAAACACCTTCATGACTACATCAGAAAATGTTAGCAGCACCTCCTGTCTTCACTTTGCAGGTACGAGACCATTAACAAATTCAGAGGGAGCTTATTTCTCCCCTTTGCGTATCCAATTAAAACATTTGTGACTGAGACGTTGTGGCTATTAAAACAAAAGCTGTGGTTACCAGTTCCTTTGGGGATTTTATTACAATTAAACCAAGTAAAATTAAAAAATCAGAATTGATTCTTGGCTTGTGAAGAAGACAAAGTTCATTCACCAAAAAAGGATCTGAAAACCGGCGGGGTGGTGTCTTACAAGACATGGGCATGGTTTGAAAGAAGAGTCACTGAACGTAGTGGGAGTTTACCTAAAGATCACATTTTCACCAATCTTGCTGGTTGGAGTTTGTGAGTAGTCTTGGAAAATTCCAGGGAGAAACCAGATCACTTAAAAAGTGCAAGGAATGCACAAAGACCGGACGAGACATCAAATAAACCCAACTAAATGTAAACACTTTTTACTTAAATACACGACCAGTCGTGCTGTAAATGCCTCACTCAGATACATAGATACATAATCATTAATTGTATTAACTACAACTAAATGAATAATGTGATGATCAAAATAATTATGTGATGATTAAATAATAATAAGGATATAACATATATATGTATAACTCCTCCTCCTTGATCTGCTACCTTATCGTGGTGGAGGAGTTTGTGTGTCCCAATGATCCTAGAAGCTATGATGTCGGGGGCTCTAAGCCCCTGGTAGGGTCACCCATGGCAAACAGGTTCTAGGTGAGTGGCCAGACAAAACCCAGATCAGAAGACCCCTTATGACGAGCAAAAACACTGGTCCTGAATTTCCCTCGCCCGGACGCGGGTTACCAGGACCCCCTTTTGGAGCCAGGCCTGGAGGTGGGGTCCGCTGGCGAGCGCCTGGTTTACCCACGCACGGCTTGGGCTCTGGTACCAGTCCTCTCGAAAGGGGTTGGACTCTCTTCCACTCTGGAGTTGCTTGTGGTGAGAGGCACAAATAAATGTACACGGTGTGGGCATATTAGTTGCTCTACGGCTCGGCGCCTGTACGTTGGGGTCTACCCCAGTAGACTAGAGGGTAGCCTCCCTCCACCTTCGGGTGGGGGGACGGGTCCTGACTGTTGTTTGTGCTTATGCACCAAATAGCAGTTCAGAGTACCCCCATTCTTGGAGTCGTTAGAGGGTGTGCTTGAGAGCGCGCCCCCTGGGGTCTCCCTCGTACTGCGGGAGACTTCAACGCTCACGTGGGTAATGACAGTAAGACCTGGAGAGGCGGGATTGGAAAGAACGGCCCCCCCCTGACCTGAACCCGAGTGGTGTTTCGTTATTGGACTTCTTTGCCCGTCATGGATTGTCCATAACGAACACCATGTTCAGACATAAGGGTGTCCATATGTGCACTCGGCAACAGGATACCCTAGGCCGTAGTTCGATGATCGACTTTGTCGTCGTTTCGTCGGACCTGCAGCCGCATGTTCTGGACACTCCGATGAAGAGAGGGGCGGAGCTGTCAACTGATCACCACCTCGTGGTGAGTTGGCTTCGATGGTCAGGGAATATGCCGGTCCGACCCGGCAGACCCATGCGTGTTGTGAGGGTCTGTTGGGAACGGCTGGCAGAATCTCCTGTCAGAAGAAGATTCGACACTGTGTATAGTGCCGATGGGGCGCTGCTGACCTCGGGACGTTGTGAATCGGTGGGCGGAGTACTTCGAAGACCTCCTCAATCCCACCGACACGTCTTCCTCTGGGGAAGCAGAGCCGGAGGACTCTGAGTTGGGCTCTCACATCTCTGGGGTTGAAGTCACCGAGGTGGTCAAAAAGCTCCTCGGTGGCAGGGCCTTGGGGGTCGATGAGATCCGCCCGGAGTTCATAAAGGCTCTGGATGTTGTGGGCGTGTCATGGTTGCCGCACCTCTGCAACATCGCATGGACATCGGGGACAGTGCCTCTGGACTGGCAGACTGGGGTGGTGGTTACCCTCTTTAAGAAGGGGGACCGGAGAGTGTGTTCCAACTACAGGGGAATCACACTTCTCAGCCTCCCTGGTAAGGTCTATTCAGGGGTACTGGAGAGGAGGGTCCGCCAGGAGGTCGAATCTCGGATTCAGGAGGAAAAGTGTAGTTTTCGTCCTGGCCGTGGAACACTGGACCAGCTCTACACACTCTGCAGGGTCTTTGAGGGTGCATGGGAGTTTGCCTGTCCAGTCTACATGTGTTTTGTGGACTTGGAGAAGGCATTCGACAGTGTTCCTCGGGAGGCCCTGTAGGGGGTGCTTCGGGAGTATGGGGTACCGCACAGTCTTATCCGGGCTGTGCGGTCCCTGTATGCCCGGTGCCAGAGTCTGGTCCGCATTGCCGGCAGTAAGTCGGATTCGTTCCCGGTGAGGGTTGGACTCCGCCAGGGCTGCCCTTTGTCACCAATTCTGTTCATAACCTTTATGGACAGAATTTCTAGGCGCAGCCTTGGTGGGGATGGAGTCCGGTTTGGGGTCCTCAGCATTGCATCACTGCTTTTTGCAAATGACGTGATGCTGTTGGCTTCCTCAGGCCGTGATCTTCAGCTCTCGCTGGAGCGATTCGCAGCTGAATGTAAAGCGGCCGGGATGAGGATCAGCACCTCCAAGTCAGAGACCATGGTACTCAGTCAGAAAAGGGTGGCATGCTCCCAGGTTAGGGAAGAGATCTTGCCCCAAGTGAAGGAGTTCAAGTATCTTGGGGTCTTGTTCACGAGTGAGGGTAGGATGGAACGGGAGATCGACAGACGGGTCGGTGCAGCGTCTGCCGTCATTCGGACCTTGTACCGGTCCGTCATGGTGAAGAGGGAGCTGATCCGAAAGGCAAAGCTCTCGATCTACCGGTCGATCTACGTTCCTACCCTCACCTATGGTCATGAACTTTGGGTCATGACCGAAAGAACACGATCCCGGATACAAGTGGCCGAAATGAGTTTCCTCCGCAGGGTGTCTGGGTTCTCCCTTAGAGATAAGGTGAGAAGCTTAGTCATCCGGGAGGGACTCTGTGTGGACACACTGTTCCTCCTCGGGAGGTGTTCCGGGCATGTCCCACCGGCAGGCGGCCCGGGGGGCGACCCAGGACACGCTGGAAAGACTACGTCTCTCGGCTGGCTTGGGAACGCCTTGGGATCTCGTTTTGATGAGCTGGAGGAGGTGGCTGAAGATAATGGATGGATGGATGGATGTATGACTCGTTCTAAATACAGTATATATACAGAGACATATTACAATTTTCTAACAACTGTCACTTTTTTTTTCTTGCGCTTTATGTCAATTAAGCTTATGATCAATTTGAAAAATGAGATTTGAATCGGTTGAGACCATGAATCGATCATACCAGTATTTTTAACCAAATCCCCTAAAAACACAGTCGCTGCTGTGTTTGTGTGTGCATCCTTAAAATCATTAGTTACTTTTATGCATTGATGGTGTTGTATGTAGAAAAATTCCACTCTTTTTAACAATGACCAGCAGCAATCAAGTCTGAGTAAATCAAAGTAAAGGGCAACATTCCTTTGTTTTATCCAATGTTCTTTCCATTGCTCCTATTTCCTGAATTCACTAACTTTCAGTCAGCGTGATCGCTGGTCATTGACCGTTTTTAATCGCTTACTTATCAGATCATATCTTAAAAAAAACATGACGCCAAAATGTTTTTGGTTTGAAAACAATTAACTCATGAGCAGAAATTTACAAAGACATGTTATGTTTATTTATTTTTTGTCGATTAAAAAAAAACATTCAATTAAATTGGTTTTGAAACACTCAGAATAAAGCATAAATGATGTCCCTTTTTAAAGCACTAAACTTGATATTTTGCATTGAAAAACTTAGAATTTTTTTTTAATATTAAATCTGATAATTATCTTGATGAATCAGATATATACATGACAAACATGAAGAATTTAGCCAGCTAGTCCAATGATGGGGATATTGGAGACGGGAATGGCACCAATTCAACACAATTTCACTGGTAGTACTTTTTTTTTTTTTATACCCTTTTATAAATATTATCATTGTATTGCTAAGATTTTCGTTTGACCATGCCTGGCAGGCTGTAGCCCACCAGTCGTCCACCATGCTGCCAGGATCTAGTCCAGGGGTTGGCAACCCAAAATGTTGAAAGAGCCATATCGGAGAAAAAAACAACAACATATGTATGCAACCGCAATAATTTAAAAGCCTTATATAAGACTTATAAGGAAGGCAAAACATACTGTTTTTTTTTCTATATTCATTGGAAAATATTAGGAATGTTTCTTTCATGCTTTCCATTGTCAAATATTTTTGAAAAAGCGCCAGGGAGCCACTAGAGAAGGCATAAGAGTCGTATGCGGATCCAGAGCTGCTTGTTGCCGGCCCCCAATCTAATTAAAATTAAGCATATTAAATGAGTGAGTAACAAAGATAATGAAGCAAAGTAAACAAGTCAAAGTGTCATTGTGTTTGGTAACCTGGCATATTCAGTGTGCAGTGGGTGGAGCTTCCAAAACCCATTAAAAATTTACTCAACATTTTGGGGGTCTTGTGTGCTACAAATGATGCATTAACACTCGACTCGTCCTAGCACTTGTAAAGTTTAACCCATTGTTGTTCTGCCTATCTTGTTGAGTTGTAACTTGGTGTTGTTCATCAGTTTCCTTGTTTTTATCTTTCAGATTTTGTGAATGACTGTGTTTGCACGAAGGAACTGAGATAAAAGAATTTATGACCAACTAAAGCCCAATGAGAACCTATGTGATAAAAAAAGGAAAACTGTTGGAGTTCAATCAATCTTTCACTATTGAGACTTTTTAGAGTATTAAATGTGCCTCAGATTAGAGGGCTTTGAAATCTGAATTTTTAATTTCAAATTGAATTATATTGTGTGAAGTGAATAAGTGTCGACTTCTGTAATGTTCCATTTGTGTTTTACATTTTGCCATTTTTCACTTTCTTTGGCATAATAATGCACACAAATTAGTGAGTAGGAATATGCTGTGCAAATACAATATTGAAAGTGACCATTAGTGTCTTAAACAATTTAGTTTTTCATTTTTAAAAAGTATTTGAAAACACCTCGCACTTTTCAAGTTTTGTTTGATGTGATGACACAATCATTACACTGCAGTCTTAAAATCACTACAATGTATTGTTGTCATGTCACAAAAATAAAAGCAAGACATGTAACAAAAAGCGGATTCCATTTGTGAAGTTATAGCAATCTTTATTGCCCTGATTAATAATGCAGTAATTTGTTGTATGACTAATTCAGGTATAAGCTACTATTTAGAGTTAAGGGCCGCATTGGGTTCAAAAAAATTAGCTAGGGGGCCAATACTGGTCACCTTTATGAATGAATATACATGCACATTATATTTCTTTTAAAATATATATGATTTATCTAATTGGTTTTAAAAAATACAATTAAAGCAAAATATTAGGTCCCTATTCATACATCATTGAATACAGTCTCACCACGATGTGTAAACACGACAAAGTTTTTTTTTTCACACAGAAAGGTACGAATATAATGCCATTCAGCTTTTCTCTGATGTAAGATGAGAGTCTAAACTTTTTTTTTTTTTTTTGCTAGTATTTTGGTGCATGGACCTCTGGAAAAAAATCTGACATGCTGTCTGGAAATGAAGGAAAGCTTATTTGACTCATTTTAAGTATGTTGAAAGGAAATTTTATTTCTAGTCAAAATGATACTGGGCCAATGGACGATTACATCATATAAATTAGCACTTGTCGTCCTGAGTTCCTCAGGGAATGAATAGATGATAACGTGTCACTCTTTCATCCGCCATCTCCTTTTACACTTCAAGATTCCTTCCCCCACTGATGTGTCAAGGTTATTCTTCTTCACCCTGGTGCCAGACAACACATAACTTATTAGGTTCTCTAATGACCCATCTGGCATTGTATTTTGGAGTATGAAAGGTCCACTATGGTATATGTTCATGTACACCACCTATGATAATCGTTAAAACAGTATAACTATTACCTATCAAAATGTAAATATACCTTGGTGGCCTTTGCAAATGAGTCGGTCAAAATCTTTGTGCACTGGTGAAAATGAGTTTATTTAAATTGGTTGAGACTCTCATGAATCGATCATACCAGTATTTTTAACCAAATCCATTAAAAACACAGTTGCTGCTGACATCTTCAAAATAATTTGTTCATGTTCACTTTTTAGACAACATACTTATTTTACAGTACTGCAAATGTTTACAATTTTTAAAAACATTTTTAGTACGTTTTTCAGATTGAAATTCCCAAAACTGTTGGTAACTTCTCAACACATCGAACAAGTAGCAAAACACCATGGATTACCTGAAAAGGCTTTTTCTGTGCAAAATTGTAAGTCTATTGCTCCAAAGTAAACATATGTGTCAATGAACATGTCAGTGCTGTCAGAATAACAAGTCCTTGTTTGTGTACAGTCAAATTGGTTAGTCGTGTTCTCAATGTAACAATTACCGTACTATGGTGGAAGATTGTTTAAATGTAAATTTGGATGACAACTGTGCATTACACCTTTGGGTGTGGGTGATTGGTTGCAAGTGACTGGACAAGACCTTTCGCAATTTATGGACAGACAATGTCCATTGCAATACAGAAAACAAAAGACAGCACAGAATGTGAACGTAAAAAAACTGAACTTGTGGATTCCTCCTGTTCACGGTAGAATATGGGCCCACTGCCACTCCCTGTGATGTTACCTTGCAGTCCTATTTTGAAACAGATATACAAAACATAAAATGTAAAATGTTATTGTATAAAGTTTACATACAGTATATTGTATGTAGCATCATTGTAAAGAAAGTAAACAGTATTACAGTAACTGTTAGATTACATACCTGTTCTTTTGTACTGTATATATTTGCCAGTAGATGGTTTATCAGATGCAACTTTTACCCATCTTCGAATATCAGTCATTTGTTGATCTGAATCTTTCGTAAGATTTCAAATCTATCGTAATCTTCCGTACGAAAGATTACGCCAACATGAACGTGTACAGATAAAAAAAAGGATAAAGAAAAGAATTATGAATAGGATTTCTTACCTTTGTGGTGGTCAGCAGAAGGCGCAGGTTGGCGGTAGGGTATTCCCTAGCAAGACCAGACACTTTCACACCTCCTTCATATTTTGCTATTTCTTTCTTAAACGCAATAGATGTATGCACTACTTTTCTTTTTTCACCTGTAGCAACTTTGCTGCTTGCACTGACTTTCTTCGGAGGCATAATTAGGGGCTAAAACACTTCGTACACCTATACAAAAAGACCTCGATTATCGCGGTTAATGGGGACCAAAACCACCCGCAAAAACTGAAAATCTGCGAAGTAGCAACGCCCCTTCAAAGAGAATTTTTCTAAAACATTTTTTTTTTTTTTAATTTTTTTAGACCCGTTTAATGGGGAGCAAAGCCACCCGCAAAAAGTGAAAATCTGCGAAGTAGCGACGCCCCTTCAAAAAAAAAAAAAAAACCAACAAAAAAAATCCCATCTCACTATCTGCACCGCTTATCCTTATCATTCGCGAGCGAGCCCCTAACCCGCGGCGCGGGTACTTTCGGGCGCGATACGCACGACACCGCGACCCAGGCTGGTTCACGCGAGGGGGGGGAGGATTTTGTACAGGAGTCTGATTTGGGCACAACACCGGCGCGCGGTTTTGGTGCGGCTTCCGCTTCACCGCCGTAATGCATAATAGTCTTTGAGATCCCGTCAGCAAACACGAGCTTTAACGTGCGCCACGAGCACCATGCTAAGCCGGGTGCTCGACTTACTCTGGCCGTACTGAGTGTACTGGTAGCCCACGGCTGCCACTGCTGGGTCCACGCGGCTTCCGCTTCACCGCCCCTTAACCCCCACATGTCCCCCCTACCCTTTTCCCCCCCATCGAGGGCCGTGTAGCGCCATGTAGAGCTATCGCGGCCCGAGCGGGAGACGTGACGTTGGTGACTTTTTCATCCGCGTTAACAAACGCATTTTGTAGAATACGATCGCGCTTTATTGTTTAAATAAACGCATTATATAGACTTTGATCGCCCAATTATTTTAATTAGCTCGCTTTATGGTTTCAATAAGCGTATTATATAGAATACGATCGCTTTTGTCGGAAGCGCAGCAGAATGCGCGTTCACGCAAGGGGGGAGGATTCTGTACGGGAGTCGGTTTTGGGCACAACACCGGGAAACGAGAACGGCGCGCCGTGCTAGGGTCGTCGGCCGAGGGGGATTCCCGCAAAAAGTAGCGACGCCCCTTCAAAAAAAATAAAAAATAAAAAAAAAATATATATATATATATATATATATATATTTTTTTTTTTTTACCAATACAGACCGCGAAGCTCTGAATCCTCGAACGTCGAACCGCGAAGTAGCGAGGTCTCACTGTGTTAAAAGCGAAAGCAAAACGAAGCACGTCCGCACGCGATAACAGTTGGTCACGAAAAGAGCGATTTACACCCGTACGCCGCTCAGCATCACTGCCTAAAGTACGCACTCACGCATTACCGGCGTTCGAACTCCGATTTTTTTGACCGAACAGGGAAGCAAGAATTTCTGGAAATTTTTGGTCTGACTCCGATTTGTTCGAACTGAGAGGCATTCGAAAACCGAGGTTCCACTGTAATTATATCTGGTTTTGTTAGTCCAGCAATGAGGGTGTCGCTGGCCCTGACAGCCTACCACAGTTATACAAAACAAGCCCGAGTCTCATCTGCCCTCCCTGATATCTTCACCCGATTCCCCTACTGTACTACCACTTTACACGACCCCGCAACCCCTTCACCTTGTTAGTCTCAAAGTCGGTCAAGTAGAAATAAATGTAAGGGCTCATCTCATATTTGCTTTATTGTGTCGAATGGTCTGTATGAGCTGAGATGACTGTTTTGTTTACAAGAGGAGGGTTTGTTAACTTTGACACTCTTACATCCTGGTCCCGTGGTTACACCCATTTGTCATTGGCATTCAAGAGGAACATTTATTTCTTCGCCTCAAAAGGATAATGTCATTTAGTGTCACAGAATCACCACACATTGATAATAATTTATTTACATGTATCATCATTATTACCAAAACACAACAACCGTAGAATGTATTCTTCTGTCGCCTCCAGATTTTGGGCAAACATATGAGACTTTGTCTTGTTGCTATATGTCTCGTTGTGATGTAACTTATGACACTGAGTCAGGCGCTTGATCAAGACACATCAATCTGCTGATGCTGACTGCACCATGGATCCCGCACTCAGGTAGGAGTCTGGCTCATTATCTTTAAATTATTTGTTACCTGTGGCGATATACACCTGTGTCTTATTTATTGTGGTTGTGACACCTGAGAAAGTGGGCTTGTCTGTGAGTTAAAATCACAATTCAACTATCGTTTTGTTTTGCGTGACAGGGAGGTTTGACCAACACGCTGCATATAAATATAAAAGAGCATGATTGATTTGAAGAAGATGTTTGAGGGATGTCCTTTAGACTAATTGTTTGCATTACGCAAGGTGCTTGAATTACTTTAGAGCGAGTTTAGTTGGGTTTTTGCATTTATGATGACCAAAACGGTTAAGTAAACGTTCTAGAGTTTTATACCAAGATGGACACCATGGAGAGTCCAGCAACACAACGGCGGTAAGATGGGTTTGGTTTTTATCGGCAAATATTTGTTGTAAAGGTTTTTATTAATAGAACTATGATGAAACTCTGAAGAGGACAGAGCCTATTAGGATTGAAAAACTAAATAATAAGCATCTTTATTTTGATAAAGCTTTGTATGGAAAACTTTGTGTGTGTATATAATATATATGTTTATACACACACATAACTTTCGTAGCATGGCAGCTGAGTGGTTAGTGTGTCCGCGGCACAGATCTGAGGTCATGGTTTTAAATGCAGCTACCAGCCTTCCTGTGCGGAGTTTGCATGTTCTCCCCGTGCTTGGATAGAGAGACTGGAAAAAGGGGTTTTGTACGTGTTAGTGGGGAAATATCAAATTTAACCATATAAACAAATTTAATATTTACAAATTGCAATATTGTTCACCTTATGTGGTATTAGCATGAGGACAATCAAGGAAAATTATAACAACTAAAAAATGGAGATGGAACATGATGGTAAAACAGTAGAGGAAATGGTGGGTAGGTGGATCCTTTAACCACTAGGGTTGTAGGGCACCATTTCCTGTGGTGTGTATTGGGTAAATACAACCTGGTTGCCCTCATCCCTTTCAACGCCAATACATGTTTCCACCCGGAGTGGAAACTATTTAAATACAAATAAAAAACATAATGAAAAAAGAGACACCTACCTTTTTTTAAAATATCTTATCTTTACTTTCTTTCAACATTGAGCTACTTGGGGAATAAATATAAACCAAGATATCTTAAAAAAATCGGATATGAATGTAGGGAAATTCATCATAAAACATGATAACCCAAAGTACTGAAAAAGACAATCCCCGAGAACATCTGGTCAGAAAAAACGGTGTGTATTTTTTTGTGAATTCGATACACTTTCATATTTAGCTTAAACATATCTCACTGCATATTTGGAATTTGTTGTTGCTGCGAAATGTTTTGGCACTTTTTTTCAGTTGCAATATTTTTGCGATGCACTATTTTTCATTGCACTATTACTACAACTTGGGCCAGTCTCCAAGCACTATCTATTAAAACGTTTTGACTATTTATCCTGGCGTTCTTTTATCCTGCTTCTTGTCTCTTTCAAGTCATTATTACATACTTATCCTCGAGTGCCATGTCTAATTTTATTGATCACAGTGTCCAGTACGTTGTTATCATTGACAATAAAAACAATTCAATTAATTTCAATTCAAAGGCTGCAGACTAAGCACTGGTCTATAGCACTCCACCTTAGATGTTGCATTCATTTTTTCTTAAAGCGATCCTCAGATCATGTGTGTTTCAATCTGTAGACATTAATTCGACAAATAAATGTTCAGCTGCACCACTAGTTATAACATAATTATGAATATATTTTGTGGTCTTCTGTGTTTATTACTTAGCTGATTTTATACACTTTCAATTAAGTCAATATTATTTTAGTGTTCTTAATAAAGTTGTATTTTATTAAATACAATATATTTGTAATGTAGTGTTATATAAACATTGTTTTTATTAGATTGTGCAGATGTGTACAGATGTTCTTATAAGACAGGTGTATTTTCATGGACTGTGAGCAGAAAAGCAAAGCTGATGTTTGGCCTGAAAGGGAAGAAAAAGAAAAAGACCCAGTCTGACTTGGTCCTGGCCAACAAAGCGGCACTAGGTAAGCCCAGACACACCTACACACACACACACACACACACTAAAACACACACAGAGCAAATAATAAATGCATCAATCATTGTGTGTCTGTGTGAAACTAACCGCCATCAAACAGTCACACGGCTTTATCATGACAGCTCACGTTTGTTCATTTCAGGCAACTCATTATACAACAACTTGATCCTTTCATGCAAGGCATCTGCTTCACGGCCAGAAACTTCTGGCCGTGGATGCTAGTTCCTTAGCTTGGCCTTTTAGCTTTGATTTTTGCATTCCGGAGATGGAATAAGAGCTTGCTCTGTCCACTCCACGCATCGGCCCGGTATTGCAGTACCTCCGGGAACGGTGCATTCGCAATGATCGCAACAAGGCTTTAGGGCTAGGACCTTAGCTTGGCCTTTTGGCTGAGAGTAAGTGTCCCGGCTCCTAGGCTTTGTAGCGTATTATGAACTGACCGATAACGGATAATGAATAATGAATAACGAAGATAGATAAATAACCCTTAAAAACCCCAAAACCCCCAGTAGACACAAGATGTTTATACTGCACAGCAAGGATCGGGAACTTATAGCTCGCAAGCCTAGCAGGTAACATCGGGCCTAAAAAAAATCCAGCCTGACCCGAGCTAGCGGAGATCAAAACCCGACCCAGCCCAAGCCCGACCAATTATCTTGATTTGTGGGACCAAGGCCGGAAGTAATCCTAAATTCTATATTTCATTTGTGTGGACTCAAGAGGAGGATGGGTGATTTTGGCTGTGTGCCTGCTTCTCTGGGCCTGACTGTGCCGGGCAGCGCCGGCCTTTCAGAGTCAGATCAAGTTATGTTTAGCCATTAATCAGAAGAAGTCTGTACAGATAACAGACCATTTTTATGATAGTATTAATGTGATTTTCTCTTTCTCTTACCAATATACTACTTCTACTGGTACTAATAGTGTTTTTTTCTTCCATTGCGCAACAAGTAAATCTTGTTTTTTTTGTAACAAAATCTAAATAGAATAAGACTGTATAAACATTTATATCTTTAATATGTCTAAGTCTGGAGAGGTTACATTAACCAACAATTTTGCATCATTGATGGAAAAATATAGAGGCCGTCCGGCACTTTAAAATACAGAGGCAGATAGACAAAAAATAATGACAGGTGTATTAAAAAAAAAGTCAGCGTAAGAGAAATTCAGCCCGACCCGAACGTAATGATTGACATTTTAGGCCCGACACGAATTAGGTTAGGGATCAGGCTTGAGATATTACCTTTCCGAGAGCCTGATGTAGCCCTTTTCATGATTACATCAGGCTCGGAGATAAAATAAATGGAAAAGTAACTTCCCCTGACCTACCAATTTGAGAGTATGCGAAGCAAAGCAACAAAAGTTTAACGTTCGATCCAAATCTATATAGGGCAACACCAACAGAAACTGTTTTGGCCTTTATGTCTCTAAGATGTTCTTTATATTAGGGCTCTTTTACCTCTTTCAAGGTTGGAGCTAACTTTTGTTAATAATTAGCGCAAAGGGCACCCAGTTTGATGTGCAATTTTTGGACAGATATAAGTCACTCTAAAGCAGAGAAAACAACTTAAATTTACTTAATACTAAAAAATGGATGCACTATTAACAAGATTGCAATAATTGTATATAGTTTGCATTGTGTAAGTTGCTGGGGTTTTATTCCTCACTACCATAACTGTGTGAGAGATAAATAACTCCATCTTGACAATGATAATTCGTCGTATATAAATCAAACACATAAATTTAAAGTGTTATACATATGTACGAAATTAGACAATCACAAAAAAGTAGGGGATTGAAAAAACATGACGCCCCCCCCCCCCACTAGAATTAATGTGAATAATGAACACTGACCTGTCGTGTTTACGTCTGTGTAATGTATTGTTTAGCAAAAACTGTTAACTTCAATAGAACTTAGCACCAACAAAAAACCTCTTAAACGCTTAAAACCCAACGTGTAATATTTGACCACTAGAGGACACTGTTGTTGAATGCAGAGGCGCCATGCAAACATGGCAGCGACTACTAGGTGTGGACTCTACTATGTAAAAGAAACACATTTCTCGACCTATGATTTTTTTTAATTGACATGGGTATGAGTTCATGTTTTTGTGTATAGTATTAAAATCAATGTTTTTTTAATCACTGATGTAATGTTATTGTATCACTAAATATTACAAACTGTCCCTTCAAAGTGTAGAACGTTCCCACAACGCAAAAAAGTATTTAAACATTTTTGGGAGATAGACTCTTTATAAGACGGTGTATATTTTTGTGTCCATTTGAAATAGACAGTGAAGGGGAGACATCATCTGAAGCGTCTCAGCTTCTGGACAATAAAAGCGATGAGGACCAACATGGATTCTCGGCGATAAGAACCAGAATCATGCCCAACAACAAAAGGTTATTTTTAGAAGAGATTTGTTTGGACACTACCTCACTCTTTTTATATTTATATTTTGTCTTATTTATCGTTTTATTGTGTGGAATTAGGCAGTGTGCGTGTTCTCCCCTTGTCTCCCCAGGTTAATTGGCTGGTCCAAATTATCCCTAGGTGTGAATGAACGAGTGAGTTGGCCTGTGTGCCCTACGACTGGCTGGCAACCAGTTCATGGTGCCCACTGCCCGAGGATAGCTGGGATGGGCTCCAGCACCCCCGCGACTCGACTGAGGATAAGCTGCGCAGATAATGGATTGATGGATGGATGTATTGGATCATTCCTATTTACTCAATCCTAGGTCCTCTTTTTTTATTTGGTATATTTTAATCACAGGGCTATCAGTTTTTTTTCCACACAAAAGCCTATATTTTGAAAATGTATTTTTTTGGAGCATTATGCTGTTACGTCTCCACATTTATATCTTAAAAAAAACTTTTTTTTAAATGTAATAATATTGTGTAAATGTGGCAAAGTGGGTGCCTAGGGTGTTGGCCCTCACGCCAACCGGGTATTGCACATAATTCAAATGAACCCATGCCACTTCCACATACAAAAATATATACTTGATTTTATGTTTTTAAACGAGCTGCAGACAAATAATTAAAAAAGAATCCTAGAAACGCCAAGACTGGAGTAGGGCTGGGCACCTGATCCGACAGCGGTGGCAAAAGAGCCAAACCAAGTAACACTGGAGACAGAAAGGTGAAAACCAGGACCACCACCAGGGACACTGATGCCGCTCCGAAGCCCTCATCACCTGTTAAACTCAAGAAAAACGATTAAACACGATAGGTACTTACTCCTGTGATTAAAACAGTCACAACAAATGACTAAAAAGAACATGAACCAACTTAGAAATAAAATGTAAACAGAACATACAAAAAAATCTGCACTCCGCTAAAAAGCGCTCGTCGGCTCAGTGGTGAACCAAGACACCAGCATCTGAGGAAAACACAGCAGAGTGTCAATGGAATGGGAGTAGCTAAAACAGCAGCAAGTGCCAATCCCCAAACAATGTAGAGTGTGGCGGATATATAAAAAAAAAAAAAAACTGGAAAATCCATCCATCCATTATCTGCACCGCTTATCTTCAGTAGGGTCATTCCCAGCATCCCAGCAGTCTTCTGTGGTGCAGATGCACCCAAATTGGAAAATAGTTTGCTTTAATTAGGGGAATGAAATGAAATGAAAAATGACCCTATCCTAGAATTGGTCTGTGCCCAGAGATGGATTAATAATGGTACATTTTAGTGATGTCTATGGTATCACTTTGTATGAGGTATGTTCATAGTGATTGATAATTAGTCGAGGGTGTACGGGCGTGGGCTTGATTCAATTAGAATACTATGTCCGGGTATAGTAGGGCAGATCAGCTTCATGTCCTGCCGCTTGCTTGATTCCACCGAAAAAGCTGAAGAAAGCAGTTCTGTTGAGGACTTTTATCACAATGAAAAAATGTAAGAAATAAATAAATATTCTGGGCTGGACAAAGTCTTATCCAAACAAGCATCGACAAAATTGCAGACCATTATCAACAAATCTCAAGTGAAGAGGATCTTTCAGGAACAGACAGACCTTTGTTAAGACTGGATCTAACTGGATTTTGCAAGTGCTATGATAAGATTAAGGCAGATTTCATCAAATACTTAAACTAATATACCTGGAACATGACTGCATGTTAGATTACACATTATAATAATCTAAAAATACAACACAAAAGGAATACAACTTGTTGATTTTGATAAAATACGGGTCTAAGGTGATAGTTAGCTTCAACTTTTCCTCGTGCAAGTTTTCGAAATCCCCTTTAAATTTAAAAAGTACACAAATTGATTTGTAGTTGCATCTTCCTCAATTTTCGCTTGTAATCCAATATGGCGGCTGTTTCAAAAGTCATATGAACTTTGGATAACCATATCACATTCACGGATCCCTTAACACCTGGATCGTAGGAAAAATACTTCCTTCTGCCTGCCTTGCTCAATTTATCTTAGACAGGACTTGACATTATGTTAATGGCCCCATTTTCACATTTTGTTTGTTGCGTGACTATAGTATTGCAATATTGCAGCATCAAAATGCTGACAATGCCCAAGCAATAACTTTTTATACAGAAGCATTAGCATTTTATCCTGTAGCATACATTCCTGTGGTGACATATACCTGTTCTTGCCATTTGTGTTTCCAACGCACTGACTTTACTTTTCAGGTCCAAACTCAACACACGCATTCAAAACAGTGAAGAAAAACCACAGAGCTTCCAGGTAAACAAAACACATTAGTGATGTACCATCACTGAAATATCTGTGGCTGAAAATAGACCAAAAGTGCATTTCCCGTTTCCGTTGAAAAAACAAAAACAAATGTTGATCATGTGTAGCTGGCTTTCACCAGGAGGAAGTTTGTGTACAAGATGTCTGCTTATTTTTGGTTTTATTAATGACAAGGTAGGAGGAATACAGCAGCGTCAAAACGAGAGCTCTGCTTAGGTTATTCCAACATTTTGGTAGCTGATAGCTTAAGTAATTTGTGTGCAACATTCCATTCGTTCATCCCCAAAGTCAATCTGATGGTGCCAAGTTGTGTGCAGAGAGAGTTTAATTATCACCCACGAGCAAAGCGAGGGTGTTGATAATGTTTCCTTTTGAGATCTACTGTAAGTGTGTTGTATATCTATTAGTTAGTCTACCTCTTTGTGTCTCTCTCCACTAAGGAAACGGTGGAAGAAGGTTACATGTGACAACCATCTTTCACAGGCAGTCAGGTAGATGCCAAAAAAGCTGGATCGGCACTTTTGGTTTTGTTGACTCAGATTTTTATTCCTAGAAAGACATTCCACTCTCTCAGGCCAGAAAGACATTGAATATCAACACCAATCCTTTATTGGCAGTTATGTAGGTTACCTCAAAAGCTGACTTGGCATTTTTGGTTTTGCTGAATGAGCAGCTTGGCCAAAAAACACCCAAAAATGGTTTTGCGTCTTAACACAGGTGATGCTCTAAGCTAAGGGTATACGTCCATTCTAGTTTACTTTAATTTTTAGTTAGGTTTTTTTTTTTCTTACCTTTGTTTTATTAGACTGCGCCAACCAGTGCATCTTTATCAACACCCTCCTTCCGCTTTCTTTCACAATACACTATCCCATATATTAAAAGCTAAAATGCCTCAAAACTATGTAAAGGGACAGTGTTTATAATTTAATGCATCCTGGTGGGAAAACATTTTTTTTACATAACACAAGGATCACCAAGAGGGAGCTGACATAATTATTAGTCATCTTGCCGCTACAGTCACTTTTAAAAGCCTTGTAAAAGCTGGGCAAAAAAGTTTGTATTATTTCTTGTGCTTTGTAGCACTCGTTTAAAATCAGAAGATGGTAATACGCCTGTCAGTTATTTTTCATTTTATATGGTACCTTAATTCAGCCTAATAAACAGAATCATTTTGACTTATTTTACGAGGTGAGTTTATTTGTACTTAAATCAAGACACACAAATATTCATGGGAATGTATTTAGTACAAATCTACAGAAGAAATGCAAATAGAACACGACACTGTGGATAAAATAATAAAATTGATAGAGGGGTTAGGTTGCTACATGTGGTATTTTGAGGAAAAAAAGGGAAAAACACCACAGTTTGCTTAAACTGTCTTTAGGGAAGCTTCCCGGGAGCAGTTAGGCAGTTGGGCGTTATTCTAATCAAATCAATATTCTCTGGATCTTTCCAGTTCTTATCTGATTATATACCATTAGATATGTCTATGGTCATTTTTTGTCAGATAATAGAACCCGTCTGTGATGATAAGTTGGGGAAATTAGTAAAAGGGCCAAAAAGAAACAGGAGACGGTCTCATGAAGGAAAAATCCCTTATTTTCTGGGCATACAGCAACCATGATGTCTCATGGACTCACTGGGACCAGAAGCACGGCGTTTGTCGCCGAGACAAATGGCAGCTCTTACTTTCTTTTTCCTGAAAGTCAACCTCTGGTAGCCTGTGTTAGCGTTTCTACAATAAACTCCAGCCCAAGGGAACTATGTAAGCGGTACCCAGACTGGAGAAATTCAATATTTTTTTTTTAAAAAAAGAGAAAGATCCTAAGAGGATTCTTATCCAAAGTTGCAACGTCCTCTATAGGCCCAACATTTTCATTTTGGTGCATCCCCAGTTTCCCCAGTAAGTGAACACCGTGTATGTCCATGTTTATACTGTTGACTATCAGAGACCATTCATTTTTATTCTTACAATCATCATGCTGCGTGTTTGTTCATATGCAGATTGCCATTAATATCACGGAAGCCAAGCAGCTTGTGGGTGAAAATATCGACCCCTGCGTGGTGATTGAAATCGGAGATGAGAAAAAACAGACCACTGTCAAAGAGGGAACCAACTCGCCCTTTTACAATGAGGTAGATAGACAAAGGTTAATGGCTAAATCTGTTATTTTAAAGCATTTGTAGGGATACAAACCTTGTGAAATATTTTTTCAGCCTAGAACTGCTAACTGGCGCAAAGCTTTTTGTTTGGAGGTACCAATATAATAAAAATAATCAAAATTATCCTTGTAAAATATTTGAATGTAGTTAAACTCTAGATCTTAATTTGTTTGATGGTCTCCCTTTAACTATTTGCAAATGATAACATCGAGACCCCTTATAGTAACAAAAAATCAAGAAAAATTAAAATAAAAATTCAGACGAAAAGTCAATGTTTAAAATTTTGTAAAATATAGTTAGATGTTTAAAACAAGATGTTTTTCCCAAGTAAAATACTCTTGTTCTTTGGGCAGATGATTTTACACATTTGAAATATTATTCTGATTTATTTACTTGGTTTCCTTAGTAATTGTTTAAATGATTTTATGACCCTTCCCATGACAACACCATACAAACTTATGCCAGCTGCCATTAGTCACAAGGGAAGAAGAAATGCAATGGCAAAGTGAAGCCACCAGAGTAGGTATATCAGCGTCATTTTAGGGTTGCTGGTTAAAATGTTAGTTAAACAGCATGCAAAGAATTTAAAAAGCTTGCCTGATGGCTTGTGCAATAGCTAAAAATTTAGAAATATAGCTGGTTACAAAGCTAAAAAGGTAGCCGGATAGCCTGATTAAATAAAAATGCAGATTTTTTGCTATCTGCCTTATGAAACCCATTAATTGGATTTTAGTTTCTTGTGTTTTATTGTACAGTAAATCAATAAAAAGATGAACAAATAAATGTAATACGTCTAGATTCTTATTCTATTCTCTTAACTAATTGCTTAAAAAATAATTGTCAATACTTTAATAGATTTTGTTTTGTCCATGAAGCCCATGAACTGGAATTTATTTATTTGAATTTTTAAAATAACAATTTATTATGTTATTACTATCTTATTACGATCTTATTACTAGGTGAATTATTAAAAATGGGATTAAATATACTCTGTCAAGTTGACTAAGTCAACCAATAAAAGGTTCATAGTATATGAAAATCACAATGACCTAGCACTGGTGAGCCATTTCAGAACAGGTCCGTGGGCACCTCAACTGTCCTTGGAGACCCCTGGTTTACAATATGAAATAATTCACTTTGCAGCAAATGAGTTATTTCTTTTTTCCTCTCTTGTTTACTTTCATTTAGTATTTTGTATTCGACTTCTTTGCCCACAAAGCGATCTTCTTCGACAAAGTGATCAGGCTTACGGTGAGTTCAAATGCATCTGGGAAAGCGCTAGCTCTTGATTTGTCGCACCAAATGATTGGATGAACCATTACTTTCTGTCTGCTGATCTCTGCAAGGTGATGCATTCCAAGATGCTGAGGAGTTTCTGCGTCGGCTCATTCAAGTTGGATGTGTGGACAGTCTACAAGCAACCAGGTAGACATTATGACAGTTAAAAGGACAGTGTGTAATAATTGTGCCTCCTAAGGGTTAAAAAAACTTGAATTTAGTAAAAAACAAAAAACAACAACGAAAAAACCCTGGTTCGAATAGATAAACTGTTATACCATTATTAATTTTCATTAAAATTCATAGATCAAGAATATTGTATTTATTTTACAGAATGGAATCCCTACTAAAGTTTGCCGCCTTGTTTGTCTGGCATCTTGCTGCTATGCTGTGTTCTGTGGCACTGTTTTTGTTTGCATTAGACAATACAGTGCCATCTAGTTGTCAAATGCTAAGTAAACACTGTATGGATGTATGGATGGATTAAATATGAGTGATGTCTTATTTAGGAACCTCAGGGATCTTTGAGCCAACTCTTTAAAGTGATCTATTTGGGTCCCACCAATTCGAGGCACTACTTTTTTTTCTCTTGAAGGCGCACATGTTTGGTTAATTATCGTTATATCAGTTTAGAGAGGAAAGAAAGTTCAATACGGAGGACAAAAATTAAATTAAAAAATGACTCAAATTTTGATTCAGTTGAATGTTACTGATGGAGCATTCATATCAGTCCCTCAAAGCTAAGGAACTTTCAAAATCTTCAAAAGGGACTGCCAATCCTTTTTATTTGCGTTTTACACATTTCACTCTAAATGTTTTGCGTGTTTTTCATGGGTTCTGTGTTGTTTCAGTCAAAATCAGTTAAAAGATTAATTGAAAATAGTTAAAAGATTAATTGTAAATAGTTCAAAGTTCCTGTATTTTATAATTTATTTATACCACCAAATAGTTAATCATTTTTTCAAAAGTATTTTGTCATTTTGCATTTTTGAGAGATTCTGTGTTTCACTTGAACATTTTCAAGGATATAAAAGAGATAAAATGTGTTTGTATTTGATAATTTATTTTGTGTAGATAGTACTTGTTTCCATAGTTACCAGTAGCAGGAGACACTCCTGATCTGACTCCTATTCAGCACATTCATCGCTGTGGTTTTTTTGCATTGACTGGCAGGGCCATATGATAATAATGATAGTTACAATAGTGTCTTTTTGTTATGTCTGTCTTTATTTTTGTTTTTGTGTTATCATATTATCGTCAAGCTCAGTTCAGACCCTATTACCTCAAACTTAAATTAGTGGTGACTCAGAATCCAATGGCATGGCTCCAAGTGACCAATTATCAGTGCATTTTTTTAATCGGACTAATAACAATGACGACATTTGTGTCTAGTTTCGGTCCGATAAATATGTTTTATTCACTCAGTATAGGCATGTCAAACTCATTTTGGCTCAGGGACCGGATCCAGACTTTGTTTTCAGGTGGGCTGGACCAGTAAAACAATGTTCATGCCAAATATTTAGCTTTGTTTTTTAGTGCTATGCTTGATCATTAAGTCCACATTTGTAGCCTACCCTACAAATAATAATCTCGGATGAAAATAGATCTTTTACAAGCAAAACACATTTCATATTGAATTTTTTTTTTTTTTCATGTTTGGCATTGAATGCAATAACAAATGTTTTTACCGGTTAAATAAATGCAGCTTTAGATCCAAACCAACTCACCACACTAAAAAAACAAACAAGTGGGAGCTATGATGAAGAGTATGCTCGCCTCAATTGTCTTACTGCTTTGAAATTTGGGTGATGTGTTATTGTTTTTAGCATATTTTGCAGATGATTTAAGTTTCAGGTCTTCACCAGCCTGCTAACATAGGGCATTACCCTAAAGGTAACATGAAAAGAGCATTAATTATTCAAGTGTTTGTTTTTTCAATCTTGAGTGCTGCTTTGTTTTATTATTGTTTGTCACAGAGAACATCTGTTCACAAAGATAAGTACATGGATAGAACCTTTACTGGACGTCATCTCGTTTATATCATTACTGCCCTCCAGCGATCAGGAGGATCATTTACTTTGTGTTTATTTTCAAAAATCCTAACTTTGGATAGAAATGAGCAAGAGACTTGCCTCTTCCTTTTTTTGGGCCGTATGTTTGACACGCCTGCTGTAAGATTAAATGTCCTTTTTCTTTGCATCTGTTATTTTCTTTGTATTTAAGGTCACCAATTTGTCAACAAGTGGGCAATGCTGACCATCCCTGGTGACATTAGCTCAGGCTGCAAAGGTTATGTCAAGTGTGACATTAGTGTCTCAACAAAGGGCGATGTCATGCAACCAGGGATTAAAGCCACGGATGCAGAGGAGCATATCGAAAAGTAAATTTCAGTGATAATTTTGTTTGTCTTGCTGAGATAAATGTCAGTCATGTCTGGTTGTTTTTATATTGACTTCATCTTGGAAATGCTTTTACAAGGAACCTCTTGATACCTGAAGGATTCCCATCCGAACGTCCCTGGGCTCGATTTTCAGTGAGAGTACATCGAGCGGAAGGTCTTCCCCGCAACAACTCCAGCATCATGGCTAACGTCACCAAAGCCTTCATAGGAGACAACACGGCGCTCATTGACCCTTTCGTGGTTGTCAGCTTTTTCAAACAAATGGTGCATATCAAGATTATCAAAAGCAACAAAATTGTCTATATAATAACATGCAGATAACTTTCAAAATTGAGGAAATTGTTAAGTGTCAGGTTTAGCAACATTTAAGTTAGGAAAGAATACATCAATGGAATTTTAACTTGCAATGAAACAGGGGAGAGCACAAACCTCAGATAACCAATTCCAACTTGTTCTTGAACCCTTTCCCTGAGCCTTTTCTTTTATTAAATATCCTAGGTTACAAAAGTAGATATGGCCTAAAGGGTGTGGTTATCAATGAACAGCAAAAGTCAAGTCAAGTCATGTTCATTTGTGTAGCCCTTAATCACAAGAAGTCTCAAAGGGCTGTACAGATTACAGACTTTTATTAGACCATCCTCTGATCTAAAACTTACATGAGGGCAAGGAAACACTCAAATACTCAGCACGAAGAAATTAAGAAAGGGCCCACAGAGACGCTGCTAAAAATGTTTTTGTTTTTTTTGATTGGCAGATAATTATGCTTATTTGAGGTGATAAACTTCTAATTTGGGTAATATATCTAAAAAGTGATATTTGTTTTTACGTATTATTTTATTTTCCCCAATACTCAAGTCTTACAATTAGGTTAAAAAAAAAAGGAGGAACTATCGTAAATTGAAAACAAATATGGAGTAAAATAAGAAAACAACTTTTGAAATCAGAAAAAGTAATACAATAGATTCTGTCAATGAGAATCAAAGTATTACGAAAGCAAAAATACTGTATCTTATATTTTTTCAACTCTGCCCGTTAATTTCACGGCTGAGCGTTACTTTAAATGTATTAATTAATAATTTGGAATTGATTTTCTAAAACGAAAATCAAAATTACGCTCTATAATTTGGATAGTTGGGCAGACAATTAGAAAAATGAAGATTCGTGCTAAAATAATCATCACAATTTTATTACTCCTTGTAAAATATTTGTAAGTTCACTGGCAGAAACATAAGCTCAATTTTACTGTTTTGTATTTTTTTTTTGAGTAAATATCAATCTTAAAATAAGGAAAAAATTATTTAAATGAGGAATATCATCTGCCATGTGCCATATTAACTAATTTCGGTATTATTAATTATTATTTTTTACTAAAAAAGCATGTTTAAAATAAATTTTTGAAAATAACATTATTTTACTCAACAAACAAATGCACACTTAAAAACTTAACCTGAGACTAAAAAGTGAAATATTAAACCAACAACATTAAAAAAAAACTAAGCTGTCTGGTTCCAAATATGTCTTCAAACTAACTTGAATTAAAAACGGATGTATGAGTACTGTAGTCCCAAGTAAAAATGACCACAACCCAAGCAGATGGCTTGTCTCAATTATTGAAATCAATAAATGAATCTAGCTTCTTCTTGGTTTCACCCTAAAGGGTCGCACTTCCACGAAGAAGTCCAACGCAGACCCGGTGTGGAACGAGCAGATTGTCTTCACAGAGATGTTTCCTCCTTTGTGCCAGAGGATGAAAATCCAGGTCGGAACACTTTTGTCCTTTAAAATTATGTTACTAGAGCAACTTCATTTGACAATCTGAATGGACTTTCAGTCAGATGGATAACAGAACAACTCTTTTTGGGTGCAACAGAAATTTGGTTTCGCTGTTGAAAACCTGAATTGAGGCTTGGACTAATGGGTTTGACGTATTAATAAACCTAAGCAACTAGCTAACTAAGAAGATTGTGGTTTAGCACATAGGTTCAACAACTCAACAACCAAGAAATCTTTTTAACGGTTGGGCAACCACAGTTTAAAATGGTATGCCCAGCAATTGCGCTTTAGATGCCTTATCTGGTTTCTTTGACAGTTGCTTAAAAAAGCACATTAATACAAGTCTTTTTAAGTTGTCAGTACTCGTGATGGTTCACACCATTGAGCAACTATATGCCAATCCCAACAGTGTTGGACTGATCATTGGTACCATTAGAACGTGATTTTAAACCACAGCTGGTGTGAGACAAGGCTGCATTCTCTTTCCAACTTTATTCAACATCTTCCTGAAGAAAATCATGACCAAAGCCCTGGACCAACAGAAAGTTAGTCAGCATTGAAGGACAAAACACTAACCTCCATTTTGCTGGCAGGAAAGGACAGGCAATCAGAGATCTGGTCTATTGCCTGGACAGAGCATCAACCCAGAATAGGATGGAAATCAGGAAATAAAATAAAAGTAATGAACAATAACCTCAAAGGTATCACCACAAGTCAAATCTGGTTGGTTTGTAACTATGAACATCACCATCGATTAGCAAGAGCATATAAGGTTGACAAATTTAAATATCTTGGAATTGTTTAGTCACAAAAGGGTCGAAACAAAAATGTTGGCCAGGAGAGCTCAAACCACAGCCGTACTTGCCAGACTTAAACCCATCTGGAGGGACAGAACATAGCAATTAAATCAAGGATCAGACTCATGCAAGCTCTGGTTACTTGTATCTTCTTCCGTGTCATGGACTCACACCAGAAGGCTGGAAAGGAAAATCCTGGCCATAGAGGTGCGGTGCTACAAGGAAACTTCTGGGCATCAGCGACATAGCGCATGTGACAAAAAAGCAGTGCGCAATACAGTCAGATAGCACATTGGACCCTACAAAAAACTGATGTCAACTGCAATGGTATGGTCAAGTCACAAGATTTTCAGGACAGGGCAAGATAATTTTCCAGGGCACAGTCCAAGGGGGGGAGGAGGAGAGAAAGACAGAAAAAGAATTGGGCCTACAACATCAAGGAATTGACTGGTGCCAATTTTGCTACAACCCACTCTCAGGCCATGAACCGTGCGCCGTGAAGAAAGCTCTCCAGAGTTGTGACCTCAGTGGTGCGTTGACTACGGTTAAGGGATCTGTAAACTGTGAACTCATGATGGTAGCTTATACCACTATTGACTGCCCTTTGGCCATTCAACAATTCGTAACCTGAAACTAAAGGAAGGTATTTTTTAAATACCAGTGTATTTTTGCAGAGGAATGAAAACTAATTGTTTTAAGAGTGTCAGTATGTGGTATTGAATTTGATGACTAGCCAAGGTTTGGGCATGGAGTATTGGTCTGAAATATTCACCAGATCCTCACAAAACACATCATAGCAAAAGCTTTTTTTGCCAATTTATAGTTTCATGAATTTGTTCAATTAGTTCACTGTTTAAACCCGGAACTAAAAACGGTTTGATGGATGGAAATAATAGGCTGAAGGAACAGTTTGAGGGTTGAAAAACTGAGTAATTTATAGATTTCCAAATTTTAGACCGGATATTTTGATAGTTGTGCAAATCAGTTCAAAAGTTAAGTCATTCTGTCTGTTGACCTGGCAAATCAGAGGGACTCCAATTGGGATGGGCAGATTGATCCACATAGCGATAATACAGTGGGACCTCGCTACTTCGCGCTTCGACGTTCGCGGATTCAGAGCTTCGCGGGCCTAAAAAAATAAATAAATAAAATAAAATAATTTAAAAAAACATTTTTTTTTCTATTTTTTTAAGCATTTTTCAAGGAGCATCGCTACTTTGTGGTTCCATGTTCGCGGGTTCAGAACTTCGCAGGTCTAAAAAATAATAATAATTAAATAAAATAATAAAAAAAATAATAATAATTTTAAGCGTTTTTGAAGGGGCGTCGCTACTTCGCAGATTTTCACTTTTCGCGGGTGGTTTTGGTCCCCATTAACCGGGTCTAAAAAATAATAATAATTAAAAAAAAGATAAGGTGCGCCGCTACTTCGCGGATTTTCACTTATCGCGGGTGCTTTTGGTCCCCATTAACCGCGATAACGGAGGTCCCACTGTATTGATATTAAACCAGTACTTGGTTTGGATCGATACTATTGTCCTCGGATGGATACTTCATTCATCCACAAATTTCCTCTAGGAGTCACTTTTTTCTTTAGATAATGCAGCCCTTCTCTCTCTTACATGGCACCCTTAACTACTCTCTAAGTTTATATCTGAGTGTGTGACTGATCTCTCCCTACCTGCCCTGCTGTTGCATCCTGCTTGCAAGGCAGAAGAAAGCCCATCCCTACCAGAAGGTAAAATTCACATACGAAAATAGGAAGTGCAACTACAACTAGAGAAAAGGACAATGCAAAAAAATAAATAAAAACAGGTGTAATTTTTATGGTACCAAATTTCTAAATATGTTCCTCCTTCTGAAAAAAAACTGTTACTGTGTTGTCACTATGGCAACCAAGCCTACAAGAGACAATTTACACTTTATTTGCACTTAATTTTATTCTGTGTAATTGAAGTTAATATAGCATCTAGTTGACCATGTTATACATATTTGTATTTTTCTTACATTGCTGCTCTTTTGTTTGACTCTTTTGGCCTTTGTTCTGAAACTGTTGTACTATAGAGATTTGAATTTATTTTTTCATAATGGTAAAGGTTGCAAATAAAAAAATTAAATGCTATTAGTGTCTAGACTCTTTGTGCTGTGCTCATCGTAATTATAAACTAACTTAAAGAATGCAGGATTCAATTATTCAATATACATGACATCTCCAGGCAAAAAATGTCTGCATTAAATCGTTTTTTATCGATACTACCAGGTATTTAATTGTGATCAGATTGAGACCAAAATTCCCAGAATCGCCCACCTGTAACAATAATTCAACATGTTCACGCCAAAAACTTGTTTC